>NC_139344.1:506612770-507273781 GCF_055883805.1 Amblyomma maculatum
CCTATGCTAGCCGCCTTATCTCAAACTCCGAACGCAATTATTCGATTACTGAGCGCGAGTGTCTCGCCCTTGTAGGGGCTGTTGCTACATTCCAGCCTTACTTATTCGGCTGGTCTTTCTCAGTTGTAACTGACCATCATGCGCTTTGTTGGTTGTGATTCTTGAGTGATCCCTCCGTCCGCCTTGTTCGCTGGGCAATTGCGCCTTCAAGAATACTCGTACAGCATGGTGTACAACTCGGGGCGCCTTCATCAAGACGCTGAATGTTTGTCTCGATATCCTGTAGAGCCTCCTGATCTCCTCTCCAATCTAGCCAACATAGGAGATGAAGAGCGCAGTGTCCCATCTTTAAGACCAATCATTGAAGGCCTGGCATCTGGAAGATCGAATTCTTCCCTCCACTTTTTGTTGTACAGGATGGTGTCCGCTACCGCCGTAACTTTCATAATGATGGTTCTCCAGTTCTGTCGGTGATTCCCAAACAGCTCCGCTCCTCTGTTATTGAAGAACTTCACGAAGAGCTAGACGAGGATTGGTGATCGTGGTCCAGCATCACCTCTAAACACTGCAGCACCTAGTGTTTCGTTGGGGAGCCGCCATATGGACTGGGAGAGGAAAATCGACGGCGTTGGGACTGACGGCGGTGTGGGGAGGGCGATCGTTAGAGGCGGGAAGGCTGATTCAACAGCAGTGCTTGAATGGTCGTAACGAGGTGAGAAGGGATGAGAGCGGTCATCGTAGAGGGTGGAAGGCGGGACCTCGGTGGCTAGAACCATCGATTTTGGCAATAACCGGCAATATGGCCGACGCAGGAGCAATCAAAACAAATATGCCGGTTATCAGATGTGCGCAAATTGTCTGGATTACGTCGCTGCGGGGCAGCATAGGCAGGTCGGCCAGGATACATGGTACGAACGTCGGTGTCATCAGCAGGGTGACCATGATAAACGGCGTGAACGTCGGCAACAGTGGGTGGGCTGATGGCAGCAACAGAGTTGAAACCCAAGGTGGCGAGCTCTTTGCGGATAAAGAGAGAGAGAAAACTTTATTTCAAAAAGAAAAAGAAAAAAGGAAAAAGAAGAAAAAAAAGGGGGGGGGGCAGTGAGTGGAGTCTTCATTTCAAGATCCCAGTGGCCTGGGCTGCCGCTCTTGTCTGAGTTACCAGCCTACGCTAGGTCGCTAGATTTTTGCGGACGACAGCTTGAATTAGGGGAATGTCCGGATGATGGCCGTCGGCGCAATGTGGCGGCAAGGTAGCAGGAGAGTTGGCCTCGAGTTCGCGGCGAACAATACGGGTCACGTTGTCGGTAGATGTGGGCAGGTGTTGGGGCGGCAAATCTTGACACGAAGATGTCGGAGCAGTATAAGGAAGGCGTGCAAATGACGGTGTGATGAGACGGCTTTTTGCGTCTTCAAAACGGCGGCATTCTTTGATGATAGTATCAACTGTGTGGCGTTATTTGTGTACAAGCAAGTTGAATGCATCGTTTGCGATGCTTTCAAAGACATAACCAACTCTTTTGGACTACAACATGTTGTCATCCACTTTGTGGCAAAGGGCGAGCACATCCTGAATGTAGGCCAAATATGATTCAGTAAATGTTTAGAGACGGGTCTCAAGGGTTCTCTGGGCGTCAAGCTCTCGACCAAGGGGCTTTCCAAAGAGTTCGCGGAGCTTCTCTTTGCAAGCATCCCAACTTGTCAACTGCTCTTCGTGGATCTCGCTCCAAGATAGTGCAGTGCCCACATTTAATACCAATTATTGAAGGCCTGGCATCTGGAAGATCGAATTCTTCCCTCCCGCTTTTTGTTGTACAGGATGGTGTCCTCTACCACCGTAACTTTCATATTGATGGCTCTCCAATTCTGTTGGTGATTCCCAAACAGCTCCGCTCTTCTGTTATTGAAGAACTTCACGACCTGCCCACAGCTGGCCACCTCGATGTGTCGCTACGGATGTCGCTGATTTTCTTTTACACAGCGTCATTCTCCATCACGGCGCTCCTCGCCAATTAATCACCGACTGCGGTTGCTACTTTTTCTGACGAGTTATCGAAGACATCTTCCGTTCATGTTCTAGGAAGCATAAGCTCGCGACCCGACCGCGTACCATCCCAAAACCAACGGCCTTACCGAGCGTTTCAACCGGACACTGACTGACATGTTATCTATGTATGTCTCGCCTGATCATCACGACTGGGACCTTGCGCTGCCATATGTGACTTTTGCCTATAATTATTCCAAGCACGACACGATGGGTTATTCACCCTTCTTCCTGCTTGTTGGTAGGAACCCCGCCTTACCTTTGGACACGGTGATCCCGTCTGCTGGCCGCCCCATAACCACCTACGCACGAGACGCCATTGCTCAAGCCACTGAAGCGCGCCAAGTAGCCCGTCGTCGGCTCCTCGCCTCTCAGACTTCCCAAAAGTCTGCCTACGACATGCGACATCGCCACGTATCTTATGACCCTGGGCCCTTAGTTCTTTTATGGTCTCCTGCTCGCTGCGTTGGCCTCTTGGAGAAACTTTAGTCCCCCTACAGTGGCCCTTATCGTGTGGTGCGCCAAGTCGCCGATGTGACTTACGAAGTTGCTCCTCATGTGTCTGCATCCTCCTCGTCTGGCACCGCTACTGACATTGTACATGTTTTGCGGATAAAGCCATACCAACTCATTCCTTCTTTGGCAGTTTAGCGCCGGGACGGCACTTACACCGCCGGGGGTCATGCTACGCAAAGACGAAGTGTTTTGCCCCCTTGCCTCGCAGCAAGATAGATGACGAAGTGGGACTGTTTTGCTGTGGCGCTGCTGCTGCTATGTCAGTTGAAATCTTGTAAATATATTGTAAATTGATTGAGTCTGCACGTAACAATATATATATATATATATATATATATATATATATATATATATATATATGCACTCCTCTTTTCACACCCCTTTTCCGTGACGGTGTAGTTAGATTCAGCTTTCGTTAGCGCTCGGCTAGCGTAAGCAACTACATATTCAGAAAAGCCGGGTTTGCGTTGAGCGAGGACAGCACCGAGACCGATGCCGCTGGCGTCAGTGTGCACCTGTGTATGAGCGGATGGGTCGTATGGCGGAGAATGGGCGGCGAAGTTAGTAGACGTAGGAGCGTAGTGAAAGCATCATCGCAGAGTGGGGTTCATCTAGACAAGTCGGCGGGACCATTTAGCAATTTTGTAAGCGGTGCAATGATTGTAGCGAAATTGCGGACAAAATGGCGAAAATATGAGCATAGGCCGACGAAGCTGCGCAGCTCTTTAACAGAAGTCGGTTTCGGGAATTCAGTGACCGCACGTAGTTTGTCCGGATCGGGCAGGACACCATCTTTGGACACAACATGACCCAGTATTGTCAGCTTGCAGGCGCCAAAACGACACTTCTTCAGGTTAAGTTGAAGACCGGCGCCAGTGAGACAGCTCAGGATTTGGTGCAAGCGCACGAGGTGCGTCGGAAAATCGGGAGAGAAAACGACGATATCATCCAAATAACAAAGGCAAATGTTCCACTTGAGGCCGCGTAAGATGTTGTCCATCATTCGCTCAAACGTAGCAGGAACATCTTGAGGATACAGCGCGGAACGTGGACAGGAGCACAAGATTAGAAGACGACACAACGAGCGCTCGTTGTGTCGTCTTCTAATCTTGTGCTCCCGTCCACGTTCCGCGCTGTATCCTCAAGATGCATAACCAACATGCCCAAGCTGCTATTCTAGCTTACTACATTTATTGTAGCAGGAGCGTTGCAAAGACCAAACGGCATCACAGTGAACTCATATAGTCCATCAGGGGTAACAAAGGCCGTCTTGGGGCGGTCAGACTTTCCATAGGGACTTGCCAATAACCAGAGCGCAGATCCAGGGATGAAAAGAACTCGGCTCCTTGTAAACAATCGATGGCGTCGTCAATACGGGGTGGTAGGTATACGTCTTTGCGTGTAATTTTGTTAAGACGGCGGTAGTCAACGCAAAATCTTATGGAGCCATCCTTCTTTTTCACAAGTACCACTGGAGACGACCATGGACTAGATGAAGGCTGAATTACGCCACGTTGTAGCATGCCATCAACCTGCTCAGCAATAACACGGCGCTCCGTAGGCGAAACACGGTAAGGGCGCTGGCGAAGAGGCGAATGACTGCCGGTGTCGATGTGGTGAACAACCTCGGTCGCACGGCGCAAGGAAGTCGTCTGCACGTCAAACGAAGAACGGAACTGGTTGAGGAGAACAAACAGTTGGTCACGGTGAGTCGGGTCGAGGTTACTGGCCACAGATGATTGAAGAGGGTCTCAACTCGGTATATCGGAAGACGCAGTAATCATCGTTAGGGAGGCTACGTGGGCACTCTGTGGTAAAAGAACTTTTAGACGGGCTAGATGGTTTTCAGCTTCAGACGACATCCTTAGCGCAAAAAAAAACAAAACACACGCACACGAGAGAAAAGGCGGGACAAGGGACAAGCGCTTGTCCCTTGTCCCGCCTTTTCTCTCGTGTGCGTGTTTTTTTTTTTTTTTTTTGCGCTAAGGATGTCGTCTGACTCTGTGGTAAATACCCGTCAACATCAAACGGCGAGATGAGGTCAGCAACTTCGATATGGCCAAGGCATTCGTCACGAAGTAGCGGGACCACAGCGGTTGAGGCATTTGCAACAACAATGTCAGCGGCGCCGCGGTTAATATCGATGATAGCAAAGGGAAGAGAGTTTACGGCGAGAAGCGAGCATGGGAGAACGCGCAAAAAGAACAGTCGCGTCTAAGGAAAAGGGTACACACACGGGAACAATCACAGCACAGTTGGGCGGAATGTCGGTCTCGTCGGAGACAACAAGAAAAAGACGGCGCATCGTCAAGAACCGCATCACAGAGCGCAGAGAAGGCGACGTGGGCGCGGGCGCAGTCAATAACAGCATTGTGGCGGGACAGGAAATCCCAGCCAAGAATTAAGTCATGCGAGCATGACGCAAGCACTAAAAACTCGACGATGTATAAGACGTCCGCGATAACGACACGCGCTGTGCAAGCAGCAGCCGGACGAGCGGAATCGGCGCTGGCGGTGCGAAGAGAGAGTCCGAAGGCGGGGTGGTGACTTTATGAAGCGAGCGACAAAAACTTTCGGTAATGACGGAGAGAGTGGCCCCTGTATCGACGAGTGCAAGGGTACGACACCATCAACAAAAACCTCGAGAACGTTCGGCGGAGACAGACGAGGACTTGTGGTAGGCGATATGTGCGCAGTTCGTGCCCCAGGAACTGCGGCGGATAGTTTTCCGAGTCTTGTGTCACGCTGCGATGCCGCATTGGAGACACGGACCGACGGCGAGGGGACGGCGAGCGGTGCTGTGGAATGTGCTGGCGGCGCGACGAGTTGTGCGGCTGCCCTGGAGATGTAACCGAAGGTGGGCGCAAGGTGTCATATTGATAATTGCAGTCATCCATAGTGCGTGCAGGGGCAAAGCGCAGAGTGCGACGGCACAGGCGGGCGACGTGGCCGGGAATACCGCAGGCATAGCAAATAGGCCGGTTGCCATTCGTGCATCAAGGATTGTAGGGAGGCGTCGTAGATCGGAACCGTGGGGCGACAGATGGTGGCGCCATAGTCGGCACGTACGCAAAGGATTGTGGCGGCGGTGGGAGGGCGGTAACTTGTGCATACGTGGGAGGCATCTGTACTTGCACAGGTAGAGGCGGCACGACAACACGGGGGCTGTAATCTAATGGTGCAGCAAGGGCTGCAGCGGAACAGGGTCGGCATGAGGGGCGCTGGCTGGCCAAAACTGGCATCAGCAACCTCCTGCGTGATGGTGTGTCGGATTGAAGGGTTAAGCAGCTGGGCTGTAGATGACGGGCCAGACAAAAGCCCAAGCTGTCGGGAGACCTCATCCCGAAAGAAGTCTTTGATGTCAGTCAGCCTCACAGCCAGGCCAGAGATGGACGCTGCAGGTGCGGGTAAGCGACGAGTGCAGAGGCGTTGCTTGAGCATTTCGTCGAAACTTTGGCAAAGGTTGTATACTGATGCCACGGTGGTTGGGCGCTTTGCCCACAGCATGTGAAATGCATCGGCATCAATGCCCTTCATTATTTATTTTATCTTGGCAGCCTCATCAATAGACGGGTCGACATGCTTGCATAAATTAACGACGTCTTCAATGTAGCTTGTGAAGCTTTCCCCTTCATGCTGAACGCGTACGCGCAGGACTTCTTCAGCGCGTAGTTTCCGAACTGTGGGACGACCGAAAACGACCGTGAGCTTTGCCTTGAAGTTGGCCCAAGTTGGCATGTCGGCCTCATGATTTCGATACCAGAGGTTAGCAACGTCACTCAGGTAGAAGATGACGTTGTTGATTTTCATGCGGTCATCCCAGTTATTATGGCGAATTACCCGCTAGTACGAGGCCAACCAATCTTCAACGTCCTGGTCGCCCTACCCGCTAAAAACTGCGGGGTCTCGCTGCCGAATGGCACCGGAGCATGAGATGGACTGCGAAGGGGCTGCCACCGGCTGTCGGCCTACCTCGTTTGTCGCTATAGGTATCGTACGGCTGCGGAGCTCCACGGTGATCGTGTAAGAGTCGTACCCCGGCACGTTCCACCAAATGAAGAGCAGTTTATTGGAGGTTATTCGAAGGACTGGAGACGGCGACCGGTGAGACAAGACGATCCTAGAGCGAAGTACAATCTCGTCCGAACAAGAGAGTCCGAGCTCTCAGTGCGCGCGCCAGCTGATCAGCGTCTTCATCGTCGTTAGTGTCGGCGCTGTATCATCTTCTTCCTTACAATATATATATATATATATATATATATATATATATATATATATTACCGGACCCATTCGATCTTCAACCCCCTCCCTATATATATCGGATTAAAGTTTACTGTTTTGTAAATATATATAATATATATATATATATATATATATAAAGGGGAGTCTAAGGACCTTAAAAATTACAGACCAATACACTTACTGTCTGTTACGTATAAGGTATTTACTAAGGTAATCGCTAATATAATCAGGACAACCTTACACTGTAACCAAGCAAAGGATCAAGCAGGTTTTCGGAAACAGTACTCTACTATCGATAATATCCATACAATCAATCAGGTGATAGAAAAATTTCCGGAATATAACCAGCCCTTATACATAGCATTAATTGATTACGAAAAAGCATTTGACTCAGTTGAAACCTCGGCGGCGATGCAGGCATTGCGAAATCAGGGGGTCGACGAGCCGTACGTGAAGGGGCTGGAAGATATATATATATAGTGGCTGCACAGCAACCATTGTTCTTCATAAAGAAAGTAACGAAATTCCCATTAAGGAAGGTGTTAGGCAATGAGACACAATCTCCCCAGTACTATTCACAGCTTGCTTAGAGGAAGTATTTAGAGACTTAGAATGGGAGCAGTTAGGGATAAGGGTAGATGGAGAATACCTCAGTGATCTGCGATTTGCTAATGACATTGCCTTGCTAAGCAATTCGGGGGATGAACTGAAAATAGTGATTGATGACCTAGACAGGAAAAGTAGAAAGGTAGGCTTGAAAATCAGTATGCAAAAGACTAAGGTAATGTTCAACAGCCTCGGGAAGGAACAGCAGTTTACATTAGGTAGCGAAGTACTGGAAGTATAGTAGGCGAATATGTCTACTTAGGACAGGTAGTAACCGCAGATCTGGACCATGAAAATGAAATAACAAGAAGAATAGAATTGGAATGGAGCGCATGTGGCAAGCACTCGCAGATTATGACTAGCAGCTTACCGGTATCGCTCAAGAGGAAAGTATACAACAGTTTCATCCTACCTGTGCTCACCTATGGGGCTGAAACGTGTAGGCTAACCAAGAGGGTTCTACTTAAGTTGAGGACAACCCAGAGGGCTATGGAACGCAAAATGGTAGGGTCAACATTAAGAGATAAGTAGCGTGCAGAGTGGGTCAGATAAATAACTCAAGTTACCGACATTCTAGTGGAAAGTAAGAAGCAGAAATGGACATGGGCAGGACATGTAGTGTGAAGAGAGGATAACCGATGGTCGCTTATGGTAACAAACTGGATTCCAAGGGAAGGAAAGCGTAGCAGGGGGTAGCAGAAAGTTAGGTGGGCGGATGAGGTTAAGAAGTTCGCAGGGGTCAAGTGGATGCATCTAGAAATATCTTGTTGGAATCATTTTGTAGCGGTAAAAACACGGACACAAAGAACACGAAACACAAGGGACACCCGTTTCGTGTTCTTTGTGTCCGTGTTTTTACCGCTACAAAATAATTCCAACAAGAAATTACCAACTAGCCCAACTTGACGTTTTAATGGAGAAATATGGGAGAGGCCTTCGCCCTGCAGTGGGTATAGTCAGGCTGATGATGACCCAGCTTCAAAACCAAGTCACACATTTTATCTGCTGATGTTAAGCTAAAGGAAAGCAGATTTTCAATTCGGGAAGATTATTCAGCGCGTGTACGTACAGCTCGAGCAAAACTATACTCGTATGGTCTTGATAGCAACTTAAATTTTAAGATACGCTTCGATAAGTTGATCATGGGGAAAAAAGCAGTACACCTACGATGCCGAGTCAGATTCTACCCACGAGTTGAAATCATGGCGTCCACGAAATAGTTCAATGCCTACTCTATCTACATCGCACCAGCCGATACAAAAATTAGAGCACTGCAGAATCTGCATTGGAGTAATGCGAAAGCACGGGTGCTGCTGTTGGTTGCTTCTATTTGCTTAATTCACTTCTTGTTTACCAATTTTAGTCTTGGGTACTTTTTATTTGCGCATCAAACCCTTCCTATGCCCTTTTTAGGCTCTACTTCTGGTTGCGTGATGTCCGCGTAGCTGCGCTCCACGAAATATTTGCTCTTCTCATCCTAGCTACTTACCAAAAAGGGAATGCGTCGGAGCCGTCCTGGAACATAACTGATATTGTTGTTTTTACGGAACCCTGATATCTCATCCGAAGAGCTGCTGAATAATATGCCGTTCACAATACACAGGCGTGACAGGTTGGGACGCAAAGGCGGTGGTATCTTAGTTTTCGTCAATCGAGCCCTGCCTTCATTTACCATTGATATCAAAAGTTATCATGAAATTTTCGGCGTAAACATATCCCTTCCTGGAAGCTCTTTCATACTCTATCGAGCACCTGATTGTGACCTTTCCTGCGTAAGGAACTGTACTCGGCTTAAACAGCCGCTTTCCCAGAGCAAATGCGTGGCGATTTCAATTACCCAGTTTGGGCGTCAATCCAAAAAATGCATCGATCTTGCACTCTTGTTTAGTCTCACTCAGCTGACCCGGTTTCAAATCCAGAAATGATGTCTTCTACAAACTGCCTCAGCGATCACAGCCTGTTTACTGTAGCAATGCCGAAGCCGCTTCGCTACCCTTCCACTAAAGTCATCCGCGATTATAAGAGGGTAAACATCCCTTTTGGACTTGGACTGGACTTGTTCTACACTTTTCAACAGCTCGCTTCTTCAAAAACAGTCAACCAAAACTGGTTTTTATTCAAGCAGAAACTTTTGACATTACTTGAAACCCATGTCCCAGTCATTTCCATTCGTGGCGATGCAGGTAAACCATGGTTCGGTAGTACCATAGAGAAGCTTTCACGTAAGAAAAAACGCCTTTTTCGCATTGCTAAGCAATTCAACTCAGCCGTCAAGTGGGAAAAATATTTCACGTGTCTCAAAGACTATACAAGACCACTGAAGCAGTCCAAAAAGAAGTTCTTCCACCAGGATCTTAAATATTTTACTCCATTCTATAATGAATGCATCCCATTCCACCCCTGTTTACTATTAGGAGACAACCCGCTTGTTGAAATTTCATCTGTTTTTAGTTTTCTTAAAGAGTTAGGGATTCTAAATCAGCTGTAATTTTCTAAACTTTTCATTTTCACTCATAAAGAAGATCAGCAACCTAGTGTTTGGCGCATGATGGCCATAGTTGCCTATGTGCCAAAAAACCCAACCCAACCAACCAACCAACCACAATGAAAAAAAATCCCCAAAAGTTTTGGAATATACTTGCTCCGGTTAGTCATCACACTCAAAACATATCGAATGGTTCATATGTACCGCCAGACGAACTATCCTATGTAATGAACTCGTACTTTTCTTGAGTTTTTACCCAAGAGCCGAAAGTAAATATTCCCCACTTTCCTGGTACCAGTTTTTCACAGATGCCACCCATTACAGTCTTTGGTATTGAAAAGCTTATCGACAAGCTGAACATTTCTGCCAATGTACTTAAAACCCAACCCAGTCCCTCGCTCAAAGCGCTCTTCCGTCAGACGGGAAAATTAGCGAAGTATTTAAAAGTGGTAAGAGGTCCGATCCATCAAATTATCACCCGATATCCTTAACATGCATCGCCTGCAAACTAATAAAACAGATTATTTATTCTCAAGTCCCCAACACCTTGATAACAACGCATTCTGTTTCGTGAGTCGCAGCTCACCGCTGATTTTCATTTAAACCTTGATTCATTTTTTCAAACTGATGTTCTAAACTTTTCTAATCCTCATTTGCGACTCATCTGCAAACTCTCAGTCTGGGCCCAGTAATCTTATCCTGGATTAAATGCTTCTTCACCAACCGCTTTCAGTTCACCCTCATAGGAGGGCATCCTTCAGTCTCAACCAAGGTTCTTTCTGACGTTCCACAAGGCTCAGTTCTTGACCCGCTTCTTTTTCTCATATATATTAACGACCTCCCCTGTGGCATTTCATCATCAATACGCCTTTCGCAGATGATTGTGTCCTCTATCACCGAGTGTCATCTCATACTGGCCAGAATCAGGATGACTTTAATAGAAGGCTGGCGCAATAAGTGGCTGATGCAGCATAATATATTGTTACGAGGTACGTCGAGATGTTAGGAGGTGATGGTACGTCGTAGCCGCAACAGTTCACCGTCAGGGACACACTCACAGGAGAACCAGACGCAGCTACAGCGTCGTCTTTCTCCACTTGCCCAGCACTTCGTCATCGTCTCTTTCACTGCGTACCGTAACAATACCCCCCCCCCCCCCCCCCCCCCCCCCCGCGGAAGAAGCACAGTCCCGGTGCGTAGACTACGCAGGTGAGCGCGAGATATAAGGTTTGAGACGGGCGACATGCACGACTTCTGTGATGGTTTGCAGGAGAGTGGCGGTTCACAGGGATAATCTCGTACGTCACGTCGGTAAGTTGCCGCAAGACCTGGTAAGGGCCCACGTAGCGGGGCAGAAGTTTCTCGCACATGTCTACACGTCGAGCAGGGAGCCAGAGGAGTACGAGGGAGCCAGGAGGGTAGTAGGCGTCACGGTGCGGGAGATCGTAACGGTGCTTTTGAGAACGCTGGGACGCACGAAGCCGGTCTCGAGCAATATGACGCGCGGCATCAGCGCGGGCGATGGCATCAGAAGCGTAACTGCAGGAGGAATCGTCAAGAGGCAGTAAGGTGTCGAAGGGAAGTAGAGGGTCGCGGCCGAAGAGTAGATAAAAGGGAGAGTATCCGGCGGTATCATGCCGTGAGGAGTTATAAGCGAATGTTATGAAAGGTAAAGAGCTGTCCCAGTCACGGTGATGGTCAGAAACATACATTGACATCATATCGGTCAGGGTACGATTAAGGCGCTCAGTAAGACCGTTCGTTTGTGGATGGTAGGCCGTTGTGAAGTTGTGGCGCGTAGCGCATGAGCGCAGAAGGTCATTAACAACTTTAGAAAGGAAGCAGCGACCGCGATCGGCGAGAAGTTGACGAGGAGCACCATGAAGCAAGATGACGTCATGCAAAAGAAAGTCTGCAACGTCGGAGGCACAGCTGGTGGGGATAGCTCTGGTTATGGCATACCGGGGGGCGTAATCGGTCGCTTCGGCAATCCATTTGTTCCCTGAAGTGGATGTGGGAAATGGCCCAAACAGGTCGAGACCAACTCGAGAAAAGGGCTCAGTTCGAACTGCGAGAGGTTGCAGGGGCCCACTAGGGTGAAGAGACGGGGTCTTCCTGCGCTGGCACAGCTCACAGGCGGCGACGTAGCGACGAACAGAGCGGTAGAGGCCAGGCCAGTAGAATAGCCGTCGAACATTGTCGCATGTCCGGGACACTCCTAGGTGCCCTGCTGTAGGAGCATCATGAAGGTGCGCAAGAACAGCAGAGCGTAGATGTGTAGGGACAACAAGCAAAAGTTCTACACCATCTGGGCGCATATTGCGTCGGTATAGTGTGTTATTAAGCAGCACAAACATACTCATGGGCGGATCGGTGCTGTCGTTGCGCAGGTGATCAATAATGGGGCGCCGGGAAGGATCACGACTCTGTTTGACGCCGATGTGGAGAAAGTTCGAAATGGACAAAACGCAGTCGTCAGCAGTATTGTCAGGAAGTTCAGGAGGGTCAACGGGGTGGCGGGACAAGCAGTCGGCGTCTTGATGTAGGCGGCCTGACTTGTACACAACAGTAAACGTGTATTCTTGTAATCGCAAGGCCCAGCGACCTAAGCGGCCAGTAGGGTCCTTAAGTGATGACAACCAACACAAGGCATTATGGTCCGTCACTACGCTGAAGGGCCGCCCAAACAAATAAGGGCGGGATTAGGTCAACGCCCAAACAAGTGCAAGGCATTCGCGCTCCGTAATGGAATAATTGCGCTCGGACTGAGATAGAAGGCGGCTGGCATAGGCAATCACACGAGTGGCCGTGCTGGTACTGGGCAAGGATGGCGCCAATACCATGTCCGCTAGCTTCGGTGCGCAGTTCTGTAGGCGCAGACGGGTCGAAGTGCGCCAGTACAGGAGGAGCGGTGAGCGCGGAAATGAGCGTTGTGAAGGCCTGAGCTTGTTCACGGCTCCACGAGAAATTCACGTTTTTCTGCAAAAGGGAGGTAAGGGGACGTGCTAGGTCAGCGAAGTTCCGAATGAAGCGACGAAAGTAGGAGCAGAGCCCGAGAAAACTTCGCACATCACTTGTATACCGTGGTGTAGGGAACTCGCTGACAGCACGAACTTTATCAGGGTCGGGCTGCACACCCTTTTCGTCAACCAAATGTCCCAGGATTTTCATCTGGCTGCGGCCGAAGCTGCATTTTTTTGCGTTGAGTTGAAGACCGGCGCGGCGAAAGACTGCCAGTATCGTAGAAAGCCGTTCAAGGTGACTTGTGAACGTGGGAGAGAAAACGACAACGTCATCTAAGTAGCATAAGCACGTTGTCCACTTGAAGCCACGGAGAAGCGAGTCCATCATGCGCTCGAATGTCGCAGGAGCGTTACAGAGGCCAAATGGCATGACCTTGAATTGGTATAGTCCGTCAGGGTTGACAAATGCGGTTTTCTCTCGATCCCATTCGTCGACAGCTATTTGCCAGTAGCCGGAACGCATGTCGATCGAGGAAAAATAGCTGGCACCACGCAAGCAGTCGAGGGTCTCGTCAATTTTCGGGAGCGGATAAACGTCTTTTTTAGTGATCTGATTGAGGTGGCGGTAATCTACACAGAATCTTCAAGTTTAATCTTTCTCTTTGACTAAAACGACAGGAGACGCCCAGGGACTGCAGGAAGGCTCAATAATATTATTTGTCAACATCTTGTCGACCTCCTTCTGTATCACGTGGCGCTCAGCAAGAGAGACTCGATAAGGCCTTCTGTGAATAGGGCTGGCATCACCAGTATTAATGCGATGGGTAACGACAGATGTCTGGGCCAAAGGTCGGTCGCCAAAATAAAAAATGTCGCTGTACGAAAACAAAAGGTCGGAGAGAGCACTGGCTTGCTGAGGTGTCATATCCGGTGCTATCATGGGAGTAAAAAGGGTCGAACGAGAAGCTGATACGGGGGGTTCAGACAGAGGCACAGGCTTGAGGGCAGAAACTTCGCAGTCAGCCAACGGAAGCAAGTCAGCGAGTGCAATGCCATGGGGCAAAACTTGGACAGAGCGGCTAAAGTTAAGGACGGGAAGATAGGTTCTGTTATCCGTGACGGTCAGGACAGTGTGAGGGAGTATGACGTTACGGTGGAGAACAACATCGGTGATTGGACAAGTGACGTATGTACCATCTGGAATAGCAGGAAACGGGGCCAAAGGAACATACATGGCAGCTTCGGGCGGTAGGCGAACAAACTCGACGGAGCAGAGGCGTGGCTTGATATCTGTGCGGTCGGAGCCGAAAGGCAGGTCTAAGCGAAGGAGGCCACTTGAACAATCAATCAGGGCAGAGTGCGCCGTTAAAAAGTCGATGCCGAGGATCACATCGTGAGGGCAGCGGTCGATTACAGTGAAGAGCACAGGGGTAGTTCGACCACAAATGCTCACGCGCGCAGTGCAAAGTCCCACGACGGCAGCGACGCCTCCATCGGCGACACGAACGGCTGATGAAGAGGCGGGTGTGACAACGTTTTTGAGTCGGCGGCGAAACGAAGAGCTGAGGACGGAAATTTGGGCACCAGTGTCAATGAGGGCGGTAACAGGCACACCATCTACACAGATATCTAGAAGATTGCGGCGATGAGCGAGGGTCAGCAGAGGTTTTTCGGGCCGGTCGTCAATTCAGCTTCACCTTCGGGAGCTGCATTGATCAGTTTTCCGGGAGCGGGCCAGAGAACTGAGGGGACGAGGAACGGTGAGGTAGGGGCGAGCGGGAACGGCGGGTCTGGGGAGACGGCGATCGGCTGGACATGCGCGGGGATGGCGACTTAAAGTCACGAGAGGGCGTATCACGGAGAGAGGTTGGGTGTGGTCCGTAGGCGGTGCTGCGATCATGATAATAGCGAGGTCGAGGTGGCGGAACCCAACGGCTGCGGCAATGGCGAGAAATGTGGCCGGCACGTGAGCAGTTGAAGCAGATGGGTCGGTTGTCCAAGGTCCGCCATTCTTCTGGGTTGCGGTAGCGTCGGGTAGATTCGGGGTATCGCGTCGGGAAGGGCGCAGTCGGAGCCGCAGCAGCTACCACTGGAACGGTGGGCTGGACAGATGGCTGTGCGGACGGCTGACCAGAGCTGAGGCTTACGCTCGCATTAAGGCCCACGTTCGCGAATTCTTGGCGAACGACAGCTTGAATCAGTGCTATAGTAGCATCCGCCGGCTGAGGTGTGAATGCGGCGGGGGCCATTGCCTCCAGCTCTCTGCGAATGATCCTGATCAAGTTTGGCTCATGGGACGGCTGCTGCAGTGTTGGCAGATCTTCGCACGAAGACGTAGCAACTGTGTTTGGCAAGCGGTCGAAGCGGGGAGCAATACGACGATGTTTAGCTTGCTCAGACCGCCGGCATACCTCGAGGACGGAGTCGACCGTCGTACAATCTTTGCAAAATAGAAGGTTAAAAGCGTTGTCAGCAATGCCCTTTAAGATGTGGCCCACCTTGTCCCACTCGGGCATGGCGCTGTTCACTTTGCGACATAGAGCTAGTACGTCTTGTATGTACGACAGATATGATTTGGTCGACGACTGTGCTCGCGATGCCAGGTCCTTTTTAGCGCCGAGCTTGCATGCGATCGGCTTGCCAAAGAGATCCCGAAGCTTCTCTTTGCACATGTCCCAGGATGTTAGATCTTCTTTGTGCGTCTCGAACCAGACGCGCGCCGTACCAGCCAGGTAGAAAATGACATTTGCAAGCATCAACGTTGCGTCCCGTCGGTTGTGCTTACTGACTCGCTCGTACATAGCGAGCCAGTCTTCGACGTCGATGTCATCGGTGCCGCAAAAGGTTCCCGGATCACGAGGCTGCGCAACGACGACAGTGGGCGCTGGTTGTGCCGCTGTAGAGGTAGCTGCGTCGGACTGCATAGTGCTAGCACCAAGTTGGCGGCCACTACGGAGATCCAGCTTGTGGTATTGGTGTCTTACCCAGCACCTCCACCAAGACGTTACGAGGCACGTCGAGATGTTAGGAGGCGATGGTACGTCGTAGCCGCAACAGTTCACCGTCAGGGACACACTCACAGGAGAACCAGACGTAGCTGCAGCGTCGTCTTTCTCCAATACACTATAGCGCAGCAAAAGACGAGGACACAAGAGCGAGAGACGAACACCACGAGCGCTAACTTCCAACAAATTTTATTCTCCTGAAGCATCATATATAAACGCCAGAAAAACATGAATCACATGTGCCAACAGTATCAATTCCTTAGAAAGGCAAGCTCTTTATCTGAGAGGAGAATGGAAGGTGTGCTTACACACGCGCATCCTGAACTATTTATCTTTTCAGCTTCAATGATTTCGCGCGTTACTCTTTCTCTGCTTTTTCCTATTACCACACTTTTACCAAAGAAAGGCTTACAGGTTTTTGAGTTGCATTCGAGAATGTGGTCAACCAGCGATCCGCCTTGCCGGCCGAATGCAACTCAAAAACCTGTAAGCCTTTCTTTGCTAAAAGTGTGGTAATAGGAAAAAGCAGAGAAAGAGTAACGCGCGAAGTCATTGAAGCCGAAAAGATAAATAGTTCAGGATGCGCGTGTGTAAGCACACCTTCCATTCTCCTCTCAGATAAAGAGCTTGTCTTTCTAAGGAATTGATATTGTTGGCACATGTGATTCATGTTTTTCTGGCGTTTATATATGATGCTTCAGGAGAATAAAATTTGTTGGAAGTTAGAGCTCGTGGTGTTCGTCTCTCGCTCTTGTGTCCTCGTCTTTTGCTGCGCTATAGTGTATTGGAATCATGTACCAACAAGCCCAAAAAACCACGCTACTGAACTGTCTTTCTCCACTAGCCCAGCACTTCGTCATCGTCTCTTTCACTGCCTACCGTAACAATATTAAAATGCAAGTTCATGCAGGTTTCGCGCAAATGTTCTAACATCGCACGCGACTACACTTTAAACTCAGTCAATATTTAACTAGTACTAACGTATCGTTACCTCGGTGTATTAATCTCAAGCAATTTAAATTGGTCCGAACATATAATTAAACTAGTCGCTGAGAGCTATAAAACACTGGGCTTTATTAGAAGAACATTAGAGCGCTGCATGCGTTATTCTACCGAAAAAAAAAAAAAACAAAACAAAGAACCCAGTAGCGGAGACCGATATCTTCAGAGAGCAATTGGGGAAACTAATAAGGTCTCTGTTGCTGTAATTCAGAGTTGCCTAACCTGCGTTAGGAAGTCGTCGCAGATGTTGTCTGGCCTTCTGATTGGACGCTTTTTACTACATGGTGTAGCGAGCGCAAAGGAGGTGCACTCGATCGCCTGCAAGAGCGCTTTTTTTAACCATCACCTTACCTGTTAAAACTGAACTGCGTCAGCAGCCAGAAACTGGAGAGTGCTACGCATTGTTTTGCCTTGTAAGCACGCCGTTCATCGACTGGAGAAATTTTTGCCTTAAGTGGCGCGAGAAAATTATTACTAGATGCAACACAGCATTATGTTTTTTTTTTCTGGCAGAGATGAAAACTAGGATGAAAGTGGACAGTGAGCTACGGAATCAGTGTTTAACCCCAGTTTTGCTTCCGACGCTATGCTTTGCACTCTTCTTATACATACAAAAGAGACCATGTTTACGTACTCGACAATTCCCTGTATATTGTTACATATATGACCCCGTATCAATATATATATATATATATATATATATATATATATATATATATATATATATATATGACAGACCGGTGCTATACCAGTATTTGCTGTTAAATAACATTCCGGATCATTTTTTACAATCGTTTGTACTTTATAGTAGTGTCAGTATTACACTCTAGACCTTGCAGTCTTTAGAAGAGGCCCATACAAACTCTATTGAAAGTATGCCACTCCGGGAGGCAAAAACGGGATACCTTCTCATTGCAACATCAACATTCCTGTGACGACACTGTCGATGAGTGAAAAAAGGTCTTCGTATCATCTGGAGCAAGAAAAGCGGTAGTTCAAACAAGACATGGTCGGCCTTCCTAAAAATTCGCTTAGGACAATGCTTAGATGGAAACGACCAAAGAGGAGGGCTCTTTGCTACCAAGGGCTGACCTCAAGAGTGCGGACTAGTTGCTTCACCGTGTGTGCGTATGTCTTACGCACGTCCTGTCTACCACTTCTTTTGTCCGCGTGTTCTTTAGCGCAGTACCCCCTTCGTGGAAAAGATTTTCCGTCGTCGTTCAACGCGACGTTTCGACTCTAATTTCAGTTTTATTGCATTGCCGCCAACTGCTCCGGTGTTCTGCCCAAGATCACCTAATTCACTGATAGCAAGCGCATTGGGATTGTTATGGCACAGCCGTTCAAATAAAAGCAAGCCGCTCATCAGTGCTCGAAAAGCTCTTTGTAAAGCTTACGCCAGACGCCCTGTCATCAGTCTTCTCAGAACGAATATGACAGCAACGCACCCCCGCAGCTCTCGCGAGAGCGTCGGGGTGCTCAGAGTTGACCTTGTTCCGACGTCGCTTAACAAGCGCCGCATCCAGTGTGGGAAGACGAATCGGCGGCATTTTGGCGTCAATGTTAGCCGCCGCTATAATTACCGCGAAAACTGCTCGTTAGTTCGGAGACGACCCCTGCATGCAGTCAACGCCTTTTCTTGGAAACGGCGCCCAATTTCCAACCCTTCAAGGTCGGGGGAATCCCGCTGACCAGAGCGTCTGACCCGTTCCACCGCCTCCTCTCTCAAAGTTGGTGAGGAGGCGACCACGAAAGTCGAATGCATGCTTCTATTGGCTTTCTACCGTCCCGGTTGGCTGCGTCACGGCCTGGCGCATCGGCGCTCTTTTGACAGCCGAGCTCCTACAGACACAAAGCGTAGGTTGCGCGCCACTTCGTAGCCAGCACGTTAGACAAGCCGCTATGGATAAAATATTCGGTGGGCTGAAAAGCCTCATTAAGATCGACGCCATTGTCACCGACAACCATGTTTTCCGGTTGCACTACAAAGTGACTTGCGCGCTTCTGATCGCCTTCAGCATTCTGGTCACCAGCCGCCAGTACATCGGCGACCCGATCGACTGCATCACCAAAGACAGCGTGCCGACGCGTGTTCTGGACACCTTCTGCTGGATCCACTCCACGTTCAGCGTCAAGGACGCCTGGAACAAGAAAGTCGGCGTGCAGGTGCCTTACCCCGGAGTCGACAAGTACACGCCGGGGGAGCAGCGGGTGTACCATGCATACTACCAGTGGGTGTGCTTCGTGCTCTTTCTGCAAGCTGTGCTCTTCTACGTACCTCGCTACCTCTGGGTCGCCTGTGAGGGCGACAAGGTCAGGACCATTGTGCTCGACCTCGATTCGCCAATCTTGAACGACGACAAGCGAAAATGCAACCGCAAACTCCTCGTCGATTACTTTATGAACAACATCGGGCAGCACAAAACGTACACATTCTACTACTTCATGTGCGAGGTCCTCAACTTTGTGAATGTCATTGGCCAGATTTACCTCATGGATGAGTTTCTTGGAGGCGAATTCTCCACCTACGGTACCAAGGTTCTTGAGTTCACAGAGTGGGATTGGTCTGTTCGCTTTGACCCAATGATCAAAGTTTTTCCGAGGCTGACCAAATGCACCTTCCACATGTACGGATCTTCTGGAGACGTGCAAAAGCACGACGCAATGTGCGTTCTCCCCATCAACATCATCAATGAGAAGATATATGTGTTCCTATGGTTCTGGTTCGTTATCTTAGCCGTTGTGTCCGGGTTTGTGCTAGTGTACCGTGCTGTCCTGTTCATTTGGCCTACAGCCAGGTTCTACGTCTTGAGGTCTAAGGCACGTCTTGTCAACGTCACTTATCTGGAGCGCGTACTTGATCGTTGCAACGTAGGCGAGTGGTTTTTACTAGATCTACTTGTCAAGAATCTGGACCCCGTACACTACAGAGATCTCATCTCTGACTTGGAGAAGCACCTGGAAGGGAAAAGCTTGGAGCTTGCCTGACAGGCCTGCTCCCGTTTACTGTCGCGATCTTTTGGTCATCATCAAATTCTTTTCTAGTTTTCAGTAATTGACATCATTTTTTACTCGTTTGCATTAGACTGGTTCCAGCATAGTTTCTTCACGTCTTCATAAATAATGACGGCTGGTTCTGTGTATCATGCAAGTTTTCACTTCTGAACTGCCGCCGTGTTTCGTCTTTCACCAGCTGTTGGGTCTATCGTCATCTGATACTACCCATGAAGTAAAATGTTTCTCCGCAATATGAGTCCAGATTCCTGGTGCAAAACATTTTAAACGTCGAAAGCCTTTCAGGTGTTCCTCTCTTGCCACAAGGAAGGCACAGAAAAAAAAATTTGGTCTGCACGGAGGAGGCCGAGCAGATAAATGAAGGGGAAATGAGGGTGCTCGTTATAATACATGAAGGAAAGAAGCCAGCAGTCGGCGACTGCTGGCTTCTTTCTTCTTTCCTTCACGGAGGAGGCAGAGTGACAGAAAGGGACACTGTCTCAAAAAATGTGGCGGTAAGTTAATCGGCAGGCCACTTAAAAAGCCAAAAGCCAGTCCCTTGCAATCTCAAACGGCTCGCAGAGGTCCTAGGTCCGAACAAACACATAGTTTTCTATGAATCGTCTTTTGGGAAAGTCTTTTGAAAGTTAACGGCTCATATTCGGTAGATCTATGTGGCATTCACCGGAGAGTCAGGCCTCTGCCGGCGGCTCCGAACAAATGTAATTCTTTATTTTTGCACCGAATTCGAGATCGTAGCCGGCCAACACCAAAGACGCAAAAAGCTGGGAATTAAACTATAGTGATTTAACCTCCCGTAGAAGGTCACGCATGGCTAAAACTTGGCTATGTCAGTACCATTTCATGATGAATGACACAGCCTAAAAAGAATATCAAGCTGTTGGGGTAATGTTTGTTCTTACGGCTTGTTCATTTTAATTATATGCTTAACATTTCTATATTATATTTCTTATACCTGTGATACGAAGCTGAGAGATCGTTGCCTCTAGTGACCCCATTTTCAGTGTTGCGTTCACTGAAGCCCATGTTTTTTCCTCGCACGTACGCCAGCTATCAAATGGATAAAGCAGAGTCGAAAGCCAGTCAAAAAGTGTGTGACCATCGTACACACTTTTCGTAACCAACTTGTCGAGTGGGCATTTACAGGGACAGATTAACGTAAGTGGTGTAGTCAATAATCGTGAGTCCACGCGTAGGCGGTCAGAGCCTCCTCACGCGTTAATTAGCAAAACATAACGCATATGCTTGTAATATTTACTTTTGTCCTTGCACGTGAGGACAGCAAACTTAATTATTTCTATTAGATGACGGAACAGAAGCGCTTGAATCCGTAAGCATGGTCCATTTCTTCTGTCTGCGACGGCATACATGAACGCCTACTTATTCTCAAGGATTACAAGCATGCCTTGCATGCTCATATGCGCTATGCAATGTAAACAAACGATTTAAAAAACGGAGCAGATGGCTAACGAAACATTGCCGTCATGTGGTCCTCATCGGAGTACTTTTATTATTTCATGTTATTAGTTATTAACTACGATGAATGATACAAGATATTGATTATAGAGTTTAAGGCCGATTAGGTGCCCTCCATTACTGCATGCGAAATTTGATAGAATAGCGTGCTCTATTTTAACAGAGTCAATTTCCATCAACCAAGAGGAGTCAACGAGGGGTCACCATAGTCTCAAAACTGTGCTGTCAGAGCATGAAAGACACGTGCCACGATCAGCGGTATGTGAAGGCCGCAGAAACTAAAGAAAGATGCAGCTTTTATCAAGCTATCACACAGAGAAAACAGAAAGGGAGTAAAAAATCACCCTAGTCGTTTAATTCAGTGCAGGCTTTCATATTTGTATCAAGCCAAAGTAAGCGGCGGCCGCTCACTTCGGCACACGTTTCGTTCGTCCAAACGGGAGCAGTATTAGGGCGAAAGCCTTTCATAACTGTCGTGGACAAAATGTGTTCAGCTCTGCTTTATGGAGGTCTTGAGCAATGTGTGCCTTAGATGGCCAATCAATTTAATGATTAACGACCTAATGAATAGTTAAATAATTAATTACTAACGATTGCATATTACAATGCGGCACTCAGGCTTTTGCCTTTCACTACTTTAGTAGCTAAAGTCCCTCGTAATTTTTTTATAAGGCACGACACCTGTCCAGTAATATTTTTCATTTCGCGGGATTTCTTCAAATGCCGGAAAAAACGGCCACGTGAAGGTACGTTAGCAGAAAAAATTGGATATGTTCTTTCCAAACTCGCTGCACAACCAGATAAAACCCACTTGTCCTCAAACTGAATAATAAAGATTTTGCTGAATTTATTGTAGCTAACTAATTAATTGAGCGGGGTGTAAAATACTACGAGGAGCGCTACATGACGGCAAACGATATGCTGTCGGTTTCACAAAGATCCACTGTACTGCTTTTATTTTTTAGTCCTTAGTTGAAGTTTTGTCAAACACCCTCCGCAGATCAGAAGGTCTGAAGGGACTCTGAAATTAACCGTTGTAACCTTCCAGTAGCTATCTCCAAGCTATCATGAATTTACGACCGCTCGGCATTTAAGGTATAGCGCATGTTGCTTTGCTTCCCCCCCCCCCCCAAAAAAAAAATGGGCCTGGAAGCAAGACGATTTTGGCTTACACGCATTTATGTTATTGTTATTTATTATATTTGTTAACTATTGTTTATATTCATTTATTTATTGATTGAGGTTTTGCTATTTTTCGTTTGTTTCTGGCTCTCGCGAGGGATGAAATTTTCTCAATGCCTAGCTGTACGAGATTCTGACTGCTCGAAGGGGCGCGCGTTGGACGCTTTAATGCAACATCTTGCTTGAAGTAAAAAATTCACAGAGCACCGGAGAAATGCGGCTGAGCGCTGCTTCGGCACACGGTATCTCCAGTGTAGGGTTTTTGCTAGCAAGCTCGTGCCGCACAGTGGAAATCTCGTTTCCTTGGAAGTTAAAGTGCTACATGCAGTTAGTTTACAGGAAAGTGACTGTCATACTTTCTTCGGCAAGTTTCGAGGATACACCATCTTTCCGGACATGTGGCCTTCCTTGTTCAAGTGTGGGATGGCAGGAACGGTAGACAAGGGGAACACAGGTCGCGGCGCGGATTCTTTGACCATAAGTTAAGGAAGGCCTTAAAAACTGAATAAATTCATTTTGCGATATCTGGTTCTTCAAAGCGTATTGCATGTCATGCTTTAGTCCCATTCCACGCGTGACTGCACTTTCAACTTGATCATAGCAAGAGTGTACTATAGAAAAAGTCGAGGAAAAAACAAAGAAAGTAACAGCACCAGCGGCACCTTCCAACAAAGTTTGGAAGGTAGCGCTCATGTTCGCTATTTTCTTGTGTCCTTTGATATGACCATGCACCAGCATGATAGTATTGTGATGCCCAGATTGAGACGACGACGAG
Source organism: Amblyomma maculatum (assembly GCF_055883805.1). NCBI lineage: Eukaryota > Metazoa > Arthropoda > Arachnida > Ixodida > Ixodidae > Amblyomma > Amblyomma maculatum. The sequence goes on from NC_139344.1 coordinate 506,636,082, forward strand.
AAAATGGCGATCGTGAAAAAGGGAAGAAGATGAACGGTCGGCTCATGCTGGAGGCTCTAGCAAGCGGACTCAAGCTTCCAACGCTTCTCATACGGGCAATAAAACCTCGCTCGTAACATCTTGGTGCCAGGTGCGACGTACGCGTTCCCCAGATACCTCGAAGACCGCTTGAACCGCGCCGACGTCCGCGGTCTAGCTGGCCTACAACCATCTGTGCTTACGATGTCTCTCGAAGGCGACAATCTGAGGAACAGGCTTAGTACCTCATGGCAACATCACCAGAAGCCTCGTTAACAGGCTCATCCGACGAAAATGTGGATGAATGGATGACCAGTGGGGGAGCCGGTATAATAAGTGGGAGTCTTCCGCCCAGTTGGCCAACGTGGTCTTTGCGCTTACCGACAGGGCCTTAACGTGGTACGACAACCACGAGGATAATTTCGCGACATGGGGCCGTTTCGTCGAAGAGATTAAGAAGTGCTTTGGCGACTCTGATGTGTAGAAGAAGCGGGCTGAAGAAGCACTTTCTCACCGAGCTCAGCTTCCCGTTGATACATGTACAAAGTATATCGAGGAAGTGTTAAACCTGAGCAAGCTTGTATCTCCTCGCATACCCGAAGACGAAAAGGTTGACCCTCTACTAAAAGAGTTCGCGGAAGACATAAAATTTCCTAATCGCCAAGTCAAGCCTCGATGGAGACGTAATTCAGCACTACCGAACGTTTGAGAAGCTTAAAATGCGTCGCATTACACCCGGGCTGGTAGGGGGCCCCTGTTGACGCAACAACCAAACAGCGGACTCCGGAACTTTTTTTTGAGTGAGGGGGCAAATTTTGTCAAGTCGTAATCGTTATTTTTCAGGTAAGTTTGATTTTATTTTTTATTTTATTTTGATTTATTGTTATTTTATTATTTTATCTTAATTTGTAAATTAAATTTAGCCCCAAATTTACACTTTGTAAATTTTGTTTTACGCAATTTGAAAGCATGCTTTACCCCTGAAGAAGAATGAGGCCATGAATTGTTCGCAAATGCAGCCTTGTAAAACACTATCGCACTTAATACTTTCAAAATACTCGTTACTATACTCACTCCAAATTACCAACATGATTCAAGTTCAAGGGATCGAAAAGCTGGTTTAAGAGAATACATAACTTTAGGGAGCCAACAAAAGGTTGTTTAAGGGTCCCAACAACTTGCCTTCAGATTCTTTGCGAGAAGAAATTGGGTTGTTGGCACAGGAGAGCTCTATTCTTGCAATCTGTCAATTTTCATGCCAGCGAACGAAACTTGGGCAAATAAATGAAAAAGGGCCTTAATTTGGTATGAAATATATTAAAAAAAAACTTAGTTCAAAGACGTATACGCGCGAACAAAGTATACACTTGAGTTAAGGAAGTTCGCGCACGGCCTGTTTCAATCCCCTGGTTCTTGCTCATCAACTGTGGTCAGTCGTTCAGTATACTTGTTTTTTTTTGTTTTTTTTTGGAAAGAAAAAGTTTCAAAATGGTGGCAGTGCATGCTAGCTCATTTACAACACAGTCTATATTTTAGCGTCCTAGAATTTGAGCGGTCATATTGGATTGGATTGGTAAAACGTTTATTCGGGGCCTGCAGTAGAACGCGCGCTCGCGCGCGCGCGCTCCGGACGGGGCCTACGTCGTCCTTTGAGCACCGGCCGCGCGGCCTGGGTCCCCGTTCGCCTTGGCCGGCTCGCTGGTTCCCTGCCGGGCCAGCGCCTTGATGACCTGCTGGACGGCGCAGAGTTGTTCCTCTTGATTGTCGCTCCCTGCGGCTGCTTCCAGTCGCGGCGGGATCCTCCAAGACTTAGCTTCTTCCTGGTACTTGCTACAATTTCACAGCATGCGTGCGAAGCCGGCCGTCTCCGTTCGGCAGACTCTGCATTTGTCTGTCGGGTGCGTCTCGGGATACATTCTATGCATCAGCGACGGGCTGGGGAGTGAGCCCGTCTGTAGCTGTCTGAATAAAACGGCTTGCTCTCGACTGAGCCCCGAGCAAGGGGGTGGAAGAGTTCTGTGAGCTAGGCGGAACACCTTGGTTATTTCGTTGTAGTCGGTCATTTGGTCTTTGATGCTGAACCACAGCGGCCAGTCGACCGAGGCGCGGTCCGTTAGCGCGCGCGCCTCGGCGTGTGCCGTCTCGTTGTGGTTGGCATTGCGGTCTGACGCCTCGCCCGCGTGCGCCGGGAACCACTTGATTCTCACTTGTCTGCTGCCATCGTTGTTCTTGGCTGCCTGCAGTATTCGCACAGCTTCTTTCGCTATCCTGCCTTTGGCGTAATTTCTCACCGCCTGCCTCGAGTCGCATAGCACTGTGTGGAACTCGCGGTGGGCGATGGACAGGGCGATGGCCACCTCCTCCGCTTGCTCTGCCTTGGTGCATCTCGTGCTGGCGGTCGTGCGAACGGTGCCGGTCGCGTCGACGACGACCGTCGTGAACCGTGTATCTTGGCATACTCAGCCGCGTCAACGTAGCGTGCGTGTGTGTCGGCCGCGTGCTGGTCTATCAGCGCCTTGGCTCTCGCTGCTCTCCTCCCTTTGTTATACTCCGGGTGCATGTTCTTCGGTACCGAGTCCACTCTGATGTTGCGCCTGATCTCATCGGGGACGGAGAGCTGCGTCTGCTCCCTGCCTTGATATCCAATTCCCAGGTTGTCCAGGATTTTCCGGCCGGCCTTGGTCGTAGACAGTCTTTCGAGCTGTGCGGCACGTTGGGCCTCCGCTATCTCCTCCAGCGTGTTGTGCACCCCTAGCTGCAGGAGGCGTTTGGTGCTCGTTGTTTCGAACAGTCCCAGTGCCGTCTTGTAGGCTCTGCGGATGAGTATATCTATCTTGTTTCTCTCGCTCTTCTTCCACTTGTGGTAGGCCGCCACGTACGCTACGTGACATATGACGAACGAGTGGATCAGTCTCTTCCCTCATTCCACTTTTCTTGTTCGTGACTCGTTTAAGTAGTCTCGTGGAGTTCGCCGCTTTCGCAATGAGCCGGGTGATGGTCTCGCCATTTCTGCCGTGCGTCTCGATCGTCATCCTCAACACTCTGATCTTGTTGACTCTTGGGATCGCGTTTCCCTCTCTGGTCTTGAGTTTGATTGCCTCGTACTCTCTCGGGCTGCTCTTGGGCTTGCGGTGCTTGACGAGCGGGCAGACGAGGAGCTCCGACTTGCTCGGCGAGCATCTGAGCTCCGTTCCGTCGAGTTGGCCTTCGATCGCATCAACGGCCGCCTGTAGGGTGGATTCGATGTGGGCACCGCTGCCCCCTTCCACCCACAGCGTTATGTCGTCCGCGTATATCGTATGTCGGACTTTCTTGACGTTCCTGAGCCTTTCAGCCACTCCTATCATCACGAGATTGAAAAACACCGGCGAGATGACCGATCCCTGAGGTGTGCCTGTGCTTCCCAGCTTCTTCTCCTGTGCTTGGAGGTCCCCCGCTCTGAGCTCGGCTGTTCTGTCCGTGAGGAAGTCTTTGATGTAAAAGTTTCGAGACTTGGGATAGGATCGCTGAGTGCTTCACCTTGTCGAAGGCGCTCTGCAGGTCGAGTCCCAGTACTGCTTTGTTGTCGCCAGTGTTGCCGTCGATGATCTGGTGCTTGAGTTGTATCATGGCGTCTTGGGTATTTAGATGCTGCCTGAAGCCAATGATTGTTTCCGGGTAGAGATCTTCTTTCTCATAAAAGTGATTTTAGTGTGAGCAGTGGGAAGGGCGGGGGGGCGCCGTCCCCTCGGAATAAAAGTAGGGGGGGGGGCGCCCCCCCCCCCCCCCGGTTCCGGAGTCCTTGAATCCATGATCCGCCAGATAGTTCGAGAAGCAGCCCGGTCTCCAGAGTTCACTTGGGACGCTTTAGCGCTCCCTCCCTCGTACCCGCCGAGACCGTCTCCGGCAGCCGAAGTTAATGCAGCAGACTTTGAGAATACCGGGAACCACAGCGGCTGAGGCAGCGCAACACGCCGAGAGCGGCCCCCAGGCAAAGGACCCGCCGTCACCAATGCCGTATGACGACAACCTTCAACGCAAAGCTTCTCGAGGCGGTTATAAGACAGCACAGCTGATGAACCCATTTCTAGGGACTGTTGCAGCTTAAGATGGGCAGGAAAATAATGCGGATTTGCCCTTTTGAGGAGGTGATGGTGTTGCCTCCGATGTGAAGATGGATCTGCATACTGGGGTTGGTTTTATGTTTTCCGTCGATACTAATCAATTCTGTTTTGTGTGGTGCGAGTTCGAGGCCAATTTTGGTTAGTGTATCTTCAAGCCATAGAAGGGCTGCCTGAAGTTCAGTCTGCATAGAATATTTGTCTACGTAATCCGCTGCCTCAGTTCAGACGGTAATATCATCGACATATATTGCGAATTTTGCGCTTGTGCCGAGTTCCAGATTCTTGGCGACGCGTGTCATGGCCAAGTTGAACAATATGGGTCCCAGAATGGAGCCCTGAGGCTCCATTACAAAACCTATCCAAGTAATAGGTTTTGGGCACCCATCCTGGAGCTTTGCCATCTAGTTGAATGGGTCTAGATGTCAAAAAATTGTGGATCCAGATTTGGGCACGAGTACTAGGAAAGCGTTTGGCGAGTTCCTCCAGGATAACGTCATGGCGAACATTTTCAAAGGCTTTGTGTATATCGACAGCCAGGAGATAGTCAGGTAGCGCTATACGATGAGCTCTATTCAGAACCCTTCGCAAATGCCAAATGCAGTCATGAGTTCCGAGGTTAGGGCGGAATCCGGCTTGAGCTGGATGAAATCCAGGACTGACGTATTCAATGTAGTGACTAATTCGGGTATGCAGCAGGCGCTCGATGAGTTTACAGAGATGGGAAGTCAGGGCGATTGGACGCAAATTACTGGGAAGTCGAGGGTTGTTGCCAGGTTTAGGGATAGCAAGAATAAGAGAAAGCTTCAGATCATCCGGTACCGTTCCAGTCTCCCAGTAAGAATTAATGATGTCGAGAAGGGCATCCTGGGCTGCCGAGTCGAGATTGCGAAGCTCCTGCCAACTGACTCGGTCATGCCCAGGTGTGGCACGAGCTCGGCCTATTCCAAGGGCTGCTTGCAGTTCTCCCTTGGAGAATGGGCGATCCAGGTCTGGATCAGGGTTTCTGACCGGGAAAATGGAAACTGCTGATGGAGGCGTCAGGCTGGCGTGTGGGAAAAAGGTACGTATAACTTCATCTTCAACATCAGCCGTGTTGTCATTGAGAGGGAGCTCGGCGAGAGGTGGGGCCCCGCGTGCCTTGCCATTTAGGCCAGAAAAGATGCGTCAAAGTTGTGATAGGCCTGGTACTTGTACAAGGCGGTCGCATGTAGAGTGCCAAGCCTCACTTTGCAGGTGAAGCTGGTATGCCCGGATAAGCTTGAATTGTCGTCGAAGAAGTACTAGATCTTTGTGACGTTTTCCGCGTGTCCGAAAACGTTGCGTGAGGTGATATGCGTGACGCCAAAGGTTAGCCAGGTGAGCATCCATGCCAACTGTGGAATCGTCACAGGGGATATAATCGAGAGCTTGAGTGCAGGCATCTCGGAGTACAGAGGAAGGCGTCAACATCCGAGAAGAGGGTCGTAGTATTAGCACGAAACTTGTCCCAGTTGAAAAACGAACGTGTTGTTCGAACGCGAAGACATTTACGATTGAGAGAGAGCAAGATGGGCAAGTGATTACTACCCCAAGAATTAGAAAGGACTTCCCTGCGCCGAAGAAGACCCGGTGATGAGAATGTAAGGTCCAGTGTAGTGTCCGCTTTAGAGGGATGCAGACTGATAAGGGTCGGTGTGTTAGGCTCGTTGCACAGGGTAAGAAGAGTTTGATCAAGGGCGTCATATAGGTGTTTACCACGTTGATTAGGCTGAGATGAGCTCTAGGCTGCGTGATGTGCGTTGAAATCGTACTCGGACTTTACATTCACAAACAAAGACGGTCACACACAACATTGGCCAAACGCCGTGAGGTGGGGGACCAGGTGGGCCGCATGGTCCGCCGGGTTTCAAACAAACGCGGGGGGTTACGAAGTAAAGATGCCTTGCGGCTGGCAAACGCCTTCGTGACCAGTCGGATGCTCTATTCGACACCTTATCTCCACCTACGAAAACAAGAGGAGGATGCCCTTGAGGTCATCTATCGCAAAATTATTAAGCGGGCCCTAGACCTCCCTATCACTACTTCAAACAGCCGTCTTATGGCCCTTGGGATGGTGAATACTTTCCGGGAGCTTCGGGAGGCGCACCTTAGAAATCAGTACACGCGTTTATCGCGAACGGAGTCGGGTCGCCGCCTTCTTGCTCGACTTCGTATCGAACACACCACTCTCATGGAAGACAAGTTTCGCATCCTAGAACTGTGGAGACGCGCCCTCTGTGTGCGACCTCTTCCAGCCAATATGTCACACGAAGATCATAATGGCCGGCGCCTGGCACGAGCGGAAGCCCTAGCCCGACATTATGGCAACAAAACAGGTGTATACTACGTGGACGCCTCCAGCCCTCACCATGGGGGATGGTACACGGCCGCTGTAGTTCACAACAGAAAAACGGTTAACGGTCTCACCTTTAGAGCCCACAATACAACACACGCAGAAGAGGTGGCGATTTCTCTCGCGGCCTCACACTCAGATTCAAAGTACATAGTTACCGACTCGCGAGTAGCCTGTCGGAACGTCAGACAAGGCTGGACTCCCTTACTAGCCTATCAAATCTACTCAAATTGCATACGGGATACGGCCCTGCACTTTGCTACCTTATATGGGCCCCTGCTCATCAGGGTTTGGCAGGAAACGAGGCAGCAGACGCAGCCGCCCGCGCGCTCTCTCACCGGGCTGTTTTCTCCTCGCCACCCGATCAAGAACCCAATTTTAATCCAGCCTACACCTTCAAAGATATCACGATGTACTATCAGAATTGTCATCGCCTTTACCCCAGCCCATGTAAAGGCCTCAAAAAGGCGGATGAGCGGCTCCTTCTCCGCCTTTTCACCAATACATTGCTGATCCCGACAGCACTAAAACATTTTGACCTGTCCTTATGGCGCTCGTTCCTAATGATGGTGACACCATTAAAATGAACAACCCAGGGGCTATTCGAGCTGTCCTTCAGAAAGCCACTTCCTTCTACGAAGGAATAGCTGATGTACGCCAATTTGGTCGCGGCGGGATTCTGTGCCGTTCTTCAGACCTGGCATGTGTAAATAATCTTCTAAGCTGCTCTACATTTGATTCTCATCAGGTAAACAGTTTTATTCCTTCGCACCTGGCCTTCATAAAAGGTCTGGTCGGAGGTGTTGGTTCCTCCCTAAATCCAGAAGAGACCCTTCACCTTCTCTCCGTGGGAGGTAAATAATGTTCGTGTGCCGACAGAATCGGTAATTGATACTTTTGCAGGTGCAGTCTGTCCATCAGATATTAAAACGGGGCCTTTGAGATTCCGTATAGATCCCCTACCATCAAAGCCTCTGCAGTGCAACAACTGCTGGCGTTATGTCCATACTGCTGGTGGTTGCAAGTCCACTTTGCGATGTTGCAAATACGGCGATGCCCGTAAATCACATTTATGATCAGATGAAAACGTCAAATGCTGTCTTTGCGGTGAAATTCACTCTACAAATTCTTTGAACTGTCCTTCTATAGGTTTGTGGCACGGCAGAGGCTCTTTATTTTTCTTTGCTTGTGCATGCCTCAGCATAATATATGTCCTTCTATATGGGGCTCAAAAAATGCAAATTCTGGAGATAATTGACTGAAAACGTTGCTCGCAGCGTGAGGCAATACCAGAACTTAAAGAGAGCTCACGGGTATGCAGGTGTGTCAGCCCGTTCTGGAGCGGCATTAGATTCCTCGCTGTCTAAAGCCATAGTAACGGCTGTGGAAGCGACCATGGTCAAAATGGTTGATAATATTGTGACAACTGTCACAGAGTGCATATCCAACGTTCTGACAGCTCAAATTGCTACGGTTTCTTCCTCGACAGCTGAGCGCAGCACTCCTTAGCTACAATGTCTTGCTCGCAAGATGAATCTCTTTCTGCATCTCCTTTGGAAAATCCTGACAAGTTAGACGACGCTCATGATGCAGAGATGGTGGAGACAGATACGCGAATCCTAAAACGCAGTGGATTCTCGATGTCTAACTCGTCATCACCTCGTCCTCAGGCAAAATCGAGAAAGCAACAGCTTGGCTCTAAACCAAAGGATATCATTTTGGGGCAGGCTGTTGTTGATGCCCGGTTTACACAACCATAGTAGCGTAGTAGAAACTTGGCTTACATCTGAAAAACATTTTCGTTTACAAAATTATCGATCATTCCGACAAAATCGGCAGTGAAAAGGTGGTGGGTTACTAATTCTAGCTTCTTCAAAATTTTGTCATAGGGCTAAAGTTTCGTTTCAATATTCTACTTTAGATTCTGAATTATATAGGCTTTAGATTTTGAAATTCCAGGGTTCAGTCCATTTACATTAGCGAATGTTTATTTTCCTCATGGCGTTCAGGACACCAGATCGCTGGACCACTTACTAGTTAATTGTCAAAATTCGGTTATTTCGGCTGGAGACTTTAATTCGCACCATATTTCGTGGGGTTACAAGACAGATTCCTGCGGCAAGCGCCTGTGGCATTGGCTTCCAAATAACAGCCTTTATTGCATGAATTGTGGCTTACCTACTATTGTACGTGCCCACAGTCATTGTGTGATAGATTTAACTATCCTCAGTCCTAGTGTTTCTATACTCAATGGTGGTACCTTTAGCGACCAATTGTTTCCGATGCTTGAATCCTCTCAGTTGAGGTCATAACCAATTGGAGTTATCCTTGAATTTTACTCTTCAGTCAGTGGTACGGAAGAGCTAAAATCACAACAATTATGCCAGGCACCCTGTCGTAAAAAGTGTGAATTCTTGGTGCGTGCATCAAAAGGCAATACATCTACAAGATGGTGGAATGCAGATTGTTCGCGTTATTATAGAAGAAACGCTGCATGGAAGAGGCTCCTTCACAACCAGTGCCCCAAATATTGGCATGATTATAATTTTTAGCAGCCACGTCTAAACGCACAGTCGCACAAGCGAAAGATATTTATGATACTGAGCATTTCAATTACCTCTCACAATCTAATAACCGACGTGCACTTTTCGGGTTTTTAAAATCACGAAAGAAGATTCCTGCCTCAAAACATTTGCCCTAATGTGTTTTGACTCCTACACAAGCTCTCAAAACAGTAGAAATAATTAATATAGGTTTGGAAAAGCGTTTTTGTCTACTAGGGGATATGGGAAGTGTTCAATTCCCATATCCCCTATGTTTTTAGGCCCAGTAGATACGGTTAAGGATGCCCCCAAATTACAATTTCTGAGCTTTCTCTGATATTGATGACATTGCCAGCTGCTGCTCCTGGCCATGATGGAGCAACATCAAAAATGTTAAAGATCCTCCTTCAAGTGTCTCCAAATTCCTTGTTCGATTTGGTAAATTACTCAATCATTCTTGGATGCCCGATGACTGGACACTAGCTAAAGTTATTCCTTTACTGACACATAATGGTGATGGCTATACCTTGAACAATATCAGACCAATATTGTTAACATCAAACTTTTTAAAATTAATTGAAAGGGTCGTACTTCAACGGGTTGCAGAGTTTGTGGAACAAGAACATATTCTTAGCCCCTGTCAAATCGGTTTTTGCTAAAAATATTCAATATGGAAGGCGCCTACCGATCTTGAGAGTAGAATTCTTCTTGCGCGGCGCCAGAAATTGCAAGCTGCATTGGTGACACTCGATATAGAAAAGGCTTACGATAGTGTAGAGCCCAGAATTTTATTGCAAAGATTACAAACTCTGCGGTTTCCACAATATTTAATTGTGTAGATATCGGCATTCCTACAAAACAGACCATTTTATTGGTCATTGAATGGTGTGCATTCTGTCAACAAACCAGAGGTCAAGGGGCAGTTCTCTCGCCCATGCTCTTTAAACGTTTATTGATTCGCACTCATCAATAAGGTCGCACGATGCGGATGACATCGTGTTCTTTACGGCTGCACCTGCAATCGTAACTGAGTTCCCTTCAGAATTGGTTATGTGACATAAGATTTACATTAAACGTAAAAAAGCGCGCTGTCCTTCTTTTCAAAAATAAGGATCCGGTAAATCTTTAACATTTCAGCAGGGAACGATTCCTCAAGTCTTTCAAGTATCTAGGAGTCATTTGCGATGATCATCTGACATGGAGGGATCACACTTAACATGTTGCAGCGAAAGGGGCTCGTGCTGTGGGCATGTTGCGCAGGTTAAGCAATCCAAGGTATGGAATGCGGCGAGATGCTTTTTTAAGCATTTATGTTATGTATGTCCAGCCAATTATAAAATTTGGATCTGTGTTGTTTTCTGGTTCTCCTGCTAACAAAATTCGTGCGCTTGCTCTTTTAGAGCGAGAAGCGCTTAGATTATGTCTTTAGCTCCCCAAATTTCTAGCTAACAATGTACTATACCATGAAGCCCGAATACCACCGTTGTTAACTAGATTACAATTCTTGACTGTCCAGACGTATCTAAAAATATATGAATCACAATTCCATAGCTCCCTGTCAATTTTTTGTCGCAAGCCGGCCTCCTTTTCTGGAGTCAACTGGCCTCGGTTTCTTACTCCACAGGTAATACTAGTGTAAAATTTGTTCCAACCTTCGAACATAGTTCTTTCTAACATCCTTCCAACAAAAGTATATGGATCTTCGGTTTAAATTGTCTATGATGACATTTTCCCAAATAACGCAAAACACTTATCACCTCGAATTTTAAATGGAATATTAGAAGATAATTTACAAAGTCTTCCCATTAGCATAATGATAGCAACTGCAGCCTCTCAATTTCATGCATTGGAATATACTGTCCGCTTCTAGACTAGGCTTCTTCTGTTCGTCTTCCGGATTTCACCCCAATGTTCCAGGCGGAGTTGCTGATGGTGGTGCTTGCTTTGCGCAAACCTACACCCACCATACTCAATACTGGCTGTAATTACACTCTTATTTCTTGTGCTCGCCGCTTTCTTCAAATATGGATTCGCCAACACCTTTCTTTCATTGCTCCCCTCACATTTGAGCCTGGTACATGTAGTGTGGGTACCAGGACACAGTAATGTGACACTAAATGAGGTTGCTGATAGGCTAGCTAAAGAGTCTCTCATGTCGCCTATCCTCTCGGCTACAGCGTACATAACAGCAGCGCGACTTCGTAGGCGCTCCTTATTAAGAACGCAGACTGGATCGATTTTAACACCTCAAGCATTCCTGGAGTGGCCGTATTCTGCCACTACATTTCAATATGCACAGGTCTGGTTTGGCGCTTATTCCTGTCTGCGCATTCTGCGGGGAACCGGAAACGATAGAACATTTTTTTGCTATTTTGCCGCCGTTTTACCACGATGAGAAAACGGTATTTGGAGAAGTCGGTGTAACAGCCGGGTCTTAATTTGAGCAGCCAGATTTTATTATCGTTTAGTACCACCATGCTTGGGTACAGCCACAGGTCTGTTTTTAAAGCCATTAGAAACTTTTTAATTAATCAAAATGTCTGTCCTGCTAATATGCTTTTAATTTATTTTTATCTATAAATACTAATCTCAGCCTCGTGAAGGAACAGCAGTTTACATTAGGTTGCGAAGTACTGGAAGTAGTAGACGTATATGTCTACTTAGGACAGGTAGCAACCGCAGATCCAGACCATGAAAAGGAAATAACAAGAATAAGATTGGGATGGAGCGCATTTGGCAAGCACTCGCAGATTATGGCTAGCAGCTTACTGGTATCGCTCAAGAGGAAAGTATACAACAGTTGCATCTTGCCTGTACTCACCTATGGGGCTGAAACGTGGAGGCTAACCAAGAGAGTTCTACTTAAGTTGAGGACAACACAGAGGGCTATGGATGAAAAGTGGTAGGGGTAACATTAAGAGATAGAAAGCGTGCAGAGTGGGTCAGAGAAATAACTCAAGTTACCGACATTCTAGTAGAAATTAAGAAGAAGTGGACATGGGCAGGACATGTAGTGCGAAGAGAGGATAACCGATGGTCGCCAAGGGTAACAAACTGGATTCCAAGGGAAGGAAAGCGTAGCAGGGGGCGGCAGAAAGTTTGGTGGGCGGATGAGATTAAGTTCGCAGGGGTCAAGTGGATGCAGCTAGCACAGAACCGGGTTAAGTGGAGAGATATGGGAGAGGCCTTCGTGCTGCCGTGGGTATAGTCAGGCTGATAATAATAAATAATAATAAACTAATCTCAGTGTTCACTTACTGTGTGCGTTATTATCCTTTTTATTTTGGTTTTTCATATTTCTTTCCTTCTCTATTGCCTAGCCATCATTTATTCTTTTGCGATGCCATTATCCATCTGAAAATCAAATATCTCTGCACCCCAATTCTTGGCCGATCCCCCTGTGTGTGCATGTGACATAAAATTAGTGAACAACAATAATTTTAGCCGTACGGGGATCTTTAACAAGCACTGTAATTGCACAACACACGGAAGCTTTGCATCTCAATTGAAAGCGGCCGCCGCAGTCAGGTTTGAACTCGGGAACTGTGAGAGAAGCATAAAAATGATCTGGCGATCTCAAATGAACGATGGACTTGGTGGCCCGTGCTTTTACTCGTTGTTGTTGTGGAAGCTTCATAAGAGGCGGCCACATTTCTTTCATGAAAGATGGAGAAGGGGCGACGGGCAGCTCAGCTGCAGAGGCGTCACTGATCTACTCAACACGCGCCGAAGCCACCTGGAATGTTTTCGGCACGTGGCCTCCGCCGACCACCTACGCTCTTTTGCCAGAGAGTGGTTTAAAGCTGGACTAAAATGGTCGCTCCTATTGTTCGTCGCCGCCATCTTGAAAAGTTTCACTACGGGACGCTGCTGTTTCGTCGAGGAGACGCAAAAGCAGATGACTTTGCATGCCTAATTATGGTTTTAGACTATTTCTGTCGATGGACTAAGGTCATACAGTCGTCGGAGCAAAGACCCGAATCACCGGGCCAGAAAAAAACCTCGTCTCTCTACCTTCCTCTAAGGATGGCGTTCCTTGTCCAATGGAACTACAGCAATATAAAAGGCATTCTCGTTTCACTCTCGCCTGTAGCGCTGTGTCTACATGCAGGAAACTAATCTCGGTTCACAACATTCAAATATACTGAAAAAAATTAGTTTTCCGCCGCGACCGAGAGCAGGCTCTCCGGTGGTGTTGCCATAATTGCAAAAAAAATGACATTCCGCAACTTCTTTTTGAGATGGGGGTGGAGGCAAATTTCGCCAGGTCCTAATTGTTATTTTTAATATAATTTTGATATTGTTTTTGTTTTACTTATATTTTATTATTTTATCTAAATTTTTAAATATTACTTAACTCCAAAATTACAGTTTGTAAATTTATTTTTACGCAATTTTAAAGTATGTTTTACCCCTGAAGAAGAATGAGGCCATGAATTAATAGTTGGTAAATACGCCCTTCTATAACGTTATCGCACTTCATACTTATAAAATACTCATTACTATACTGACTCAATATTACCAACATGATGCAAGTTCAAGCAATCGAAAAGTTGGTTTGAGAGTTTATAGTTGACAGACCAAAAGAACGGATATACGAATATACAAATAGAAACTGCAAGGATTTAAGAACAGGTTTTTTAAGGGTCTTTGCGAGAAGAAATAATTATGTTGGCTGTTCATGCACTCTGTCAAATTTTTGGCAAGCCCAGGTGTTGTGTCATCCGAGAAGGCGATTCTATATTTGTCTTATTCTACGAGTGCGCCAAACCAAGTGGAACGTGAACGGCGGCACGTATCCTCGCTGAATTGTATCAATTGGTGGATCAAGTGAGCTGTTGCCTGTACAGAGGCTAAGAACGGTGTCAAGAACATACAGCATTGCCGAAGCGGACTGACGTTGTTACGTCCCGAATTGTGTAATTGTGAAGCATCTGCGCTGTGGCTACGTAAAATAGCTGCTTTGCTTCTTTATAGTGATGCAGGCCAGGTGTCCACGCCGGTAGTAACTTAAAAGTTTCACTTCTTAAAACTGGCATGTCTGTGTATTTTATTCGTCACAGCAAGCGCCGGCGAACTTTAGTAAGATTTTCCGAGCTTACCTTCGTGTTGTCTCGATCACATGCTTTCTTTTCCCGCCAACCGGCGCTCTTGTAAGGCCTCCAATGGGAACAACAAGCGATGGCGCTGCTCCGGCTCACTGTTCGGTTTTTGTCTCGTCGTCGGAAACGATCCGGCTGCGGACTTCAGTGTAACTACGGCAGCTGGCATGTTTGGCTGGACCATGGCGTCGTTCGTCTTCTCCCCGCACAGCTTGAGCAAGTGCACGGGTCCTTTTCTGGAAGCTCTCCATGACACCGAAACCGAAGTCGCTGAGTTCCGTACAGGAAACGTGAGCATAGCTAAGACGTGCATAGCTTAACGCAGGACTTGGATCTGCTTCCTCGTCACCGCCGTTGACTTTACAGGAGCCATTTTTCGGACGCGAGAAAACTATTTATTTGCACTCGTCAAGGCAGCACATGTTTCGTGCACACCCTCTACGAGGTGTGCACGGAACAAGAAAGTGTCGAAACCCAGGCGGCTATTTCCATGCGGTATTGCAAAGGCGCTACGTCCCAGCCTTCAAGTCCCCTTTCAGAATCTCTTTGTCCAATTGCCCTCTTGACGATGCCTTTCCTACCCTATCTCCTCGAGGATTGGGAAGGATGGGCATAAAAATAGGGGGGATCCGTGCGTACCTTAGTAGCGTTGGTAGATAAGGTGCACCGGGAACGGTACTGAGAGAGAAAGATTTCGCCGGTAGAAGTAGATTTCCTGACATTACAAAACTGAAAACAAAATTTTCAAACAAAAAATAATAGGTGCGGAGCAAACATCGAGCCTATAGTTTTACACTAAACAAAATCAGGTGTATATTGCTACTACGCATGATCAACATCAGCAACCCAATCGTCGCCGACAACCTCGAAATCATCGCCTATAAAACAGCGACATCCACCCCCCGCGCACTGTGGGCTCTGCGGCTGTGCCACTGCACACGTCGCTAACTCGCTTACCTTCGCAATGCAGGTTAGTAACAAGTATGCCCTTTTCTCTAGAAAAACGAGCAATATTTGCCTGGTGCAGCTGCCGAGCCCGCAGTGTTGCTTTTGTCTTGCTATTTAATGTGCAAATGTCATTCGCGAATTATTATTAATTTCTGGCGAAATGAATCCGGGACCATCAGATACAGACACTATCTTGGCTGAACTGCAGAAGTTAACCGCGGGTCAATCGCAGCTCATCATTGAAGTACAGGGTCTCAAAAACTAACTAGCATCAACTGATAAAACGTTATCAACCTTAAGTGACCGCATTGCAGACTTAGAAATCAAATGTCAATCCTTCGGCAACATGCAAACAGAACTTGAAAACCTTCTGGTCAACCTATTCAGATATGTGGCGCAAACAAACACATCTGAATACGATGCAGCACCAACTAGCCCCTCAAGCCGTTATCTTCAGGTCAACACTACAGAGACCAGCTTTCCGTGCTCGACTCCCGCCTTGATGACTTCGAGAACCAGTCGAGAAGGAATAACCTGATATGGCCTCCCCGATCCAAATAGATAAGAAACATACCAACAATCAGAAAAGATTATCATAGATCACTGCCTTCAAAATCTAAGCTTGGAATTAGAGCCTAAAGATATTGAGCGCGCTCATCGCCTTGGCCGACATAGCTCAGACCGTCAAAGGCCAGTAATAGTGAAGCTCTCTTCTTTGAAAACCAAGGGAATAATTCTATCGAAAGGCCCAATGCTCAAAAACACCGATTTTAGCATAGGCGAAGACTTCTCTTGTCCTGTCCGAAATGCACGGAAGCAACTTATTGCATTCGCGAAAAACAAAACCGGACCTTTTTTCTTACGATATAAAACTTTGCACATGGGACCAAAGCGCTATGTTTTGGATGAACAATCTCAAACCGTGAAAGAAGTCTTGTAGAAATCATTTCGCCGTCCGAAAACACGCAATCAGCCAGGAACAAACACTCGAAACAACCTTTCATTCTCGATAATCTATGCAAATGCTCGCAGCTTTCTTCCTAAGCGCGAAGTACTGTCAAGTATTATATCTTCTTCTGGCAGCAACATACTAATCGTAACTGAAACGTGGCTCAGACATGACGTTGCAGATGGTGAAGTTCTAGACGACATGCCGGACTTTAACCTATATCGAAACGATCGCAAAGGTGCACGAGGAGGAGGCGTTTTTATCTGCATTAACAAATAAATATCATGTTCAACTGTAGCAATCAATTCTAACCTGGAACTAGTATGGCTCAAGTGCAGCGCTCCGAACGAAACCGTCCTTCTTGCCGTCTGCTATAGGGCCCCAAGCAGTAAACCGGGGTTCGCCGAAAAACTAAACGACGCGCTTGTACAAGTTACTACCAAGCATCCTAACGCGAAAATTCTCCTTTTTGGTGACTTTAACTTTCATCGACTGGCAAAATTTAGGGCCACTGACGGCTGGAAACTCAGAAGCAAGAAACTTTCTTGAAGTATGCCTCAATTTTAATCTCAGTCAAATGATCCTTGAACCCACTCGTGTTACTGAAGGGACATCTAACATCCTAGACCTAATCCTAACAAACCACCCTGAGAATCTAACATCACTTACCTACCTGCGCGAAATTAGTGATCATAGAGTTATTCATGCCACTTTCAACTTTTCCCCTACACCCCGCCAAACCTTCAGCAAAACTATTCGTGTTTATGATAAAGGAAACTATGATGCTTTTAATAATGAATTACATGCTTTCCTGCCGTCTTTCCAATCTACTTTTCATAGCCGATCTATTGAAGACAACTGGTTAACCTTCAAAAATAAGATAAACGAACTAACTTGCAAGTTCATTCCTTCTACCAGTTTTCGGGCCAATCGCCAAAAACTTTGGTTTACTAAAACTCTCAAAAGATTGGAAAGAAAGAAAAAACGTCTTTATAGGTCAGCAAAAATGCAGTCTAATACAGAAGCATGGCAGCGATATCATGCAGCCGAGGACACGTACTACACAGCACTCCGTAGCGCCAAAAAAACGTTTTTCGAAACTGACTTACCAAAAATCCTGGTCAACAACCCTAGAAAGTTTTGGGAAATACTAAACCCACAAGCGACATGTACCATTACCCTTACTAACCCAGCAGATGAAGAGATTAGTGACGCCGACTGTGCCGACGAGTTCAATTGCTCTTTCGCTGCTGTTTTCACGACAGAAACTGACTAATCAATGCCCAGCCTACTTCCATCAGTGCTTCCAGCAATGTCACCTGTTACCATCAGTGCGCATGGCATCTCAATCCTCATTAACAAAATTAAGCTCTCATCATCTGCTGGCGTTGATGATATCAATTACAAAGTTTTAAAAAAATACTAAAGACATATCTTCCGTATATCCGTTTTTTTTTTTTGTTCTCATAGTCTCTTTCAACAGGAACGCTACCGAACGACTGGAAGATGGGGAAGGTCCACAAATCAGGTACAAGAGAATCGCCATTAAACTAGCGTCCCATCTCTCTAACTAGCGTGCCATGCAAACTCATGGAACATGTCATCTACTCCCATATCATGAACTTTCTAGATTCACACAACTTCTTTCATCCTGCGTAACATGGTTTCCGAAAGGGTTTCTCGTGCGAAACACAACTAGCAATCTTTACTTTCGGTCTGCACATTAACCTTGATCGTAACCAGCAAACTGATTCAATTTTCTTAGACTTTGCAAAGGCCTTTGATAAGGTGCCTCACAAACGCTTACTAATGACTCTCCGTTCTAAATTGGCATCCCAACATTCTAAATTGGATTAAAGAGTTTCTTGCTAACCGCTCACAGTTCGTCTATGTTAATAACAAAAGCTCTAATACAATCCCCGTAACATCTGGCGTCCCACAGGGATCTGTACTCGCCCCTCTCCTGTTTTTATTATATATAAATGACCTACCTCTTCATGTACACTGTCAGATAAGAATCTTCGCCGACGACTGCGTAATCTATCGGAAAATTACTAACGTATCTGATCAAGTAGCACTACAGCATGACCTAACCCAAGTGCAAGAATGGTGCAATCGCTGGTTAATGACTTTAAACGCCAAGAAGTGCAAACTCATCTTTTTTACTCGTCAGCATAACCCCCTTATTTTTTCATATGAAGTTGCTAACTCTTCCATAGAACGCGTGGAATCATATAAGTACCTTGGAATCACACTTTGCAGCGACCTTTCTGGGTGTACACACATAACTAACATCATATCATCTGCAAACAGATCTTTAGGCTTCATAAAACGTCACCTACGTCATGCGCCCCAACAAGTAAAACTTTTGCCATATAAAACACTGATCAGACCAAAGCTTGAGTACGCCAGTCCAATATGGAACCCATCTCAGATATACTTAACAAATGCGCTCGAATCAGTTCAAAACCGCGCCATCCGTTTCGTGAATCACGCATACTCGTATTCCATCAGCGTTTCATCTCTAAAGGAAAATTCCAGTCTTGATAACCTTTTACTCCGTCGCCGCATTGCCAGTCTTTGTTTACTGCACAAAATTCTAAACAGTTCACTAAATCAGGCACCTTACATTGTGCATCGCACCCACATACCTCATCGCGCTTCGCATCCATTCCAGATAACTCGGCCTGTTGCTCGCACCAAAACTTTTTCAGGATCTTTTTTTCCCCGAGCAATTGTGGACTGGAATGCCCTTCCCCACGAAGTCGCCGCCCTCTCATGCCAATCTTCATTTATTGATGCCTTAAAAATTTATTTTCAAACACAATGACCCGTGCTTGTATTTTCTCATGCTTGTAAACCCACCCCTTATGTAATGCCGCCAAGAGAGGCCTTTAAGGAAGTGAAGACGTTAAATGCGGAAGGAGTAATTACATCACTTTATTCTGATAACAGCACATAAATTTAATAGCTTGACCAGCCACCCTCTGGATATGTGGGCCAGCCTTCTCGTCTTATAGCAGCATGTAAATGAAAAAAAAATATTTTATTCTGAACTATTTCTCATCGCTGTTCAAATGCGACTTATTACACATCCGTTGAGGGACTTGCAAATCCCTGTCGCCTTCGACGCGTGCCAAAACAGGCCAATTCGAACACTTGTCGGCTGTTAAAACGGCTCACGTGCGCAGAAGCAATGCTCGGCGTCGCAGCTTACACTACCGATAAGCCGCCAATGTGTGAACACGCTGCGTAATATTCCTACACAATCACTTACTGTGTCCTCATGCCAACGCTTGCAGAAAGAATGTGGAAGCAAGGATATTTTTCCCGTTTGCGCTGTCGCCTCGCTCCAGAACTCGGTACTCCTCTCACCCTCACGCGCCCTCCACCTTCAGTAGCGAAAACAAACAAACAAACAAAAAAAAAGATGTCGTCAAGCCGTCAAGACGCCCGCTAAAACCATTAACTGCTGTGGGGCGGGGAGGGCGCGGACCCCTGCTCCCCTACTCTTGGCACAGGGTTTTAGCACTGTTGGAAGATGGCAAATTGCGGAAACCGCCATCAAGGGAAGCGTGTTACACCCTTTGCTTGTCGGCGTGATCCTAAAGCATCTCCCCGTAATTTCTACGGTGGCGGAGAAGTATGTGTTCTAACGCGGAGAAAAGCAAATTCCGCGGTCGTTGTGCGGTTGATTTTCGTCGAAAGCAGGATTCCATCGAGAAGGGAGCACCAATGGGTGCCTACATCTCGGTCGCTATGGCAAATCTAACTATGCAACACATCGAAGAACGAGCTCTCTTTCCACTCACCGCCCAAGATTTTTCTGAGATATGTCGGTTACTTTTTTTCGATCATTGAGAAATCCCAAGTCCGAAATTTCCCCTCCAATCTAAATTCCATAGAACCGTATATTCAGTTCACCCTAGAAGTGGAGAAGCGAGACTCCCTGCCGCGTTTGGACGTTCTGGTGACCCGAGAAAACAACTGTCTGCAATTTTCCGTCTAGCGCAAACCAACCCACACAGGCCGACATTTGCACTTCACTTCGGACCGCCCGACAAGTCATAAGACGTCAGTTGTGAAGACCTTATTGCGAAACGTCGAGACACATTGCGGCACAGAACCCGAAAGCACAAAAAAAAAAAAGAACGGTTGATATTCAAGGACTAGCCATGAACGGCTACCCTAAAAATTTTATCAGGAAAATCATTCGTCTCCAAAAACGCAACGACAGGCCCCGGGATGAAAGTAACCAACAGCAAGCAACTGAATCTCAAAAGTACGTCACTATTACCTACGTCCGAGGCGCCAGCGAAACCATCACCCGTACACTAGATAAAGAAAGAATCCGAGTAGCGCACAAGCCTTCAAACTCTGGAAAGGGCGATACCTTTTCCCAAAGATCGACCGCCAAGAGAAAGAGCCCGATGCATTGTTCATAAAATTCCCTGCGCCGACTGTGACGCTAGCTACATTGGCGAAACAAACGAACTTAAAAGAATTCGGCAACATAAGAATGATGTACGAAACTTTTCAAGAGAACGAAACCTCGTAGCTCAACATTCAGAATATTCTGACCACAGAATAAATTTCGAAGAAACGTGCGTCCTGGAGACCAATTATCGGAAAAGACGCCTTCTCAAATCTTGGCATATTCAGACGACCGCAAACAGTGTCAACCGCAGAAGAGGCAACCTTCCTGCTGTGCACTTACAAGCTTTTCGCTCCTGGCCACCTCACAGAAAAAAAAAAGACGCCAGCGGGAACCCTTGCACCGGGTGAGCTGCCGACCTCTGACGGACGTGTTTTTCATACTCTCTCGACTTCGGACTGGCCTGGCCGCGCGTTCGGCACCTCGTGTTGGGCCCGCACTTACCACCTGTCTTGCACGCCCCTGGAATAATCACCTCCCGGGGCCATGGAGCTGCAGCCGAAAATAAGCCCACGCAGGTCTTTCGTCACCGCTTTTGCTTCGAAGGCGGCATCCGCTCAATGACCAACTCTTAGCGCTCGACCCAGCGGAGACGCAGGGCTGCTGCTGTACCACGAGGGGCTTCACTGGACTGTGCTGTTCCGGCCGGCGGACCGCGGACCACAATGGAACATTGATGGGAGATTGCTGGTAGTTCGCGTTAACACGCGCCGGAACGTGGTAGCCGTGGACGTTGGATGTGAGATCACCTTTGGGTCGCCATGGTTGTGATCCGTGGCTTGGCAGTTCGCGCCAAGGAGCCCTCGCAACCAATCCACCGGGCTCCGGAGTTGACGGTGGCAGTGGCGTCGCGAAGCACGCTGCTTCTCCAGTTTGCGGCGCCGACGCCACCGTCAGATATATCGATATACAGGCGGCGTCTCCCCGTCCGGCCCTGTCGCCCGCAGCCACTGCCGTGTTCCCGCTGCTCAGCCTGGAAGATGCCACCGAGGTTTGCAGAGCTGCTGCGTGCTGTACCCGCTGCTGTGGACTACATGACACCGACTCGTGCACTAGTGGAAAACCGCGCTGTTCAAACTGCGGGGGCCGGCCACGGACCCGACATGCCCTCACTGGCAGCGAGAGAGGCTACGTCAGAAGTGCGCGCGTTGTTGTGCGGGAGGGTCTAGCCAGCCCTGCAACAACATGGAAGCAGCTACGCGCATGCTGCGAGCCTCAGCAAACAGCCGCGGCAGCTCCAGCAGCAGTCGCAACATCAGCAGCAGCGGCAGCCTTCCTGCATGGCGGCAGCAGCAGTAGTCCCAGCGGCTACAGTCCCGGCGGCCCCACGCAAGGCCCGCTTCCACCATGGCCCTTCGGACGCGCCCTAATTGCGCGCCTACAGGCCACGCTGCGCGCACTAAGCGTTTTGAGGGTCGCCGCGAGGAAGCGAGAGGCCCTCCTACACTACATGGCTAGTCGTCGGGCAGACCCTCGCGTTCCCTCAGTCCTGCAGTGGAGCGTGCGTTCCCTTGCGGGATCCGCTCGCGCATAACATCAGAGCAACCAGAAGTAATCGCGCTGTAGGAGACGCACGTCCGGCTCAGGGAAGGGGAGCCAAAAAAGCGGCTGCCCGGATTCACCAACTGTGAGGAGGTGTACAGCAATTCCTTGCAGCGACCCGACCTGGGAAATCACGGGCCTTTATTTATGTGCGGTTCAGCATGCACTCGTCGACACGGAGGAGGTAAAGCAATGGGGGCTTTACCATTGCACAGGACAACCTTAGTTGCCAGTGCGCGCTTGTCCTGTGTACGTGGTTCCAGCTTTCTTGTGTATCTGTTTATATCGTAGCGCGAAAATTCTTGAAAAGAAGTGTCGGAGGTGTTAATACATCAGTAGCAAGCGTTTATGTTCGCCCAGCTGCAGAGGTGGGCATTTGACCTCAAAAACCTCGACCTCTCCTCAAACTGAAAAAATATTTTTCAACCTCACTCAACCTCATAAATTGAGGCTGAGGACCCCAGGCGACCTCACCTCATTTTTCAGGTGACCATTAGCGACCTCACTCAACCTCAACTCAAATTCAAAATGTGAGGTCAGCCACTGGACCTAAAAAAAATCATTAAATTAAACTGTAACATAAAGTAAATATACATTTCTCGGTAGTGCTGGGATATATAGACAAGCCAGAATTTTGTCGAATGAAGGCTCTTAATTTCATACAACAAGTAATATCCCGGATAAAAGCTGAAAAACTCCGGAGACTGCATGCCCAACTCTGCACTAAAGTGGCAATCCTCTCCCCCTCCTCGCCTAATCTTTTGTGGTCGGTTTAATTCTAAGGCCTGCATGGGTACCACGTTACTACGCATAGGCCCATAATGCAATTCAAATAGTTTATCCCATCCGACCCACGTTAATAAGGTTCGTATTAGAAATAAAAAAAGCCAGTTCTTACTGAAAAGACAAACGCTGTTGACCCTAGTGACAATGACAGCAATGACGATATGCTCTTTTTCTTAATTGGAAAAAAACAATAATTGCCAAGCTCTTTTTTAACACACATTGTCTTGCGACCGAATACTTTAAATTAAGAAAAAGTAGGAATACATTCGCGCCTTGTTAGTGTGAACGCTTTGGTTTCCGATCAAAACTATTCATAAAGCGAGTCATCCATAATAACGAGTCGTGAATAAAAACGAAAAGTACATGTTTGAGAAAAACATTATAATTAATGGCTGCTTTGTTATTTAAATTTGTAATTAAAAACAGCCGAGCTGTCGATGCTACCCCCTTCTCCACAAATCCGTCGACCCCAAACGTCATGTCTGTTCTTAAACCTCTTGAGTAGCTGAAGTCAGTAATGCCCAGTAGAGCGTAGATAAATATTTCTCAGTAAACATCACCCTGTTTTACTGAACAAAAATTCCATCACAGGTAAAACCTATCAAGACGGAGGAGAAGAAGCACCTATAGTGTTGCCGAGGCAGCGAGCCTTCTCTTGAATCATTTCGTCGCTCATGACAGCACCATTCGCGCGCACATTCCTGAACCACATTAACGAGGCTGACTCTATTTCTTCGAAATGTGCTGGGCGCTGTCGGACTGTGGCTGACGCTGCGATGCCGACGTTGTGCCATTTATCGGAGTCCTGTAGTATAGATGCTACCGTCGACCTGGCGCGGCTGAGGGCTAGTTGAACTTGGGTCCTGTCCCTCACGGCTTGGATTGACTGAGATGGCTTTTGCCGCTTGTATTCACAGATTTCCCGCTTCGCGCTAAAGTTCAGCTCCGTTCTTTTGCGTTCAACTCCCGCCAGGCCAAAAGTGAAACTGAAGTTGAGGGTTACAGGCTCGTGATTCTTTGCAGTCTTTTTGCCTAGTTAACCTTCCTGCCTTTCCGCTCTTCTGATTCTCTCTTTTTTGCCTTGTACTGTTTCTGTAAGGAAGCGAGGGAGTCAAGTTGGCAGGCTACTATACAGAGGGCTATCAAACAGCCCTTTCCTGTGCCGTTTGTATGCGTTCCTATGAAACAAACACTGCAAGCTGAAGTACAGTTTAGAACGACGATTAGCCGAATACGAAGAGCTCAGAACTTGTCAATGCCGCATCGTTGGCTCAAGGCAAAGCCGACATGAGGACCGCCTGGGATGCAAACTGTGGCAGTTCGGCATCGCAACACTGACGAAAACCAGGAGCATGAGAAGAAAGGGCGTCCAGGACGGGACGGTCGATCCAGGTTGCGTGCTCGTCGCCTTTTTTATACATATATTTTTTTGTCGCTCTACTTCGTGAGTGTGTCTTAACCCTGACCGAAAAGCGTTAACGGCTTCACGGAACATACTTTGTGTTCTGGGATAGAAAAACTTCAGTTCCCATGCCCACTTTTGGCGCTTGTCTTTCTTCCTATTATTTCTTTCTTACGCTTTTACCGGCACGTTCAGCAGAATTTATTGCCACCACATGTTGCTGTTTTCCCTACTGCAGCCTCTCGTTGCGACGCTGCCGCTGCACCTAGAAATCTCCAGGTTCCCTTCCTTTCGGCTGACCCTCAGTTTGCTGTGTACGTTCCCTCCCGCTCTTGAGCCCCCCCCCCCCCCCCCCTCCCTTTTGCAGCACATAGACGTAAAATAAAGACAAGAACAACAGAAAGGAGGCGAGCAAGCAGCCCGGAGGGACAGCGGCACGCGCTGATCCCTTCGCCTCCGTCTCTAGGCATCTGGTTTTGCTCATGCGGTGAATGCCGAACTGTTACCAATACACACCAAAGGCAGTGGCGTATATGTATCAGCTCCGCTTTCAGAGGCTACATCGCGCTTTCCAATACTTGCAAAAAAAGAGAGAAAAACTAAATGAACCCCGCCGGTAAGTGGAAAGGAGGGTTGTGCTATGGGCCTCTGTGCTACGGGCCTCTGAAAGTTTGCTTGTTTGCTTGCGGCATCCGACAAAAGCACTGCGGGTCACCGTGAGTTATGTGCTTTGCACGCTCCTGGGCGTTTGAGCCGGCGGCAAGCATCGGTACAAACAAGTCAGAGAAAACGGGGGTGGCGGGCGCGGGGGGGGGGGGGGGGGGGGGGGCACGAGGAGTTCATGAAGTAAGAAAAAAAAATCTCCTTCCAAGAAGGCCAGAGGGAAGCGTCCTCGGGCTGCGGACAATTGCGGTGGAATACCGAAAGCTGGGCAGGGGCTGCGGCATCCGGTCATCCGAACGGGGGGTAATCGAACACCAAGAGTCGACGGGCACACCGCGGCAGTACGCTCGAACTACGCGTCAAAAGGGACGCTCTTCGAAGCCGCAGCAACAGCAAAAAGCCTGGACCTCACAATTTCGACCTCACACAATGACGACCTCACTCAACCTCAAACTCACGCGTGAGGTTGAGGTCCAATTTCGTGACCTCACTCAAAACATTTCGAGCTGTCGCCGACCTCACCTCAACCTCACCTCACTCCGTGAGGTTGAGGTCGACCTCATTAGGTCGAAACCTCATGAGGTTGCCCACCTCTGCCCAGCTGTGGCGTGGGACTTGTTGTGTTTCGGTGCAATGTCATCGTGTTGTGCCCCACACCAACTCATCGTTGGCGACCTCAATGCTCACCATTGTGCGTGGGGAAGTGCGCGCAACGATCGGTGTGGCGACAACTTGCACAACACGGCAACACAGCTGGGACTCGCCGCCCTCAACACTGTCCAGCCCACCTTCCGACGACGCAGTTTGCCCGACTCCTGTATCGACGTTGCGTTTGCATCCAGCGGCATCGAGGCGACCTGGCGTCGTGCAACATCTCTCTGGGGCTCGGACCAGTTCTCCATCACCATAGAGCCCCCTGGTAAAGAAGCGCGCCCCATGCACCTACTCAATAGTAGATTGGGGCCGCTTTCGCCGCGAGGTAGACGCCGCCGCTGCACCCGGTGCCGATTACTTCACCAGTCTCGTCCCAAGCGCTCTCGCCGCCACGCGTCACGCAGAGGTGCGAGCAGGTCAGCCAATACCCGACGATCTGCGTGAAGACATGGCAGAACGCGACGGACGGACAGATCGGAAGACTGGACTGTTTACAATCGGCTGGACGCGGCAGCACGCCAACAAGCTCTACCGCCAGGTTTCTCTGCGCAATACGATGGAGATGGGTCGCAGTTCGCGGCGGCTCTTCACCACCCTGCGGCGCATCACTACACCTCAGGTGCGCCATCTCAAGCGGCCAAAGAAACCAGTGGTTCGCTGACCGGTTTGCGCCCCGCGAGCACCGCTGCCACACCGAGCCCGAGCCCCGATGCCTTAAAAGCATTAATTTTTGGGATAGTTGGTGATCAGTCTTAAAATCCGTCTTGTTTAATGCAAAAGGACAGAACTCAATGGCGCTACTCACAACTACAATAATAATAATAATAATAATAATAATAATAATAATAATAATAATAATAATAATAATAATAATAATAATAATAATAATAATAATAATAATAATAATAATAATAATAATAATAATAATAATAATAATAATAATAATACTTTATTTTTCCTTTACTACAAGGAAAGGAAAGGAGCAGCCGGTAAAAAGCTGCTTCGAAGAGCAGCTTGACGGGGCTGCTGCCCCTGCATATGACGGCATTTCACAGCAGAGAAAGTCACGCCCACACAGTGAATAAACAGTCAATGGAGAAATAATTAAACTACAAAAAAGCACTAGGTAAATCAGGAAAAATACATGAAAATAAAACAGAAACGCCGCAAGACAGAACACCTAACTTAAAAATATGTATTTATAGAAACATTTCGCGGACTAATTTAATGGGAGGAAGAGAGAAATCTTGACCACTATTAAGCAAAGTATTGATTTAATATGGTAGGAAGCCTGACGCGAAGCATCTGCCGGCACGCTGTAACGTGCCAATGCTCCGGGTTACTGGTGTCGTATGTGTTCATGTTGTTTTGAAGCGCTGCTATGAGTGTTAGTGTGCTGTCCTTTTTACTGATGCTTGTTGATATAATCGCAAAAGCCTGTAGTTATACTGATTGAAAGCCTGTAGGTGACTGATTTATTGAAGCCTAAAATACGCATATATAGTATACTCACAGGCCTGCGCGCGCATAGCCTAGCAAGTACAGCACACAGAAAGTGGTTACACGTGGAGCGAAAAAGATTCCATCTCTGCATTGTACAGAGCAACTGAGGTGTCACTAACACAATTTTGACCCGCTTTTCTGATAAAGAATGCCTCCGAAGTTTCACGGGCGGTTTTTTGCATACTTCTGCCTAGAATCTTAACCCTACGGAAACAAGGTCTACAGTTGGTGCAAGCTAGGCAATGGTCAACAAGGTGCGTGGCCTTCCTGTTATTTAGATCTTTTTGCATGCTCCCTGAGTCGGTCGTTCACGCAATGTCTGGCCGATGTGCGATTTGCCACATGATAAGGGGATCTCGTACACAATGTTCGTGGCACACCGAACAAAACGCTGTTCATGCTTCTTTTTACAGCCCTGCTTTTTGTCTTCGCAAGTGAAGCTCAGCTGAGCGAGCGGGGCAGGAAAAACCATCGGCACGTTGAACCGTTTAGGTGCATATCAGGCACAACTTCGGGCCTCTGGTTGCTCCAAAGCTTTTGCTGTTTTACTGTCCTGGGCTTCATTTTCTTCATCAGCCAGAAAAACAACAACCGAGCCAGCGTTGCCTCTCTAATCAGAACTCGCACCTCATGCATACACGATCGCCGGAGTGCAGGCAGAGTGAAGCCTCTCTTTACTACTTTTGAATGAGCTGAGTTGTATGGCAAGAGCTCTTTTTGTGCACGAGGAGAGTATGGCCAGAACACGTGCTTTTCCTTGAGCTTCAGGCGCAAATCTAGAAACTGTAGCATGTCTTTGCCAGGAAGTTCATAAGTAAAGGTTAAGCCTTTTCCATACAGCTTAAAATCATTCGGTACACTGATTAGTGTAGCCTCATTCGAAATGGAGCAATGCTTACGACCAATTAAAAAGTCGTCCATATACCGAAACACTTTAAGGACTTTGTCATTGTTAAAATGGTTAAACGATCGTGTAAAGAGCGATCGATGTAAGATAAAAATATATTGCACAGTACCGGGGCAATACATGACCCGATGCAAATTCCTTTCTTTTGCAGAAAAAACCGGTCGTCAAATTTAATAAAAGTGCTACGAAGGTTATCGGGTCATGTATTGTGTATTTCAGGCCTGCGTATTTTAGGCTTCAATAAATCAATTGTGAGTAGCGCCTGTGTTGTACGTGTCTTCTTACTTTGTGTCCTGTCTTTTTGCACTAAACAAGATGACTTTTAAGACAGTGTCCTTCCTACATCCAGGATGACGGCCCGTGCAACGCGCTCTTCACAGAGGTGGAACTGAATGACGCCCTGCGCCGCTGCACCCGCCGCGCAGCGTCCGGGCCCGACGGGGTGACCTACCAAATGCTGCGCAACCTGGACACATAGCAACGTCCTTCTGCGGCAACTCAACCTAGTGTGGGAACACCGGGAGCTGCCGGAGGAGTGGCTCACAGCGGTCGTCTGCCCGCTACCGAAGCCAGGTCGCTCACCCACGGAGCTAAGTGGATATCACCCTGTGGCGCTGACGTCGGTGGCATGTAAGGTGATGGCGCTTCAGTGCTTGCATACGCTAGCCGCGGAGGCGGGCTTGTTCGATGAGCGTCAGACAGACTTTCACAGCAGACTCAATCGCGGAGGTTGTTTCTGCACTCGAGCACGCCGTAGCGGCGCGGCAGGTCGCATTGCTGTTGCTGCTCGACGCGTCGTGTGCGTTTGAAAACGTCTGCCGTGCGGTGATCCTCTCGAGGCTGGAAGAGGCAGGCGTAAACGGGCGCTATGTGCAGGGCTTCCTCAACGCGTGCACTACTCGCGTGCGCGTTAGACGGGCTCTCTTGCAACCCCGTCCGATTGATCTTGGCGTTCTGCAAAGGTCGGTGTTGTCCCCGTTCCTATTCAATGTGGCGATGTCGGCGGTGCCGGGCTGTCTGCCCACAGCAAACCGGCACCGTGTGTACATATCCATGCATGCAGACGACATCGCCTTGTGGTGCCTGGGGCCGCCGGGCAAGGCTTCCCGCGTCAGAGAGTGCCTTCAGTGGGCCCTTTGCGCGATAGACGCCCGGTTGCGGGGCCTCGGCCTGGCACTCGGCCCAGGCAAGTCCATGGCCATGGCCTACGGCGCTCGCAGGGGCGCCCCCCGGGCTGGGATGCTGCTGCCATAGAAAAGCTCCGTACGGTACCTGGGCCTGGACATCGACCAGCGCCTCTCCTTCCGTCCCTCGGTGACCAGGGCATGCCAGTAGATGAGGACCACCGCCGCCGTGCACAAGCTCATCGCCCGGTGCCACGGGATTTCCCTGAAGGCTGCGCTGCGTCTCTACAATGCAGTAGCCGTGGGGGCGATTCTGTATGCACTGCCACTCGTGACAGTGCGCAAACCATCGTGGAGGACATTGGAG
Organism: Amblyomma maculatum; assembly: GCF_055883805.1. Classification (NCBI taxonomy): domain Eukaryota; kingdom Metazoa; phylum Arthropoda; class Arachnida; order Ixodida; family Ixodidae; genus Amblyomma; species Amblyomma maculatum. The sequence continues at coordinate 506,665,499 of NC_139344.1, forward strand.
GTGCAGCATAGCAAAGCGCTGCGAACCTGCCTTGGCCTGCCTTGAAACTCGCGATGCGAAGCGACATTCGTCGAGACATGCGCGTGGCCACTGCAGCTACAGACAACACAGCGAGCCTGCACCACAGCGACCGCGTTCACTGTGCACCAGATGGCGGCGAACTCCTGTAGCCCCTTCAAAATTTCCCACGCTCAAGAACGGGTGCGGCGCTGCAGGAGTATGACCAGCTGACGCGTGCCACGCCCCCCCCCCCCCCCCCTACTACGGCCTCTGCTCCCCCTGGCCCTTCACGACGGAGGTACAGCCATAGATAGTCGGCATCGAGGGGAAACGCAGCACACCACTCTGTGCGGTGCAACAGCTAGCCAGAGCCGTCATACACGAGCAACTGAACGACCACCCGCTCGTTTTCACTGACGGTTCCGTGGCGAACAAAAGTTGCTCGCTCGCCGCCGCGGCCACTATCCCTGCCCTGCAGTTGCACCGCCAGCCAAAAGTGACACACTTGGGCTCTTCGACCACGGCGGAATACTGGGCCTTATTCGCCTGGGCATGGACCTACTGCTTACCATTGCTCTGCCACCGCCCAGGCGTTCACTATTGTGTGACTCCCGCGCCGCCCTCAGCCACCTGCAGACTCCCGGACGTGGCACATCACTGCTGTGCGCGACACGCGAGCGCCTCGAGCGCCTCGCAGAGCGCAGGTGCAGCATTCGCGCGCAGTGGGGGCCCGTCCACTGCGGCATACACGGCAATGAGAAAGCCGACGAACTCGCCACCACCGCACATCAGTTTCCTCCTAGCGACGAACCTCTCGCTTTGGAGGACGTGCGTGCGGTGATCTATGAATACCTCCGTCAGTAACACCCGGACCCACGTATCGCGCGAGGAGAACGCATCCCTGTTGTCGGCGCGCGTTTATTGTCGCGCCTCCAGCGTGCAGTGCTCATCCGAGTGCTGCGTGTGGGGTAAGACGGGTGCGCCACGGACTTTCGTCGAGTGACGTGTGTGGTGATTGCGGTGCAGTGGAGACATTGGAGCACATGCTGCTTCGCTGTACCGCATCCGCGGAGCCACGTCGCGAGATGCTCGCGGCTTATAGGGCGCTCGGAATCATCCCGGACAGCATCTAGACGCTCCTATTGCCGCGAGGCAGTGCGCGTACCGGTGACAGGACAATGATGAGCCTTCGTGCGTTCATCGAGCAGGCGGGCTTCAAGTCTCGCTTGCTCTTCGCCAGGTAGTGCGTGCGTGACTTAAATGCTCCGTAAGTGCTACCTTGGACGTATGCTGCCGGGCGCGCCACCCCGGCAGCTTGTGCATTGTGTCGCGCGCGCGATATGCCTGCGATAGGACGCTACGTGCGCTAGGCTATGTATATACACTTATGCATCTATATTGTAAACCATTATAGTGGCCGCTCGCGCGCAGGTATTTGTGGACAGTGCTCGGACACTTGCGCACGAGCGACGCGCGAACTCATTGACTTTTTGTATTTTGTAAATAATGTACAAAGCTCCCCCTGTCCTTTCTTCCTATCGCTCCCCTCTCTACTTCCCCTTGCTATCCTCTCCCTATCGTCTTTCTTTCCCGCCGGCCGCCGCTCAGGTGCTTCAGGTTTTTTTAGATAGCAGTCGCCGGCAACACTCTTTCCTTCTTTTTGATTATTTAATAATAAACCACTACCACCCAACCCCGGCGGCACCATGGCTCAACATAGGTTTTAACACCACCCCCTTTTTCTCATTTCTTTCACACCCATCTCTATTGCAACTCTCTCCCCCCTTCCTCGCCTCTCTGTTGTTTACTTACAGCTGAACCCGCGTCATTCACCCCGAAGAAGGAGCCGAGCTGGCTTCGCAACGTCGAGTCCGTTCGTTTCACCTGAACTATGTGAAGTGGTTCACGTAGTGCTGCACTTCGCCGTTCGTTTCAGCGATGCAACATGGCGCCCTCTGCACCACGCCGTTCGTTTCAAAAACGTAGTGCAGGTCGAGTTCACGAAAAGTTCAGCAAAACTGTGCACCTCCTCAGCGGTCAGTGCCAAAATGGTGCAGCTGCTAGCTGCCGCACGATGCGTATACACATACATCGAGGCTGGTTCGACGCTTCATTGCGATCTCATATTTGTAAATTGATCGTATTCGGCATGTTGGCGTCGGTTGATTTGCGTGGCAATATAATTCACAGCTAGCCGACCTCATGAATGCGGTCGGCTTTTGTACATGTATGCGTGGGGTGGGCTCTGCGGCTGTGCCATAGCACGGATCGCTAATCAGTTTGACCTTGCAATGCAGGTCATTCCCTTCTTTGTCGTCCAACTGGCCGCTACCCTCCTGTCGGCTGGCTCGTCGAGCTGCACCATGCCAACCATCGTTCTACGGGGGTGGCGTTGGCGACATTCGTCAGTGTGACCTGAACTTTCCGGCCCTGTGCTCAACTCCGAAATGTTTTCTGGCGCCATCTCCCGGCCACGGGACCATCCATGAAACGTGGGAAGCCCCATTGTCATCAACCACCGCTGGAACACCAGGAGGAGGAGGAATCAACATTTACTGTGCCCCAAATAATTCGGTGGTACATGCTTGCACCAGATGGGGTGGTTCCCTAGTTGCGGGACCCATATGTTCCCAGCACCTTCTGGCCCCTGTCCGTCAGTGCGAGCTGGGTGGATAGGGCGGGGCTGGATAACAAGGTTCGCTCAAGGGGTTGGGGGTATTGGCGTGAAGGGGAGGGTCTTGAGTTTTTTGCATTCTGCCAAAACGTGCGGCAGGGTGCCTTTTTCTTTATTGCAAAAAGGACAGAGCATATCGTGTTCCGCAGGGTACATGCGGTTCATCAGTACGGGATGCGCAAGCGATCCCACCTGCGCTCGACGCAGGATCGTCTGATGTTGCCTGGTGAGTTTGGGGTGTGGTTCTGGCAGTCTGAACCTTTTCTCTCGGTACATACGGGTTTTCTCCCGAAAGCTGGTAACCGGATGCGGTAGCCCTTCCGGCTCGTGCTCGCCCGGATTGACATTTCTCGGGCATGGTAGTCTGCGATGGTGTTGCCTGCTACCTGCGAGTGAGCCGGGACCCACACGAGCTCTATGGCTCTTCCCCGGAAGCAACACTTGCTGTCGGGCTAGTTGGTTCAAATCCATATTTGGGAACACAGCGCGGAACAGGACGAAACACAAGAGAACGAAGGTAGACAGGACGGAGCGCTGAACTGACAACTTTTATTTTCTAAAGGTGACCAGTATTTAAGCGGTGCCTATCAGAACACATGATCAAGGCAGGGAGCAAACCACCGCTGAAAAAAACTTTTCTTGAAGAAAGAATTGGCCGAAGACAACAAAAACGTTATGAGGGATAAGCTCTGATAAATAATTTCTGCTGCATGAAGGTTATCTCTATTGCCGATAACAAAAAAAAAGAGATGAACATTTAAAGCAAAAAACAACAACAACAATGGTTATACAAACAAGAATGTGAACATGGCACTAACCGCGATGAAAAGATACAAAGGTTTGAATGCTAGAAATAAAAACATTGACAGGACTGTGAACATGACGATAACGGGATAAAAGCCCAACAAAAAACATGGCCAAAAAAGATCACCAATGATAAACGACTAAAAAACACAACCAAAAAGAGGTGAAAGTTTTCGGACTCTGTTCGAATCTATACTATCTTGAGAGAAAGGCTACTTCTTTTTCTGACAGTAGAATTGAAGGCATGCTTACGCATTGATCATTCATCCTTTGAATGCTGGCAGCTTCCATAATCTCACGTGTTAGCTTATCAACGTGTCTCCCTATCACTGAGGTTTTTTCGAATTCTGGTAAGCATCTTGATTCCGCATGTTCACAATCCCTACAGTGAATGCCTAGATGACGCGGCTTTTGACCGGTTACACTGTATTTGTGTTCTTTCAGTCTCTCGTTTAAGCAACGACCCGTCTGACCAATGTACTTTCTCCCGCAAGACAGAGGAATGGAATAAATAACCGACTTAGAACACTGAACAAAGGGCTGCTGGTGGCGAGTGGTGCAAATGTTCCTTACTTTTTTAGGTTTATTTACGCGATTGCAATGACGTGCTTAACGCTCTGGGGCACTGAAAACTACTTCTACACCAATTTTTTTTTCCAATTCTTCTCAGGTTGTGGGAAATTTGGTGCTTGTATGGCAGAACAACCAAATTCTTTCTGCACATCTGTTGTCTTTCAGCTAAAGGTCTTTTTGACGTATTCAGCATACACTCAGCAACAGAGGCCAAAAGCTTAGGAGGGTAGCCTGCTTGTTCCAATCTGGCTGTCTGATTTAAGAAACTTTTTTCAGGGCAGTCAATGCAAGATTTTGTAAGAGCATTTTTGAAAACAGCTTGAACAATATTCCTTTTTACACGCTTAGAGTGGGCTGAGTCAAACGGAAGGATGGGCTTATTGCCCCTGGGTTTGTATGACCAACATATATGATCTACCTTAAATTCGTGACTGAGTTCAAGGAATGTAGCACGTCTTTTTCGGGCCGCTCATGGGTTAAAACTAAGTGTGTCAGGCATTGTGAAAACAAATTTAAGGCTGCTTCTACTTCCAGATTAAACATATCATGACTGCATTCAAAGAGCACCAGAAAATCATGGTAATTCCACGCGGCGAAAGTTGATTGAAGGTACGCTAATAAAAGATCCAAGAAACCTACTACAGGAATGCTACATTCATTTTGAAAGGCAACCGCGCCTAAATTGTCTATACATTCACTGATACATTTGAGATGGTCATCATGGGGAATGGAATAATAAAGATCTTTGACGTCCACCGAGAAAGCTAGAACTGTTTTTTTCTGCTGTGTTTTCAAAAATTCTACAACAGCGCCCGAATTTTTTACCAAGGACGGGTCTATAAGAGGTAGTTTCTTAAGATGTTGCAGAAACTCTCCTACACACTTTTGCCAAGTTCCTGTTTCTGACACGATAACACGGAGAGGAACACCTGGTTTGTGCGTCTTTGATGTAAAAAACATTTCTAGGCTAAGTTTTTTACTACCCTTAATAGAATTGCAAAGTTGTTGCAGGTTTTGGTTTTTGCACATTTTCTTCACTTCGTTTTTTGAAGGCCAAAAGCGGACTCACCACTGCGCACGTCAAAGGAAGATTGGATAGCTTCTGAAGCCTTCGATAAGTATACCTCACGAGTTAAAACGCTAAATCTACCTTCTTTGTCTGCAGTCAGCAAAATAAAATCCTGTTCTTTCAAATAATCCACATTTCTTTTCAAAGGGAACTTTCTGCTCGCACCTTCACAGCGGTTAAGCATGTCTACTCCCTCCGAAATGCACCGGTCTGCTTCATCACTTGGAGCAAGCATAGAAACTTGCCTCAGCGATGTCAGAAGTTCTGGCGGAGGCAGTCTTGGTTCAATACCGAACTTCGTGCCTCGGCTGAGCAGTCCTCGTACGTCATCAGGTACTCCTTCGCCTGCGTGTATGGGGTTCCTGCACACCACCTTCTTCTTGGGCACCAATGTTCGCAGTTGGGAAAGACCTGAAGCCATAAGAATTCTGTGGTCCTGTCGATGATGTTGTTGATGTTTCGCCACTTGTTCCTTGAGGTGCCGGAAGGCTGTTTAGGAAGCAGAAGGCGGAGGTAGTCCCTTTGTAGACGAGCCTGGTGTTGCCATTCAGCTCTCAAGATCTTGCACAACCGAAGGCCATGGCTTGGTGACGGGGTTGCATTGCCAAATAGACGTAAGATTTCAGGCGGCAGAAATTTGTGGCGCATGCAAAAGCCTATCATCCTTGCCTTGCAAGATGCCTTGGCTAATAAGCTAATAATAATAAGCCCCGGAAGCTTGCACTTGGATAGAATGGCTCGGGCCGCGGAGTGGATTCTCTGCGGTAGTTTCTGTAGGAACACCAGGGAGCGACCGTCATCTGCTGCTCTGCGACTGTGCCATAGCACGGATCACTAATCAGTTCGCTCTTGCAATGCAGGTTAGTAGCTCTTACTAGGAGAACCAGTAACTACTTCTTGTCGGGTTGCTAATGTGCGAGTGTAATTCGTACGTTGCTATTGTTGTCTGGTGACGTCCAAACAAATCACGTATTCTCGCTGAGTTGCAAAAGCTTTCTGCTGTGGAAATACTATCGGATGTGAAATCTCTTAGAAGTTACTCATAATACAATTCCAGAGCTGGAAAAGCGAGACCTGGAAACCCGGCACAAAGATCTTTTAACTCTGAAAACAGACATTGAAGCAATACAGACCACCACCGTCCAAACATCGTTACAGGACTTGGAAACCCGTATGGACGACTCCGAAAACCGTTCGTGATTAAACTGCGAGAAAAAAACACGGACAGAGATTCTTGAGCTACTGCCTCAAGCGAAAGCTTGTACCTCCTGACATCCAGAGGCTTTTCGGCGTCCCGGGCCCCTCTTGGGGGCATGCTCGCAGAATTTGTAAAATAATGAAATCGGAAGCTTGGAGGAGAGTGAGACACTACACGGACTGGCTGAAGGTTGTCGTCTCTGAAGGCGCCGATGAATGGCTCGCGGCGAGGCGTCTGCAAGACTACCTACGGCTTTCAGCGCAAACCACGGAGTTTCTTTGGCGAAGAACGCTGCTCACCCTTCCGGCCACACAACGAACGTCCACGTCGGGGAGTGCTGTAACAGTCCTTGGAGATGTGAACCTCCCGCGGGCTGTTAAAGAGACGCTGCAAAAGGGGCCGAAGTTCTGCTTCGAACCCCCGACTGGCCGTTCGGAGCTTCTTGCTACTGTGCGACGCGTTGGGTCGCTCGCCTCTGATCAGTCCAGGGAACGCGCCGTGAGTGACAGTGTGGATTGCCTTCTACGGAATGTAAGTCACCTTTCTTCTGTGAAGGCCCCGGTCAAGGAAACAGCTTCCTATCTTAAGAAAAACGGACTCTTCATTACAGAGGCGGACAAAGAGGGCGGCTTCGTGGTCATGCCGCAAGGCATGTTTGAAGAAAAGGCCCGAGAAGCTGCTGCCAAGAACTTCAAACCGGTTGATTTCCGCGCCAAAGTCCAAAAGAAAAAAGCTGTGAAGCTGCTGAAGAAGATGAATCTAGACGCGGTTGCAAATTCGGTCTCCAAAGCCGATAGAGATTCCTTGCAAATTTTCTTTACTGGCAAAACACACAAGCTGGATTGCCCGCTTCGTGCCATTATTTCAGAGCGAAACACCTGGCAGCATGCCATAGGTTCTTTCCTGAAGAACCACCTAAACCATGTTTTGGGACACGATCCGTACCTTATCCGCAGCTCTAAGGACCTGGTGCGGGCTCTGGAGAAGGGAATGCCCTCTGCTTCTACGGCTTTTTCTGTGGACGTAGAGGACCTTTTCTATTCGATTCCACACGAAGGGTTGTTTAGGGCTGTAAGAGAAAGTGTTGAGGAGCACGGCGAAGTTGCTTTTAATAATACAGCTGGCATTAGCACAGAGCATTTTTTGGAACTTTTGATGTTTTATTTAGGATCCACAGCCACCTTTCACGATGGGCGCTTTTGCGTCCATAAATCTGGGATTTGCATCGGCTCCTCTGTTGCGCCTGTGTTGTGTGACATTTTTATGGCTTTTTTAGACAGACGCTTGCAGAAACAGCTTTCAAAGCAACCTGTTTTACATGTGTTCCGCTATGTCGACGACTTTTTATTGATTTTAGATAAGTCTTCAAATAATGACCCTGAAAGTGTTGTCACTAATATTCTTAACACCTTCTCCTCTGAGGGTCAAGGTTTGAATTTCACTCACGAATTAACAACGAACAACCACATCCAGTTTTTAGACCTAAACTTACAGTTCTCTGATAACCACGTTTGTTGGGCGTATAACCCAAGATCTAACAAAAGTTTATTGCCTTACAAGAGTGCGCACTCAAAACTAGTGAAACGTGGCATCATTATGTCTAGTTGTCTTGCTGCTCTACAGAAGTCTTGTGAACATTCCATGTCATCTAGTTTTCAATGTCAGATTGAGCGACTTTTGTCTGCTGGCTACCCTCATTATTTTATTCTCAGCACTTGCGAAAGCCTGCTGCAAAGGCTAAAAACTTCGGGGAAAAAAGAGCAACGCTCCATTGAAAAACCGCCTTTTGTTATGCCATATATTCATTGCCTTTCCCATAACATCAAGAAGATAGCACAAAGATATGGGATCCGTGTTATTTTTTTGGCGCCCTGCAAACTGAAAAAAGTCTGTCCACTGTTGACAAAACAAAAAGAAAAAAGGGATCCGAACACTTGCAAGATCAACCACCAGTACAAGTTCACCAAATGCATCTCAGGTGTCATCTATGAGATACCACTATCGTGCGGGCGGTCCTACATAGGACAAACTAGACGTTGTTTCAATGAGCGCGCCCTGGAGCACAGACGATCCCTGCGTACTGGCACGGGCAGTAACCTACCCATACATTGCAAGAGCTGCGACAGCAAAAGCTGTGTACCTTACCTCGAGCGGACAAAATTCCTATCAAAAGCAAGAACAAAAACAGAAAGAGAAGTTATCGAGGCCTTTTTAATTTCCAAAAAGGGCGGGAGTTGCGTCAGCTCACCTTGTTTATCACTTTCAAACAAGGAGATACAGTTCTTAGATGGCCATATCATTCCTTCTCATCAGCCCTAAACCACTCGTGTACGCGGTGTTCCTGACCTACGCAGTTTTTGCGTCTTGATCCTTGTATTATCTTGTTTAGCGCCTTTATAAGTGCCTTGATTCTTAAAAATAAATTCAGTTGGAAGTTCTGCGCTTCGTGTGTGCCTCTCTGTTCTTCTTGTCCCGTCTTTTTTGCGCAGTTTTGTATTTCCTTACGACATGAACCGACTAGCCCAACATCACATTTTACTTACTGAAGTATATAATCAGCATGCGTGTGTCTACTTCTTGCGAGTACGCGTTGCCGTTACCTTGGCGAACTCGATTGTGTTCTCGTTGAAAAGTGCCGTTTATTACAACGGACTAAAGCATCGCGGCTGGATATAACTGTCATGTGCTATTTGAAATTTCATCAAGTTAGCCGGGGTGTCGACTGACGCGAGTTGCACACAGCCGACCGCAGCTTGCTGCGTTTGGAAGCAGCTGCACCTGAACGGCGGAAAACTGGCGCCATCACCGCAGAACTTTAAAGAACTGGTGCAAAGAGTGCAGCTCAATCGAACGGACCTAAAATAAAAAAAAAAGTGATGGCTGGAGAATTTTCTTTCTTTTTCTTCAGCCTCGTCCCCGTGTCTTCGCGCTGTTTTGTACGAAAAAAAGAAGTTTTCAAGTTCCACTCACTTAACACATCTGCCCTCCCTGCGCCCCTCCATCTGGGCCCTGGTCGGGCCAAGCAGGCCAGGTGCCGTGACGACAAGGCAGTGCAAGACATTCGAGGGGCGAGAATAGGCTGCTGCAGGAGAAAGTATGCACGGCCACGCCAGTTCCACGGAGGGCGAGCTTTGGCATCAGCTGCAGTAGTTAGGCGCATTGGGAAGATGTCCTGGTTGTAGATGGAGGAGTATCTCGTTGAGATCTCAGCATCGCTAAAGAGCGCTAACGACACCGGCACTACACGGTGCCCGGACTGCCGAAGACTCATAAAGAGCGAGCCCCATCCTCTCCATATCGCGGAGTCACTGCCCACCCCCTTTGTCCCTGTCTCCGCGCCGCCGGCCCCCTCTTCGGATGTTTACGGTTTTCTCGTCGGCAAGTGCCTCGTTTTAAGTCAACGGCGGAAAAAACAGAGATGATATTGATATTGGCAGACGCTCCTTATGTTTTGTTTTCCGAGGCTACTATTTTGAAATTCGATGCGTCGAAAGATCGGCTTATACCCATGCCACACGGGAAAATTAATGTCGTTCCCACCGAATGACATTTGTTTAGTTTAATGGCATTTTTTCGACGCGCTGAATACACGACCAAATTTAATGTTATTTTAAATTATGGCAATTGCGATGGATACACAAATGTTGATGCGCCTTCAATTCATTGAGAAAATGGGCGCTGTGAACGAAAGCAGCATTTAAATTTATATTCATGCCTTGCATGACTCGTAACCAACCTGCTGATTACGACTATCCATTACAAAGTTAACGACTGCGCCGGTGGCGTTTGTTTACGAAAGGGTAGGGAAGATGCGCGCGTCGGCGCCCGGGTGTGAAAAGCGCACAGATTGTTTCAACAACGTACCGTCTTTGCCAAAAGTAACCAGGCTGCTCCGAAGGCTGCCGGAGCAAGCGCGCGGCCGTGTGGCGGCGTTGCGCTCGCTGTGGCTTATCGGTGCTCGTCAGCTCCCAGGGTACAACAGCTGACGTAACTTGGCACCCTCAGTCTCGCCCGTTGACAAAAATTAGGCGCGTATGATGTGCAGGCTGCGAATCCTGGTTGTGCCCAGCTCAGTATAGCGACGGGTCGTTATACTGAGCTTCTGTGCCGGAGCCGACAACTTCGAGGAGAGAACGACGATGGGCAGCCTTCAGAAGTAACCAACTTATTTTTTATTTAGTTGTTTACTTCTTTTACATACAAAAGATTAGAGAATATGTGCAAGCACGTGATAGAAACCAAAGTAGAAAGCACGCTCTAAACCGCCACTTGATAGTTAACTGCCTTCCCCTCTCCCCGCCTCCAGGTGACTACAGCACACATGAGAAGGAATATTGGCGCCTTGCAGTCGCGAGCTGTTTTATTCAGTTTTTTTTTTAACGGCGCCGTATGTCCAGGCTGAAATAGTGCCGTATTCTGCGCAAAGTTTTCTTGAATATGGTTCTATACTTCCATGTGGAGAGTGCTGTCGTGGGAAGGAAGGGGTCTGACATGTCTCTCTGTCATTTTTTAGATTGGAAAGAAGTATAGTTTTTTTTTTTAGCTACTGCGCTTCGTTCAGCCGATCAAAGGCAAGCGGCCGGTGTCCTCCGCGCCATATCGCTCCCGCCACACGGGTGACTTATCAACTGACTCCTTCGGGAGCACAGTATTACCGTTGCCGTTCTTAAAAGAGGCGTTTGCAAGACGTAAGATCATAACAGCCCAAGGTGACCGGTTTAACTACATCTGCATGGGTTGCACTCACGTCACTTCCGGTGAGTGCGGAACACGAACCGGTCCGAACACATCGCTACGTAGGTCGGATTGCTCCGTGCTTGTTTTCTACGAAATGGTTTTCTGCGCCTCCAACCGACAGCGAAAGAAGAAGCCGAGAACGCACCAAGACGCTGATCGAGCTGATCCTCAATTTACGAGGGCTTGCATGTACCCGTGAACTTGTTTTGCAAACAAGTGGGAAGCGATAGCTGAATGAAGCTAATGTTTTCAAACATTGCTCTACTAGGAATCTCATAATTTTTATTATGCTTGGACGCTGTCTGTTGCTTCTTTAGGCGAAGCAGAGCGTACCTATACTTCCCATTTGATCCCATTTGAACGCGCCTACTTCAACAACCGCCGCATTTGATTAACTGCGCAAATGATTTTCAGGGACGCCGTCAGGGCTGTCGCTGAGCCTTTGAGAGACCTGCAAATGAAGTTATTGGGCACAAAGGAGCACTTTTCTTTTTTAGCAAAATAGGTACATGCGCAGCAGATAAACCGGTCATGGATGAAGTGAAAACTATCTTACAGAGCAACATTGCATTTGTAGCCCCAACCGTTTTTAATATTTTCCTCTCTCAAAACCATCCCTGCTTCTTGTATGCTCAAAACTGGGCCCAAGTGGAACAACCCATCCTCCGCCATCTCCATCCTCACACATCCAAGAATGCTTGTCTTCATCTACTGTAACTACATGTATTTTTTGATTTTTGTCCTCCCACTCAGTGTAACGCCTGAGCAGCCTTGAAAGTAATAAAATCAAATGGCTTTGTAGGCGGACATGCAGGGCTATCAACTGCATTCTTGACGTGTTAAGCAAATTTCGGCTCGCAGACGTCTGATACTTTCTCGTAACAATAAGCGCTGCTGTCACAGCGAGAACTTTTTTCTTCGTGGAGATTCATTCGTGTAAACCATTTCGTGTAATTTAATTTGAAAGCTTACATCTCCGAGCAGAAGCACTTTTCGCCTTGTAGGTGCATCGCAGTCAGGCACCCACCCGCCAGTGAAATAGTTGTGCGCCTGTAATGATTTGAATGTCTTCATTTCTTCCAAAGTCGCAAAGCTGGGGGAATAAACTAAATACCTGACGATATCGCCGTGGGTCACTACAGGGAACACATCAGCGACGGCCGTCATGTCGACTCCCGGTCGTAGCGTATCTGGATCCGTACCGCCGCACATTTGCCCTTTTTCTTCATATAGCGTACGAGCGCCGATCCAACTAGTTCAAGGTAATAGCTTGTCCACAGCGGCTCATTCATCTGAAGAGGAGGCATTGCGCCCCAAAAGAACACGAGAATATAGCCCAAAGCGCCTGTACAGTACTTCGGCATAACGGAACTATACGTTCATTTCACAGGACGTTACCGCACGAAAGTGGGGAGTGCCATCCGCCATTTTTTTGGTCACGGGGGCGACGCTGCCCGGTCGTCACATACTAAAGTTGACGTGTAGCGGATTCACACGACGGACAAAATCGCGCTATCGCAATTTGCCATTACGTGATGAGCTAGAATATTCTAGCACACTGTCAGCGATTTCCACTGATTTGCTTCCGTGCGCGAGCAGCGTTTTCGCAGTTCGAAATCCACTTTCCTTTTCTTTTATTTTTGGCAGCGGAAATCTCTCCAGCCAAAGCCCGGTGCCCAAGAATCTAGAGCGTAACATGTATTGTAATAAAACGCCGGAGGAAACTGGGCTTTAAGGGACTGACTTGTATGGCCGCAAAGCACGAACGGGCGTCCGAATCATCTTAGCCCGACGCGCAGCGGTATGTATGATACCCACAGTCACAGAGAAAGAGCTAATTAGTAACGTGCAACAGCTTTAGCGCACTAGCAGTTAGGCTGCATAACCTTCGGCTTTTAACACGTAAGGGGAGCCAAGGGGCAGCAGTCCGAAAGGTTCTCCTCCATGGGTTGAAAGTAGCACGTTTATGCAGTTGTCATTGAGTTAGCGCGATCACTTGCACAACCGCGTTTATATCGAGCGGGACAGTCAGCACGGCAATGCTTTAGCAAAACGACGCAGCAGAAGGCACAGTGCGAGAACCGCCACAGCAGGCGTCTACCCCAAAAACTTGACAGCTGTGCTGTTCTCGGAGTTTTCACACCAGGACCTATTGCTACATCCGTAGACGGCGCAATTGACCATTATTGCCGCAGATTACAGAGCTCACAGCACCTTGAATCTTCCGTACTACCCAAACAAACAACATCAACAGGCGAAGACGATGACCAAGGCTACGGCGGACCGGAAGCGGAAAACGGCTTAATTTTTCCCGTCGTCCCCCGCGCGGCAGCCGACAGTGAAAACAGACGGTCGGACGAATGGTTAGGCACTGGTTCACCAGCATGGCCGCTAGGCGGAAGTGACCTCGCGTGTAAGGCATGTATATACCATTTACACCTCTTTTTTGTTTTGCAATGAGGAAGCGATGTGATGAAGGTATACAGTGGCTGTCACAGTTGGCAATTACAGCTCACTAAAATATGGGTAACGCAAAGATGCATTAAACACAAATAATTAAAAATGCGGCTGCTAGTTTTCTTGTCGTTCGTTATGACTGCCGACGTTTTTGCTTTTTGTGATATTAGATTACACTAAAGAAACTCGAAAATTACAAATACAAAATGAGTAATACAAAATAAATTGTTCAACAAACTTATGCTTACCAGTATGCAAAACGCACGGTATAAAAGCCCACAGGATATTTTAAACTGCACTAATCGCCAGTTCCTTGGCCTGCCAGAAGATCAAATCAGTCGATATTGTCGACCATAAACCCCGACTGCTCATTGGAGGGTGAAATTCTAAGGTTAAAGCTCAGCTACTTTGGTCATCTGATGAGAAGAGAGGAGTCGCTGGAGAAAGATTTGATGTTGGGAAAGGTTGAGGGTCGCCGGAGAAGGGGTAGGCAGCGAACGCGATGGTTAGATGGCATCCTCGAGGCACTGCAGTTGAAGTTATGTGATGTTAGGAAGATAGTGAGAGACCGGAAAGCGTGGCGTGACATAGTCCTTAGGGTCACGAAGAGTCGGGGACACGACTGAACGACTGAACTGAACTGAACTGAATCGCCAGTGAATGGAACTTGGCAAAGAAATGAAACACTTAAAGGGCCTTAATTTGGTACGAAATATTAAAAAAAACCCTTAGTCCAAAAAAGTATACACGCGAACATAGCAGTTCGCGCACGGCCTGTTTCAATCCCCCGGGCCTCGCTCATCAACTGTGGTCGGCCATTCAAAACCTTTTTTTTTTGAGGGAGTATTAATTTATTTCACGGAAAGAAAAAGCTTTCAAACTGGCTAAAGTACCTGCTAGCTCATTTACAACAGAGTCTACGTTTTTGAGCACTCAGAAGTGGGAATGTTCGAGGGGGGCGGCGTGTATATTGAGCAACAACGAAAATAACCCTCAGTGATTTCGAAGATCTTTTAAGTCAACTACCGGAACCTTATGTTTTAGTTGATTTTAATGCACGTTCTCTCTTTTGGGGAAGCACGAAAATCGATGGATGAGGAGAAATTATAATTTTATTCTATCTAACAATGTTTGTTACTACCAGTACTAACCAGCTTGCTGTTATCACCAAAAATCATCCCGAACAAACCGCGGCGGTGCAAGCTCCACTTAGCCGACTGACCGCTTTTCCAGTCTGAAGCCAGCCTAGAGAAAGTCTTTTCAGAAGAGCTCAGTGTAGCGCAATTAAATGAGAGATTTACGGACTGTATAATGAATGCAGCACGCTTAGCTATCCCACAATCCTCGGGAGTTGTGCATCAAAAACAAAAAACAAAATATTTCATGGGGAGGTACTGAACACACGAAAACCTCGTAGCATTTAAGAAAGCACGGTTTATTCGTCGAAATGCTGAAAAACATTCTTCGGAGATATATATGTGACATCAATAAATAGCTCTATGAAGCCTAAAAAAATGTGGGAGCAAGTTCACAAGCTAGACGGAAGCTCATTTACAATATACCTTACAGTCAATACCTCTGTTGACTGTCCCTGACACTCAGTCAAGTGCATAGATGAACAGGCAGACATATTTGGCAAGCATTTTTTCACAGTATCCAGTTCCTCAGATTACACCAACACCTTTTTAAAGTACAAAAGTATAGCCAAAAACAAAAAACTTCCCACAAGTGGCAATGTAAATGAACCTTATAATAGTTTGATCACACCTCAAGAAATGCATGCATGCAGTATCTGCCGGAAAACGGACTGCACCAGGGACTGATGAAGTGCATTATGAAATGATGGCTCACCTCTCTGAAAATGCTATTAAAGCACTTATTAAACTCTTCAATAAGATATGGGTATGGAAAACGCACTCCGCCTTGAGAGCGGGCTGATGCGGTTCACCTCGGCTCCGTGTTTTTCGAATTGTGTATGCGGATTTTAGACCCGATATGGCCTGATCCCACTCGAAACGGTCAGTGAAGGTGTCCAGCACCTGTTTGCAACAATTTTATTTTGGGCTCGCTGTTCAATTCGAAGCTTTCAAGGACCAGGCGTTTCAGACGGGCTAAGCCTAATCGACGCTCTCAGGGCTCACCACGGCCACGGCTGCTCCCGGGCCACAGCCGGGCGGCGCCGCTGCCGCCACAGCGCATACGGAAGATGTGACCTTCAAAATTTTACGTCCGGCGACCTTCACTCCGGGCCAACCACCGACTACGACCCCAGTCAAGCCAAGTTACAAGTGCCTGGGAATACTGCGCTACTTGATAGACAGAGACAAGTGAAAGACGACACACGAATGAGGCCTCATTTGTGTGTCTTCTTTCACTTGTCTCTGTCTATCAAGTAGCGCTGCATTCCCCAGTATGATCAACCAACTGGCCCTCGTGTTTGTATTGTTGGCTACTATTTCAAGTTACAAGGCGTTCCGACTATTCGCCCTTACCGGCGGGGCACGAGCAGATGGACGCTGCGCCGTACTTCGCATCCAGCCGAACGCTGACTCCGACGCCACAAACGCCACAGGCTACAGGGAGCTTTGATTACCCGCTATTGCCGACGGTTCACGACGAAATTGATGCCGCCGCTCTGACTGTCTCTGCAAGCCCTCCTGCTCAGGTTAAGACAGCTACAGGATGCAGCATGACTTCCACGTATCGCAAGCGTCAAGTGTCCCCGCAACGCCTGCACACAGAACGGGTGAGTCGTCCTCATTTCACTGCTCTGATCAGGCCACTTAACAAAGTGCATGTCACGAACATCCTGAAACAGTCTATTACCAACGTAATAGAGCAAAGTGCTCCGTCTCAGTATTTCTAGGATATGGCCATTCTCCGCTTTGATTCTGCTACTAACCGCACCCGCATAACTATCAGGGACTCTGAGCATTTCAGGAAACTGTGCACATTGACCCGCTTAGTCGCGCGGACGCGGGATTCTGTCCAAGCGTTCGATGTGGACACGTCCCCACTGAGGCAGCCTGCGGTTGGCAGCACGCGAGGTGTGATCAGAATTAGAGAAGGCCTCACGATGTACTATATCATGGCACATATGCGCTGTGAGACAGCTGAAATCACAGACATACGCATGCTCACAAGACAACTTTGCTACTTCTGACCTTCGCATCAGACACATTACCTTCTTGGTTAGTATTCGACTATGAGATTACACGAGTCCGTGAATACCGCCCGCGCCCAGTCGCATGTTATAACTGTCACCGCATCGGCCATGTAGCCAAATACTGCTTGTTTCCCGCCGTTTGTCGGGATTGCGGTAAGAACCCGCACACTGAGGACCCCGGCTGCAAACTGTTTCCTCAATGCGTAGCCTGCGGGGCTTCCACGCATATCGCCCTGAGTGCCCAGTGCCCCGCTCGAGATTATGCAAAGCCTGTCGACAAATCGGCACCTAAGGAGTCGGATCATCAGAATACGCATCAAGTGACATCCTCACATGCTGCCTCCGAACATGTATTATATGCTGAAAAGATCTCTTCTCCAGGTTTAGCCGAGGTCATTGAGAGCCTCAGAGCAGAAATATCTGAACTACGCCGCGAAAATCATCGTCTCCGGGAGATGATAACCAAGGTCAGGATAACAAAGGACACCCGAGCTCGTTTCCAGACTCCGCAACGCAACCGCTCACAGAAGGGCCGCAAAAGCCGTTCGCCTACCCGCCAGCCGCAACCGATCACAGCGTCCGATTCCGCCTATACCCACATGCTGGGGCTAATCCGACAGGAACGCGCCCAAGAGACACAGACGCTGGAAGAAACTCTGCAAAAGGATATTAATGCAACTCTTACTGCTGCCCTCACTTCCATGCAGAGCCATCTGCAGACTATGTTTGAGGAGTTCCAACGTACCACACTCACAGAGGATAGTAAGCGCCGTAAATCTGTGCCCCTTTCATGAGTACTATGGCTCATGGGATTCATTGGAACTGCAAAAGCTTCAATCAGAACGGTCCTACCCTTCGTACATTTGTGCCTCAGCGCCGTCCTCTTTTCATACCCCTTCAAGAAACGCGCGGTCTTGTAAAATTCCTGGTTACAGCACTTACCAGATACCTACTATCATAAAAACGGCCGTTCAGAGGGACAGGCGGCCGCGTTAATCCGAAACGATTGTCCTTCCACTCAGCTCTCGCTTCAATCCCTTTGCTCTCCCACTCGGGAGACTGTTGCAGTAAAAATCTTCCCCCCTGGCCAAAAACCTTTCCTCGGGGCATCGGCCTATTTCCGGCCAGGTAACATCATGGCAGAACCCTGTACCGGGCTCCCTGACCTTGAAAATGGCGCACACCCTTATCCTATTCTTAACGGCGGTGGTGGTGGTAAGAACATTTATTATCTATACAAGGGCCTGGAGGTATGTTCGGATCGACCCATATGGGACCAGTCCTTACAAGCACTAGGTGGAGGTCCCTAGTTGGGCGGGACCTCAACCCCAGTGGCGGTTGCCGCCGCCCGGGAGCGCTCGACTAAGGCTTGTTGGGCCTGTAAGTCGTGGCAGCCGAGCAGGATCTCCTCCCAGTCCTCCCGGGTTGGGTTGGGGATGGGGGGAACAGCCGGATTAGAGGGGCAGGCCCACACCATGTGATAGATGTCAGAAGACACCGCTCCACAGTGTGGGCAGCTGCCACTAAAGGAGGGGTCAAAATGTTTTAGTGCTGCCGGGAACAGCAATGTATTGGTGAAAAGGCGGAGAAGGAGCCACTCATCCGCCTTTTTGAGGCCTGGGCAAAGGCGATGACAATTCTGATAGTACATCGTGATATCTTTGAAGGTGTAGGCTGGATTAAAATCGGGTTCTTGATCAGGTGGCGAGGAGAAAACAGCCCGGTGAGAGAGCGCGCGGGCGGCTGCGT
The DNA here is from genome assembly GCF_055883805.1 of Amblyomma maculatum. Lineage (NCBI taxonomy): Eukaryota > Metazoa > Arthropoda > Arachnida > Ixodida > Ixodidae > Amblyomma > Amblyomma maculatum. The sequence goes on from NC_139344.1 coordinate 506,683,926, forward strand.
CTGCTGCCTCGTTTCCTGCCAAACCCTGAAGAGCAGGGGCCCATATAAGGTAACAAAGTGCAGGGCCGTATCCCGTATGCAATTTGAGTAGATTTGATAGGCTAGTAAGGGAGTCCAGCCTTGTCTGACGTTCCGACAGGCTCGTTGCGAGTCGGTAATTATGTACTTTGAATCTGAGTGTGAGGCCGCGAGAGAAATCGCCACCTCTTCTGCGTGTGTTGTATTGTGGGCTCTGAAGGTGAGACCGTTAACCGTTTTTCTGTTGTGAACTACAGCGGCCGTGTACCATCCCCCCTGGTGAGGGCCGGAGGCGCCCACGTAGACACCTGTTTTGTTGCCATAATGTCGGGATAGGGCTTCCGCTCGTGCCAGGCGCCGACCATTATGATCTACGTGTCACATATTGGCTGGTAAAGGTCGCACACAGAGGGCGCGTCTCCACAGTTCTGGGATGCGAAACTTGTCTTCCATGAGAGTGGTGTGTTCGATACGGAGTTGAGCAAGAAGGCGGCGACCCGACTCCGTTTGCGATAAACGCGTGTACTGATTTGTAAGGTGCGCCTCCCGAAGCTCCCGGAAAGTATTTACCACCCTTCATAAGACGGCTATTTGAAGTAGTGATAGGGAGGTCTAGGGCACGCTTAATAATTTTGCGATGGATGACCTTAAGGGCATCCTCCTCTTGTTTTCGTAGGTGGAGATAAGGTGTCGAATAGAGAATCCGACTGGTCACGAAGGCATTTGCCAGCCGCAAGGCATCTTTTCCTCGTAACCCCCCGCGTTTGTTTGAAACCCGGCGGACCATGCGGCCCACCTGGTCCCCCACCTTACGGAGTTTGGCCAATGTTGTGTCTGACCGTCTTTGTTTGTAAATGTAAAATCCGAGTACGATTTAAACGCACATCACGCAGCCTAGAGCTCATCTCAGCCTAATCAACGTGGTGAACACCTATATGACGCCCTTGATCAAACTCTTCTTACCCTGTGCAACGAGTCTAACACACCGACCCGTATCAGCCTCCATCCCTCTCAAGCGGACACTACACTGGACCTTACATTCTCATCACCGCGTCTTCTTCGGCGCTGGTAAGTCCTTTCTAATTCTTGGGTAGTGATCACTTGCCCATCTTGCTCACTCTCAATCGTAAATGTCTTCGCGTGCGGACAACACGTTCGTTTTTCAACTGGGACAAGTTTCGTGCTAATACTACGACCCTCTTCTCGGATGTTGACGCCTTCTTGCCTGTACTCCGAAATGCCCGCACTCGAGCTCTCGATTATACCCCCTGTGACGATCCCACAGTTGGCATGGATGCTCACCTGGCTAACCCTTGGCGTCGCGCATATCACCTCACGCAACGTTTTCAGACTCGCGAAAAACGTCACAAAGATCTCGCACTTCTTCGACGACAATTCGAGCTTATCCGGGCATACCAGCTTCACCTGCAAAGTGAGGCTTGGCACTCTACATGCGACTGCCTTGCACAAGTACCAGGCCTATCACAACTTTGGCGCATCTTTTCTGGCCTAAATGGCAAGGCACGCGGGGCCCCACCTCTCGCCGAGCTCCTTCTCAATGGCAACCCGGCTGATGTTGAAGATGAAGTTATACGTACCTTTTTCCAACACGCCAGCCTAACGCCTCCATCAGCAGTTTCCATTTTCCCAGTCAGAAACCCTGATCCAGACCTGGATCACCCATTCTCCACGGGAGAACTGCAAGCAGCCCTCGGAAGAGGCCGAGCTCGTGCCACACCTGGGCATGACCGAGTCAGTTGGCAGGAGCTTCGCAATCTCGACTCGGCAGCCCAGGATGCCCTTCTCGACATCATTAATTCTTACAGGGAGACCGGAACGGTACCGGATGATCTGAAGCTTTCTCTTATTCTTGCTATCCCTAAACCTGGCAACAAACCTCGACTTCCCAGTAATTTGCGTCCAATCGCCCTGACCTCCCATCTCTGTAAACTCGTCGAGCGTCTGCTCCATACCCGAATTAGTCACTACATTGAATACGTCAGTCCTGGATTTTATCCAGCTCAAGCCGGATTCCGCCCTAACCTCGGAACTCATGACTGCCTTTGGCTGTTGCGAAGGGTTCTGAATAGAGCTCATCGTAAAGCGCTACCTGACTATCTCCTGTCTGTCGATATACACAAAGCCTTTGAAAATGTTCGCCATGAGGTTATCCTAGAGGAACTCGCCAAACGCTTTCCTAGTACTCGTGCGCAAATCTGGATCCACAATTTTTTGACATCTAGACCCATTCAGCTAGATGGCAAAGCTCCGGGATGGGTGCCCAAAACCTATTACTTGGATAGGCTTTGGAATGGAGCCTCAGGGCTCCATTATGGGACCCATATTGTTCAACTTGGCCGTGACACGCGTCGCCGAGAATTTGGAACTCGGCACAAGCGCAAGATTCGCAATATATGTCGATGATATTACCGTCTGCACTGAGGCAGCGGATTACGTAGACAAATATTCGATGCAGACTGAACTTCAGGCAGCCTTCTTTGTCTTGAAGATACACTAACCAAAATTGGCCTCGAACTCGCACCACATAAAACAGAATTGATTAGTATCGACGGAAAACATAAAAGCAACCCCAGTATGCAGATCCATCTTCACATCGGAGGCAACACCATCACTTCCTCAAATGGGCAAATCCGCATTCTTGGCCTGTCCATCTTAAGCTGCAACAGTTCCTAGAAATGGGTTCATCAGCTACAACTCCTTTGGCCAGCACTGCTACACAGTGCACACTATTTGTCGCCTGTCTAACCGGCACACGGCGGTGCGCGGCAACATGCCTGCCGTGCGATGGCCCGAGCGGCGGCGGTCGGAAAAATCCTTTATGGCACACCCGTCCTCCAACTGTCAAAGACTGACTTCACTAAGGTCGAACGCCTTCATCGCGCAACACTACGCACTATTTCCGGTCTGCCTAAGCACACACTTCTATAGCCCAACTTGAGCGTTTGGCCGCTCTTCCACCGCTCGCTACCATTGTTTCCGATTCACAGACGCATCATCGAATACGTCTAGAGAACACTGTCCAAGGGCGTTGCCTGCTGGCCTGGGATGGACAGCGTAACGACAAAACACCAGCCCTATATGCATCTCTTCCCCCTTGGGAGATGCCAGTAGTCACACGCCTCCATCGCCGACCTATAAACCGCGATTTTGTCATTCCCCGGGAACTCCTCGCTGCCAATCACCGACAAGAGCGAATCCCTGATACGACTGACATATACACCGACGCATCGATTAAAAGCGAATTTGCATCTATGGGCTGGGTATGCGATGACAACCCTTCCCTTTCAGGCGCTTATGCCTGCCACCTACCTCAAGGTACCCCTCTTCATGCTGAACTTCTCCCGATCTAGGGAGCCTTGTCAGGAGTGCCTTGCACCAGAACTGGTTCAATACGCATTCTTACTGATTCCTATGAAGCTTACAAGGAAATCGCTTCTCCGGGTTCACAAAATGCAACTGCTACGGCCATATAGCGCCTCCTTAAACGCCACTAACTCGCGACCAGAACTGTCGCTATTCAGTGGACCCCAGGTCACTCGGACGAATCAGGGGGCAATGCGGCGGCACACGCCGCGGCTGCCTTGGCAGGTGGGATGTCAACATTTACTTCCCCACCCCCCTTGCTTCATCCTTACTCGATCTTGGGCGGGCTACACACTCCTTCTACGAAGCAATTTTGCTACACATGCCGAAAGCCAGGACACCGAACAGACGTATGCCCGAACCCCTCTATCAGGGCATGCAGAAGATGCAACAAGCAAGATCCGGAGGAAAGTCACGAGTGCGAACCCCAATGCGCTCTTTGTGGAGAAGCACATGAGACTGGAGCCACCGGCTGCCGAAGCAAGCTCAAGGAGATCCCAAAGAAGACAAAGGGGCATCCAAAGTCACGTCAGAGCCGCCCAGAAACGAGGGGCATCATGAAGAAGCATCAGAGGTGGTTCAGTTCGGACGGGGAGGAGGAAACATCGCGTGAGCGGTCCAGGTCCCAGTCCAGGTCGAAGGCCAACGCGGAACCCAAGTAGCCAGCGAAGAAAAGCAAGCCAGGCGCCTGGGAGAAGAAAGAAGAGAAGAGAAAAGACCTTGATCAGGTGAGCTGGCGAGCATTGCCCTCCCAAAAACAGCTAGAGGAGGAAAGAACAGAAATTCTAGCCGAGCTAAAAGGGATAAGAAAGGAGAACGCAATGATTAAGCAACGATTAGATCAGATGCAGAACCAAATTAACATTACACAAAACAAGTTCGAAAAATCCACACCATCGGTAAATCAGACACCCCCTTTGACTGCCGAAGACGTAGGAAGAATAGAGGCTTTACAAAAGTTAGCGCCATCTAGTGAAAGAGACAAAAACTGTGCGCGGCGGCCATGTTTTGTTCAGTTCGCCCGCGCCTCCCATCGAGTACGCTGTCAACGTGCGCCTTCGTGGAACCCATGCTTGCACCGCAAGGTGCATTGGAATGATCACAAGCGATTGCTTCATTTTTTAAGATCACAGCAGTCGCTGCTTGCAGCAAGCTCTATTCGGAATGATGCCAGCATGTTGCTGCGTACCATTCTGCGGCAAGCGCACCGTCGTAGATGCGCACGGGAACAAGGTATACGCATGTATGCGACCGCTCGTTTGCAATCCTAATCGTCTTTACAAGTGTCACTTGCATCATGTAAAGCATTACAATTCACGTCCCTCTGACTGGGACTTAGCTCACAGAACGTGCTATCACCTAAAATAGCAAGGTTGTTTTGCGTGCTATGGAGCCTTGTTAACTTGAAGGATTAGCTCATGATTCGATGGAGGACACGGGAGAAGGAGCAATAAATGTATAACGAACGCTATATATACGTTGGAATGGGAGCAGTTAGGGATAAGGGTAGATGGAGAATACCTCAGTAATCTGCGATTTGCTGATGACATTGCCTTGCTAAGCAACTCGGGAGAAGAACTACAAATAATAATTGATGACTTAGACAGGAAAAGTAGAAAGGTAGGCTTGAAAATCAATATGCAGAAGACTAAGGTAAGGTTCAACAGCCTCGGGAAGGAACAGCAGTTTACATTTGGTAGCGAAGTACTGGAAGTATTAGGCGAATATGTCTACTTAGGACAGGTAGTAACCGCAGATCCGGACCCCGAAAAGGAAATAACAAGAAGAATAAGATTGGGATGGAGCGCATTTGGCAAGCACTCGCAGATTATGTCTAGCAGCTTACCGGTATCGCTAAAGAGGAAAGTATATAACAGTTGCATCTTACCTGTACTCACCTATGGCGCTGAAACGTGGAGGCTAACCAAGAGAGTTCTACTTAAGTTGAGGACAACCCAGAGGGCTATGGAAAGAAAAATGGTAGGGGTAACATTAAGAGATAGTAAGCGTGCAGAGTGGGTCAGAGAAATAGCTCAAGTTACCCACATTCTAGTGGAAATTAAGAAGAAGAAATGGACATGGGCAGGACATGTAGTGCGAAGAGAGGATAACCGATGGTCGCTTAGGGTAACAAACTGGATTCCAAGGGAAGGAAAGCGTAGCAGGGGGCGGCAGAAAGTTAGGTGGGCGGATGAGATTAAGAAGTTCGCGGGGGTCAAGTGGATGGAGCTAGCACAGAACCGGGTTAAGTGGAGAAATATGGGAGAGGCCTTCGCCCTGCAGTGGGTATAGTCAGGCTGATGATGATGATGGTATATACGTTCTTTGAAACCTTTTGGGCGTAGGTTGCATTTACCATTGTGTATTTCATTTAAGACAAGGACATGATTACCGAAACTACTTTTCACAGTCGTACGAAGTGGTAGTGTTTGGTGCAGAGAGCAATATGGCTGTCTAGCGCGCCCGAGGTGCGTGTTTCATGCTGCAAAAGCCGCTGCGAAACCGGCGGCGTCTAGTAAAGCAGAAAAAGATGACATCCCACTAGTGTGTTGTAATATGCTCCCGTCCAGCCCGTTTCGAAAGGTGTTATCACGTGATAATGCATGCGAAGCAAGGAACCTTGTGCGAAGTTCGGTCCGCGTCCAGAGCGGGCAGCTCAGGTTTGCATTCTGTGCCTTCATACCTGCCAGCGTGGCCGATAAAATAACGAAGTGTGCGCTTCACTTTTTTGTGTTTTGTCGAGTCACCCGATGGTTCGCTAATTGACAGCCATCTGAAATTCAGTTGATTCTGTAAATATGCCGATTTCTTGTTTATTCCCTCTGTTAGATAGTAGACATTTGAAGCCTTCATATGAAAGCGCTGTCATGGGAAGCTTCGAGGAACTCGGAGGAAGAGGAACTCCCATTACTGCGAAGTGTAAGTGCTTGGTGCAACTGGCTGTGTTCATAAAGCCAGATTTATGTTATATAATACTGTTATAAAAAAATTAGGGGGACCCTTAAGCTCCGCCGTTAAGGGTATGACACGATAGCGTCATTTTCACACACACACGCGATGTTTTCTTTCTTCACGTTTTAAATTTTTAGCTTTTATTTATTTTATATTTTTATCATTTGCTTCTTTATTTTATATAATGTTTTATATTTTTATACACCAATAGATAGGGCTCTGAGCTCTGAGAAGCTTCCAAGGCGAAAGAACCTTCTCAGTCTAGCGGCAGCAGCTCCATATTTTGGTGTTTCTCCTCTAATTTGATGGCACAAACCCACACAGGGGGATCGGCCAAGAATTGGGGTGCAGAGATATTAGATTTCTTGAGCCCTCCACAGCGGTACCACTTCCTCTCTTTCTAATTTCAATCCAACCTTCCTCCTGCCCTATACGGCATGGTTCAGCTGTCCGTCTAGCAGTATGACATATTGAGCATTCCCGTTAGTGTAAACCAATTTAAAACTTCTTTTATGGGTGTTTCCACGCAAGATCGAACAAAGGATAGTCCGTCGACCTTTTATATTTACTTCAAAATTTTATGCATTTTTGCTTGATGACTGGAAAGAAGAGATCTCCAATCTGTTTGCTGTCGAAATGTTTTTCGAGGCACAGGGAATTAATAATGACGAAGAGGTGGAGTGCTGCGCTTATCTTTTTTGCTGTTTTGGCCAACTTTGGTTATGAATTACACAAAATATGTTAACGCTAGGCAGCTGAAATTTGTCTGTCTAAATATATGCATGTTTTTATTTGTAGTCAGTTAATTTTCGCTTTCCTGGGTAGTGTAGATATTTTTCTAAAATTTATCAAAATCGGCCCAGAAAACAAAATTTTACCTAGTTTGCAAGTCTTTATTTAAGCCAGACCAGCAATAATTCCACACTATGTTCTCAGCATAGTTCAAACAGCCAAAGCTTATATTTATATAACGTTCTAATAGAGAATTACAATTGCGCTAATTTCAAGAAAACAGGGGTTAAGGAAAACTTCTGAGAACAATTTAAAAAAGAAATTATTTTTTTTTAAACTTTGTCCATCTATTCTCCTTTACCTGAGTTTTAAAAATCATTGAAACATGTTACATAATTTTTTTGCACTAGTAATTACGGCCACTTCAATAACTGCCTTGACAGGGCATAGCCAAAACGCATGTAGGGCCGCGCCCGAGGATAATCACTTGCAGGTGCGCGTCTCTGCACGGCGCCGCCACCCGCCTGTCTGCTTCTAGTATTGTAGAAGCGGTCCCCCTTCTACAAGCGTGCCGCGGGTGGGGAGAGCCGACCGGACCGTCGGCGCCGGATTTGCGGGATCGTTTTAGCCGGAAGGTCATTCATGGGAACATGCCTAGCGGAACGTGCTGCTGGGTACCCTTCGTACTGGCCGGTAGCGAGCACCCAAATGACCCTTCGGCCCTTTTTTTTTACACAGCGACTTTGAGCAGCAGTGCGAAAGGAAGTTTATCCTGTCTGCAGATGCGACAAAAAAGCGCCCGAAGAAGCATTCAGGAGTTGACTCGGGTATTGTGCTCAGAGCGGGCAAGCCAGAAGCTTCCCTTTAATCCGGCGCCAGGCCTGCAGAATGGCGGCTGGTTGATCTTTCCCTTTCCATGTCGTTGCTCGTAGTGGTAAACCCGGGTGGCGCGGGGCAGTGCACTGTGGAAAGGATTCAGCCAGCAGCGGCAGCGTGGATAGGGCGGCGGTGTGCGGGAGACAAGTGGGAAGAAAGTCTCCTGAGAGGAGAGGGTTCGACACCCTCACAAGGGAAAGAGTTTCTCTGTGCTTTGTTTGTTGTAATTTGTATTGCTAGTGGAGCCCTGGGGTAGAGGCTAAGGCCAACCCATGGGGCTGTGCCCATCTAGCATATTTCCTCATTGGACAGTTGATGTGTGGGGCTGGCCTCTGAAAATGACCGCCCCTACTTCTTTGTTTTGTGAAGGTGTAAAATGAGACGTGATCCAAGAGAGTTCAGTCCAGTCTGAGCTCCATGCGTAGGCATGTAACGCGGCTGTTCTGCTTAGGCTCTAACCAGTTAGCTCGAAGAGTAAAGTAGCGCAGTGTTGATTTTTGTAAATTCATTTGAACTTCCAGTTTTACTCTCTGTAGATATATGTCACGCTGTAAATATATGCTCTACCATCATCACCTTCAACTACGCCTCCTGGTCTTCTCTACGCCGAACTACATAACAGGAAGGGTTTAAAGAACCTTCCGAAAAGGAACGAACGACATAAATTCTACTACGCAGATCTGTAAATTCTACGGCATTTGTGAATCGCCCACGATTTTTAAATTTTGGCATTTTATTGTCACAGGGAGAAGTATAGTTACAAAAGAGCATTAAAGATATGTACATTGAGAGACAGCCAAGGAGCCAGGCAATGAGGGCCCAGCGTTCGACGCACTCTTCACCTTCCACGCACAAGCGCCACTTCGTCCTCATCGTTCTCCACCAATAACAATACTGCATCTAGTCATTTTTTCTCTAGACGTTGCAAATTAACTGTGACAGACGCAGGAGTGAATGATTCGGAATCAATTTCCTACGAGTAGAGTTATTGATGCATCGGGCAGTACACACACGTTTTTCGCAATAACCTTCACATAACAATGAAACTGTCTGAAGGACTTTTAAAAAGAAATGATATTTTTGATATTTTTGTAAACGTTTTCCAGGTATATTCTCCTTTACGTCAGCCTTCAATATTATTAAAAACATACTGCATAATTATTGGTGCACTAGTAGTTACGACCAGTCCAATAAGACCCTTACACAAGAATTTGCAATTGTTGTGGATGAGACGTCTTGCCCGCTAAGCGTAGAAAATGCAAGCAGGATTGGATTTCAGGTTCTTAAAAAATGCCCAACAGTAGAGAAAAGATATCGATGGAACCGTTAATTTTGAGATGATATTAACGGAGCGACCGTGCGGGGAATACGCTCACCCCAGAGCTTTTTCGCCTCTTCGGACCGACAAAGTTGCAAACCTCTCGGGTAGAAACACCCTCATCACAACCAGGCGCCTAGGGAAGCGAGATGAAAACACTGTGGCGCTCCAAAGTTAGATATCAAATTCGAAAAAAAAAAACAACTATTGGTAACCGGATGCTCGCGCCTATTTCAGATGACGGCGTCCAGACGGCCTGAACTGGGTCTTTGGCCGCGCGTTCGATCAGCTGTTCACACTTCATGCAGGCACGCTAGCCGGGACTACATGGAAGAAACTGTGCGTTGTCGAATCATTGGAATATATATTGAATAAAGCCCAGAATCACTGTTTTAATGAGGCACTTTTCCAAGCCCTTCAAAATTTTTCCATTTCACTAAAAATTGTTTGAATACAATTGCTTCCTCTTTGAACTGTATCGTCCCTTTCTGTAATCCGCGTTATGGGGAAGGTGACTGCGGAAACCGTCTGTGTGCTGCTCGATGCCGCAGCGCATCAGGAACTCAAAGCGTTCAAAACTTATTCCGAATCATTCACTGCTGTGTCTGCCACAGTCAGTTTGCAACGTCATGATAAAAAATGACTAGATGCAATAATGCTTCAGGTGGAGAACGATTAGGACGATAATGGCAGCGTTTGGGCGAGTTGGTTAGACATGTTAAACCTGGAAAGCGCATAAAAACAACGGACAACAGAAAGAGACAGACACACGAGCGCACAGAAAGAGACAGACACACGAGCGCTTAAGCGCTCGTGTGTCTGTCTCTTTCTGTTGTCCGTTGTTTTTATGCGCTTTCCAGGTTTAGATTAGGACGAAGTGGCGCGCTCGTTTGTGAAGAGAAGTGCATCGAACGCTGGGCCCTCATTGCTCATGGCTCCCTGTCTCTCAATGTACATATCTTTAATCCTCTTTTATTTCTCCCTGTTAGAGTAGTCTGCCAAAATTTAAAAATTGTGAGCGATCCACAAATGCCGTAGAATCTTAAGACCTGCGTGTTGCCTATGCTTTACACAGGGCCTTATTGAAGTGGCCGTAATTACTAGTGAAAAAAAAATTATGCAACATGTTTTTAATGATTTTAAAAGCTGAGGTAGAAGAGAATAAATCAACAAAGTTTAAAAAATATTAAAAATAGAATTTTTTAATTGTCCTGTTTTCTTGAAATTAGTGCACTCGTATCTCTCTATTAAAACCTTATATAAATATAAGCTTTGTCTGTTTGATAGAAAACTATATCGAGAACAGAGTATCGAATTATTGTTCCTGTGCCACACGCCTTTTTTGAAATAAAGGCCTGCAAACTAGGCAAAATTTCGTTTTCTGGGCCAAGTTTGATAAATTTCATAAAAACATCTACACTACCGAGGAAAGCAAAAATTAACTGAATACAAAAACATGCATATATTTAGACAGACAATCTTCATCTACCTAACATTAACATATTTTGTGTAATTCATAACCGAAGTTGGCCAAAACAGCAAAGAAGATAGGCGCGCAGCACCCACCTCTTCGTCATTATTAATTCCCTGTGCCTCGAAAAAAATTTTGACAGCAAACCGATTGTCGTTCCAGTCATCAGGCGACCATAGATAAAATTTTGAAATAAATATAAAAGCACCATCCTTTGTTCGATCCTAGGTGGAAATATCTTTTCTCTGTACTTAGAAGCGCCGAATGAATGGTGACGCACGAAACATGCATTTCTCCACGCTTGCAACCGCACGTTCGGCGGAGTGCTACTGAGCGATGCATGCATGTTAGTTCTCAGTGGAATATTCGCGTTTCATGTCGCTATGCTGGTCGCGTTCAGTATAGAATTATTTGCTTAGCTGAGCTTCGCCTTGGTTAGTACACTTGGCGAGATAGACAGCGTTGTTTGCACAAATGTTACGTGATAAAGAATATGCAGGCTTTACTACAGAGAGCTGAAATCCTTCAAAAGCAACATTTTCCAATGGGCTGCTCACGTTCATATTTTAACTCGGCCGCTGCTCAGTTTTGTTACCTTCTTTAGGGTCAAAGCGCTAATCCAGAGGCTACTATATATACCCGAACGAAACCTTACTTTAATGAATTGCTTCCATGTTAAAGAAACCTCCTCGCCAATGTCGGCCTCATTTTATTCAATTATTTATTAGAACATCGATTTTCTTTTTCGACGTTTCCCCAACTCGTTCGCTTTATTTGAGACTTGTGGAGTTTTCCGCTGCTGCACGACGGTGAGGACAATGGACACCGGGCTTTAAACGTTACGTTATCGCCTAAATTATTCTATAAACTTTCTACATTCTGCATATACTATATTCATGAAACTTGCCTAGCTTTGCGAAAAGAGGTTATTTCATTGCGAGCAAAAGCAAGGAGGTGGAGCGCTCTCGTTGGAAACTTGAACTGCACCATCAGTTCTAGAAAGCAGGAATAACGTTGCCAGATTTTGAATATCGGGATTCGGCCGTCGTTGAGCAGCAGGCACCCGCGGAGGTTACACTTGATTCGAGCAAAGAAGGAGGAAAAAGAGAACGGAATGCAAAATAGTCGGAGTTTTAACTCCGCTAAAACCAATTAGGATGTGCGAAAGTACTGTTGCCCAGGCTCCGCGGTTTATCATTGAGGTCCATCCATGAATGTGCACGCAAAACTCCCCGAGGAAGAACTTTTTTTCATCGTTTATTCATCATTCATTATCCCTTAAGGGTCGGGCACTACATAAGGGGAGGGTAACGAGTAAAGTAAGTAGGTGGCCTTATGATTATATAGTGAAAGCAAAGAGGCAAATTAACGTTTGTGAAGAGGAACAAGTGCACGAGGAACATTCCAGTCAGTGGCATCGTGATCGCTGCGCGTGTTGGACCTGACTGTGTTCGCTGTCGCTGTGTTAGCCGCTAATCTGCCCAGTCCTGCTGATCTTCTCAATAAACCCACATCCAACATTTGCTGGAGGTGCCGGTTAAGATCTATCCTCTCACCCTGGAACTCCGCAGCCGCACATTACCACCTCCTGTGATGCCTGAGGACGTTAACCACCAAGCCGTACAAGTTGGCTCGGCCATCATCTGTCACGGCTCCCTTCGCCAGCGAGACCCCGCCATCTTCAGCTGCACTGACGACCATGACGTCGAGGACTGGCTCACATCCTATGAGCGAGTGAGCGCTTACAACAAATGGGACGCGGAAACGAAGTTAAGCAACGTGATTTTCTATCTTACCGGCGTTGCAAATCTGTGGTTTCGGAACCATGAAGCGGACATTCCATCATGGTCCGTGTTCAAAGCCAGCTTCTATCAAGTTTTCGGCCGTCCGGGTGTGAGGAAACTCCGCGCTGAACAGCGCTTGCGTGCGCGGTCTCAGCAGGTTGGTGAGAATTTCACGAGTTATATCGAGGACGTCGTCGACTTGTGCAAGCGCGTGAGCGCACAGATGTCAGAGGCAGACAAGATCAAGCACATTCTGCAAGGCATAGATGATGACGCCTTTCAGATGCTGACGGCTCGAGATATCCGCACCGTCGCAGAAGTGGTCACACTGTGTCAGAGTTATGAACTGCGCAAACAAAGGGCCATAACTCGCGCGAACACGATGCACTCTGAGTCGCTTGCTGGCCTGACAGATGCAGGCGAACATTCTGCGCTCCTGACACAAATCAAGAGCTTCATTCGGGAAGAAGTTGCTCGACAGCTTTCCCTTATGTCCTGCCACCACGAGCCTTCCTCACACCTCGCTCCCAGTTTGCGCCAAATTATTCAAGAACAGGTGGCTGAATCTCTTCCTCCAGCCCCTTAATCCATGCCTGTCGCAGCGCCGTTGAAATATGCGGCTGTTGCTGCCCTGACCACCACCTACATAAGATCCGTCGCCACCTGCCTACGTTCAGCCGCCTCCTGCGTCTGCGCGAGAACCTGCGGAGTTTATTCAACCGACTCCAAGACCACGCTCGACGGATAACCGGCCAGTTTGTTACACTCGCGGGCTTGCTGGACACATTTTTCGTTATTGCCGCAACCGTCTCCCAGTGTCGGCACCACCTACTCATGGTTCTGGACACTGGTCTCCGACGCCTCAGTATTCCGTGCCTACCCTCCAGCCAGCCGTCATTTCTCCTCAGACCGCTCCGCCATGTCCGACCGCCGTTCACCGTCGCCGCGACGCCGCTCTATCTCTCCGATGCGACGTCGAAAGAACGCTTCACGTGAGGAAAACCAGAGGTCGCAGTTCCTGAGGCGAGAACTGCGACCCCGTCGAACTTCCCAAGTCCTTATCTGTCGCCGGCAAACCTAATTGAAGTTTTCGTCGAGGGTGTTGCTGTCATTGCTCTAATTGACACTGGTGCAGCGATTTCGGTTATGGACGCAAAACTATGTAGCTCTTTAAAGAAAGTGAAGAGCCAATTGCTTGACTTTCGTTGCGAATGGCCAGCGCTCAACATATCAAGCCTTTAGCAGCGTACACCGTTCGAGTAGTTATCCAGAATTGCCTTTATACGATTCAGTTCGTCGTGCTGCCAAGTTGCTCACACGCTGTAATTTTAGGCTGGGATTTCCTGTCGCGTCACGCTGGTATTATCGATTGTGCTCGAGCTGAGGTGGGGTTCTCGACTGTGCCCGATGCCTTACTAGTCTCTGATTTATCATATTCCTGCGCTAAAGCCCTCGTCGCCGAAGATATCGGCCTTCCTCACTGCTCTTCTGTGCTTGTTCGTGTCGCTTGTGCCTCTGTTAGCGATGACACCGTTCTCTTCACACCAGCCCAGACTTTCCTGCGCCGCAAGTGCTTTCCATTGCCATACGCAGTGCTCGCTATTTCCGCTGGCCTTTCCATGTTATGGGTCTCTAACCCATTTAACTCCCCTACGTCTTTGCGCCATGGTAAATGCATCGGAAGTGTCCAGCCAATCGCATCTCTTCTGACCTCTGAGGAACCGGACGACGCGCCGTACTCTGCTGTGACTGCGCTAAGCTTCCCTTCACCTGCGCCCCCCTCTACAGACTTGTTCCTGAGTTCCATCGAAGCCGATCTTCCTCCAGAGCAGCGCACTCAGCTTTTGAACCTACTACATCACTTTCGCTCCTCTTTCGACTCTCATTAAAGTTCTTTGCGTCCAACGTCTACAGCCACTCATCGCATCGACACCGGCACCCACGCTCCACTGCGACAGCGCCCCTATCGTGTGCCTGCAATCGAACGCCAGGCTATTGAAGAGCAAGTCGACCTAATGATCCAGAATGGCGTGATTCAGCCCTCAAGTAGCCCTTGGGCGTCACCTGTTCTCGTAAAAAACAAAGATGGTTATATTCGCTTCTGTGTCGATTATCGCCGCCTTATAAGATTACGCGAAAGGACGTCTATCCTCTCCCACGCATCGACGACGCTCTCGATTGTTTGCAAGGCGCCGAGCTCTTTTCTTCCCTAGATTTACGTTCTGGGTACTGGCAAGTTCCCTTAGAAGCGGCTGATCGCCCCAAAACTGCCTTTGTAACTCCCGACGGCTTGTACGAATTTACAGTTATGCCTTTTGGCCTTTTTAATGTTCGTGCAACATTTGAGCGGATGGTGGACACCATTTTGCGTGGCCTAAAGTGGAAGACATGCCTATGCTACTTCGACGGCATTGTCGTCTTTTCTCCTGACTTTGACACACACCTCTACCGTCTGAAGCATGTTTTGACCTGCCTATCTGATGCCGGACTGCAGCTGAATTTGAAAAAAAGGCCTTGCCACCCGCCAGATCACCATTCTCGGCCACGTTGTTTCCAAAGAAGGTGTATCTCCAGACCCTGCCAAACCTCGTGCCGTAGCAGCCTTTCCCAAACCAAAGCTACTCGGACTGTGATCTTACTTTCGCCGCTTTATTAGAAATTTTGCTTATATTGCTGCTTCCTTGACAGAACTGTCCGGCAGTTCCGACCTTTCGTCGTGGTCGCCAGCGTACGACGATGCCTTCAATGCTCTGCGCCACATCTTCACGGTACCGCCTGTTCTACGTCACTTCGACACCACAGCGCCTACTGAGGTCCACACGGACGCCAGTGGTATTGGTCTCGGCGCTGTGCTCGCTCAGCGCAAGGCAGGTTATACTGAATACGTGGTCGCCTATGCTAGCCGTACACTCACGAAGGCTGAATTCAATTACTCTGTCACTGAAAAAGAGTGCTTAGCAATTATTTGGGCTCTTACTAAATTCCGCCCTATGACCTATGACCGCCCTTTTGACGTAGTGACGGACCGCCATGCGCTTTGCTGGCTTTTCTCACTGAAAGACCCGTCCGGCAGACTGGCAAGATGGGCTGTTCGCCTTCAGGAATATATGATGTCTGCGTTGTTTACCGCTTCGGCCGCAAGCTTCATGACGCCGATGCACTTTCCCGCTGCCCCCTTACCGCTGAGGTCGCGAGCCTTTTCTCTTCCGACGACCTCGCCATCGCTTCACATCAATGACATGCCGTCAGCGCAGCGGCAAGATTCTTGGATAAATTCTATCCTCGATTTTATCTCCAATCCTACAGCTGCTTCTCGATCGCGTGCTTTCCGCCGCCATGCTTCCCATTTCGCCAGTCGGGATAACCTCATCTACCGCCGCAACTACTGCGCAGATGGCCGCAAGTGGTTGCTAGTTATTCCCCCGCAGCTACGTTCTCAAGTCTGTGACTATTTCCACGCTGACCCACAATCCGGTCACGCGGGCGTCTTCAAGACATATACTCGTCTCCGGCTGCGTTACTACTGGCGGGGTATATACACCTTCGTACTCAAGTACGTTCGCTCATGCCTCATCTGTCAACTTCGCGAGACATCTCCTCAACGTTCTGCTGGAGAGTTGCTGCCGTTACCCAGCCCACCACGCCCTTTCGACCGCGTCGGCATTGATTTGTATGGGCCGTTTTCCTACACTGCGGCCGGCAACCGCTGGGCTATCGTAGCCGTTGATCATCTGACGAGGTATGCAGAAACCGCCGCACTTCCATCTGCCACAGCGTCAGAAGTAGCTTCCTTCATTTTGCAGCGATTTTTTCTTCGCCACGGCACACCTCGAGAGCTGCTCAGCGACAGAGGACGCGTTTTCTTGAGTGACGTGAAAGCCTTGCTCACCAAGTGCAACATTATTCATAGAACCACCTCCGCCTATCATCCCCAGACTAATGACCTCACTGAGCGTTTCAATCGTACCTTTGGTGACATGCTCTCTATGTACGTCTCCTCCAACCACTCAAACTGGGACCTCGTCCTTCCGTATGTCACGTACGCTTACAATACCGCAACGCAGTCTACTACTGGCTTCTCTCCTTTTTTTCTTCTCTACGGCATTCAAACCTCTGCTACAATAGACACCATACTCCCGTATCAGCCAGACATATCAGAGTATTGTAAAAGAAGGCTAGGTCGAGACGGCGAGGTCGTGACGGCAAGGACAGCCAAGCCTTGTCTAGCGTTTTTAATCCGATCACGAACTCAGGCGCGCGCCGGAGCCGGCGCCGCGGGACGATGATGATGGTATGTACAAATGAAAGAAGAAGATCATGGCATGTACAAATGAAAGAAGGTCCACAGAAGGCTCACACAATCTGCCCGGGGGGTCGGAAGCGGCCAGCCTGGCCGCTCCTAATTAACCGATGTACCGCGGCGCACAAACGGTTTCAAGCGAGAAACATGAACAATTTCAGTTCCACGGTGGCGTCGATCGGCTGGGGGATCAACAGGCGTGACTTTGTAGTTAACCGGAGAAGTTTGGCTGATGATCTCGTAGGGACCAAGGTAGCGGTGGTGGAATTTGTCACTAAGGCCAGGGGTGCGCAGTGGTGTATAAAGTAGTACTTCGTCACCGGGACGATAAGAGACCACGCGATGCGTAGAATCGTAGCGACTCTTGCGGTCTTCCTGGCACGCTGCTGTGTTTAGGCGGGCAAGATGACGGCATCTGGCCACACGAGATAAGAACTGGGTAGGTACTGATGTGGAGTAGTCGGGCGTAGAGAAGAAGGAAGCGTCGAGAATTGTAGTGGGAGGACGGCCATAAACGAGGAAAAATGGAGAATAACCGGTAGTCCGTTGTACTGCTGTGTTATAGGCGAAAGTGACGAATGGTAGAATAGTGTCCCAATTTCGATGATCCGGTGTGATGTACATGGAGATCATATCGGATAAGGTGCGGTGAAATCGCTCAGTCAGCCCGTTAGTCTGGGGATGGTAGCTTGAGGTTGTCTTATGAAGGGTGGATGACGCGTGAACTTCGGCAACGACTGCCGATAAGAAGGCCGTCCCGCGGTCGCTTAGGAGCACCCGAGGAGCGCCATGGCGCAATACAATTGATCGCAAAAAGAAATTTGCTACTTCTTGAGCGGAAGCGGTCGGTACAGGTGCTGTCTCAGCGTAGCGTGTAAGGTGGTCGACAGCTGTTATAATCCAATGGTTACCCCCATCGGAGAGAGGTAGGGGACCATATAAGTCGATCCCGACTACGTCGAATGGCGTGGCGGGACAGGGAACAGGTTGTAGAAGGCCAGCGGGCGAAGACGTCGGCCGTTTGCGACGTTGGCACAGAGGGCAGGATGCGACGTATTTGGCAACGCAGGAAGATAGGCCAGGCCAAAAGAATCGTTTTTTCACTCGGTCGTAGGTTTTGTCAACACCAAGGTGACCTGCAGTAGCGTCATCGTGGAGAGCCGCCAGTATACGTGGACGAAGCACACGCGGCACGACTGGGATCCAGCGAGTTCCATCAGGGCAATACACGAAGCGGAGTAGGATGCCATCTTCGAGCTTAAAATTGCGAAGTTGTCGGCGAAGCCGAGCATTGGGTGGGTCCGAAGCGCCAATAAGGCGGTCGATGATGGGTCGGCAGTAGGCATCGGCTAATTGCTGTGAGCGGAGAGCGTGTTTGTTTTCAGAGTCATCAAATGAAACTGTTGTGATATACGTCGGAGAAAGAGATGGTCGGCTGTGGTCATAGGGGGAAATGCATTGGGAAGAAAAACAGCAAGCCGATTCCGAAAGCGGACAGCCAGAAAGAGCGTCGGCGTCTTGGTGTTGGCGACCCGATTTATAAGTGACGTCGAAATTGTATTCTTGCAGGCGTAGAATCCAACGGCCAAGTCGGCCTGTCAAATTTTTGAGCGAAGACAACCAGCAAAGAGCATGGTGATCGGTCACAACTGTGAAATGCCGACCATATAGGTAAGGGCGAAATTTTTGGACAGCCCAGACAACGGCAAGGCACTCCTGCTCGGTAATGGTGTAGTTTTTCTCAGCTGGAGTCATAGTCCGACTGGCGAAGGCAATCACTTTCTCACGCGAAGTTGCATCACGCTGCAGGAGTACAGCTCCAAGACCGAGACCACTAGCATCAGTGTGCAGGATGGTTGGAGCGCTGTCACTGAAGTGGCCAAGAACAGGGTCTGATGTGAGGGCGTGCTTCAGATTATTAAAAGCGGCTTCGCACTGTTCAGTCCACACGAAAGTGCTGCGTGCTTTAAGTAGTTCATGAAGTGGAGCAGCAATACTTGCAAAATGCCTTATGAAACGCCGGAAATAAGACGCCAGGCCGAGAAAACTGCGCAATTCTGTAATCCGTTGTGGACGAGCAAAGTTCAAAACCGCGATGATTTTTTCAGGGTCTGGACGAATGCCGTCATGGCTGACTAGATGTCCCAATATTTTAATTTCCCTCTGTGCAAAGTGGCACTTCTTGGTGTTGAGCTGAAGGCCCGCGGAAGCGAGACACGTGAGGACCTCATTCAGGCGCGTGAGATGGTCGTTAAAAGTTGACGAAAAGATGACAATGTCATCCAAGTAACATAAACAGGTTCTCCACTTTAGGCCACGAAGCACAGTATCGATCATTCTTTCAAATGTCGCTGGTGCGTTACAAAGTCCGAAAGGCATAACATTAAATTCGTAAAGGCCATCGGGAGTTGAGAAAGCGGTTTTTTCTTTATCGTCCTCGTGCATAGGTATTTGCCAATAACCTGAGCGGAGGTCCAAAGTCGAGAAATATTCGGCGCCTTGGAGAGAGTCAAGGGCGTCATCAATTCTTGGCATTGGGTATACATCTTGCGGGTAATTTTGTTGAGTGCCCGGTAATCAACACAAAAGCGTACCGAGCCGTCCTTTTTTTTAACTAACACTACTGGGGAGGACCATGGGCTTGTCGAGGGACGAATAATATTGCGGTGGAGCATGTCATTTACATTTTCTTCAATTACTTTTCGTTCAGAGAGGGAAACCCGATAAGGCCGTCGGCGAACGATAGAGTTACCTTCAGTAATGATGCGATGGTGCGCAACACTAGTCCGTCCCAGTGGTGGGGAAGTGGCATCAAAAATGGCTTGGTGGTGTCGAAGCAATCTCAGCAGTTCTTGGCGTTGGTTCGGCGTGAGGTTAGGATTAATACTCTTTGTGAGAAGAGAAAGAGAGACGTCTGGCGAAACACGGCGCTGAGGCAGAGGGGCGGTGAGCACCATCAAGGACAAAGGTTGAACATCCACCATGCAGGGGAGAGAAGTTCCTTTTGGGAGCACGAGGGATTCACGTGAAGTGTTAGTGGCCGCTACTGTCGCTGAGCCGTTGCAGAACCTCACAAGACTTGACGGGAAGGCGATACCGCGTGCAAGATGACGATGAGATGGTGCGATGAGTACGTCCCCGTCAGTGATGTGGTCAGAAACAACGGTAAGCAGTTTTTCGCACTGAGGAGGCAAAACAGTATCAGCGGCGGCAACTAGGGGATGATGTCGTTCAGAAACTTCAGATGAAAAATCGCTGTCTGTCATATGGATAACACGGTCGCCACAAGAAATTAACGCCGAAGCGGTTGACAAAAAATCCCATCCTAAAATCATCAGATGCGCACATGGTGAGAGCACAGCAAACTGCACATGATGGCGGACGCCGTCAATAACAATTCGTACGGTGCACTTTGCTAAAGGGCGCAAAGGGACGTCATTGGCTCCACGGAGTTCAGGCCCATCATATGGTGTCGTCACTTTTCGCAAACGGTAGCACAAATCAGCGTTAATGACAGAAATTGCAGCTCCTGTATCAATCAATGCTTCGACCGGTAATCCTTCAGCGAAAACAGAAATCACATTATACGGGCGATCTGGAGGACTTTTGGTAAGTTCGCAGAGTGCAGTTTGACCTCCGGAAACTGCAACGCTTAGTTTTCCGGATGGCGGACAGGGATAGTTGTTGCGGGTCGGAGAGGGGAAACTGAGCGACGGTATGGGGATAGGGACCGACGTCGGGATGCATGGGTTCCACGAGGCTCAGACGAGGATTCTGGAGGTGGGGATGACCTTCGAGGTGGGCTTGGAGTAAACCGGCGTTGATAATATGACGTTGGAGGGATGTCACTTTCAAAGGTATCGTAACCACGGCGCTCGTTCTGGAGGCGGCGACGACAGACGCGAGATATATGTCCTCTGATGCCACAGTAATAGCAAATTGGTCGGGAGGGGCGCCAAGGTGCGTAATAAGGAGGTGCAGGTTGAGCCGTCGTTATTGCATTGACGTGATTGTAGTTTGGTGCCGGTCGAGGCGGGGGAACTAAAGGAGGGGGGGATGCTGTGACGTGCGCGTAAGTCGGTACTGAGCGGGGTGCCGGAGGGCCAGATGTTATAGGTTCGGTGATTGTTGCCAGCTCTTCTTTGATGATGCTGCGAAGACCTGCGTCATTAGACGTTGCGGAAGAGTGTTCGCACCCGTGTCGACAGACAGGCTTGAGCGCCTGGAGCTCCTCGCGGATGATGGCTCGAATAAGTGCCCGCAGGTCGAGATCAGCATAGGTCGGGCCAGTAGCGTTGGCGGGCTGCAATCGGGAGGACTGCAGCTGGTCGATGCGTTGGCAGGTCGTAATAATGGAATCAATAGTTGAAGGATTCTGAGCAACTAGGATGTTATACGCCGCAGAATTGATTCCTTTCAAGACGTGGTGTACTCGTTCATGTTCCGCCATGGTGGGACTAATACGCCGGCAGAGTGCAAGTATGGCCTCTATGTAAGACGCATATGACTCATCAGGACCTTGACGGCGTGAAGCGAGCTTGGTCTTCGCGATCTCAGTCCGAACTGCCGGGTCGGCGAAGTACTGTCGGAACTGCTGTTTGAAGGTCGTCCAGTTAGTTGTGTGGGGCTCGCGGTTGATGAACCAAGTCCTGGCGACCTCAATAAGGTAGAACGAGATGTTGAGAAATTTCAGAGCATCGTCCCACCGGTTGTAGGCACTGCAGCGTTCGTAGGTGTCAAGCCAGTCATCGACGTCTTCATCGCGACGACCAGCGAACAGCGGCGGGTCGCGCTGTCGTGTGGGCACAGTCGGATGGGGTGGTGCAGCCGAGGTAGAGGGTCCGGCTTGTTCGTGGGCACTGTCGGTAGACATAGCGATGGTGGCAGTTGCCAAACGGCGACCGGAACGTAGCTCCAGCGAGAGGCAGGGCCCAAGGCAGCAAGGGGATCAAATTTCGCCTCCACCACTTGTAAAAGAAGGCTAGGTCGAGACGGCGAGGTCGTGACGGCAAGGACAGCCAAGCCTTGTCTAGCGTTTTTAATCCGATCACGAACTCAGGCGCGCGCCGGAGCCGGCGCCGCGGGACGATGATGATGGTATGTACAAATGAAAGAAGAAGATCATGGCATGTACAAATGAAAGAAGGTCCACAGAAGGCTCACAGTATACTTCTGCGTCTCAAGCAGCCCAACATGTGGAAGACTGTCGACAAATTGACCGCGCATTCACGGCTAACACCCAGTACCGCCATAAATCCCACCACGACAGCCAACAGTCGACACCGAACTTCTCGTTTGGCGCTTTTGTGTGGCTGTGGATGCCTTCCAATGCTCCTGGACTTTCTTCAACATTTCTTGCTAAATACCATGGCCCATACCGAGTTCTGGAGCGCACCTATCCGGTTAATTATGTGGTCGAACCTGTTACGCCGTCCCATGATCTACGCCGGCGCGGACGCGAGATTGTTCACGTCCAGCGCCTCAAACCCTATTACGACCCTGCCGTCTTGCTCACGCCGTAAGTCGCCAGGATGTCCCCTCTTCGTCTCGCGGGTAATTGTGAAGAGGAAGAAGTGCACGAGGAATATTCCAGTCAGTGCCATCGTGATCGCTTCGCGTGTTGGACCTGACTGTGTTCGCTGTCGCTGTGTTCGCCGCTAATCTGCCCAGTCCTGCTGATCGAGTCCTGCTGATCTTCTCAATAAACCCCCATCCTACACGTTATACACTTCTATGAAACCGTAAGTAATGAAAGGACAAGACGAAAAGAACACCCATTTGATTCATGATCACATTTTATACAAAATGTATATATGCACAAATAAAATAAAATAAAAGGACATACAAGGCAAAGCAGAAAAATTAGGGAAAAGCTACAAAGCAGAATTCGTGTTTGATACATGAGTGTTTTTTCAAACGTCTTTATTCTGCTTCATATAGGTACCATCTGGCTTTTAAATGGCTATAGACACCAAATTTTGGTGACATTTTTCTTCAACAAAACATTTTGATGGGCGAGTTGATTCATACTGCTCAATCCGCGATATCTATAGAGCGACAACAAGAACGGGCTTCTTTGTCGCGCTATATCTCGGATTGAGCGGCATTTTTCTTCTTGTTAATGATGCGTAAGTCATCCCCGTATATCGATCAACAAGCAGTTTTCGCTTACGACCGGTAAACAAGTTATAACTGAAATTTCTTTCCTCACGAGTTTCGGTTTCGATATCCGAGAGATGGCTCTGACGTCACACTCATGTGATGCGCGGCATGAAAAACAGCGATATAATCGCTCATTTTTCACTTGTAATTATCCCTGTTCTTGTGGCAGGCTGGCTTTATCATTGCAGTGAATTCATATGACACAGCAATGATTATATCGCTCGGCTGTTGAAACAGAAACAGGGAAGAAACGAAATTCGATTATAAATTATTCAGCAGTCGTAGGCGAACGTGACGTGCGCAGTAATTTCATTGCCAGCAAAAGCAAGGAGCTATTTCGCTCTCGTCGGAACTGCGCCATCAGGCATCCTTTAATGGCTCACCAGCGTCTCCGCGCGTTCGCGAGAAATGTCTTCGAGATTCTGTGGAATACCGCTATACTGTGACGTCATCACCTACCCATGCGATTCACGCACATACGAAACTGACCCCGCCGGGCATCCGATTCAGGCGTCCGAGCGGCGCCTTTGAGCCAATAAAGGCCTTCGGCTTAATATGTTGACTGCACTGTTTAGTACACTATAACATCATACATGACGCTCAAGGACACAGACACAAACGCGCATTACTCACAGACCAAAGCACTATATACAAAGCACTATAGGGTAGCAAAAGGAAAGAACCTTGCGCAAAAAGTACAAGAAGAAAGAGACGTGACGACAGGACAGAGCGCAAACTTACAACTGGTTGTTTTTGGGAAACTGTACCTGCATATACAGAAAAGGGAAATCATATCACAGCGATCCTTCTACTTTTTGCGCTAGTTTATTTCCTTTTGCTAATATGAACCAACTCACTCAAAAGAAAATACTTATACATAATAAACTCAAATACATGAGTCCCCAGAAAGGGGAAAACAATATAAAGGGGAGAGGAGGGTGGGTGCTAATAAAGTACGGCAGGTATCTCAAGTCTGCTCCCCCGTATAACACAGAAGCGCGTGTGGCCGCAGAAACCGCGCCTCGTTTCTAACTGGTCAGACAGATACTTCCAGATGACGAGACGCAGTCTCTGCAAGGTTGGGTACATTGCGCGGGTGGGAGTGCGGCGCGCCTCAGCGAGGCACCTGCGACGCCACAACACAAACAGAACCGCAGTGAACACAAAATGTTCGATAGGGTGGCGCCTGCACCTGACGGGTTCATCCGGGCGTTAAACATCCTATATGCGAGCCGGCACACTGTTCTCGCAAATACACATTAGAAAACAAACATGCGAGAGGCTCTCGCGAGCACCTCAGTTTGAGCACTGGTCACTGGGTACAATACCCCATCTGGCAAGGTCTCGTTGGGAGGACGCCCCAGCGCATAAGCCAGTCAAAGTCTCGCACTTGAGTTGGTAGCCGACAAGCTGCCCACACCCGCCATTTTGGGACAGCGGTCTCTCGTTGCTCATCATCTGCTGAAAGTCTGCGAACGGCAACTAGTTAGCTGATGCATATGGCTGGTAGGTCGCCTACATTAACATCTGATAGTCAGCATCGAGAGTCGACTTTGTCTCAGCAACCTCGCGGTAAAAAGGCTGATGTCTGTCCGCCTGTGGACCGAGGTAATGTTTGGGTGTAAGCACACGACGCGCTCATCTAGTACAGGATGAGCGACTCGTCAGCTTCTCCACCAGCCTTAACGCGCGTACTCGAGCCACTGTCGGGATGCCGGCTCGTCGGAAGGTTGCGACTAGCGCTGTCCCAAACAAAAATCCCTATAAGGGACGCGCGGGATTGTCGCAATACGCACCACATAAAGGGGGAAAGCGCACGCTCGTGTCTTGACGACACTGACTTTCGATTTGAGAATGAGGTTGAAACGCGTCACAAAGGGCGTGCGTTGATCGCAAGAGACCTACGTCCCAGGTGCGGGTAGAGACCCGGCTTGGCTCAAACAGCACTCCAGGTGCACGCACTGCGTCCACAAACGGTACGGCGGCGGCCCCTGAACGGACTGAAGCGGAGTGCGTTACCTTTCTTCGTGTCTTCGTGTTCAGCTGCGCTCCAGATACAGCTGCGCATTCTGAAAACATGTTCAAAAAAACAATGAAACTTTCATAGTCCCGCATAAAGAGTGAAATGTCGTACGTGTATGCAGATACAACGACCATCTCCTGTCCTACTGATGGAAAACCTCGAAAACGCTTGTCCGCGGCGGCCCTACGCAGCAGCAGCGGCTCGAGCGAAAGTATGAAGAGAACCGGTGAGAGGTGTAATCGGAGAGCTGTCGGCAATCCAGTTCGCTGCTAAGGTCTGTGTAAAGGCCGGTGAATGAATTCGTCAGGAAAACCAAATGAGCGAACAAGTAACCATGTTCAACGCAGTCGAAGGCCTTCGCCTGGTCCAAGGCAACAAAAGCTCCAGTGATCCGTTTGGCACAGGCGTATTCGAAGACGTGTGAGCGAACACTGGTCGTCCAGGTACCGCACAGGTATGGGCTAACCAAATCCTGCAGCTAGATTTGCACCCTACGGACCAGCAATGTGGCTACGAGTTTATAGTCGGTGTTAAGCCACGATGAGGGTCTCGACGGCATCATGTCCTCCTTACGATACGGCCGACACTGAACGAGGGTGGCTTGGCACCGGTCTCAAAGAAACAATTTACAAGCCTAAGTAAAGATGGACTAAGGATGTCAAAGAAAGTGGAATAAAAACCGCCTACTGGTCCGTCAGGACCGAGCGCGGTCGACTGATTCATGGCGCCTAAGGCAAAACGTACCTCCTCCAAAGTTGCTGGCTCCTTAAGTGCCGAACGTGCGTATTCTGGAAGTTGAGGAAGAGGCCCACAGAAGGAGCTTCTTGAAAATCCTGTTCGAGGCCTTGAGACGAAACGAGGGCCGCGAAATGTTCGCTTAACAAATTGTGGATGTCCGCGGGTTCCGAAGACGTAGTACCGTCAGCAAGCATGAGGCTCTTGACGCGAGTTCGCCTGTTTTGCCGGGCGGATAATATCCTAGTCATGTTTCGTAGTCGCAGTGCCGCGGGTGAAGAAACGGTTGCGGCTGCGAACGGGGTGCAGACGATGCAGACGGCCCTCGGGTCGGCGATCTTTCTGCGCATGCTCCGACGAGAGCCGCTGATGGCGCTCAGCGCCAAAGTATCAATGGGATACATTTCGTCTGGCGTGGCGAAACCGGCGCCGCGGGCGACGCTTGCTCGCGCGCGGAACGCGTCGGACTATATACGCGCCGTTACCCTTCCGCAGTCTGCTTCGGTCTGCGCCGGCAGCACCCGCGCGCGCGAAAAAAATGCTGGTGGCGCCATTCATTGCGTCGGGCATGAAGCTGTTACTAGCGTTATCATTCATGCGTCATTTTCTGTTGCCAGATTTCGCCGAGTGTCCGCTCTTTACACAATCCCTTTCTCTATGATCGGGCCAACCGGATACTGCGATAAATAATCTTCAAGGTGCCCATTTATTACAGTGGTAGTCAAGTGTTTTGAATTAGATGGCAACGTAGATTGAACATTGCCAAAACGTCTTAGTGACATATGCGAAACTGCAATTTTGGACAGCAAGGACTGAGTAAATACAAATTGCGGCCAGTGATAATCTAGAAAGTGAGCTAATAAAAATCCAATCTGCCAGACTACGATGACACGCTATATTCTAAAGTTTGTCATGAGGATTTTATACAGATTTCACACCTTTTTCAAATAAACTGGATTAACTTCAGCATATCAGAAGTCTTTGAAACCAAAAAAGCACAGGTGCGTAAATTCAATTGACAATTAAGCGGTGAAAGACGGTCGCATGCCATATATGATGAACCGTATTCCCAAATATATTACCTATTGTACTTATGCCTTTAGCTTCGTTGCTTTTAACTATTACATTATTATTTTATTTAGTGAGGGGTTTGTAGATGATGAGGTATATAATTATATAAATATTTATCGATTTTTATACACAACACTCTTACCATTTTTAAAGTTTACGCCGGGCACGGACGATATCGAAACCGCTCGTAGGATCGATGAAACGCACGCTTACGATCGGTCTCTTCATTATAAATTAAAGGCGCCAAAACAACACGCACACACACAAGAAAAGAAGAACGGGACAGAGCGCCACTGATTTATTGTGCAGAATAAAGTACATATATATTTCACTGCCGGCGCATGCGCAAGGTACACATTCAGCATCATGTACTATAAGATAAGCTATGTTCAAAAAGCGCTTTCTCAGCATTATACAGATTGATCGACGTGTCACTGACGCACAAATTACCTTTCTTTCCGATATAAAACGCTTCAATTAGCTCTCTGGCCATCGTATTGCCACTCCTTGCAAGAATGCGCACATCAGAAAAACATGGTTCACAAGTGCCTGAAGGGCAAGATCTGATATGCTTCGGAATATTGGGGCCATCCTTATTTCGCTCTACGTTATGTTCATGTTCCAGTATTCGCTCATTAACACATCGCCCGGTTTGTCCGATGTAGGAGCAACCACAAGAGAGGGGAACTTCATACATAACCCCTTCGGCACATTTTATGAATTGTCGCCCATGCCTCGTACCACAGCCTCTTTCGTTTCCTTTTCCTTCCTTTTCGCTATTCGACGGCAAAGGCTTCCGAGCTTCAGGGGAGCCGAAAAGACGAGTGGCACCTTATGCCTACTCGCAACTTTTTTCAAGTTGTAGGTCAACTTGTGCACATACGGAACGGCCATCGGTCTCACCTCTTTTCGAGGGACCTCCCCCCTTACTCCCTTTGCCTTCTTCAACTTCTGTAGGAGGCTCTCGGCGACCTGTGCCACGACCGAACCAGGGAACCCGGCTGAAGCCAGCATAGCCAATTGCTTTTCAAAACTCCGATGCATCTTGTGAAAACATGACTTCCTTAGTGCAGGCTCTAGACAAAACGAAGCAATATCCCTTTTTATTAGTTTTGAATGCGAGGAGTCAAATGGCAGAAGCCCCTTTTTTGCGCTTGGAATATAGCACCAACACACCTGATCCTTACAGAACTCAATGTTCGCATCTAAAAAGCGTGAAATATCATTTTCAGGCAGTTCACAGGTAAAATCCAAGCCTTTTCCATTTTGTGTAAAAATCTAAGCCTTTTCCATTTTCTTTAAAAAGGGATAAAACACTGTCTACAGTATCAGCGAAGTTAATGCTCCCGTCCTTAGTTAAAATTTGCCCTCATTTCGCTTGCCATTCTTCTCGGGCGCTACGGAGGGGAAGTAACAATCTCGGTGCCATGTGACGTGTAATGAGTCGTCAACATAATGTTGCTAGCTGCTCGGGTGGTTTCGGTTCACTGCGCACGGGCGAAACACAAACAACTCAGCCAGTGAGCGCATATATCTCCGCCATGCGCACATTCATTGCACGTCATAAAGCGCCGCTGGTGTCACTCATTTGTAGTGCTCGGGATATAGTGTGGTGGACGTCATAACAATTTTATTGAAGAGAAATGATTAGTTGGAGATCTGGAGAATCCAGGGGACGCCCTGGAGTAGAGCGACAGCGGGACATGACGCGCATTTGTAAAAGGTGTGGCAGGTGCGCCAAGCTGTTTCGTTTTTAAACATGTGCGCGGAAAGCAATGAAGAGAATTGTGTTTCGAAAATTTAGACACTCATTTAGATGTTACGTTTTATTAAAAACCCAGCGAATGGCTACTTAGGAAGGTGGAGGATGAGATGTGGCCTGATCAAGGAATGTCTTTCATGCGGTCAAGTTTCTTTCTCTGCTTGGTCCCCCATCAGCAGTGGCAGGTGGTTCACAACATTACGTCGAAAGCCGCGTGAACATGCATAGGGTTATCATTATCAGCCTGACTATACCCACTGCAGGACGAAGGCCTCTCCCATATTTCTCTAATTAACCCGGTTGTGTGCTAACTGCATCCACGTGACCCCTGCGAACTTCTTAACCTCATCCGCCCACCTAACTTTCTGGCGCCCCCTGCTACGCTTTCCTTCTCTTGGAATCCACTTTGTTACCCTAAGCGACTATCCTCTCTTCGCACTACATGTCCTGCCAATGCCCATCTCTTCTTCTTAATTTCTACTAGAATGTCGGTAACTTGAGTTATTTCTCTGACGCACTCTGCACGCTTCTTATCTCTTAATGTTACCCCTACCATTTTTCGTTCCATAGCCCTCTGTGTTGACCTCAACGTAAGTAGAACTCTCTTGGTTAGCCTCCACGTTTCAGCCCCATAGGTAAGTACAGGCAAGATGCAACTGTTGTATACTTTCCTCTTGAGCGATACCGGTAAGCTGCTACTCATAATCTGCGAGTGCTTGCCAAATGCGCTCCATCCCAATCTTATTCTTCTTGTTATTTCCGTTTCATGGTCCGGATCTGCGGTTACTTCCTGTCCTAAGTAGACATATTCGCCTACTACTTCCAGTACTTCGCTACCTAATGTAAACTGCTGTTCCTTCCCGAGGCTGTTGAACATTATCTTAGTCTTCTGCATATTGATTTTCAAGCCTACCTTTCTACTTTTCCTGTCTAGGTAATCAATCATTATTTGCAGTTCATCCCCCAAGTTGCTTAGCAAGGCAATGTGATCAGCAAATCGCAGATTACTGAGGTATTCTCCATCTACCCTTATACTTAACTGCTCCCATTTCAAGTCTCTGAATACTTCCTCTAAGCAAGCTGTGAATACTAAGGAGGATATCGTGTCTCCTTGTCTAACACCTTTCTTTATGGGAATTTTGTTACTTTCTTTATGCAGAACTATTGTTGCTGTGCAGCCACTATATATATCTTCCAGCACTTTCACGTACGGCTCGTCTACCCCCTGATTTCGCAATGCCTGCATCACCGCCGAGATTTCAACTGAGTAGAATGCTTTTTCGTAATCAATGAATGCAATGTATAAGGGCTGGTTATATTCAGAGCAATTTTCTATCACCTGATTGATTGTATAGATATGATCGATAGTAGAATACCGTTTCCGAAAGCCTGCTTGATCTTTTTCTTGATTGTAGTCTAGGGTTGTCCTGATTCTATTAGCGATTACCTTAGTAAATACCTTATACGTAACAGACAGTAAGCTGATTGGTCTGTAATTTTTAAGGTCCTTAGGGTTCCCTTTCTTACAAATGAGGATAATGTTTGCATTCTTCCATGGTTCCGGTACCGTCGATGACACCAGGCGCTGCGTATACAGGGTGGCCAGCTTTTCTAACACGATATCCCCTCCGTCCTTCAGCAAATCTGAAGGTATCTGATCCTCTCCAGCTGATTTCCCCCTTTCCATAGTTTCTAATGCTTTCTTGACCTCGTTCTTCGTAACTGGTGGAAAATCTGACTGTTTTTCCCTACCGTCAATCTCCTTACTGTCCTGACTACTTTGGCTACTGCAGAGATCTGTATAGAACTCCTTTTCTACTTTGACTATCTTGTCCATATTCTTGATGACGTCGCCCTCCTTGTCCCTTATCGCATACATCTGGTTTTTGCCTATGCCCAATTTCTTCTTTACCGCTTGAAGGCTTCCCCCGTTCTTTACAGCATGCACAATGTTTTCCATGTTATACTTCCTTATATCGGCCACCTCGCGCTTATTGATTAGCTTTGATATCTCGGCCAATTCAATCTGGTCTGTTGGATTGGAAGCCTTCATACTCTGGCGTTTCTTAATCAAATATTTCGTCTCCTTAGACAGCTTACCGGCATCCTCTCTAACTATGCTACCGCCTACTTCTACCGCACATTCAGTAATGATATCTCTAAAATTATTGTTCATTGCTTCTAGGGTAATGTCGCCATTCTCGTTTAGAGCGGAATAGCTATTCTGAAGCGAGATCCCGAACTCTTCTGCCCTCCCCCTCACCGATAATTCGTTGATGGGTTTCTTTCTTACTAATTTGTTGCGTTCCTTCTTCAGATTTAGGCTAATTCGGGACCTCACCATCCTGTGGTCACTGCATCGCACTTTCCCGATTACCTCTATGTCTTGCATAATGGCGGGGGTTGAACACATTATGAAGTCAATTTCATTTTTAGTCTCCCCGTTAGGACTTTTCCATGTCCATTTCCGGTTCTTACGTTTGCTGAAGAAGGTATTCATGATTCTTAAGTTATTGCGCTCTGCAAACTCAACTAGTAACTGCCCCCTGCTATTCCTAGAACCAATGCCATAGTCACCTACTACCTGGTATCCTGCCTGTTTTTTCCCTACCTTGGCATTGAATTCGCCCATTAGTACAGTATACTGCGTTTTTACTTTTCGCATTGCCGATTCTACATCTTCGTAGAAGCTTTCAACTGCTTGGTCATCATAACTACATGTAGGTGCATAAGCCTGAACAACCTTCAGTTTATACCGCTTATTAAGCCTAATTACGATGACTGCCACCCTCTCATTAATACTATAGAATTCATCTATGTTACCAGCTATATACTTATTGACAAGGAAACCTACTCCTAGTTGTCGCCTCTCTGGTAAGCCTCGATAACACAGTACATGCCCATCCTTCAGTACAGTATATGCCTCATTCGGCCTCCTTACCTGACTAAGACTTATGGCATCCCATTTCATGCCCTCTAGTTCCTCTAACAGCACTGCTAAACTAGCTTCTCTAGCTAGGGTTCTAACGTTAAACGTTGCCAGGGTCAGTTTGCAATGGCGGCTTGTCCAGCGGAGCCAGGTATTCTTAGCACCCCCTGCTGCGTCACAGGTCTGACCGCCGCCGTGGTCAGTTGTTCCGCAGCCGCTGGTGACTGAGGGCCGGGGTTTTATGGAGCTTATCATAGGAGGTTGCGGCCAATTACTGCACCAAGGTGGCCAACTCCTGTTCTGGTGAGGGAGTGCGTTGCCAGAGGTATTCACCGGCATCAGGTCGCGCCCCAAACCTGTTTATGCAATGCCATCGACACGCGGAATTTTTGTTTTTAATCGGGTGGAGAATTGCGCGGCGCCGGGATTCAAACCTCGGCCCTCTTGCATGCGAGGCGGAAGTTCTACCGCTACGCCACCGCTGCACTTGTTCGCTCTCATTCAACTCCGAAGCCGCCTACGGAACATGAGACTTTCCATCTGTGTTTACGTCGTGTCAGGGCATAAACAATAGCTCTACAGGGACCAAGGTGACTGAACTGAGCCACGCAGTTTAGGATCCAGCATTTGAAGACGAGGCAGTATTATCTCGTCGCTCGTTGAACCTTGCTGTAATATTGGCTTAGCTAAAAAAAGTCCAGCAAAAATACAATTCATGAGCGTAAGAATTATTCGCATGTTTGAAGGGAGCGTCTCTCGATAAATTTACGCAAGGAATGTATCTGGTCGAGCTGAAAAAAATGAAATTTCATAACCAACTCTCGTACACTGCGATGGGGAAGTGAAATGAATACGTCTCGAATAGGACGCCAGAAATTGTCCCTTCTGGTCATTTGCCATCCTGATGGCCATAAACATACAATGAAAGTTTTTGAATGTTATTAAGTACATGATTTTGGAAACTAGGAAAGTGCTGCACAGTGTACCCAATTTTCTTAGACCCAGCTTTGTTGTTTTTTTCCTTGACATCTTGTGCCTATTAGTTAGCTTTATATTTTTCGAACGACACTTGAAGGTAGACAGATGGCGTTGCGGTCCTGCGCACATGCCAGCAGAGGCATGATGTCTCACTCGCCATGCCAGAAACCAACGCGCTTATTCACAACGCTTGCTGTTTGCGTGCACAAGTTTTCTTTCGTTCTGTCACGGAAAAAGGGTGAACTGCACGATCTGTATTTGAAAATCTTGTAATTTCGAAGCCCTACACAAAACGTTCTCCCCTGTCATAGTCACCCTGCATATAGAGAGATGAAAACAACCTGATGCAAGGATATGCAATGACTTGTACAACAGCCATGTGCCATCTCCAGGGGTATTGCATTTTCAACAGACAGTCCATCATGATAAGCGGGAGCAGCATTGGCCGCTTGCTACCTTCGTCACAGCGTGACATGAATGATGCTCGTTACGCGTCTGGGCTTTTTTACGACACCCTGTATTCGTTCGGCCAGAATTTTGATGGATATTTTCTAATCAGGGTTGGCTTACACTTGGGCTGCTTTGCCGCATACTCTCTTGCGCTGTGCACCAAATCCATGGGCTCATATCCCACTGCATTCTTAAGGTGTGTTAAACATCCCAAAATATTTTACACTACTGTTACGGCTCTTATTCACATGCTTTGCCGGTGTTGACCCAAAGCCTGACCTTGAGACCTCGAATCGAAAACGAAATAAAAGTAGCTTGGTAACTTAACTCAGTATTTTTATTCGAAAATGAACGATACGGAGTAGCATCAACGCCAATCAAGCGCCAACCAGGACTGTTGGCGGTATTACAGAACAGGCGCGAAGTGCAGTCTGCACGCTATAAAAGAAGCAAAACATGACAAAGTAAAAGAGAGAATGCTCCCTTGACTTTTCGCGAAAGCGCGCCCAACTCGAGATCAAATCACAGCCGAGTGTCCCTCGAGGGCGTACAAGGGAGAGCATGAGCAGAAACAGCGGCTGGTTTCACCCGGAAGGGCTCCCCGCTGTTTGCTGACCCATTAGAGGTCGCGTCCTGCTCTGGACGGTCCGGGTGTTCTCTTTCACTTCAGCCATCAGTAAGGCGGAAGTAATTTCCTACGCTGGAGTCTCATATGGCCTCTTCGACCACAGGAAAACCTTCTACTCGAGAGGCAGTCCGCATCGCGCCGCCTTCTGTCATAGATAAAAACTTAGTATCGGCTGTTAACAGGCTGCAAAATCCCGCTATCCAGGGTTCAAAGTGTTCAAATGAACCGGACCCTCTGTTGTCAGGTGCCCTCGGAGAATTGAAAAAAAAAAACAACAACAAAAAAAAAAAACGAAGCTAATTTCGAGGTTATGTTAAATAAAATCGCAAAGTCACTTTCTATTTTCCTCTGTTTTAAAATTAGAACTTATGCATATTGTGAGCCTTCCATGTATCTTCTTTTTTCACGTGTACATACCATCGTCATCATCCAGCGGCGCCGCCGGTGGCACGCTCCTCGGTTGTCCATCGGAATAAACGCCACACACGGCATCCCTTGCCTTGCCGTCTCGACCTTGCCGTCTCGACCTGGCGTTCTTCTACAATATCAATGTCGAGTACTTCAAAAGCACTTTGTAACATCGTACGATTAATCCTAAAGCCAGTCTCATATTTCGCCAGTCACAGTAAAAAAGATTGTACTCGCCCAAATAGTTGGAAAAAAAAAAACCAAATGGTTTTAGCTGTTTCTATCTGGTTTCAGCTGGCACCAGCTGTTACTCAACTGCCATTAACTGACTCTTGATGCCTACCAGCGGGGAGTGAGTGGATTCTAGTTGGCTGTCAAATAGAATAAATGGGCTCTAGCTGGCTTTCAGTTGGGAGTCAGCGAGTACGAGCTGGTAAACTAACTGATTCTGCCGTTACAGCTGCTGAGCTCAGTTGTGTGTTTGATTTATCTAAGCGTAATAAGTAAAAGCTGTAACAAAAGCAACAAATTATTTGCTCGAAATTGTGACTGCTCATAGCTGACAGCAGGCTCAGTATAATTTTTGGTTGCAGTAAGCGGAGACGCGATATTCTCAGGCGGTTCAAATTTGAAGTTCTCTGTCCCAGGTAAAGGCTTGAAAACGCTTATGGAAAACATTTATTCACTTGCTTAAAAGTGAATTAAAAATATGACATGTCACGACCCATTTAAGAGTTGAATTGTTGTATTTCAACTGAAGGGGGGGACTGGAGACGGCGACACACGTAGAGCGAAGCACAGTCCTCCACTGATCGGCTCTTCATTGTGGTTTTTGTCGGCGCTGTCTCATCTTCTTCCTTGTCTCGGCCGAAAGAGAGAGCCATCCTGGGGCCGACAAGGGGATCATACCTAAGGTAAATTGAAGCGCAAACGAAAGACGATCCACAAAGAAGAGGCAAACACAGGCGCTAAACCTTAGGAATAATTCACCAACTAGCCCCAACCAAAATTTTATTCAAGGGGATGATAGTATGGCTTCAGTCGACTGACATGAGCAACTTCTCGCCCGCGGCGATGGTGATCCGAAGAAGGCCGGCTCCACGACGTAGTAACTGGAGATGTACGCTCTAATACATGATAAAGGCCATTATACTTTGCAGAGAATTTGGAATCAGCCGGAACACAGAACCAAACGAGGGTGTTAGTAAGAGAGCCAGAAGCGGGCTTGCCGTGATCGCTCTCATGTCGGCGAAGATCTTGAACATTCGACGTGAATGAGCGAGCTCGCTGACGGCACTGCTCAGCATTACGGGCAACAGCAGAAAGAGAAGCGTACTCTGAGCTGTCGGGGTGGTAAGGAAGTATGGTGTCCAGTAGACAGGAAGGCTCACGACCGTATAAGAAAAAGAATGGGGAAAATTCAGTCGTTGCCTGAGACGCTATGTTATAGGCATAGGTGACGTACGGAAGCACCTGTTTCCAATTAGACTCATCTCAAGAAACGTACATGGCGAGCATGTCACCAAGAGTTCGGTTAAACCTTTCTGTGAGGCCGTTGGTTTGAGGATGATAAGCTGTGGTGGTTCGATGTATTGTTTGACAAGCTTCCACCAGCTCGTGGGCCACTTGTGATAGGAAGACGTGGCCGCGGTTATTGAGAAGTTCACGAGGAGCTCGTGACGTAAAACGAAGTAACGCAGGATGAAGGAGGCGACTTCACAAGCACTAGCCATAGGCAGGGCTGCAGTCTCCGTGTAGCGAGTGAGGTGATCCACGGCGACTATTATCCAGCGGTTGCCTGATGTCGAAGATGGAAGGGGGCCATAGAGGTCGATGCCGGCACGACCAAAGGGTCGCGCTGGACAAGGCAATGGCTGTAATGGGCCGGCTGAGGTGTGCGGGGACGACTTCCGCTGCTGACAAGCAGTGCAGGAGCGAATATAGCGGCGGAAAAAGTTGTACATCTCCCGCCAGTAGTATCGCTGGCGGAGACGCTTGTATGTCTTCAAAAAGCCAGCATGTGCTCTTTGCGGGTCAGCATGGTGATGGGCACAAATTTCTGCGCGAAGATGGCGAGGAATGACCAAGAACCATTTGCGACCATCCGGGCGCTAGCTTTTGTGTTACAGCAGACCACCCCGGATCGTAAAATGGGAAGATTTGCGACGAAAGGCTCGCGGGATTGAAGACGTTGAGGACGCGGTGAGGACGTCTAGGAGCGAAGACATCCAGGGATCCCTGCGTTGTTGAAAAGGCAGGTCGTCGGAAGTAAGGGGTGCAACGGAAGGTTCGGATATCGAGTTCGAGGGTGCAGGAGAAGGCAGCGGCGAGCGCGAGAAGGCGTCAGCTTCGGAGTGTTTGCGTCCCAATCGATATATCACGTCTTGAAGACGAAGAGCGGCCGAGGCATCCAGAACGGTCTTTTAGGGAAGCCAACCAGCAGAGGGTGGTCGGAAGCGGCGGCCATATAAGCAGGGGCGAAACTTTGTTAAGGCCCACACGATTGCAGGACACTCCTTTTCCGTGGCGGTGTAAGCTGTTTCAGGTGAGGAAACACTTGAAGATATTGATGTTCTTATTTAGTTCAAGATTCAGACTCGCAGCAATCACGCTATTTGATGGCACGACAGAAAGATTAACTATTTATTTGCATATAAATAAAACAAGAAGACACAAGTAAGGAGAAAACTATTGACAAGACTGACCCGTTGGTCGGACGAAATCAACTCTGGTTTAATCTGCAATACTTCTACAACTATACCTTCTCTAGCCTGTTTCCCCTCTTGTAACGAGACATCGCCTCGCTGCTCAACATTAAAATCCCCTGTCCTTAACGTAGTTTCTGCGACTACTCTTGCAGCGAGAGCTGGGGCGCCTACTGGCTCCGCATTCTTATTTCCCCCAAACTCAAGTGCAGGCTCTGCTTTAGCTTCACCTAATCCGTCTGCATCCGCAGCCTGTCCCAACGCACATCTCAATTTTATTTTATCTGGGCATTAACCTCGACAGGATGCAGATACTGTATCTGCTCTCAGCACTGTAATCTCAGCCCTCGAGTCTGCACAAGCGTATGCCAGGTTATCCCCGATTTCCAGCTTTACCAAGGTAAGGGTGTCAGGCTTAAGCAACTGATCGGGCTTATCCTCACTCTCAGCTCCGGGGTCTAGCTTATCAGGGACGAGCAAGCAGAACGCGAGCAATTTTTAATGTTCGGGCTACAAAATTGCTCGCGTTCTGCTTAGAACCTGCTGCGCCTTGTGTTTTCTGTGCCTTTGGGCAGTGAATGGAAACGTGCCCATATTTCGCGCAGCGAAAGCATTTCACACCTGCATATCTATTTTTCCCACCAGCGTCAGGGTTTTGAGTTATCGTCTGCTTTTCGCATTTCTCTGGCTGAAGTGGTTCAGAACCCTCAAAAGAGTGAAGTTTCATTTACGCCAGTTTTATCTTCTCTAGCTCAGTTTGGATCTTTAGCTTCTAAATTTCAAATAGTTGAGCCTTATGCTTATTTTCTGTCAACAACGCTCGCGTCATATTTCCTAGGGCCTGCTTTGTCGCTGACACGGCTCTGTTGACGCAGGCGGCACGATAGGCTCTAGACCATTCTCTACGGCATCTATCTCTGCATTAGTAATTGCATCTACCTGCAGCATACAATCACTACACAGACATGGCAATTTCGGAGAAAGCAAAAAGGTGTCCTACCTCTTTCGATGCCCTCTTCGACCACACTGCTGTCACACTCGGCGTGATGACAGCGTGCTCCCGGGAAGGTAGATGCCCACGAGTTGCTCCTGGTCCCTCAGAAGCTCACCGCCTTGGACGTTGCTTGAATTGGCCGCCTGGTTCTTACTCTGAACCTTTCGGTGTGGACACCTGGTTCCTTTCAGCAGCTTGCTGTCTCGAACCCTCGATGGCTTGTTGCCCGGCTCCTTGAGCTCCTCGCTGACTTGAGCCTTCGACGTCCTTTCGAACTCGACCGGTGATCTTGAAGCTTCTCGATGCAGCTTCGTGTTTTCTCCTTTAGGATGAACTACCCTGCAGCTTGTCCGCCGACTTGTTCTTCTCACCTTCCGTCAAACGCCTCGAGTAGAAAGACGTTGCGATCCTGTCACGACTGCGCCAGTTGAGTTTTCCCTTCAGGTGGCCAGGTGAGGAAACACTTGAAGATATCGATGTTCTTGTTAAATTGAAAATTCAGACTCACAACAATCACGTTACTTGATGGCACGACCGAAAGAATAACTCTTTATTTACTTATAAATAAAAGAAGAAGACACAACTGAGGAGAAAACTATTTACAAGACTGACCCGTTGGTCGGACGAAATCAGCCCTGGTTTAACCCAGAGCGCTTACGTTTAAGCTCTCTCCGCCCGTGGCGGGGACAGCAACCAATAAGCAATAAAGCAACTTTTCTCACCAATCAAAGACTGGGGAAAGGATATTTAAATAACAGCACTTGGGAAAGTAGAGGTCCCAAGCAAACATACGAACGGTTCTGACGTAACTGCCTTCCGAACTTCTGCTTTCCCTTGTTTTCTTTTTCGCACACGTTCATGTGGGACCAACGTATGCCGCGTGAACAGCTGACGTTGTTTATAAAAAGAAAAACAGAAAGCTGTCACTGAGGGGCCAAATGC
This sequence comes from Amblyomma maculatum, assembly GCF_055883805.1. Lineage (NCBI taxonomy): Eukaryota > Metazoa > Arthropoda > Arachnida > Ixodida > Ixodidae > Amblyomma > Amblyomma maculatum. Next base: position 506,722,548 of record NC_139344.1, read on the forward strand.
CACGTGGAAACTCCCAATTGAGCAAGCGCTTCTTCTGAGCACCTGTGGCTCAATGACCCATTGTGCCTCTTCGCGCACTGGTCAGCCACCGCACACCTGCTACCCTACAAAGGCTGTATGCAGATGCGCAGAGGGAAAGACGCGCACGTAGCAATACGAGAATACATACAAAAGAAAACATCCACTGGTCCCTGATAGGACATTCAACACTGTACACTGCACAAAGCTGTGCGCTTGAGTGACAGCTATGGTAGGAAAGCAAGACGAGAAGGAAATGAGTGCTCTGCAGCGGCAGGTGAGGCCGGCAATATAGCTGCGAACGCGCCTTCTTCGTGCGTCCGCGGTTCCACCAAATAGGTAGTCGTCGTGACCGAGGACAGGTGCACATCTCAAAGTATATATCTCGGTTAGTACGCTCTGTACGCGAAACCGAATGGCCCAAAAGTTCACCGAACTTCACAGTGTAGTTAGCTTCAGCTTTGGTTAGCGCTCGGCTAGCGTAAGCAACTACATATTCGGAAAAGCCGGGTTTGCGTTGAGCGAGGACAGCACCAAGGCCGATGCCGCTGGCGTCAGTATGCACCTCTGTAGGAGCGGATGGGTCGCAATGGCGGAGAATGGGCGGTGAAGTTTATAGACGTCGAAGAATAGTGAAAGCATTGTCGCAGATTGGGGCCCAGGTAGACAAGTCGGCGGGACCATTCAGCAATTTTTAGGTGGTGCAATGATGGTAGCGAAATTGCGGACAACGGCGAAAATATGAGCATAGGCCGATCCGGGCAGGACGCAATCTTTGGACACGATATAACCTAGTATTGTCAGCTTGCAGGCGCCAAAACGACATTTCTTTAGGTTAAGTTGGAGACCGGCGCCAGTGAGACAGCTCAGGAGCAAGCAAGCGCACGAGGTGCGTCGGAAAATCGGAAGAGAAAACGACGATATCATCCAAATAACAAAGGCAAATGTTCCATTTGAGGCCGCGTAAGATGTTGTCCATCATTCGCTCAAACGTAGCAGGAGCGTTGCAAAGACCAAACGGCATCACAGTGAACTCATATAGTTCATCAGGGCTAAAAAAGGCTGTCTTGGGTCGGTCACACTCAGCCATAGGAACTTGCCAATGGCCAGACCGCAGGTCCAGGGACAAAAAGAACTCGGCTCCTTGTAAACAATCGATGCCGTCGTCAATGTGGGGTAGTGGGTATACGTCTTTACGTGTAATGTTGTTAAGACGGCGGTAGTCGACGCAAAATCTTATGGAGCCATCCTTCTTTTTCACAGGTACCACGGGAGACCACCACGGACTAGATGAAGGCTGAATTACACCACGTTGTAGCATGTCGACTGCCTGCTCAGTAATAACAGGGCGCTCCGTAGGCGAAACACGGTAAGGGCGCTGGCGAAGAGGGGCATGACTGCCGGTGTCGATGTGGTGAACAACCTAGGCCGCACGGCCCAAGGAAGTCGTGTGCACATCAAACGAAGAACGGAAGTGGTTGAGGAGAGCAAACAGTTGCTCACGGTGAGTCGGGTCGAGGTCACTGGCTACAGATGGTTGAAAAAGGTCCCAACTCGGTATATCGGAAAACGCAGTAATCGGCGTTAGGGAGAAGACGTATCTAAGCTTCGCGGTGTCATCCCAGTGATTAAGAGCAGATACTCACTCGAACTGGGAGCCAGTCTTCTACGTCTTCCTCTTAACTAGCGTAGTGTGCCGGGTGTAAAGAAGAGTATCTTGCACTGGGTGTCGAGAGGCAGCTGCAGCGGCCGGCTCGGGTTGCTGCGGCGCCGCACCTTGCATCGCTGCTCGGAGGGCAGGCCCTCAGACTGACTCCAAAGGTCTGTATTCGGGTGGAAGGCCGAAGTTCTTCCGGCTAACACGATGGATTGGTGTTTAAACAAGAGCCGAGGTAGTGTTCAGGTCGAGAGGAGTGCGGGACATAATTATTGAGCTGCTATCTATAGCAAACCCCCACCAAATATGTCAGAAATATCTAACATAGAGGCAGATCATTTGAAAATATGTAAGATCTTTTTTTTTCTTGCTCTGTCATATCATGTCCTGTTGTTTTGGGATGTGACGTTAAACTTAGTACCTCATCGTTCAATTTATTACGTGTTGTCAGATAAGGTTCTGCAATGTTAAAAATACGATTCTTTCATTATTAACAGTGTTGCAAATTATCTGCTTTTCAGCTATGTCTCGTATTGTATTACACCTGCTTTCTTTTTTTTTCTTTGTATGCCTGCAAGTTTAAGAACTCAAATGTGATTCAGTGTAAAGTAATGATGTCTTGTTCTGCTCTTGTTTCTGTGGCCTATTTATTGCGTGTCCACTGTTTTGTAGCTTTTGTAAACGCAAGAAAAGGTTTCAGTGGCCTCATCAAGCTGCATAGAGCAGCTTTTCGCCCATAAAGCCTTCCAGTGTGAGCTGGAAAACAAACATTGAATTGAATTGAATTTGTTTGTGACCCCGTCCGGGTTTGCCGCGGGCGTGGTGCGGAGCTTTCCCATGGCAAAGCGATTCTCTGCCTCCGCGATTTCTGAATCTAGCTCTGGACTTGGAAGTCCTCGGTAAGCTGGCATTTGAATCGAAGAGGCCTTGATAAGATATCGATCCTGTAGTTTTAGCAAAACCTTTTCCGTGGTGCCTCGCAGTGTATGATTCTAGTTTGCTGATTTTTTTTTTTATGTCGATTTTGTCTGTGTTGGTTGTAGTAGGGGCCTGAACATTTTCCACGTTTTTTTAGATCCTAGTTGTCCATTCATGCAGTCGCATATCTGACCGCACTGCTTTTCTTAAAGCTCCAGTGCGTAGGCTTCTGTCTTTCTAGTTTCACTATACGTTTCCTAAGACGTCTTAGGTGTTTGCTCTTGTCGTTTTTGCAGACTGAGGTGGGCTTCCCACATATGCAGTAGCCGCAAGTCGGAGATTTGCCCCTCCTGTTCTATCGGCACCTCCGCTGTAGTTTGCTTAATATTGCCACCTGGTTTACCAGCTGGCAGAGAAAGAAGAAAGAGCTCTCGCAGTTGTGAGCTGCGAGCGCTGACCCCAGACTGCCTCTGTCAAATGAGCTGTCTCTATTTTAGATATTTCTGACTTATTTGGTGGTGGTTTTCTAGATAGCAGCTCAATAATTATGTCTCCTCTCGACCTGAACACTACCTCGGCTCTTGTTCAGACACCGATCCATCGTGTTAGCCGGAGGAACGTCGGCCTTCCACCCGAATACAGACCTTGGAGTCAATCTGAGGGCCTGCCCTCCGAGCAGCGATGCAAGGTGCGCGCCGCAGCAACCCTAGCCGGCCGCTGTAGCTGCCCCTCAACACCCTACGCAAGGTCCTCCTGTGTACACCTGGCACACTACGTGAGCCAGGAGGAAGGCATAGAATACTGGCTCCCAGTTCGAGCGAGTCTCTGCTCTTAATCACTGGGATGACACCGCGAAGCTTAGATACGTCTTCAGCCTCGAAGGCGGCGCTCGCACGTGGTACGAGGCCCGCGAAACGATTTTGTCTTCCTGGTGTGAGGTTCACCATCGAATTCTCGAGGACTACTTAGTCCAAACTACCGAGAACGAGCTAAATGGGCAATCCACTCTCGTTTCCAGATGCCAAATGAAACCGTCGTAATGTATGTTGCAGGTATGACGCTACAGTTCCACCGTGCCGATCCCACCATGTCGCAGGACAGGAAACTGCGCCACTTAATGCGCGGAGTAAAGAACAGCTGTTTGCTGGCCTTTTGCGCAGTCCTCCGGCTACAGTGGCCGATTTCTTGTCAGCGGTATCGAGAATGGAGAAGTTTAGAAGGTCCTTCACCAGTAAACCAACGCTTACAATAGACCATATTTCGCTGCATCCCCTATTGAGTCGCTTCCAGCTTATGGAGGAACCGGTGAATCTTTCCGCGAATTTATTCGCTCTGTGGTCCGAGACGAACTGTAGAAGCTTTTGCGGTGTGCCTCAACCGCAGGTCGCTTTTATATCTGATATCGTTCGCGACGAGGTAGGTCAAGCCATCAGGCCTCAGTCACTGGGCGATGACCTACAGTAGTACCCAGTAGAGTGCAGAGTTTCAGCATACGCGGATGTTTTGTGATGTTCTGCCCCATCATCAGTGCCATTTGTCGCTGTACGACAAGGTCCAACGCCGCCATTGTCTACTGCACCAGCTTCGGCGCCAATTTCTCCTGTATCTCAAGATCCTCTGTCATGCATGCAGCCGGCCCAGTACACTTCAAGTCAATGACCGGCTCGGCGAAGATCACACATCTGGCGTGCTCCTAATCGAAGGACCCTGTGTTTTCAGTGTGGCAAGCCTGCCATCTCTTTCGACAGTGCCCCTATCGCGAACTAGGCCTGCAGGGTTTCTCCCCCGTCACGCGACGACCACCATATGGACAACGACCCAGGGAAATCGAAGAGTATATCTCTCAACAGTGTTTGTCTTCTCAGCGGCGACTGTCACGATCTCCTTCTCCTCACCGCCTTTCCGCATCATCCCAGACTTTCTCACGTGGGGCGCCTGGACGATCCCCTAGTACCCGCCGGGGAAACTAAAGACGGTGACCTCCAGGGGCGGGGCCACTAGAAGTCATCAAGATGATGTCCCCTGACGCTGCCGATGCCAACTGTCACGGGCCCTACGAAAACGACAAGTCGGAAATGCATAACCGCCCGTTCGTCACCTGTAGTTTTGAATAGACACAAGTTAAGTGCATTAGTGGACACCGGTAGCGGACTTCTGTATACTGAGCGGCAAACTGGCCAAGCATCTTCGAAAAGTTAGGACTCCATGGTCCGGCACATCGATTTGCACCGCTGGTGGACACGTAGTCCCCGCGAAAGGACAGTGCACGGCTCGGGTGCAAATTCACGTTTGTTGTTAGGTGCCTTGTGCTCTAGGAGTGTTCGCCCGACTTTATACGTGGTATGGGTTTCCTGAGGGAGAATGGAGCTGTTATTGACCTTAGGCAATGCACCGTCAGGTTTCCGACCGAAAACGCGTATCGTGACTTGGCGATTCAACATTTTTGCTCGGCGCTGAGAATTTCCGCGGACATTGCTACGATTCCCTCCGGGCCAGTGTTTTTGTGCGTGTCGCCTGCGAACGTCCACGTGATGAGACAGTGCTCGCCGAGGGAAATGATTCACTTTTGTTTGCACACGGTATCTGTGAAGTCCGAAGACTAATCGACCTTCATCAAGGATAGTCAGAAGTCACTAACTTTTCGAATGAACACCGACAGTCCGACGGAGTGCGGAACGAGATGCTAGCACCCATGCTTTATTCTAGCCTGCTGATCGTCGATGAAGGAATGGTCCCTGCAGCTGCCTGATGACCCTACTAGGAAAACCCGCACAAAAGCTACCGGCGTGCATCACCTCAAGCAAGACAGATGGCATCATTTATCTTATCGTCACGTGGTACCGCCGTTATCAAGGAGGGCGGGGACGAACTAAGGCTACTTAAGCGGCCTCGGATGTTCGACGGATTGCAGTCCGACGGAGTGCGGAACGAGATGCTAACACCCATGCTTTATTCTAGGTAAGCAATTTATTTAATTTGGCAACTACCAAACTGATTGAATTCTGTTCACTTCGTCGGACTGCGATCAGCGTACTCTTTGCGTGTTCTGTTCGCGTGTGTCTGGTACAAGTGCTTTTTCTGCCATGTCTTCTAATACTATCGGTTTTTGTTGTGTTTGTTCAAAACTAGTGCCTGATGACAATGGCCTGAAGTGCAGTGACTGTAACAGTTCTTATCACTCTGGCAAGTGCTCTGGGGTTGCAAAGAAATCCTTGAAAAGTCTGAAAAAATCTGGTTGGGTGTGCCAGACATGTATGTCGTCGAAGTCTGTACATCAGCGCGACACAGAAAATTCGGATACAGATAGTGAAGATGAAGGAAAGCAACCAATGCTGAATCAGCTCATGAAAGCTATCCGTTCATTAGATGAGAAGATTTCGAAAATCAGTTCCAGAGTTGATAAGCTAGACAAAGGTATACAGTCTCAACGTCAGAAGAGTGATTCAGTGCTTGAACACATTGAGAAGCAAGGACAGGTGATTACTGGAATTGAGGCTTCTATGGAACTTCTCGCTTCAAAATATGAAGAAATGAAGGTGTCTGTGGCTTCGTATTCTGCTGAAGTGTCTGCATTAAAAGAGAGGTCAGGAGAGTTGGCGGGTTCTATTGCGGAGCAGGCTAATACGCTGAGTTATCTTAGCACAGCCTTGAATAACCTGGAAGCCTACTCAAGGCGTAACAACATAGAAATCCATGGTCTCAAACCAGAGCAAAATGAGGACCTTGAGGTTACATTGAAGTCACTGGCTTGTAGGTTGGAAATTCCAGAGACCACACTTAAATCCGCAGAGGTTGCGCACCGACTACCTGCACAAAAGGACAAGATACCGGCTGTGCTAGTGAAATTTACTTCACATACTGCTCGTGAACTGTGGATAAATAAGCGCTACGCACTGAAGGATGAAGATGTGTACATTAATGAGAACCTACCTGCTCAGACAAAGAAGCTGCTGTGGCAAATTAAACAGGAAGCAAAGAAAAAATCATACAAATTTGTATGGCTGAAAAATGGGAAAATTTTTGCGAGGAAAGTTGAGGGCTCTGGAGCTATAAGAATTGAAAACCTATGTGATATTGATAAGCTCAAATAGCCATGACTGACGACTTCGATTCTTTTGCCGACTGGAACACACATAGAAGTAGTTTGTTTAACTCCCAAGCCAACGCTGCAGTAGATCTTGTCCATATCAACATAAGGAGCATCAATAAGCATTGGAATTTATTAAATGTCTACCTGTCTGATTTGGCTAGGTACCTTGACATTGTGATTCTGACTGAAACTAATGTTCACCAGTATGTGTCTGACACGTTTATTCTTCCGGGTTTCCAATCTTTCTCTTATTGTGGTGACTCTGGTAGGGGTGGTGGTGTATTAGTATTTGTTAAAGAATGTTGGCACGTTGAAAGAGTATCCTGTGCTTTTACTGCGGCGGAGGTGGTGGCCCTTTCACTCACTTCCAAAGACGAGACATTTTTTTGCGCTGGCAATATATCGCCCTCCTAACTCAATACTCGACGTATGTTTTTCTGAACTTGCAGAATTGTTAAATCGACACAATTAAATTAACCTGATAACAGCAGGAGACCTTAATATTGACATTTCAGAAACAAGGAAGCCTGGTGTTGAGTGCTATTTAGACTTACTTGCCTCATACGGAATAGAGAATATGATTCGTAGTTATACTAGAGAAGAGGGCACTAGACTTACTCAGTCGTGTATCGACCATATAGCAGTTAGACTCATATAGCAGGGGGCCCGACACCGTTCGCCGCACCATGTTTACGGCCATCCTCCTGTTCCAGATGCTGACGTGCTGGCTGCCTTCCAGTGCGTGCCCATCCTCGGATTACCAGCCTTCAACTACCGCCTTCACCCTGAGTGGAGCTAAAAAGTGGAACCCGCCTTGGCTAGAACCCCCTCCAGTCGCCGCGAACTCGAATCCAGCCCGAATACAGCACTTCGCCTGGCAACGTATCGCATCGCCAACGTCACCAGTCACAAGACCGGATCGGGCACTACTTAAGCAGAGCAGCTGCGCCAGCCACTTGGGGCCCGACACCGTTCGCCGCACCATGTTTACGGCCATCCTCCTGTTCCAGGTTGGTTACTTAAACCCTTGTAAAGAATGCCGAAGTAGCAACCGCTGCCTTGTCGCGGTGTCGTGCCCCAATTTTGTCGACTGGCGTGGTGTTATGCGTCTTAGTTGTGATATGCTGGCGCTTGGAATGTTGTCGCGATTATTACTCTTGCTGTCAGGCGATGTAGAACTTAACCCAGGCCCTCCCAAGAAGGATGATAAAGCTATCCTGGACGCTCTGCAGCGCCTTGAGGAACAACACGCAGCCTTCAGTACTGAGCTGAAACAGCTACATACTACCCAAATCACCCATGAAAAGTTAATATCCTCACTAACAAACCGCGTGCTTGCGCTGGAAACATCCCAACAGAACTTGAGCACGCACACCAACCTGAACGAAACAGGCGAACTTAAACATGAAATAGCTGTCTTAAAGGCCGCAAGTATTGATACAAGTAATCGAATGCGACGAAACAATTTGCTCTTCCTAGGCCTTGAAGACACTGAAAATGAATCCTGGGCAGAATCTGAAACAAAAGTCTTGTCATTCTGTTCGAATGAACTTGACATCGAGATAGACCCAATCAGCATCGAGCGTGCCCACCGTTTAGGAAAATTTAATGCTGAAAAAAAAACGTCTCATCATTGTTAAATTAGCACACTTTAAAACCAAAGACACGATCCTAGCCTGCGGTCCCAAACTGAAAGAAACAAGTTACGCCATCAGAGAAGATTTTGCTTTTGCCACACGTCTCACTCGCTCTAAATTGATAAAATTTATTCGGCCAAAAAAATGCGCATTCAAGCTAAACGTTGACAAGCTTCATGTAGGGCATAAATGCTATGTGTACGACCCTGTGTCTGATAGCGTAATTGAGTCTGCAAAACAGCCAGCTGGTCGTGCTCAAGCCGAGCAGCTCTCCGACAAACCATCACAAAGCACCGATTGACACCCCGCAAAACATACTACGCCACTAAATCGCCCCGACCCTTCACGTTCCAAGCATCTCAATATCGTCTTCACTAACATACGGAGCATTTTACCAAAACGAGATAAACTGCACAGCCTTATCGACGACACTGGTGCTGACATTGTCCTACTAACAGAAACGTGGCTACACGAAGGCGTGAAAGATACTGAAATCCTCCCTTCAAACGGGAACTACGTTCTTTATCGTCGTGATAGGCGTGGACGGAGGGGCGGAGGAGTGCTTATCGCCATCCGAAACACCCTATCATCATCACTCATCTGTCACGACACCAAACTAGAACTAACCTGGGTATGCGTGCACAACTTCGGATTGAAAGAAATATTCGGCATTTGCTACAGGCCAGCAGACAGCGATTCATCCTTCTGTGACTCCCTTCATGACGCATTAACGGCGATTAAAAACACATATTTGAATTCGAACATATATCTGTTCGGTGATTTTAACTATCCACATATAAACTGGGCTTCCCTCTCTGTATCTAGCCATTCACCTTCCAAAGAATCGAAACAATTTCTTGACTTAACACTGGACTTCAACCTGCATCAAGCCATCACACACCCCACAAGAGGTGCTCACACTCTTGACCTGTTACTGACATCTTGCCCAGACAACATTCACAGTGTAACTCTGCTTCCGGGCCTCAGCGATCACATGTTTCTGCACATTTGCACGTCATTACATTCAAATAGGCGATCACCTACGAAAAAATTAATCACTGACTATAAGCGAGGTAACTTCGACTCCATAAATAAGGAACTTTCATTCTTTTTCACCGACTTCCTAGGTTCTTATCTAATCAACACAGTTCACGAAAACTGGGAAAGTTACAAGTCAACAATGCTGCGACTAAAAAATAAGTACATCCCAACCATTGTCGTCAAATCGGATTCCAACAATATTTGGTTTAACAAAAACTTGAAGCACCTTCTTAGTAGGAAGAAACGGCTTTATCGTTCCGCTAAACTAAGCCAAAAACAAGAAGCATGGGATAGATACCACGCCTGCGCGAATAAATATTTAAATGAATTGAGTGCTGCGAAAGATAAATTTTTCTCTGTTGACTTGTTAACCATTCTCAGAACAACTCCCACCAAATTCTGGCGTATCCTCTCCCCTAAACATAAATCTAATCGGTTCGATCTTGTAGGACCTGATGGCGAACCAGCAGATACTAATCGATGCGCAAAACTTTTAAATGACTACTTCTCATCTGTGTTTTCGCCTGTCAGCAATTCTACACCCACAGTCTTGCAAACCAATAGTCAAAAAGAAATGCCGGAAATTCAAATTAGCCCCGAAGGAATCTCCAAACTAATCAGTTCACTCAAGCTCTCATCATCTGCAGGATGTGACCAAATAAACAGTAAACTACTTAAAAACACTCTATCATTATCAAGCCAGATACTACACCTAATATTTACCCAATTTTTAGACACCGGAATCATTCCTGACGATTGGAAGATAGCAAAAATTGTTCCCATTTTCAAAACAGGTGATCGCGCATGCCCAGCTAACTATCGTCCAATATCCCTTACTAGCATATCTTCTAAACTTCTAGAGCACATTATATCATCAAGCTTAATGTCCCACCTTGATTCAATTAATTTCTTTTATCTTCATCAGCATGGCTTCAGGAAATCATTTTCATGCGAAACCCAGCTGGCAGTGTTCACCCAAGACATCCTTAAGGCCATAGACGATAACCTCCAAATAGATGCAATCTTCTTAGACTTCTCGAAGGCATTTGATCGCGTACCTCACAACCATCTGCTTGCGAAACTTTCGTTCCTGGGAATTCCTACTAATCTGATATGCTGGCTCGAACATTTTTTAAAAGGACGCTCGCAGTTCACATCCGCCAATAACATCCAGTCACCCTTAACAGATGTAACATCTGGTGTCTCTCAAGGGGCCGGGTTATCACCATTACTCTTCTTAATATATATCAACGACCTGCCCTCTAATATTCAATGCAAATTGCGACTCTTCGCGGACGATTGTGTCATCTATAATGCAATAAGTAGCCCAACCGATAACCTCACTTTGCAACAGGACCTTGACGTTATTGCATCATGGTGTGAAAAGTGGCAGATGCCTTTAAATCTTACTAAGTGCAAATCGTTGTCCTTCACTCACAAACACACCTTGACGAATCACACTTACAGCATTTCATCCGTCCCTATAACCGTTGCAAAATCTTATAAATATCTAGGAGTACATCTCACATCAACACTTTCTTGGGTCACCCACATTAGAACCATTTGCTCCGACACTTCACGCACACTTGGCTACCTGAGAAGAAATCTGAAATCTGCATCACCTAACATAAAACAACTCGCGTATGAAACATTTGTGCGGCCAAAATTAGAGTATGCATCATCCATCTGGCACCCATGGCAATCGTATCTCACCATCGAATTGGAATCAATCCAAAATCGTGCAGCTCGGTTCATCACTTCATGCTACTCAAGAGAAGCCAGTGTCACCGCCCTCAAGCAGTCCCTCCGTCTCTCAACACTAGAATCACGCCGAGTCGTTTCCCGCCTATGCTTACTTCATACATTTTATCATAACACACGATCACGGCACGCTCTATTAACCGCCCCACTACGAACGTCCTCCCGGCTAAGTCACGGTAACCCGATAGCACGCATCAGTGGCCACACGTCTGCTTACAACAACTCATTTTTCCCCAACGCAATAGCACTATGGAATTCACTGCCTAACGACATCGCTGCATGCACTGATCACAAAACATTCCGCGAGAAAATAAAAATTCACCTCGCATAGATCTTGATCACTTCTGCGCTCTTTGTAGCGAGTATTGCTTGACATATCTTTAATAAATGATGTATCATTTGCTGGGAAACCCTGATATGACTACAACCCCCTTTATGTTTGTTTCTATGTTTGTTCTTTTTATTGTTTTGCACGTTCCCATCATCGCCGTTGTAAACCAATAAGCCCCCCCTTATGTAATACCTTCGGGCCTTTAAGGGATCAATAAATGAAATGAAATAAATGAAAAGAGGGCACTAGACTTACTCAGTCGTGTATCGACCATATAGCAGTTAGACTCGCGGATTATGACGTTAACGCTGCAGTAATACGAAGAAAGGTGGCGGATCATTATTTCACTGTGCTCTGTGTGCTCAAGCACGATAGGGAAACGTCAAGTCAGACTGTTAGAACGATAAAAATTATCGATAATAATTGTTTGGACAACCTCGTTCAAACTTTTAACTGGAAGATACTGTTAACTCAAAGTCACGTTGATGCTTAAAACTCTTTAGTAGCTAAGTTTGATGAGCTGTATGCCAGTTCCACAAAGGAGGTTAAAATCAGGTTAATAAATCCTGAGAAGAAATGGATAACGAATGATGTAGTGAAATTATCGCATCAAAAAGACAAACTTTGGAGTGCGTATAAACAAGATGTCGGGAATCTAGCCTTGAAAGAGCAATACAGGGCACATCGTAATAAACTTACTGCTGCACTGAGGCTAGCAAAGAAGCAATATTTTTCTGCGGAATTTTCTAGGTGTAGCAAGAATAAAAGGAAAACCTGGAATCAATAAATGGGTTATTAGGTAGACAGAAAAAACCTAATTTGGATGAGAATTTGCGTTGTACTTTCGGAGAAGTGGATTCCGCGATCGTTGCGAATTCTTTTAATGACGCTTTTTTATCATCAATTAGGGAGCTGAAAACGCGAACTAATGATTCTACCATCCCCTACCAAGGCAAGAAAACAATCAATTCGGCCGCGTTTACACCTGTTGATGACGAAGAGTTGTGGAACCTTATTCAGACGCTACCAGACAGCAAACCACCAGGATACGATAGGATTAGGTTGCGTGATTTGCGGAGCAATTACTCCATACTTAAAGAAGTACTTTTACATATACTCAATGGTTGTTTTAATACAGCAGACATACCGCCAGGTCTTAAGATCTCAGTTTTAAGACCAATTTACAAGTCGGGAAAAAAGTCGGATCCAACCAACTACAGACCGATTGCCATACTGCCGGTCATTAGCATCCTGATGGGAAAAATTGTCCACCAATATATGACATCTTTTTGTGAAAAGTATTCATGTTTGACTACTACACAGTATGGTTTTCGTCGTAATATTGGTACGGTTGAGCTTCTCGAAGATTACTGCAATTTTATCAATGGTAATTTGGATGAGAATTTATGTGTTTTTGGGTTATTTATGGATTTATCGAAAGCATTCGATACCATAGAACACTCTGTTTTGTTAAAAAAATTGGAAGGTGTTGGATTCCGCGGTCCATACCAAAATATTTTGCAAGCTATCTGTCTAATCGTAAACAAGTAGTAAAAATTAATGAATCATTTAGTACCTTTTCTGCTATTCAGTACGGCGTACCACAAGGTTCTGTTTTGGGGCCCTTCTTGTTTAATATTTATGTAAAAGATATGGTTGACTTAAAATTAAATGCAAGGTTATTTCAGTATGCTGATGATACGGCATTAGTAATATCCCATGAATCAAGCCCACAGGCACTGAAACCACTTCAGTACGATGTCAAAAAAATAGTAGATTGGTTTTCTGGAAATCAAATATACATAAACAAAAAGAAAACTGCGTTGATAAGTTTCCGAAATCCGCACAAGAATGTTGATCTTTCCGCGTCGATTCTTTTGCATGGTAGTGACTGTGCCAATTGTGACTGTTCGCTGCTGCCCTACTCGAACAGTGTTAAATATCTCGGCCTGTATCTTGATTCTAATATGGGTTGGTCGTCTCAAATTGACCACTTATCAAAGCGACTGCGTTCCCTTTCTGTGCAGCTGTATCGTATAAAATACACTGCACCTGTAAAGTTGCGTCAGACTGTGTATAAATCTTTGGGAGAATCTATGCTTATATACGGCATTTCTGTCTATGGATCGTGTGCGCCCTGTAAGATTAGGAAGGTTTATAAGTTGTTGTGCAGAATCTCCACTAATTTGCTCTATGGAACTGCTTATGAGGAGGCTGACTACAACACCAGGATGGCTGAAGCAGGTGTTAGTCCCCTGCATGACTTGTACGTGCAAGTGGTAGTTCTAAGAAATTACTTTTCAAACCAGTTCAAACAGCCAGATAAAAAACCAGAGTCCCTTAGGCACATAGCACGTTACAAGGTACCAAGGGTTTATACCAATTATGGCAAAAAGACACGACAGTTTTATATTCCTTACTATTTTAACAAACTACCAGCAGATGTGTCGGGTTGCGATTCTATGAAGGCTACTAAATCTGCACTGAAAGCGTGGATTGTAGGTCGCGAAGAAAGATATTAAGCTTCTTTGTAATTTATATTCGTTTTTTTCTTTTTTTTTTGTCGATTTTATTACGTTTATTGAATATAGGTTTCAGTGTCTTTTTAGCTATTGATTGTACTGAGAAAACTATATATGCATTGTACCAGCTTTTTTTTCTTTTTTGACTGACTGTGTACTATCAGCGTTTTTATATTGAATGCATACCGCTGTGACTGCCGTTGCCCGCCCACAAGCGCTTGCGCTTCTGCGGGCACCCGCATGTATATTTCTCGCAATAAAGTTCATGTATGTATGTAAACTATTTCGTGCTGCAGCGATCCTCTTTACTAGCCCATTCGAAAAACCTTCAGCCTGATGATGATAAGCTCTTTATTTACACCAAAAAATTGGGACTAAATTGGAGTAACTAGCCGAAGACTGGTTGAACTGCTTAGAGAAGGTCAGCAGGGATTCCTTGAGACTCTGCGGCCTCCAATGCGCGCAACATGGGCGAGCTCGGTAGTACGCAGGAGGGATTCCCACGCATCCACTGCAGCGTTGTTTTGCATGCGTGTCCACAACATTATGAGCTGTTTTTTAATGTAGGTGCAATAGGATTTGGGAAACGTTTGCTGTGAAGGTTTTTATTTTGCGCCAATGGAAGGCCGGGATAGTGCGGGGGGTATAGACACCGTTCGAGCTGATAATGTTGGAGGATGTCCGGGTACGTAAGAAGGCGTAAATGACTGCCTTGGGGAGTGTCAGAGGAAGCGGCAGGCTGAGGAGGGCGCCCGGTAGCTGAGTTCTCGGGCTAGAGCATGCGCCTGTGTGTTCCCGCTGAGCGCCTCATGAGCCCATATGAGAAGACTAGGTGTAGACCGTAAGGGGAGAGATCGGAGGATAGTGTGTTCTTGTCGGGATATACGACCTGTATCGTAGTTACGAATTGCTTGCTGAGAATTGCTAACAACTACTTTGGTGAAGGGGTCGGTCAGAGCTAACGCGATGACCTCTTCCGCAGTGGTGGTGTTGAGGACGTTGCAAGCATTGTGCCAGTTTCGATGCGGTGCCAATGCAACCGCAACCGGGGTGAAGGGGGTGGTAGGAGGCATCTTTGTATGTAACTTCGGAGCGACCGCTTCTGGAATATGCGACAAAACGCTTCTGGAGTATGCGGGCTCTGCGCTCTGTATGATATTCTGGATGAATACTTTTGGGAAGCGGAGGTATACGAAGACTGAGTCTCTGCTCAGGCGTGAGGTCCATATACATAGAAGTCGCCTTCAGAGGGGTGATTACTTCCTGGCGCAGCACTGCGCGGCCCGCATGTGTCAGCGAGAGGAGCTCATATTGGGAAGTTAATGTCGCTTAAATCAGCTCGTGTACTGTTCTGGAGATCCAGAGGGTCATCAGTTTGGTGGTGAAAGTGGGTAGACCTAATGCTCTCTGGCATAGTGATGCATTCAGTCGCTTCCGATCTGTTCGCATGAGGCAATGCGCGTAATAACGAAGGCTTGTACGGGGCGCAAAAGATTGGCTTTGCTCATGCCCTTATGCTTGTTAAGAATTCTCTTGAGCATGTAGCTGATCTGGATTACAGATTGGTCTATTTTTATTTAATTTATTCATACTGTTAACCCTCTATATGAGGGTCATTACAGGGAGGGAAACACATGCAATACAAGTGCAATTCTCTTCGGTAAAACACACTCTATTCAACAGAATTATAGATTTGCACTGTAATGCTCCAAGAACGTGTTAAAACCTATCTCAAATTTTTCTACTTCTGTTTGGTCTACAACTTCGCTTGGCAGTTGTTTCCAGATTTCTACTGCATCGGGAAAAAAGGAGTAGCGATATACATCAGTACGTGCAATAATAAGTTGCAATACCTTACTGTGATTTTTTCGCGGGCAGCGCTTCAAAGGAAGTGTAACAAAGTGTGGTTTATTAACTTTTACTTTATCATTCATTATCAAAGTTTCAATTTCGGCTTTGTTCTTCTCATTTCTACTGATTCTAACTGACACTGTTTTAGCATTTCCGTGACTGAGTCAGTGCGCCGATATTTAGAACATATAAAACGTGCCGAAATCCTTTGCAATCTTTCCAGTTTTAGTTTTACACCATTTTGAGGTGGACTCCACACTACACTTGCGTACTCCATGATTGGCCGCACGAATGTCTTGTACGCAATTAATTTAATTTCTCTAGTTGCATTCGGCAACTTCCTCAGCAGGAAACAAAGCTTCTGATAGGCTTTTAAATAGACATTTTCAATATGGGTGCGCCAACACAGATTATGTGTTAGTGTCACTCCCAAGTATCTAAAACACTTTACCTCATCCAAAGAATTTTCACCGATATTATATTGAAACGGTATAACATTCTGCTTCCTTGTTACGTGCATGTAAGTAGATATTTGGTAATTTATTTCTATGCCCCACTTCAGGCACCACAAGTTTAACGACTGAAGACACCTATTTACATTCATCTGATCTTCCGGGGAAGCCACAGGAGAGTAAATTAAACAGTCATCAGTAAAAAGTTGCATTTTGACAGGCGATTCAATGATAGCAGAAATATCATTCATATATAACAAAAACAAAAGCGGACCTAAAACATAACCCTGTGGAACCCCCGACAGAACTTCACGCTTATCTGACACTGTGCTTTCTATCTTGACAACTTGACAGCGGTTACCTAGATACGCCTGAATCCATAGTACTATGTTTTCACTGATTTCTAATCTGCGCAGTTTAAAAAGACGTTTGTGATGCGGAACTTTATCGAAAGCCAAGTCCACACAGACCACATCTACCTGCTGACGTTCGTCTATAACCTTGCAAAAGTCGATATCTGTTTCATTCAACTGCGTCACCGTCGAAAGGCCAGTCCAAAAACCATGCTGGAACGGACACAAAAGGTCGCTCATTTTCAAAAAATGAAGGATATGTTTAGCTATTCTGTGTTCAAAAACCTTGTAACATACCGAAGTGAGGGAAACCGGTCTATAGTTCTTTACAAGAAGTCGATTACCGCCTTTAAAAACCGCAACTACTATTGCGCTGAGCCAGTCATTAGGTAAAGAATGATCGCGCAGTGACTTTTAAAATAAAATTTGCAAGTAATAGGACAACCACTCAGCATACCGTTTAAGGAATTCCGTCGGTATTTCATCAGGGCCGCACGATTTCTTTGGGCCCAGAGACAGCAGCTGCTGACAAATGCCCTCCCTATTGATGCGAATGTCGTGCATCGAGTATGGCAACGTGTAAATTGTAGTATTGTCACTCTCAATGTCATTTGTATCTCTACTAAAGACCGACTGGAAGAAATCGTTAAACATATTTGCAATATCATTTTATCAGTCACCTCATCATCCCCATCCATTACCTGTTCGATTGCGTTCTTCCTCGCTGAAAAATATCGCCAGAACTTTTGCGGTGAGCTTTCGAGGAAGTTAGCCAATGTTGTATTGAAGTACGTTTTCTTCGAATTCGCCTAAGAGTGGTGACGTTTCCTCCATTATCTTGTAGATGAAGGCCCAGGATGCGGGTTTGGTCGGTTGGGGTATGGGGGTGCCCTGTACTTGCAGACTGAAGGATGCCGGAGGTGATCTGGGGCGTCTACCGGGGTCAGGACAATAAAGTATTCAGACTTGCTGGCCGACCAGGATAGGCCGACTGTGGCCAGGTAGGTACCAACGCGATCGATGGCTGTCTGCAGAGTCTCCTCGATCTGGACATCACTGCCGTGTGTAATCCACAGAGTGAGGTCGTCGGCGTAGAGACTGTGGTGCAAGTTGCGGACGTCTGCAAAACGCTTGGGTAAGCCAAGAAGGCTCGGTGCTTTCACCACTCCTGTTCAACCTTCAGCCTGCTCTGCATCTGACATCGTGAGATGCAGATGCAGAGCATCTTCTGCAGACTTCTGGCCCCCTCGACTGCATTGATATTAGTTCTGAGCTCTCCGCAGATCATTATCGTTATTTAAGGGCTCTGCTGTAAGAGTATGCACCCTGTTTTGCGCCCTCATCCAAAGTGCGTCAAACGACCGTTACCAAATACTGTATTATTACGTCCGACGATGCCCGACCCATCCGGCGGCAACCTTACCGCATCTCCCCCAACGAACGCGAGACCATCCAAACACAAGTCAAGGAGATGCCTACGGATGATGTCATTCAACCATCTCACAGCCCATGGTTGTCGCCTGTCGTCCTAATGAAGAAAACAGACTGAACTCCTCGGTTTTGTGTTGATTATCGCAAGTTGAACAGCGTCACAAAATGATGTCTACCCGCTGCCTCGCATCGACGACTCCTTCGACAGACTTCGCCAGGCTCAGTATTTTTCATCCATCGATTTGAAAAGCGGTTACTGGCAGATAGAAGCTGACGAACGGGACCGTGAGAAGATTGCATCTGTTACCCCCGATGGTCTTTAAAGTACGGCCTTTTGGGCTATGTTCAGCCCCGGCAACTTTTCAGCGGATGATGGAGTCGGTTCTCGCTGACCTTAAATGGGAGATTGGCGTAGTTTACTTGGATGACGTCTTGTGTTCTCCGAAACATTTGAACAGCAGCTTGGATGCTTCAGAAGTGTGCTGGATGCTTTTAGATGAGAGAATTTGACGCTCAAGCCCCAAAAACGTCACCTCGGTTACACAGAGCTGAAGTTTCTTAACTATGTAGTTGGTGCAGATGGCGTCAAGCCCGATCCCGATAAAATATTGCGATAGAAAAATTTCTTCTTCCCGCGAAAAAGAAAAGTGAAACGTTTCCTGGGGTTCTGCACCGACTACCGTAGCTTCATACCTGACTTCTCTACGATTGCTGATCCGCTGACACGTCTGACACGTGACGATACACCGTTTATCTGGTCCTCCGAGCAACAAGAAGCTTCCGAGGAGGGCTACAAACACCTCCTATACTTGCGCACTTCGACAGCTGACACCGAAGTACACACTGAATAGTGGCTTAACACGAACCAGCGCATCCAGTGGGTGCTGTATTCGAACATCATCAGATTGGCATCGCGAGCCGCACTGTTTCTCGTGCCTAGCGGAATTATTCTACATCGAGCATGGCCGTTATGTGGACCATTATGAACTCCCTACCTCTACGGTCGCCCTTTCAAGGTGGTAACCCATCACTATTCCCTCTGTTGGCTGGCGAGAGGCTTAATGGAGTCTGCCGCTACAGGAATTTGATTACACAATTGCCTATAAATCTGCGACAAACATGAAGACGCCGACACGTTGTCACGTGCTCCTATAGAGAAAGGTGATGACGGGATGGATGATGAGACAGATGAAAGTCATTTCCTTAGTGTGGTCCGTGACACACAATTAATGGCACGACAGCGAGCAGACGATCAACTCCAACCCGTTATTAATTACCTGGAGGGTCGCTGTCTTGCGCAACAGTGTTCTGTTCAAACGTAAATCAGGTGCTGGAACTCGGCCCTATCTCCTCGTTGTTCCTTCAGATCTGCGTGACGACATCCTTCACACTTGTCACGGCGAACCATCCTCTGAACATTTAGGTTCTGCCCGCACGCTTGCTTGAGTTCGTCAGGCCTACTACTGGCCAAAACTTGATGTCACTTGATGTCAAGGGCTGCCGCCAGTGCCAACGCCATAAGTCACCACCGCTCAAGCCTGCAGGTTTGCTGCTGCAAATTGCACCACCTTCGACCAAGTCGATATCGATCTGGGCCCCTTCCCTAGGCCTACAGCCGCTAACAAATGGGTGATAGTTGCAACCGACTATTTAACGAGGTATGTGGAAACGAAGGTGGTAGAACGGGGCACACTACCGAGATCGGCAATTTTTTTCATGCACAAAATCGTCTTGAGGCATGGTGCCCCATCGTATGCGATTACTGACCGAGGCACAGCGTTCTCGTGCATATCTCGTGCATTCTTGAAGCGAAAGCTTCACTATGCAAGGTAAAATCAAGGTTACCATGCTCTTCCAATAACCTTTAAATAACTTCGAGGTCGATGGAACTTAATAATTGGTTCACAGGAAAGGAAAGGCGCAGTATCTGTCACACTTGTTCGGTGGACACCTGAAGGGAAGGGAGGAACGTGGAAGTGAAAGTGGAGAGAGAAACAAAAATTGCCGACGGTTACGTTACTTCCTAATACGAAATTTGAGCGCAGCTCATCAGCTGTTTCAGTGTTTCGACAGATTGAGGCAAAAAATTCGAGCAAACATGTGTGTACAATTACAGAGATCTGTTAGGCAGGCGGTTCGCAGCGGCAAACGGCGGTTATGCGTTTCGGCTCGAGCGGTGCAGATATCGAGATCCACCGCCAGCGATCCGGCGCTTTGATGGCCGCCGCACAGGGGTGGCATTGGAGGAGGAGCGAAGAGAGCACTTAAGTTATCAGGAGGTCGCGAAGGTAGCGCGTGGGCCCATGGGAACTTCGCGCCGCGAAGAGAGCAGCGACTGACTGATGCTACTGACGCCGCTAGCGAGTCAAGTCAACCTGGCTCTGCCTTCCGGCTTGGGATGCACGCACCGTGATCCGCTGATACCGAGCCGGCGCTTCAGCAACCAGAGACTACCGTCGCCGCAACGCAGGAGGAGTGTGTGTGTGTGGGGGGGGGGGGGGGTACACTTAGCGGGGAATGGTGGGAGCAGGAGCGCGCGAAGCAACTGGAAAACGTGAGAGGGGGGGGGGGGGAGGGGGTACACGCAGAGGCCGAGCGCGCGCTGCCCCGGTGCGAAGCGACCGGAGAAAACGAGAGGGGGGGGGGGGGGGTACAAGCCGCGGCCAAAGCGCGCGCTGCCCCGGCTGCGAGCTGGTTACGAGGGACGATGACGCCGACGCGAAACGCAGGAAAGGGCGCCAAAGAGCTGCGCTATAAAAGAAGGGCTGAAGTGGAGGGACGCGGAGTAATTGTGACCACCTGCGGATCTTTAACATGCACTAACATCGCCCAGCACACGGACGTTTCTCCGTTTTTCTCCATCGAAACACAGCCGCCGGCGGTAGGGATAGAACTCGGGAACTCCGGCACAGCAGTCGGGCATCTTAATCGCTGCACCACAGCAGCGGGATTGGGACTTAAACCACAACGAATTTGGATAGCCATGTTCCCACCAAATGTCAAGGTTAACTGACGCGTGAAGTAGCTTAAAGCGTGAGCAGCTGCGTGGCGAGACATGATCGGTAACGTCGATCTCCAGCATATAGAGGCATGCCGCGCGCCTGGGCAGGAGCTATTGTTTCACACTATGTGTAACAGAAGCTAAACAACAGCCAATTTTGTGTAGTTGCTGAAAGGACGCCCCAATAAAACTACCTTCGGAGCAAAAGTAAAGCAGAAATGACCGAGGGGGCCTTTTGCTGTAGCTGAGTACGCAAGCGGCGTAATCCGCCAGCCATTGTTAACGAAAAGTCCATGGGTTAGTAAGAAGGCGTAACCTCAAAGATAACTTTCCAAAGTCTGGAGACGATTCGCTTGCTTTCTTGATGTTGTACCACAGTCTAATCGCATGCAAGCATTACGGCTTACTACGTCCACAATGGTGGCGGCGGTTCTCCGCAATATTGCCACCTTTTGTCCCTTATGTTCTCAAGTGGCACCTGGAAGAAAAGGACGCCGAAGTTGTCTCGCGTGCTGTGCGCGGAACTTTGCCTGCTGGTTCAGCTTCGTCCCGTCGTCTTAGTCACGTCTAGCCCTGTTGTCCGTGACATATTTTGGTGGAAGTGCTGGGTATGCGGTGGTGTACGAGACATGTACTGGGATCGAACCCTAGCGCCGACATG
Organism: Amblyomma maculatum; assembly: GCF_055883805.1. Lineage (NCBI taxonomy): Eukaryota > Metazoa > Arthropoda > Arachnida > Ixodida > Ixodidae > Amblyomma > Amblyomma maculatum. The sequence continues at coordinate 506,744,272 of NC_139344.1, forward strand.
AGACTGTGACCATGTATGTGGAGGACATGACCCGGCTCTTCCGACGTTCTGACCCGGCCATGACCGAAGACAAAAAGGTGCGCCACCTTATGCACGGTATTAAAGAGCAACTGTTCGCTGGCCTCGTGCGTAATCCACCAAGGACGGTTGCCGAGTTTCTTTCGAAGGCTGTCACAATGGAGAGGATGCTCCAGCAGCGGTCTACCACTTACGACAGGCCGGTGGTCGCCGCTTCGGTTGTGGAGCCGTTTTCGGCCTTTGGGGCTACCCCGAACCTACGCGAAATCATCCGCTCAGTTGTACGCGAAGAGCTCCAGAAGCTTTTCGGTGCTCCACAGCCGATGGTCGGCTCTGTAGCTAGCATTGTCCGCGAAGAGCTTCAAGCGTTGAAGCCCTCGGTAGCGTCCGCTGATCCACAACCTTTCCCCACGGAGTACCTGCGTCCAACTTATGCAGATATGGCGCGACGCCCTGCCCCTGCTTCGGCGCCATTACCGCCACCCGATCAAGGCTCACTGTATTCCGCACACACTGAGCCGTTCGTCGACAACCGACGACCACCCCAGCGGAAGGCGGACCTGTGGCGCGCCCCAAATCGCCAGCGCCTGTGCTTCCATTGCGGGGAGCCAGGTCATCTCTATCGCCAGTGCCCCTATCGACATCTTGGACTTCACGGATTTCCCATCGACATGCGTCACCCTCCAATAGGCCAAAGGCCCCGAGAGATTGAAGACTACTTAGCGCAGCAGCGCATGGTGCCAACTTCTCAGCGGCGGTTACGATCCACGTCCCCACGCCGACCATCGCCGCAGCCCGGGTCATCCTGGACGGCGCAGCGACGCTCGCCAAGTCCCCACCAGGAAAACTAAAGACAGCGACCTCCGGGGGCGAGGCCGCTTGCAATCGACGTGACGAAGACCCCCTGACAAGGAGACCTGTGAGCGATCTGGATTTTACGGCACCGACGACAGTTCCTACGCATGAACATCGACTCTCGCTGGATATACCCGTGCTTCTCGACGGCCATAAAGTTAACGCATTGATGGACACTGGCGCGGATTTTTCGATCATAAGCGGGAAGCTAGCAGCGCTTCTGAAAAAAGTCATGACACCATGGTCGGGCACGCAGATTCGCACCGCTGGCGCACATGTCGTAACTCCTAGTGGCCTGTGCACGGCACGAGTTCAAATTCGCAGCTCCACGTTTATTGTAAGCTGCCTCGTTATACCTGACTTCTCCCGTGACGTTATCCTTGGGGTTGATTTTCTCCGGGAGTATGGAGCTATTATCGATCTCCGGAAGCGCACAGTGACATTTTCAACCGAGAAAGCTGCTGATACTGACGCCAAGAATCGCCAACGCCGCGCCGCCCTTCGAATTTCCGCCGAGAGCGTTTCGATTCCGCCACGCGCCAGTGTTTTTGTGACTGTTACTTGCGATGAACTGCGTGACGGGCATGCGGTCGCGGAAGGCAACCAGTCACTTTTGCTCACCCACGGCATCTGTACAGCGCGCAGCCTCATCCACCTCCGCGACGGCCGGTCTGACCAACGAACCCCGGAATCTTTTTCGTGCTACTGCCATCGCGTTTGCTGACTCCTCAGCGGATGTTTCTGAATGTTTTACGTTTGGGGCTGTTAGCACTGTGCAGCCCCCACTTGACCGTCTTGATATTAGTCCGGATCTCTCGGACACACAGAATCGTGAGCTACGTGCCCTCCTACTAGAGTTCAGCACTTGTTTTGCGTCCTCATCGAAAGTACGGCAAACGCCTCTCGTGAAGCACAGCATCATTACTCCTGACGACGCCCGCCCTATCTGCCAGCAGCCGTACCGTATCTCAACGACGGAACGTGAAGCGATTCAGACACAAGTTCAGGAGATGCTTTGTGATGGTGTCATACAACCATCCAACAGCCCGTGGTCATCCCCTGTCGTGCTTGTAAAGAAAAAAGATGGGACCCTTTGCTTCTGTGTCGATTATCGAAAGTTGAATGCCATCACTAAAAAAGACGTCTACCCGCTGCCCCGTATCGATGATTCGCTCGACAAGCTTCGTCGCGCCCAGTACTTCTCCTCCATTGACTTGAAGAGTGGGTACTGGCAGATTGAGGTCGATGAGCGGGACCGCGCAAAAACAGCTTTTGTCACCCCAGATGGACTGTACGAGTTCAAAGTGCTGCCTTTTGGCCTATGTTCAGCGCCGGCTACTTTTCAGCGCATGATGGACACCGTCCTCGCCGGCCTCAAATGGCAAATCTGCTTAGTCTATCTCGACGACGTTGTCGTATTCTCTGAAACCTTTGAAGAACACCTCGAACGCCTGCGCGCAGTATTAGATTCCCTCCGGTCAGCTGACTTGACGCTCAAGCCCGAGAAGTGCCACTTTGGCTACAAAGAGTTGAAGTTTCTTGGTCACCTTGTGAGTGCCGTAGGCGTTAGGCCAGACCCCGACAAGACTTCTGCTGTCGCCAAATTTCCCCGTTCCTGCAAACAAGAGAAGTTTCAAACGCTTCCTGGGTCTCTGCACGTACTACCGCCGCTTGATCGCCGATTTTTCCAAAGTTGCCGCCCCCCTGACTCGCCTCACGCGCAATGATACACAGTTCGTGTGGGGCGCCGAGCAGCAAGAGGCTGTTGCGGAGCTGCGCAGTCGACTGCAAACAAGTCCTGTTCTTGCGCACTTTCATGAAGACGCTGACACCGAAGTCCACACCGACGCCAGCAATATCGGCCTTGGCGCTGTACTCGTTCAACACCAAGCTGGCGTCGAAAAGGTAATAGCGTATGCCAGCCGCACGCTCTCCCGCGCCGAGACGAACTACTCCACTACGGAAAAGGAATGCCTTGCGGTTGTGTGGGCAACCATGAAATTTAGGCCTGACCTCTACGGCCGCCAGTTTAAAGTTGTCACCGATCACCATTCCTTGTGCTGGCTGGCTAACCTCCGCGACCCATCGGGGCGCCTAGCACGATGGAGTCTTCGCCTCCAAGAATTTGAGTACACCATTGTGTATAAATCTGGCCAGAAGCACGAAGATGCTGACGGGCTGTCGTGCGCACCCGTCGGTTTAGTCGATGAGAGCACGGACGATGAGAGCGGTTTTCTTGGACTGGTGAGTGCTTCAGACATAATGACCCGACAGCGAGCTGACCCGGACCTTCGACCTGTCATTGACCATCTGCAGGGTCGCGCTGCTGATATCCCTCGGCAATTTGCTCGGAACCTGCCTGCTTTCTGTGTCCGGAATGGCGTTCTATACAAACAGAACTCCAGCACTGTTGACCGAGCGTTCCTCCTCGTAGTGCCAGCCGACCTCCGTGCCGATATCCTTTTTGCTTGCCATGATGAGCCAATCTCTGGCCACTTGGGCTTTGCACGCACACTCGCCCGAGTTCGTCAAACCTATTATTGGCCTAAACTCGCTGACGCCGTTCATCGCTACGTCAGAGGCTGTCGTGAGTGCCAACGTCGAAAGGCGCCACCTCTCAAGCCAGCGGGTTTGCTCCAACCTATTGCACCTCCCCGAACACCGTTTGACCAAATCGGCATCGACCTACTGGGCCCATTTCCGCTGACATCGGTCGGTAACAAATGGATTATAGTTGCGACCGACTATCTCACACGGTATGCTGAAACCAAGGCGGTGAAGCGTAGCACGTCATCTGAGATCGCCCAGTTTTTTATGCAGCAGATCGTGTTGCGCCATGGCGCACCGTCCCAAGTAATCACCGATCGAGGCACGGCGTTTACGGCACAACTTATGCACGACGTATTTGAGCTGAGTCACACGAGCCATCGCAAAACCACTGCTTATCACCCACAGACGAATGGCCTCACGGAGAGACTCAATAAAACGATCGCCGACATGATTGCAATGTACATAGACTCGCAGCACAAGACCTGGGACGAGATTCTCCCGTACGTCACATATGCCTACAACACTGCCATCCAAGAGACTACGCGTTTTACGCCATTTCGCCTGCTCTATGGACGCGACGTTGAGACGATGTTAGATGCCATGCTTCCGTGCTGCACGGATAATCCTCTCATCCCAGACGCTGAGCAGTTTGCTCAGCGCGCCGAGGAAGCACGTCAACTTGCCCGCATCCACATTCAGCAACAGCAGGGAAAGGATACGCGTCGCTACAACCTCCGTCATCGACACGTCACATACCAACCAGGAGAGCAAGTTTGGGTGTGGACACCGGTGCGCCGGCCCGGCTTGTCTGAAAAACTGATGTCGTGATACTTTGGACCTTACAAGGTTCTGCGCCGTGTCACAGAAGTGACATACGAAGTCCTTCCAGCGGGTACTGTGCAGACCTCGCGTCGGCAACCATGCTCCGAGGTGGTGCACGTTGTCCGCATGAAACCGTATTTCACGCAGTAATGTGCAGTGTACTATGCACTCGTTTAGTTGTGTAGGGCACCGCCTCCGTTTTATATTCGTTTTCTGTACTGACTCGCATCGCCCATCGCTCGCGCCCAGTCTGTGCTTTCGTTTTTTTTAGGAGGGGGAGTAATGCCACCTTTTGTCCCTTATGTTCTCAGGTGGCACCTGGAAGAAAAGGACGCCGAAGTTGTCTCGCGTGCTGTGCGCGGAACTTTGCCTGCTAGTTCAGCTTCGTCCCGTCGTCTTAGTCACGTCTAGCCCTTTTTGTCCGTGACAATATGTTGTTCCCCCACCGCGTCTGGGGGAGTGAGTGTCCATCCTGGCCGCGAATGTGTAGCGGCAGCCTGCTACGCGACGGAGCCTGTCGCGTTACACGATGTTAGTGGCTGCGTCTAAAGGCACGCTCACATTAGCGGGAAAACGTGCAAAGCAGGACGTTTTTCACAAGCCGCATCCGCAGAAGCCGTTTTTTTTTCGGAGGCCTACTCTTTCGACTATGTAGAGCGATAGGGTTGGGAGGGTTGGGAGCAATTTTTCCCATTGCGCACACCGGAGTATTCAATCGGCGCCGACTCTTAATACCCTCTTTACACGGGCAGAGTTAACCTCGGTTAGCGTAACTCAAATTCATGGATCACTGCCTTGTCGTGGCGGAGGGGCTTGCGAAACTCGATGAAGTCGTGAGCTCTGCTGTGTAGGGCCACCCAAGATAGACAGGTCACGGCAGAGGGTTCTGACAAAATGTGATTCACTGGAGAAGGTAATGGCAACCCACTCCAGTATTTCCCGCCAAGAAAACCCCATGGCCAGTCACAATACCGTTAAAGATATGGCGCCGGAAGATGAGCCCCCCAGGTTGGAAGGCGTCCCACATGTTACTGGGGATGAACAAAGGGCGATTCCTAGTAGCTCCAGGACGAATGAAGCAGCTGGGCTAAAGCCAAAAGGACGCTCAGTTGGGGATGTGTCGGGAAGCGACCGGAAAGTCCGATGTTGCAAGGAGATATATCACATAGCAACATGGAATGTAAGATCTACTACGCAAGGTAAACTGGATGTCGTCAAGCGAGAAATGGACAGATTGAATATTGATATCTTGGGTATCAGCGAGCTCAAGTGGACTGGAATGAGAGAATTTAACTCCGGCGACCATTATGTCTTTTATTGTGGGCACGAATCCAAGAGAAGGAATGGGGTCGCTCTCATAGTAAACAGAAGAATGGGCAAAGCAGTGCTAGGGTACAACCCCAAAAACGACCGAATGATTTCACTTCGGATCCAAGGTCACCCTTTCAACGTAACAGTTATCCAAGTCTATGCACCGACCACTAGTGCTGAAGAAGCTGACATTGACAGAGTGTATGCTGACCTGCAATGCCTTTTAGACCGCACTCCATCATCAGACGTCCTTTTTCTCATAGGAGACTGGAATGCTAAGGTGGGGAGTGAAGAAATATCCGGAATTAGAGGCAAGTTCGGTCTTGGCGAGCCAAATGAAGCTGGGCAGAGGCTTGTAGAGTTCTGTCAAGAAAACAACCTGACCATAGCGAATACTCATTTTCAACAGCACAAGAGGCGCCTGTACACATGGACTTCACCGGACGGTCTGTACAGGAATCAGATCGATTATATTCTTTGCTGGCAGAGATGGAGAAGCGCTATACAAGCAGTAAAAACACGGCCTGGGGCCGATTGTGGCACCGATCATCAGCTTCTTGTTGCCAAAATTAAGCTTCGATTGAGTAAAACACAGAAAACTAGAAGGCCTTTCAGGTATGATCTGGATCAAATTCCATTAGAATATGCTGTGGAAGTGAGGAATCGATTTCGAAAATTAGATCTTGAAGACAGAGAGCCCGAAGAGATGTGGACTGATGTTCGTGATATAATACAAGAAGTTGCTGCTAAGGTAGTTCCAAAGCAAAAGAAATGCAAGAAAGTAAACTGGTTATCTAAAGAAGCTTTGCAAATAGCTGAGAAAAGGAGGATGGCAAAAGTTATGGGGGAAAGAGAAAGATACAAGGTTCTCAATACGGATTTTTAGAAAATAGCAAGGAGAGATAAGAACGCCTTCCTGAACATACAGTGCCAAGCAGTTGAGGACAACAGACAATTAAGGAGCTATGTATAAGAAAATCAAAGATATCAAAAGAAGCTTCTGTGCTAAGCTGAGCGTGATAAAGGACAAACGAGGCAAGGACCTCACTGAAGCCTCAGAGATAAAGATGTGGCAGGAATACACAGAACTGTACAAGAAGGACCCGAATGTGCAAACCCAACATAAGACTGTTGTGATTACTGATCTCGAGCCGGACATCCTGAAGAGAGAAGTTGAATGGGCCTTAGCCAGCCTTGCTAAGAACAAAGCTAGCGGAATTGATGCCATTCCAGCTGAGTTGCTTCAAAACCTCAACCATGACGCGGTTAACATTCTGCATACATTATGTCAGAAGATTTGGACAACCCTGCAGTGGCCACAGGATTGGAGGAGGTCTGTTTACATCCCCATTCCAAAAAAAGGCAGTGCCAAAGATTGTTCCAACTACCGCACGATCGCGCTTATTTGGCATGCTAGCAAAGTGATGTTGAAAATCCTCCAAGGTAGGCTGCAGCAGTATGTGAATCGGGAGCTTCCGAACGTGCAAGCTGGGTTTCGCAAGGGCAGAGGAACTAGAGACCAAATTGCCAACCTTCGCGGGATCATGGAAAAAGCAAGAGAGTTCCAGAAACCCATCTACTTCTGCTTTATTGATTATGCGAAAGCGTTTGACTGCGTAGATTACAGCAGATTGTGGCAAGCTCTCCAAGAGATGGGAGTTCCAATTCACCTCGTCTGTCTCCTCAGGAACCTGCATGAAGGACAAGAGGCCACAGTCAGAACTGGGCATGGTCTTACTGATTGGTTTCCGATTGCGAAAAGAGTGAGGCAAGGCTGCATACTGTCGCCCTGCCTATTTAACCTATATGCAGAGTGTGTCATGAGGAAGGCCGGTCTGGACGAGTCTTCAGTTGGAGTGAAGATTGCTGGAAAACGTATCAACAACCTTAGATATGCGGATGATACCACTTTAATGGCAGAAAGTGAAGTGGAACTCAAGAGAATTCTGATGCGCGTAAAAGAAGAGAGTGAGAAGTTTGGGCTTAAACTGAACATTAAAAAGACAAAGATCGTGGCGTCTTTGTCTGGAGCATCAATGCAGAAAAAGTGGAAGCTGTGACAGATTTTCTCTTCTTGGGCTCCAAGATTACCTCGGAAGGAGACTGCAGCCATGAAATTAGGAGACGCCTGCTTCTGGGAAAGAGAGCAATGGTTAGCCTTGACCGCCTAGTAAAGAGCAGAGACATTAGTCTGCCAACCAAGATCCGTATAACTCGTGCTATGGTCTTTCTAGTTGTGATGTATGGATGCGAGAGTTGGACTGTGAAAAAGGCTGACCGCCGAAGAATTGACGCGTTTGAATTGTGGTGCTGGCGAAGACTCTTGAGTGTTTCTTGGACTGCCAGAAGATCAAATCAGTCGATATTGTCGACCATAAACCCTGACTGCTCATTGGAGGGTCAAATTCTAAAGTTAAAGGTCAGCTACTTTAGTCATCTGATGAGAAGAGAGGAGTCGCTGGAGAAAGATTTGATGTTGGGAAAGGTTGAGGGTCGCCGGAGAAGGGGTAGGCAGCGAACGCGATGGTTAGATGGCATCCTCGAGGCACTGCAGACGAAGTTATGTGATGTTAGGAAGATAGTGAGAGACCGGAAAGCGTGGCGTGACATGGTCCATAGGGTCACGAAGAGTCGGACACGACTGAACGACTGAACTGAACTGAGCGTAACTGCGGTTACGCGAAACCGTGGTTAGCCCATTGATACGGCAGACCAAACCATAGTTACACCTTCAATCACGGTTATCGCAAACCGAGTTTGGCGACCTCGGTTTGCGTTGTTAACCGAGGTTATGGAGGCGTCTGTTGACGGAAACTGCTTGTCGCACCCGAGTGCGCGAAGCGTACGAGCGTGTCTGCTTCAGCAGTGTACTCGTTTGCCCGTAGTGAATAGGCGGTGTCTACTGCGTCACCCGGCGTCTTCGGTTACGGCCTACAGCCAAGCGTCTGCGAAGCCCCGTCCTGTGTCTGCAGTATCGTTTGCGTGGCTTGTTGCTGAGCGTGGAACGTCAAAAAATACGCGGTCTTAGCTTTATAATGAAAGTGCACAAGTTCGCAACGCTTGCAGTGCGGGATGCTGCGAGCAGGCTGAGGTACGTACACTTACCGCGGCGGTGAAGCGTGCGAGCGCGGCGAACTACGGCGGGGTGCGTAGCCCCCTAGTCGTCGATAAGCCTAAATTATTTCTCTTCGAAGCCGCGGCGGTCGGCGCTTTGAAACTGATCAACGCTGTCGAAATGGTGTACTCAGAAAACTTACTTATTGTGAATCCTATTCTGCCGCTGTAAAGTAACGATCATAACTTTGGCGACGCATTAATCGCAGAGCTAGTATAAGCAGAGCGGTGAGCCGCAATGCACCGGCAGCAGCTGGCTTGAACAGAAACTTGACAGTATCGCGGTTATCGGTCTTGCCAGCAATTTGCCGCTGGTCAGTGATCCTCAAGAGTGATTCAATCCTGATATTCGGCTCAGTATTTCAGATGCCAATAAATTTAGCACGCTTTCTTTCTGACGTCGGCGCTAGCGAGCCGCCGTGTCGTTCGCGTATTATCTGCGGGAGGAGGGGCCAACGCGGCGGTGTTTACGGTGGTTGATGAGGTGCTGCCATCGTGCGGGGCTTCACCGCGTTGTTGACGCCTTGTCGGACGGCACTCCGGAAACTACATTATAAATAACATATTTCTAAATGCTGCTTCGTTCCGCAGATCACCGCGTCGCTTCGGTTGTACTTTATGGGCGATGGCGGCCGTAACCGAGAACGGCGGCGAGCTGTGTAAGCACAGCTAAGCGCGATTGGCGGTTAACCGTAGTTGAGTTCGGTTACGGCCGGTGCCGCGGTGGCGTAGCGGTAGAACATCCGCCTCGCATGCAAGAGGACCGGGGTTCAAATCCCGGTGCCGCGCAATTCTCCACCGGATGACAAAAAAAAAAAAAAAAAAAATCCGCGTGTCGATGGAATTGCATATACAGGTTTGGGGTGCGACCTGATGCCGGTGAACACCTCCGGCAACGCACTCCCTCACCAGAACAGGAGTTGGCCACCCTGGTGCAGTAATTGGCCACAACCTCCTATGATAAGCTCCATAAAACCTCGGCCCTCAGTCACCAGCGGCTGCGGAACAACTGACCACGGCGGCGGTCAGACCTGTGACGCAGCAGGGGGTGCTAAGAAAGCCTGGCTCCGCTGGACAGGCCGCCATTGGAAACTGACCCTGGCAACGTTTAACGTTTAATGCTAGAACCCTAGCTAGTGAAGCTAGTTTAGCAGTGCTGTTAGAGGAACTAGAGGGCATGAAATGGGATGTCATAGGGCTTAGTGAGGTTAGGAGGCCGAATGAGGCATATACTGTACTGAAGGATGGGCATGTACTGTGTTATCGAGGTTTACCAGAGAGGCGACAACTAGGAGTAGGTTTCCTTGTCAATAAGTATATAGCGGGTAATATAGATGAATTCTATAGTATTAATGAGAGGGTTGCAGGCATCGTAATTAGGCTTAATAAGCGGTATAAACTGAAGGTTGTACAGGCCTATGCACCTACATGTAGTTATGATGACCAGGCAGTTGAAAGCTTCTATGAAGATGTAGAATCGGCAATGCGAAAAGTAAAGCCGCAGTATACTGTACTAATGGGCGACTTCAATGCCAAGGTAGGGAAAAAACAGGCAGGAGGCAAGGCAGTAGGTGACTATGGCATTGGTTCTAGGAATAGCAGGGGGGAGTTACTAGTTGAGTTTGCAGAGCGCAATAACTTACGAATCATGAATACCTGCTTCAGCAAACGGAAGAACCGAAAAGGGACATGGAAAAGTCCTAACGGAGAGACTAAAAATGAAATCGACTTCATAATGTGTTCAACCCCCGCCATTGTGCAGGATGTAGAGGTAATCGGGAAAGTTCGATGTAGTGACCACAGGATGGTGAGGTCCCGAATTAGCCTAAATCTGAAGAAGGAACGCAATAGATTAGTAAGAAAGAAACCCATCAACGAATTAGCGATGAGGGGGAGGGCAGAAGAGTTCAGGATCTCGCTACAGAATAGGTATTCAGCTCTAACTGAGTATGGCGACATTACCCTAGAGGCAAGGAACAATAATTTCAGAGATATCATTACTGAGTGCGCGGTAGAAGTAGGCGGTAGGATAGTTAGAGAGGATACCGGTAAGCTGTCTAAGGAGACGAAAGATTTGATTAAGAAACGGCAGAGTATGAAAGCTTCCAATCCAACAGACCAGATCGAATTCGCCGAGATATCAAAGCTAATCAATAAGCGCAAGGTGGCCGATATAAGAAAGTATAACATGGAGAAAATTGAGCATGCTGTAAAGAACGGGGGAAGCCTTAAAGCGGTAAAGAAGAAATTGGGCATAGGCAAAAACCAGATGTATGCGATAAGGGACAAGGCGGGCAACGTCATCACTAATGTGGACAAGATAGTCAAAGTAGCCGAGGAGTTCTATACAGATCTCTACAGTAGCCAAAGTAGTCAGGACCGTAATGAGATTGGCGGTAGGGAAAAACAGTCAGACGTTCCACCAGTGACGAAGGACGAGGTCAAGAAAGCACTAGAAACTATGAAAAGGGGGAAATCAGCTGGAGAGGATCAGATAACTACAGATTTGCTGAAGGACGGGGGGGATATCGTGCTAGAAAAACTGGCCACCCTGTATACGCAGTGCCTGGTGTCATCGACGGTACCGGAAGCATGGAAGAATGCAAACATTATCCTCATTCACAAGAAAGGGGACTCTAAGGACCTTAAAAATTACAGACCAATCAGCTTACTGTCTGTTACGTATAAGGTATTTACTAAGGTAATCGCTAATGGAATCAGAACACCCTTAGACTGCAATCAAGCAAAGGATCAAGCAGGGTTTCGGAAACGGTACTCTACTATCGATCATATCCATACCATCAATCAGGTGATAGAAAAATGCGCGGAATATAACCAGCCCTTATACATAGCATTCATTGATTACGAAAAAGCATTTGACTCAGTTGAAACCTCGGCGGTGATGCAGGCATTGCGAAATCAGGGGGTAGACGAGCCGTACGTGAAAGTGCTGGAAGATATATATAGTGGCTGCACAGCAACCATAGTTCTGCATAAAGAAAGTAACAAAATTCCCATAAAGAAAGGTGTTAAGCAAGGAGACACAATCTCCCCAGTACTATTCACAGCTTGTTTAGAGGAAGTATTCAGACTTGGAATGGGAGCAGTTAGGGATAAGGCTAGATGGAGAATACCTCAGTAATCTGCGATTTGCTGATGACATTGCCTTGCTAAGCAACTCGGGAGATGAACTGCAAATAATGATTGATGACCTAGACAGGAAAAGTAGAAAGGTAGGCTTGAAAATCAATATGCAGAAGACTAAGGTAATGTTCAACAGCCTCGGGAAGGAACAGGAGTTTACATTAGGTAGCGAAATACTGGAAGTAGTAGGCGAATATATCTACTTAGGACAGGTAGTAACCGCAGATCCGGACCATGAAAAGGAAATAACAAGAAGAATAAGATTGGGATGGAGCGCATTTGGCAAGCACTCGCAGATTATGACTAGCAGCTTACCGGTATCGCTCAAGAGGAAAGTATACAACAGTTGCATCTTGCCTGTACTCACCTATGGGGCTGAAACGTGGAGGCTAACCAAGAGAGTTCTACTTAAGTTGAGGACAACCCAGAGGGCTATGGAACGAAAAATGGTAGGGGTAACATTAAGAGATAGAAAGCGTGCAGAGTGGGTCAGAGAAATAACTCAAGTTAACGACATTCTAGTGGAAATTAAGAAGAAGAAATGGACATGGGCAGGACATGTAGTGCGAAGAGAGGATAACCGATGGTCGCTGAGGGTAACAAACTGGATTCCAAGGGAAGGAAAGCGTAGCAGGGGGCGGCAGAAAGTTAGGTGGGCGGATGAGATTAAGAAGTTCGCAGGGGTCAAGTGGATGCAGCTAGCACAGAACCGGGTTAAGTGGAGAGATATGGGAGAGGCCTTCGCCCTGCAGTGGGTATAATCAGGCTGATGATGATGATGATGATGATAAGTTCGGTAACCTCGGTTAAGCGTAACCGTGGTTAAGCCGGCCGTGTAAAGAGGGTATAACCGTAACGTTGGTGCAAACTGATCTGACAAGTATACAAAGCTAACTTGTTAAAATGCTACAAAGCCGGTGTGAAAGAAAATAACAACACATTACTTAATATTGCTAACATAAAACCTAAACGAAATGTTCGTACTACCCGACATTCCGAAACCTGGGAAATGCCACACTCACAAACAAATTACGGCTTTCAAATGCTGCGTCATCTCCTGCCTTCATACCTAAATAGGTGTATACACTAGCTTAATCTGTTGATATATGTGTTACGAATTTGTGCGTTCGCGCCATGTATTTTGTAATAAACAGACATACTTGTTCGCATTTCATACATCTATGCTATCCCATAAACCCCAGTGTTATGCAGTGTTCCTTTTTCTTTCTTTTTGTTATGCGTATAACTGTAGCGCCGTTCTACTGTGCTTCGTCGCTACACCTGTGTGAACATTCATATATGTGTGCGCATATATATTTTTTCTTTTGTTCGTAGTTCTGTACATCTAACCGAAAAAAGGAAACAATCCTTGCTGTGTGCCATGCTGCCATGTAATACAGGGTCGTGGACCTAGTCAAGCCCATTCAGAGGCTTTTTGTCCACAGCCCTCAGCATTACTGATGTTGGAATAAAGATTTGATTATAGATTTGATCCCATCGATTTGGCTTGGACTGGCTGCACTAGTTACGAAATGTGCCGTAGCTGTGGCAGAGGTGCTGCGAGCATGCAATGCTGGTTCAGCCACTGAAGCCAAGGACACTAGCGCGTACAAAACGAAGAGGCAAGAGCAGGGCATGCAACCTCATTGCGCCCATTGTGTATCCCAGGGACCTTATGAAGCTAGCTGTTGGACTCTAGAAATGATGATGAGTTCGATTCCTCAATCCGAGGAAGAATAACAAGTGCGCATTAAGGTGCCAATCGTATTCCTGGATATGAGAACGACCGTTGTATGGAGCTACCACGAGTATGAATTTAAGAGATTCTTTAGATTGTCTCGAAAGCCATTCGACTAGCTTGGTAGCAAATTCAAGGTGCAGCCTTCCATCCTAGCGCTGTTCAGGGGCGTCGCAGAAATCAGCCGAAGAGGCATGGTAGAGTGGCGTGAAAAAACGACACACACAAGACAGCACACAGGACGAGCGCTCGTACTGTCTTATAATTGTCTTTTTTACAGCGCAGCTATAAGATGTCTGAAGTACTGCACCAACTAACCCGACAACACATCCTACTCAGCCGAAAAGACGTGTCATTTTGCACTAGCATATCGAGTCGCAGGGTCGCAGACGTACGCCACTGGAGACAAGTTCGATGCCGCCGAATCGTCAGTGAATGCTTGCGTGAATCGAGTAGCCTACTTTCTGTACGCGATTAGCGGTGAATCATATAATGGACCAGTAACACACAAATGACTAGTACCAAGGCTGAGAGTTGAGGACCCAAGGAATGCCATCGGGTGTATAGACGAGTCGCAAATAGACACTAAGCCCAAGTGAATCAGCACAGACTTACTACAACCGAAAGAAGTGGCTATCATTTTCCAAGAGGTATGTGGTGACAGGAACAAGTTCCTAAACATGTTTTCCTGGATCGGTGGCAGACGCCCGCGTCTTGAGAGAGAGCCAGTTCTTCACATGCAGAGCGATTGCGAGGAGAATTACATGCACACGAATTATATGCACCACTTGATTCCGTGGCTCATGACCCCCCTCAGGTATAAAGAGAGCATTTTTCTTGCTTGGAAAAAGGACTTCAAAATGCGACACAGTAAGCAAAGATTGAAAACACGTCTGTGCTGCTCAAGCAGCGCTTCAGGCGGCTTGCCGATGCAAAAAGTATTCCACAGTGCTGCTACTTAGTTGTGGCGGAGCTGCAGAACCTGTGTAATGGGAAGCGAGGCTTTCTTCACGACATCTTTGCCACAAGAGGAAGAGTGGGTGAGTGCGAAAGGGAATTCGGCAGCAGCGCCCGAGCAGTGTTAAGGCATATCATGGCCCTGTGAATGCAAACCGTAGTGCTCCCAGAGTTGTGCGCAATTGACTACTTGTAATTAATTGCATTTCAGTGTAGTTTTGTAATTCATTTGACTACTTCTTTCAAGTACAGTAACTTTCCCGGTAACTAAAGTACGTTTTTTTTTGCAATCAATTACCTCTTTGCAGAAAACAGCAACATTGGGCGAAGCGTTCGCGACAATGCGATTGCGTCAAATTGTTCGGCCGTACGATGAGGCACATGGCTGCCTGATCATGCACGCTGTCTGCAGACAACATAAGCGGCTCTATACCATCGAAGGACATGAGCACGACCACCAGCTTTTTGCTGAAAATTGAACGCGGCATATTACCGTATACACGCGTGTAATGACCGCACTTTTTTTCCGAAATTGGGCTGAAAATCAGGGGGTGCGGCGATTACACGAGAAAAAAGACAGCGAAAAAAATTATTTGCGGTCGTACCTGCTTTTATTATTGTCAAAAAACTCGTCCTCCTCCGCTAAACTCGTCGCGATTTCAGGCTCGTCCCGTGTCCAAAACATCACTCCTCGTCGTCGTCCTCCTCCTCCTCCGAACTCATCGGGACTTCAGGCTCGTCCTTGTCTCAGATGAGGTCATCCTCCGTACCGTCCAGCCTGTTTGATATCCCTGTCACATTGAAACTTTTTTTCCACAGTCTCGAACGAAACCGTGGCCCACGTTTCGAGTATCCAGTGGCAAACGGCCACAAGCGATGCCCGTTTCAGTGATATGCATCGCACGTGATATGCTTCGGGCGATCGAGGAAATGGCTGTAAAACGGAGGAGCGAACAGACTTGGATTGGATTGGATTGGATTTGCTGGCCTCACCCTTTGTAATGGGCGGTCATCGCTGCGGCTAGGAGCGCCCCCTTTGTAAGGGAGGTGGTGGCCGCTTCCCCCATGCTTGACGTTATTTTTCCTCAAATATTTTGTTCTTAATTCTTATTGGCAATTCTACTTCTAACCTTACGCTTCATTTTGGCTTTCACATGATTTTTGGGCCCCACCTGGCGGCAGTAACCACAAAACGTCCCGTATTTCTTGCACCGCACAGTAGACGGCACTGCCCAACTTCCTGAAACTCATGGTGCGGCTTTTACTCGGTAAATTTTTTTAAAGTTTTTTTTTCCCAATTTTCTTTCTAAAGTTAGGGGTGCGGCCATTACATGCGTGCGGCCATTACACGCGTGTATAGGGTATCTTTTATGATTCCACACCAGGAACCGCATGTAATATTTCCAAGGGAACACCTACGGAGAAATTAGTGCAGCGCTTCCTTGATGAAATCGAAGCGGGAGTTGAAGTTGGGGAATGACACCGCGCAAGCGACGATGTGCTCACAACCGCTCGTTTTCCAGGCTGCTGTCTCATGGGTGGTGTGCGCCGGGCTTCTTGGTTCCTGTCAGCTCACCTCGGACATCCCATTCCCGCCTTGGCCTGCCTTGAATCACTTTCTGCCGCATCTGGTCCCAACTGGCTCTTCAATCTGGCAACCAACGTCGACTTCGGCAGAGGAAATCAGCACGGCATATAAACGCGCATCAGAGGCCGCAGCATTCGGGCATGACACCGCGCAAGCGACGATGTGCTCACAACCGCTCGTCTTCCAGGTTAGTTACTTGAAATCTGCATCATGTATTAGAAGCAGAAGTTACTGCCTATTCGCAGTGTCTTGCCCACCAGAACTTCTTGATGTATCTAAGTGGTTATTTCGTCTGTCAAATTGTCTCTGGCGCTCATTGACTGAAGTACTTCTGATGCTTTCGGGTGACATTGAATCTAATCCCGGCCCTATGTCAAAGACTGAATCTGAGGCATTTGCATTGGTCTTAGAAAGGTTAGAAGAGTTAGATGAGGGATACGCATCTTTAAAAGAAACGACTCGGAAGCTGGAAGAAGGCCAGGCTGCTTTGCTTGAGGAACTGAAATGTTCCAAAGAGAGGGAAGATGCCAAAGAAAACGCAATTAAGCACTTGACTGAGAGAGTGGCTATACTTGAGGCGCACGAGACTACAGAAGGCGAAGCACAAATAGCGAATGAAAGGGAGGCAGCCTCTCAAAGTGAAGTGAATCTTTTGAATGAACGGGTAGCGACGCTGGAAACATCCATCGCTAATCAATGTTCAGATGAAGCTGGAACCCCTGAACACGCTCTTAGTTCTGTCTCGGAGCAGTTATCTTTCATCACATCCAGATGTGATGATATAGAGAATCGGTTGCGACGATGCAATCTTCTTTTCTTTGGAATGGAAGATGATCCTGAAGAAGATTGGGCAGCTTCTGAAGAAAAAGTTATCCAGTTTTGTTCACAAAAGCTCGGGGTAGCAACAACAAGTACGCAGTTCGAACGAGTACACAGACTAGGAAAATATGACGATGATAAGCGGAGGCCCATAATAGCAAAGATGATGTTCTTCAAAGACAAAGTGCACATTCTTTCATGTGCACGCAAATTAAAAGAAACTTCCTATTCTATCGGCGAAGACTTCTCGCTTACAACACGACGGGCAAGAAAGAAGCGGTATGAATTTGCTAAGGCATCAAAAAAAAAAACGCTTCAAACTATCTTTTGATAAACTGCACATGGGAGCTAAGACATACACATATGACAGCACTTCAGACAGTGTTGTGCCGTTGAACAGATAGCTAGATAACAGTACACGTGCTAATGATCCCCACCAGTCGAGTGCACTGAACAGTCATTCACTATCGTTGTCATATGCCAACATACGCAGCCTCTTGCCTAAACGCGATCTGCTCTCTGCGTTTCTAGACGATAATGAATCTCACATCATCATTCTTACAGAAACATGGTTGAACCCGAACATATCAAACCATGAAATTCTTCCTGGTGCATTTTCATACAAGATATACAGGCATGATCGTACTGATAAAAGCGGTGGTGGCGTCCTTCTGGGAATAAAGAAAACGGTAGCATCACACGTTATTAATGCCGATTCAAATCTGGAAATTGTGTGGGCCGCCTGCTTCATATCTTCCTTTAGAATTTTGATAGGCGCTTGTTACCGTCCACCAGAATCTAGCAATTCTTTCATCCATGAGCTGCGATTGAGTATAACTAAAGCAACTGAGCTGTGCCCTGCTGATAGCATCTATCTCATCGAAGATTTTAATTACCCTTTAATCAACTGGGCTCAACTATCGTCATCTTGTCATATTTCAACTGAATTCTGTAACTTGACGCTTGATTTGAACCTGTCTCAACTCGTAGACCAACCCACCCGCGACACTAACATATTAGACCTGATACTGACAACGGCGCCAGATACGATAAAAGAAATAACACATTTGAATGGTTTCAGCGATCACCATTTACTTCAATTAAGTATTGACATTCCAGTTCCGTTTATGGGCTATGTGACTAAAAGGATTCACGATTATAATAAAGCAAATTTCACAGCTATCAACACAGAACTTGAAATATTTTTCTATAATACATTTCTACCGTACATCAACAGCCGCTGTGTTGAAGAAAACTGGGTTCTCTTTAGAGATAAGGTTTTATCTCTCGTTGGCCAGTTTGTTCCTGTAATCAAAATAACTAAAGATAAATCCAATCCTTGGTTTACCAGGAGGCTTAAGCAACTGCGGAATAAGGAAAAGCGGTTATATCAGACTGCTAAGCGTGCGTGCACCAGTTCTGCTTGGAATAAATACAGTGACACACTAAAAACATATTGCTCCTCCATATCCTCCGCGAAAGATAAGTACTTTTCACACGACCTTGCTTCCCTTATAAAAACTAATCCCAAAAAGTTTTGGAAACATATATGTCCAGATCGGGGTGGAGGTTCCATATCGCTACAATGTAACAACATTCCAGTTTCAGATATTAAGTGTCCAGAAATTTTCAACACATACTTTTCATCTGTATTCTCTTCCGAAGATAGCTCTAACCTACCGGAGGTACCCGACATTAATTGCCGCTACATGACACCCATTGAAATAACTGAGGAAGGTATCATCTCTCTCATAAATAACCTTAAGGTATCTACTTCAGCTGGTGTTGATGGCATTAATTCTAAAATCCTAAAAAAACACCATTTCAATCTCTAGTAAATTTTTATTTCATATTTTTCACCAATCTTTAACTAGTGGATTGCTGCCCGCGGATTGGAAGATAGCTAAAATAATACCGATTTTTAAAGCAGGGAACAAAACTTCAGCTGAAAATTGTCGTCCAATATCTCTCACATGCATCTGTTGTAAAATGCTTGAACACATGATTTCATCTCACGTTTTCAGTCATCTTGAGCAGAACAACTTTTTCTATACTAATCAACATGGATTTAGGAAGGGTCATTCCTGCGAAACAGTTATTCGAACTAACAATTGAGTTGCATTTCCATATGAATGAAAGCCTTCAAACTGATTGTATATTCCTTGACTTCGCCAAAGCTTTCGACCGGGTAGCTCACTGCCGCCTGATTCCAAAATTATCATCACTCCGTCTACACTCGTTAACTTTAACATAGCTTCGTAACTTCCTTTCGCATCGGCAACAGTTCGTATTTGTTAACAATCTGTGCTCTAATCTTACCCCTGTTATCTCCGGTGTGCCGCAAGGTAGCGTGCTCGGACCCTTATTATTTCTTATTTATATAAATGATTTACCTACTAATATATCCTCTTGTATGCGAATTTTCGCGGATGATTGCATCATCTATCGCCTCATTAAATCTTCTGATGACCACCTGGCGCTCCAATCAGATCTTCTTCTTATTAACGAATGGTGCAACTCATGGTTAATGACCCTTAACGTATCAAAGTGCAAAATAATATCATTTAGCCGCAAACGAAACAATTCCAGCTTTCCATACCGCATTCAAGACGATTTTCTGACTGTCGTATCCCATTACAAATACCTCGGTGTTAATCTTTCCTCTGATCTTTCATGGTCCTTCCATATTACATCCATATGCGCTGCCGCCTCAAAGTCATTCGGGTACCTACTACGTAATCTCAGGAATTCTCCTGCTAATATTCGTAAACTAGCTTACCTTACTTTTGTTCGTCCACAACTTGAATTTGCTTCATCCATTTGGTCTCCCTATTATAACAACATGATCACCGCAATAGAATCCATCCAAAATAGGGCAGCACGATTCATATCTCGAAACTATAACCACCATTCAAGTGTCACTGTGATTAAAAGTAACCTTTCGTTGGAATCCTTAGGTACACGCCGCGACATCGCCCTCCTAACACTATTTCACAAGTATGTATACCCTAATCGATCTTGTCCGCTTCACCTCGATGTTCCATCCCGCACGTCCAAAAGATTGCACAATCACCTCAGTTTTACAAGAATATATGGTGACACATTAGCCTTCAACTCATCAGCACTTCCACGAGCCATCAGATTATGGGATAACCTGCCAGACATTATCGCTTCTCTTACTAATCTAGAAGCGTTCCATCGCCAACTCATCACGTTATATCACTGAGCCTTCATCTTGCCTTATTTGTCTTATATATATATATATTATTAAATTTGTTGCAGCTGTTAAATGTCTTGGTGGGTTTTCTTAACTTGTGTTTGCCTATATACTCTTTCCGGTTTTTTTTTCCTTACCATTTTTTTAAGCGCCATTCGGGGCACTCTGTGCCGCTTGCTGTGTGTGCTGTGCTTAATCTGTGTGTGTACCATTGTGCTTTAATCTGTGTCGCGTATTTCTTTTTCTTAATGATATAATAATTTCCGCGGCGTACTATTTTGTTTGTTCATATATTAATTACCTTTGTATTTTTTGCCTGTTTCCTTACATTTTATGTATATATTGCACTGTATAGATTTTATGTCCCCCTTACACAATGCCTAACGGGCCTGTAAGGTATTTTCAAATAAAAAAAAAGTATTGCGCAACTACGAACGAGTGCGCAAGGTGTTAGCACTCCATTTGTTTATTTATTGGCACTGCAATCTTTTACAAGATCTCAGCAGGGTGGGTACGCAATATAAAAGGCGATGAATATGCCACAAAGAAAAAAAATAGAAATGTTAACACAGTTGCTAAATTACAAACGAAACACAGGAATTTACAAAAAGGGATGAAAATAAAGGTTATTTTCAAACAATCTTAATGAAGTTTTTTTCTGCCTCATTATTCCATTCCTGTAATCGGTCTGGGGAAGGAATTGTTTTTGATTTATATAAATGATTTGGTCTCTTTTATTGATGAAAATGTTAAAATTAATCTTTTTGCTGATGATTGTATGCTATTTAAAAAAATTCGCTCTGGTTCAGATCAAACCCTGCTTAATACAGCTTTAAATGATGTTGCGTGTTGATGTAACCAATGGGGAATGTCACTAAACCTTGAGAAAACTGTATTTATACGTATTACGAGAAAGAAGATGCCTCTGGACTTTGTCTACACCCTTAAAAATATACATGTGACTAAAGTAAATAAATACAAGTATTTAGGCGTAATAATTAACGACCAGCTAACATGGAGTGATCACATTTCCCATATAACTTCATCTGCAATGAAAAATCTGGGTTTTTTAAGACACAAGTTGAAAGGTGCCCCAAGTAGCGTAAAAAAATTAGCTTATGAATCTATTATTCGGCCAAAACTCGAGTACGCTGCCGTGGTGTGGGACCCTCACACGAAAAAAGACATCGCGCGGGTAGAAAAAGTTCAAAGGCATCTATAGCAAATATCGAAATTCTGATTCTCCATCTTTCCTTATGGAAACGAACAAAATAAAGCAGCTCTGTACCCGACGAAAGATAGCAAGATTAGAATTTTTACACTCCTTAATTCATGGGAAGCTCGGAATATCGGCAACACTTTATGTCACACCATCCCTCACTCGAAAAACAAGACACACACACAATTATAGCTTAACTCCCCATTTCGCCAGAACCAACGTTCACAAATTCTCCTTTTTTCCACGAACTATCGAGGACTGGAATGTGCTGCCTGGGGAGGTTTTCACTTGTGAAAAATTCAGGGAAGCCATTGGCAATGTTTTTGACCACTGAGAGAGTTTTTGTCCGGATGTTTGCAATGTTTTTGACCTCTGAGAGAGTTATTGTCGTTTTTTTTTCTTTTTTTTTCTTCTTTCTTGTTTCTTTCTTTTGCTAGCGACATAATCAGAATGGCCATCTGTACCAATTCATGCTTCCAGGTTATTTGTAGAAATGTATCTGTGCATGACACGCAAAAATTTCTCCTTTTCTTTGTTATTTCTTCTTAACACTGTTTTTGCCCATCCTGCTTGGACCAAAGAGGTCTGCAGTATCATGTAAATAAATAAAAAAGACATATTTGGTAACTCTTGCTTGTAATAGTGTTCCTCTAAAAGTATGCCATTGTCTTGTAGTATACCCACAGGATAACGATATATTATTGATTGTGTCAATATTTTTTAACTTTGCTTGGTTGAAAAAATATTTCAGACGACAGATGCGGTGTCTGTGAAAAACTGAAGGCAAATTATGTTTATTATGACAAGCAGTTTGTCTGGATATATGAGCAAACCACACTACTCGCTTTCGACCTACGTCGTAGCAGTGCTAGATTTAATAAAAAAAATCACAGATTATGAAGACATATTCTAACATAGGACCAATATTGATCTCATATTACAGTAGATGTACTATGTGTTGGAGGCGGGGGGCGTCAGAGAACGCCAGAGGAAAAATAGTTTGCCTTGGGCATTAGCTGCCACCTTGTCAACGTGCTATGCCCAAGAGAGGTTATCGAAGATTGTGATGTTGTTATGGGCTCAGGTCCGTTCAGGAGCTCTGGGCAGGTAACATATCAGGTTCACGGACACACGCACGCTTTTCTTTTCTTGACCATTAAAATCACTGATACACGCATAAGGCTTAGCCTAAGGTCTAATGGGAGAGGTCCAAAAAACGTCCTACTATGACGCGATGAAATGTCAGAGCAGGCGACCTCGACGGTGCACTGCAGTCCCTTTGTGGCGCTGGTGGGCTAACGGTAGACGTCTGTTTCGTGGAACGTCGTGCAGGAACCAGTTCCTGAATCTGGTTTCCAGGAGACAAGCGGACAAGTTATGGCCCTGTTCACGCCGGGCATCCAAGTACCATGTACTGCCCCGTCCAGGTACTGCAGAGGATCAAGTGCGGCGGTCAGGCGCGATGGGGCAGGCGAGCTGCCTCTTGGAGTTGTTCACAGGATGGCAGAGCGCTGTGCGGCACCAGACCCCAGACCAGTTGTCCGGCAGGTGCTGGCAAGCCGGCCTTTGACTCCAGGCCCAGAGCGATGAAGATAACCGTCTAGTGACGCTCTGGAACGTACGTCCCGTTCTCCTGCCACCGCCCCACCCACCGGTACAAATGGGTACAAGCAGACCCCGGACTGGCGGCCAGCTTCCTCAATGGGTGAGCTTGGAAGAAGCTCTGCTAACCCCGCTGCGCCCTCCGGGGCACAATCAGTTTAAAGTACGTCAGCTTGCGAAGGTGGTTCAAGATTCAGTTGAGATTGATTATGAGATGTTTATGATCAACCCTAGCTTCGAAAAATTTTGCAGCCTGTAAATGTGGTTCATCTTCGTCTTGGTTCTCACTTTGAGCCTCGGCGCCAGAAGGCATGCAGCCTCCAGCAATTCTTGCTGTACACACCCCCCAGCCTGGCGCCCAGCTTCCACAGGGGGTGAGCTTGGAAGAAGCTTCGCTAACCCCGCTGCGCCCTCCGGGGCACAATCAGTTTCCAACACGTCAGCCTGCAAAGGTGGTTCAAGATTCAGTTGAGATTGATGATGAGATGTTGATCAAGTGATGTCGATAAGACATTGACACACGTTGGCAAAATCAAATAGCCGGAAATCTGGGCTTGCCCAGGACTGCAGTGATTCTCTGAGAAGGGAACTTCATCATTGAAAGTGAACCTTTACGTCTTTCGACACGCTTGAAACGTCAAGCCTTTTCTGAGTTTTCGCGTGTTCAAGACGCGATTCGTTTTCAGTTTCGAACCCCGTGAAACACGGTAACTCTAACCACCTTTGCAGAATGAACTGTTTGAAACTATTTGCCCCAGAGGGAGCGCCGCGGGATTTGCGGTGCCTCTTCCAAGCGCACACTCCTTTGAGAGCTGGGCGCCACACAACAGAATAATACAACAGTTGTACACTGCGACAGAATATCATCAGCACAGTTAAATACGAGAGAGTTCGTCTGAGTCATGCGCACGAACACAGTGTGAACGAAACACAGGTCTGATATTGGTGAAATGATGTTATTACCTTGGTGAAATCGTCGTTTAACCGAACTTGACCTTCAGTATTACTAAAATTTTTATGCTACACACAATCGTCGGTCTACACTGTAGAAACTGAGATGTTGTTGACAATATTATTCATAAAGATCAAGAAAACAAGAAGTCCAAGAGCAGATTCCAGAATCGACAGGCACTGGAGGGGAAGAATTATTTATTACCATATACCGGCGACAGCCTTCATTTAGGTACGTGTTAAAAAAGTTGCATATGTACTTTTGCAACCCTTTGCATACAGCAATGGGAATATCATCTGGTCCGGGAGGTATTTTACGTCAAGCTTCAAGAATAAATTGAGAGCACCTGCCCGGAAATCACACTTTTATTTGAAGGCACATTGGCGGATTTTTGGAACCTAATCCATTGTGAACTATAATAATTTTACGCCCTTAGCTTCGCGACCGAGATGTTCTAGCCGGTTCAGTACGCCAGGTATACACGGCCAGCGGGGAGCAACACAGGTGCCACAAGACAAATGTCGAAAGGGCGTGCGCACTTCTTTTTCCTCTTCCTTCTTCCCTCCTCCATGCTCTGCTTGAGAACAAGTCCGCTACAATTACCCCTTGCAGGCGAAGCGCTCCGGGCGAGTCAATCGTCAGTGCGAAGATGACAGGGTTTCAGACGCGCGACGTGAGCAAGCTCAGTTCATGAAGACCGTCGGCCACTTTTGGTAAGGCGCGCAATTCGATAGTTGAGGTCTCTAATTTTCTCGAGGATAACATAGGGACCGATACAGTGCGCGAGCAGTTTCTGACCCAAACCACGCTTCCTTAGTGGACGTCAAAGCCAGACCATCTCGCCAGGGAGGTAGGTGACGTGGCGATGGTGGTCGTCGTAGCGGGATTTCGAGCGCTTTTGCGAGGCGAGAGTTCTCAGGCGGGCTATCCGGCGGGCTTCTTCAGCCCGGCAGAGGATTTCAGTAAATCCAGGATTGTCGTCTGTGGAAAACGAGAGGATGGTGTCGAGGGCGTGTCGAGGAGACCGGGCATAGATGAGAAAGAATGGACTGCAACTTGTTTCCTGTTAGGTGGTATCGTATGCGTATGTTATAAATGGTGGCACAGAGCCCCAGAGTAATGTTTCGAAGCCGCTCTCCACGCTGTCACCCGCCGTGCTCGTCCAGAGGGCGACGGTCTGTTCAGCTGCTGGCATTCAAAAGGGTTCTCCTCTCACCCGCCGTGCTCGGTAGCGCTGACCGGCGGTCTGTTGAGTTGTACCGGCTGGGCACCTTGGAGTACTACCCGGAGTCGAACCAGGTTTACAGCATGTTTAATGCAACTGGTCTCTCCTCCTTTGACATTACCCCTCACAGCTCGTTAAATAGACTCCCTAAACAAAGCCCCTATCATTGCGCCAATAGGGACGCAGTAAACTCTCTGGGCGGGGCCAATAGGCTCCAGCACAGTTCTTCCTCACTCCCGTCATCCTGTACGCACAACATCACGTGTGCACATTCCAGAGTTCAAATCCGCCGCCGTGGTCACGTACGTCCTTGCCGGACAGCCCGAGTCCGGTGGGAATGAGCTTCCTGGCCTCCGCGGCTCCTTTACACAAGAGCCCAGCACTCGCAGACACACCTCCACACACCTCCACACACCTCCACACACCGTGGATGATCTGTGGTTCGGAATAGTGCTGCTCGCCTTGCCGACGCGGGACATCCGGAGTCGTCTTGCGGGCGGGGTTGCGTCGGCGATTTGAAATCCGCGCCAGCCAGGCGATCCGCGATCCAGGGTCACGGGAAATGAACGAAAAGTCACGCACCGCGCTCCGGCTCTCAAGTGCACGCCCCGCAGCTGCGCTCTCGACGAGCAGGCGCCAGTCCAGAAGCCGATGGTGTGGTATGTCGCGTTGATGAGCACAACACCTCTCCACTAAGTGTGCTGCATAAGTCTTTATACTGCAGCCACACACAACACACAAGCGAACAACGCGACGCGACTGGCGTCAGGTTCAATACCCCCCGCCATCCGCGCCCACACGCAATGACAAAGCCCAAAACATTCCTAGGCCATTTACCTTTCCCTCGATGCGCTAAGCTCCATTTAGTTGGCCGCCACCAGCCTTGACATAGCATCGGCGTTGGCATTTTGAGTGCCCCTTTTATGTTAGATAGTAAGATTGAACCTTTGGAGAGCGAGAGCCCAGCGAGTTAGCTTGGCACTATGCGGGCTGGAAAGCGTAAGGTACTTAGGGGGTTGTGGTCCGTTACCACACGCACCTGTGCACCAAATAGCCAAGCCTCGAGCTGACTCAGTGCCCATATGATCGCGTAGGCTTCCTTCTCGATTGTGGCCCAACGATTCTGGGTCGGACTGAGCTTCTTGCTTAGAAATGCGATCGGGCGTTCGTTCCCCTCCTCGTCGCACTGTGCGAGACATGCTTCTACGGCGTAGTCGGAGGCATCGGTGGATAGTATAAACTTCTTACTTGGATCTGGTGCATACAGCGATGTCGCGCGTCCTAAACACTCTTTAATGCTCTCGAACGCATTCTGTGCCTCGCTGGCCCAAGGTAGCCGAAGAGGGGTCCTCCTTTTCGTCAGGTTAGTCAACGGGAGAACAATACGCGAGTAGTCAGGGACATACTGTCTATAGTAGTTTGCCAACCCGAGATAACTCCTCAGCTGCCGCTTTGTCTGTGGCGGGGGAATCTCCTGGATAGCGCTGACCTTTGCAGGATTCACGCTTTGCTTACCCGATCGTACTGTGTGACCAAGAAACTCTACCTCCCCTCTTGCGAATCGGCATTTAGCTGCATTCACAGTGAATCCCGCAGCTGCCACGGAACTTAGAACATTGTCGATGTGCCTCAGATGATCCTCCCACGTCTCGGAGAATATGGCGAGATCATCAATGTAAGCGCAGGAATATTCTCTGTGTGGTGCTAATACCTCGTTAATGATTCGCTGTAACGTGGAGCTAGCGTTCCGAAGCCGGAAAGGCATCACTTTCCAAGCGTATTGCCCGACCGGCGTTATGAACGCCGTCAATGCTTGAGACTGCTCCTCTAAAGGTATTTGCCAATATCCCCTCAGCATGTAAATGAGGGTGATGTAACGCGCCTTTGCCACCAGAAACAAAAGCTCCGAAGGTATGCTCATGGGGAATGCGTCCGGTTCCGTAGCGCTGTTGAGCCTGCGATAGTCGCAGCAGAGCCTTATGCCGCCGTCCTTCTTAGATACACAGACTATGGGATGGGCATGGGCGCTCTCTACCAGAAAAATCAGACCCCACTCACACAGTTGGTTAATCTGACTTTCCACTTCCTTCCGAAACACCATTGGTACCTTGTACGCATGTCCGGCTACCACTTCAGATCCTGCCTTCAGCCTTATTCTGTGCATGCCAGGTAATTGCCTGGTTTACTATCAAATACTTGTCCATGCTTAGCGAGCACCGCGGTCAGCTCTACCCGTTGAGATGAAGTAAGGTGGTTCAAAGCTTCGCCCGACACGCTACTTCCTTCGTCAGACGATGTTGGGAATGGGTGCACGTCGCCGAAGTCACTGTCCCCTTCGAAAACTGTGCCTACAACATTAACGCGTGCGTGGTAAGCTCGGAGTTTGTTGGCGCGCACAGCCCGACGTGTGCCGCCTTCCAACTCGATTAGGTAACTGTAGGGCCGCAACCTTTGTACAACTTTGACCGGTCCTATCCACCTTCCCATCAATTTGCCTTGGCCTTCCTTCTCCAGCCACAACACTTCGTCCCCTTCCGCGAACTGTTTATCCGTCGCGCGGAGATTGTAGCGACTCGCGTACTTTCTCTGAGCATCTGTGCAATTACCTTCAGCTGTTGCATGTGCCTCAGCTAACCGTTTGCGCAGCTCCGAAAGATATTCCTCAGCTGGGATTGTTAGAGAGTTCGGGACGGATCAGTCCCCACTCCACGACTTCTGCAAGATGGAAAGAGGCCCCACTGGCACCCTCCCGTACATCAGCACAAACGGAGAGCGGCCCGTCGTTTCGTTAGGTACCTCTCTGTATGCCCACAGCAGAAATGGGACAAATCTGTCCCAATCCCTGCCGTGCTCCTCCACAATACGGAATAACATGGATTTGGAGGTACCGCTCCAGCGCTCAACCAGTCCATTGCTTTGCGGGTGGTCGGGCGTGGAGAACCTTGGGCATGCTCCAAGCCTGGACAGCATCTCTCTAGTTAACTGAGCCGTGAAATTTGTGCCTTGATCACAGCACACCGTTTCCGGTATACCCATGCGTGCAAAGATATGTAGCAACGCCTCGCACGTAGCCTTCGCTGTCAGCGCCCGCAAGCATACGACCTCTGGCCACCGAGTGTTAACATCAACAACGCACAACGCGTAACGGTGCCCTCGCGCAGACGGTGGTTCAATTGGCCCTATGCAATCGACGTTGATGACTTGAAACGGGCTGTCTGGTCTAGAGAGGGGTGTGATCGGCACACGATCGAGAGTGCGCGCAGGGGCCTTTACCTGGCATGAATGGCACGTACGACAGTGTTGCTTGACATCTCAGGCTAAGCCTGGCCAGGAAAACGACCCCTTTATTCTCTGAGGCGTTTTACGTTCTCCCAGGTGCCCTGCCCACGCCGAATCGTGCGCCAACCTTAAAACCTCCGAGCGCCGTTCCGAAGGTAGTACCAATTGACAAGACTCGTGTCCAGCAATTGGCTCTCGATGGAAGAGCAGCTCGTCTCGTATAAGCATGCCATGCGAGCCCTCTTTAGCCTGTGCCCATGCTTCTTTTAGCGATTCATCGGCAAGCTGAGCGTTCCGGAACAGCTGCCTTGCTGTCTGGTTCGTTTCGGTTTGGCCGGAAGCAGGCTCTGCCTCGACGACGCACGCCACAGCATCCGCGTTAGTGTGT
Organism: Amblyomma maculatum; assembly: GCF_055883805.1. Lineage (NCBI taxonomy): Eukaryota > Metazoa > Arthropoda > Arachnida > Ixodida > Ixodidae > Amblyomma > Amblyomma maculatum. The sequence goes on from NC_139344.1 coordinate 506,773,070, forward strand.
CTCGTATCCGGTCCATCTGTGTCTGATTCCAGAGCTACTAACTCATCTACTTGTTTTATTGCTCGCTCCCCGAGAAGCTCATTGTAGTCATCTGGCGTAATCAGTGCATCTACGCCTGCGACTAGCTCATCGGTAAGCGCGCACAGCACTCCTCGTTCGGACGGGTTGAACGACACTAGGGGAGCACCCTCCGTTGCCTTTAATCGCACGTAAGCCAGCTCGGCGACTACCTCACTCCCAAACGCTCCTATCAGCTTCAGTGTTGACCCCGCGCCTTCATACTCGCGGCAAAGTGACTTACGAAGGACAGTTACATCGGCACCCGAATCAACCAAAGCTCTGAGCTGCTGACCCGTGCTCTCTATTGTGACAATGTGTTTGTCACCTGCCTCGTTCTGTCGCCTGACACTCCCTGTCGCAATCTCCTCGCTAACTGGAATTTCCACTCGTGCAACAACCTGCCTTTCGCCTCTGCGACTGCCACTTCCATCTTTTGTTGAGGCCGTTTCTTTTCTCTGGCATTCTCTTGCAAGGTGGCCTCTCTCGTGACATTTATAGCACTGTCGTTCGGGACGCCTCTCAGCCGTGCTGCCTCCCAAATGAGATGACGTAGCGGTTCGCTTCTCGGCATGGTGGTTTGCCGTTGCGGACGCAGCTAGTCCTATCGCAGACCTACACTTCCGACTCTCTTCGAAGTTCTCTGCGAGCTCTACGAGGTCACTAGGTTTGAGAACGCCTCCTTTCTCACTCAAGGCAACGTGTGCTCTTGCATCGGCGCTTAAGCATTCCTTCATTCGGTCTGTCACCGCCAGCTGTTTGAACTCCTCAATGGTGCGCACTTTACAGCTGTCTAGGTAGTAGTCGAGGTAATTCTCCAGTCCTACAGAGAACTGTTCCCAGCTTTCTCCTGCCTCTTTGCTGCTTGACGAGAATAATCTCTTGTATTCTGCGGCTGACAGTCGTAGTCCGCGAAGTTTTTCCTCTCGTCTGCTGATAACCGTACGAGGAGCCCTCGCGCCCTTTCGCTAAGCCTCGGTAAAACCAGTCCGGCCCAACACTCGGTCGGGACGTCGTACGAGCATAAGGTCGCCTCCACCTCCTCAAACCATCCAGGCACTAATTGCTCTTGATTCGGCATTGGTGCCAGGACGCCTTTCAATAGGCTCGCGTATTTTAGCCTTCTATCTTCATCTCTTCCAGCATTCGCCGCGACGGTGCTGCCGCTATCGCTAAGCTCCACGCTCTGTCCATAACGGAATCGCTCTGTTTCTAGAATCAATTTTTGATTCTCTTTCTGGGCCTCAACAATTTTTAGTTGCAATTGCAGTAGTGCCAACTGCTCTGACGTAGCCTCCAGTGCGGAGTCTACCTCATCTTCGCCTGCCTTGCCGGCGGCTGCCAACTCTTCACTCTGATCCCCCTCTGCCATTTTTCCTCCTTCCTTAGCGCAATCGCTCCTCAAACCCCAGGGCTTTGACATAACATGCGCCCGCAGATGCCAAGGGGTACTCGCCTGACTGCCGCTGGTGTCCCTTGGGGTGGATCCCATTGCGCCGGATTCAAGAAGCTGGGAGCGTCTTCACGAATTGGCTTTCCAAGCGGTTGTCACGGTCAGGCGTCGTCGTTGACGAGGTTCGTAGTGTCGCCGTCGTCATTCCCGTAGACTCCAGTTCAGCCACAGCAGATCCTGTCGACTGCGCCAGTTATGCTTCGAAGCCGCTCTCCACGCTGTCACCCGCCGTGCTCGTCCAGAGGGCGACGGTCTGTTCAGCTGCTGGCATTCGAAAGGGTTCTCCTCTCACCCGCCGTGCTCGGTAGCGCTGACCGGCGGTCTGTTGAGTTGTACCTGCTGGGCACCTTGGAGTACTACCCGGAGTCGAACCAGGCTTACAGCATGTTTAATGCAACTGGTCTCTCCTCCTTTGACATTACCCCTCACAGCTCGTTAAATAGACTCCCTAAACAAAGCCCCTATCATTGCGCCAATAGAGACGCAGTAAACTCTCTGGGCGGGGCCAATAGGCTCCAGCACAGTTCCTCCTCACTCCCGTCATCCTGTACGCACATCACGCGTGCACATTTCAGAGTTCAAATCCGCCGCCGTGGTCACGTACGTCCTTTCCGGACAGCCCGAGTCCCGTGGGAATGAGCTTCCTGGCCTCCGCGGCTCCTTTACACAAGAGCCCAGCGCTCGCACACACACACACACACACCTCCACACACCGTGGATTATCTGTGGTTCGGAATAGTGCTGCTCGCCTTGCCGACGCGGGACATCCGGAGTCGTCTTGCGGGCGGGGTTGCGTCGGCGATTTGAAATCCGCGCCAGACAGGTGATCCGCGATCCAGGGTCACGGGAAATGAACGAAGTGTCACGCACCGCGCTCCGGCTCTCAAGTGCATGCCCCGCAGCTGCGCTCTCGATGAGCAGGCGCCAGTCCAGAAGCCGACGGTGTGGTATGTCGCGTTGATGAGCCTGTTACGACCAAGCATCCGCATTTGCGCGCTCTATTGTTCGCCTGTGGGCATGGATAAGTGCTGTGAATATGTGGTGATGGTCCAATGGCTCTAAGTGAGCCTGTTTCCAGGAATCCTGTTTTGTAAGCCTGTTTTGCTTTGTGGACACTCTGCAAATGCCAAATTGACCCTGCCAAGAGAACGTCTGGAAAAACACAAAGAAACGTCCCCCTGCGGGAAATGCAGGAAGTGCTTTCTTTCTTTTGTTCACCCTTCCAGTCGATAAGCCCTATCGTCCAGTGAGGAATGTCTACTTTCCAAAGGAGACGACAGAGTGACATGTCCGCTGACGTGCAGGACAAGAAAGGAGCATGACGCATACAGCCATTAAGTGATTTCCCGGGAATGCAGGAAAGATTTGCAATTGTCGAAAAGGGACAATGTTGGGAGCCCTATGCGGCGCGCACGTGTACTTGGGTTTCTGAGAAGTAAATCCTCTTGCCGGAACCAGCTGCCTATCGATTCTTGGCTGAAGAATAGAAATGTACCTCCTCTCCTCGCCGTTCCCAAGCTTTTCCCGCCAACAAGTGATCACGCCCAACGAAACAATGCCGGACCAGTCAGTGCTTCAGACCATCAGTGCAGTGATGTGTTCGATTGGATGCCGATATCTGAGGGGCGTGCCCTGGATTTGGTTGGTCAGCATCTTCAGAGAGGGGCTGGACATAGGGGGGGTTTTAAGGACGCTGCAGAGCACGAAATGTCGCTCTGGGCCCTGGGTAAACGGCTCATCCAGTCGCTTCTCGCTATGAACTCTTAACGCTTGCCATTTTGCTGATGTACCCTTCTTTTTCGTGTAAATAATCTTGTAAATAAGTTTCTCAAAGTGCCATTAAACCTGCTTGTACATATTTCACCAACTTCGAAGATTCAATCCTACTTCAACCCCGAGTCTCTGCACGCTACCAAGTGAAGGCCGGGTCGACGTAGCCCCAGCGTCACGACAACTGGTGACCAGCGGTGGGATCTGAATCTACAAGCCACAACATCTGATGACTGGAGGTGGGATCTGAATCTACAAGCACAACGACTGGTGACCAGCGTTGGGATCTGAATCTACAAGCCACAACATCTGGTGATTGGAGGTGGATCTGAAGCTACAAGCCACAACATCTGGTGATCGGAGGTGGCATCTCAAGCAACAAGCAGGCGCAACAATCGGCCAACAAGAGGGCAGCTCGGAACATCGATCGCATGTGTGGGTGAGTGCTTGGCTTTTCTTCTGATGTGGACCAGGTTCTAGAACAGGGTTAGATTTTAGAACTGGTAAAGAGAGTGTGGAAACGCCTTTAGGTTGGTAGTTTGCACAGTTGTTTTGGAAGTAGCCGACACTCGGAGCGATCATGGACCTACAAAAGCTGCAGAAACCGGAACTGTTGCTATTGTGTGAGGAATTGGGAATTAATACAAGTGGTTTGGCACGAAAACCCTTGATTATAAAGGCAATCACTGATCTGGGAACCGATGATGAGGAGCTCAGTGAAGCATGGAACCTCATCGGGCAAAAAAAGGAACAGCTCAGACAGCAGAAAGAGGAAAGGGAGCGCGAACGTCAGAGGGAAAAAGAGGAAAGAGAGCGTGAACTTGAGAGGGAAAAAGAGGAAAGGGAGCACGAACGTGAGAAGCTTGAAAGAGAAGCAAAAAAGCTGGACCAAGAAATTGAGCTCCGGAAATTAGAACTAGAGTTGAGCAAGAGGTCGGGCGATTGTCCCCAGCTAGCGGTACCTCGTCTCAACAAGGAGGCAGATTTCAAGATGTCAAAGTACATGCAGCCATATGTGATATCAGGGGATATCGGTCTGTATCTGGCTAACTTTGAGCGAACCTGCGAAAAACTGTCCTTCCAGCGAGACACTTGGTCTCAGAGATTATTGACGGTTCTGCCCAGCGAGGCAGCGGAGGTTGTCGCGCGGCTAAGCAAGGAGGACGCGGACAACTACGAGAAGGTCAAAGCTTGCCTTCTGAGAAAGTATAGGCTTAGCGCCGAGGCGTTCAGACAACGTTTTCGGAACGCTACTAAGTCCAGGGACGAGAGTTACCCTGAATTCCTGTACAATTTAAGAGTTAATTTGGGCGAGTGGCTAAAGAGCACTGATTCCTACAGTGATAGGGACGCTGTAGTCGAGCGAATTCTTTTGGAGCAGTTTTATAACTGCCTCCCAGAAAAAGAAAGAAATTGGTTACAGGACCGAGGCGAAATTAAGTCGGCAACTGAAGCTGCCGAACTTATTGAGGAGTATGCTTCGCGCCGACAATTCAGCAACCCAGCAGTAGATAGGCTCCGCAATCCCAAGTTCAGTGTAAATAACCGTCAGAAAAGGCACTTTGCTAGATTTGCAAACGAAGAAAGGAAGGCTTCTTCAGGCAAACGCCCTAGAAAGGACGGCAGTGAGAAAAGTGGGGAAATGACCAACGCGCAGAACACAAAGAGAAAGTTTGAGGCTAGAAAGCCGCTCACATGCTTTAGGTGTAATGAGCAGGGTCACATTGCCGTCAACTGCCGGAAAGAAAAGATTGCTTTCTCGTACGTCAGTGACTGCGATGAAAATATGCACCTTTTGGAACCTTACATGCATGACCTAGTAGTCAACGGGAAGCCTTGCAAGGTACTGCGCGATTCGGCCGCAACGATGGATGTTGTCCATCCGGCGTATGTATCGCCTTCCGACTATACAGGCCAGTGTGCATGGATCCGACAGGTAGTTGAGGAACAGAGTGTGTGCTTGCCGATCGCGAACGTGGTCATCGAGGGCCCTTTCGGCGAATTAACAACCGAGGCTGCCGTTTCAGGAAAGCTTCCTAAGTGCTATCCGTATTTGTTCTCCAACAAATCGGACATGCTGCTGCGAAAGAGGGGCATCCTTTTCGGAGACAGAGATGTGCAGGCCTTAACACGTTCAAAGGCGCGAGAACTAGCTACACTGCTCATACCAGAAAATTCCACAGCGGAGGAAGCGGCAGTTAAAACAGTGGTCGAAGCGGAAGATAGCGGGTCAGAAAACTTTGAGAGCGAGGCATCTCAGATAAGTCAACTAGAAAGTGAGCTTGATAAGACACGGAATGAGGACGTTCTAGAGAGTAACCTCTTGCCGCCGGTGTCTAGCAATCTCACGAGACTTCTAAGTGGAACCCGAGAGGACTTAGCTATGGAGCAAGCCAATGATCTCAGGAATAAGCTCGAAGTACAGTGGGAAGGACCTGATGAAGTCGTTGCAAAGCTTTCTAACACTAACTACGAAGTGAAATTCCCCGGTAGGCGTAAAGCAGTGCGCATTTATCATTGCAATCTTATGAAGCCTTATGTGCAGAGGGAAGCCGTGGTAAATCTAACGTTAAACCTTCCCGAGGAGATGGGGGACAACTTGATTTGCCTCAGCGGAAAAGGAAGCAACGCTCAGGAGCTTCTCAAAAAGACGGAGCAGAGAGGAGAACTAAAGAAATCCCAGCTGTCCGATCTGGGCGAGATAATGACAGAGTTTGAGGCCTGCTTCGTGGACAGGCCAGGCAGAACTGATTTGACTGAGCACGATATTGAGCTGACTTCAGACGTGCCAGTGCGATCAAGGTGCTACCGATTCTCTCCAAGGCAAAGAGAAATTCTGGATAGGGAAGTAACTCGCATGCTGGAATTAGGAGTAATAAAACCCTCGGAAAGCGATTATGCTTCGCCTATGATCTTAGTAGAAGCTCCAGGTAATGACCCTAGGCCTGTGGTAGACTACCGAAAGCTAAATTCTCTCACCAGGGATCAAGTGTATCCTATTCCGAATATTGAGGAGAGAGTAGAACAGGTCAGTAGAGCGGCATATGTGACTACGCTGGACCTTACTCGAGGATACTGGCAAGTACCGCTCACTGAACGCGCCAGCAGATACGCGGCTTTCGTCACTCCGACGGGCAGCTACCAGCCAACAATGATGAGTTTCGGGCTCAAACATGCTCCATTTTGTTTTTCCCGACTCATGGATAGGGTTTTAAAGGGGTGTGAAACATTCGCGGTGCCTTATTTAGACGACATTGCGGTTTTTTCCGACTCATGGGCGGACCATATGGTACATCTAAGAGCTGTACTGAGCCTTTTGCGTCAAGCTGGACTAACCGTAAAGGCCGAGAAATGTTGCCTGGCAAGGGCGACCGTGGACTACTTGGGTCACAATGTAGGTCAAGGTTTCAGGAAACCCAGCGAGATTAAGATTTCTGCGGTAGCAGACTACCCGCGGCCGAGCACGAAGACGGAAATTCGAGCATTCCTGGGTCTGACTGGATACTACAATCACTACATCCCTAACTATTCAGCTTTGGCTAGCCCTCTGACCGACGCTCTCCGCAAGACAGAACCGACAAATGTAGTCTGGGACGAACAAAAGGAAGCCTCCTTCGTAAACCTGAAGGCTGTGCTGATTAGCCGTCCGGTATTGCGAGCTCCAGACTATGGCCGAGAATTCACGGTCCAGTGTGATGCCAGTGATCGAGGGTTAGGTGCTGTTCTCTGCCAGAGAGATGACGACGGTAATGAGCACCCCGTGCTCTACTTGAGCAGAAAACTGAGTTCTAGAGAGAGGGCTTATTGCGCGTCAGAGAAAGAATGCGCTTGCATTGTATGGGCCATTCAAAAATTGCAGTGCTATCTTGGAGGGGCCAAATTCACCGTAGAGACGGACCATTGTCCCCTGGCTTGGCTGCAAACTGCGACATCGAAGAACAGTCGCCTTCTTAGGTGGAGCTTGATTTTACAGCAGTACAATTTTGAAATAAGATACAAAAAGGGGAAGTTAAATGGGAATGCGGACGCGCTTAGCCGCTCTTTCTAAGCGGTCCGAGATGTTCCTCACCATGTATCCAAATTGATAATCAGGTTTTTTTTTTTTTTTCGTGCGCTTGTATAGCTGTGGCTATGTAAAGCAGCACGTTTGGTTTTCTAGGAATACGTGGGTCCTGAACGTCTTGAGAGTGGGCTTTTCTCGAACAACAATGGCAGTTTTCTTTTAACCTGGTCTCCTCAGACGGGAGCCGAGTGCTTGCTTCGACATGTGGTTGAGTTTCAGACAGCTCGAGCAATTTGGCCTACAACAATCAAGACAACGCGACAAGCAACAGCGAGCTTCAAGCGTTCACGTGCAGGCCATTAAGTCGTCTCTTCATGCAGCAGCTGGGACTGCTGCCCTCCGAGACTCTTCTGGCGGGGGAGGAGGCTGTTACGACCAAGCATCCGCATTTGCGCGCTCTATTGTTCGCCTGTGGGCATGGATAAGTGCTGTGAATATGTGGTGATGGTCCAATGGCTTTAAGTGAGCCTGTTTCCAGGAATCCTGTTTTGTAAGCCTGTTTTGCTTTGTGGACACTCTGCAAATGCCAAATTGACCCTGCCAAGAGAACGTCTGGAAAAACACAAAGAAACGTCCCCCTGCGGGAAATGCAGGAAGTGCTTTCTTTCTTTTGTTCACCCTTCCAGTCGATAAGCCCTATCGTCCAGTGAGGAATGTCTACTTTCCAAAGGAGACGACAGAGTGACATGTCCGCTGACGTGCAGGACAAGAAAGGAGCATGACGCATACAGCCATTAAGTGATTTCCCGGGAATGCAGGAAAGATTTGCAATTGTCGAAAAGGGACAATGTTGGGAGCCCTATGCGGCGCGCACGTGTACTTGGGTTTCTGAGAAGTAAATCCTCTTGCCGGAACCAGCTGCCTATCGATTCTTGGCTGAAGAATAGAAATGTACCTCCTCTCCTCGCCGTTCCCAAGCTTTTCCCGCCAACAAGTGATCACGCCCAACGAAACAATGCCGGACCAGTCAGTGCTTCAGACCATCAGTGCAGTGATGTGTTCGATTGGATGCCGATATCTGAGGGGCGTGCCCTGGATTTGGTTGGTCAGCATCTTCAGAGAGGGGCTGGACATAGGGGGGGTTTTAAGGACGCTGCAGAGCACGAAATGTCGCTCTGGGCCCTGGGTAAACGGCTCATCCAGTCGCTTCTCGCTATGAACTCTTAACGCTTGCCATTTTGCTGATGTACCCTTCTTTTTCGTGTAAATAATCTTGTAAATAAGTTTCTCAAAGTGCCATTAAACCTGCTTGTACATATTTCACCAACTTCGAAGATTCAATCCTACTTCAACCCCGAGTCTCTGCACGCTACCAAGTGAAGGCCGGGTCGACGTAGCCCCAGCGTCACGACAAGCCCAACACCCAGTCCTTGTGGTCTGCGGCGACGTACATTCAAAGCATGTTGGTGAGTGTCCGGTTGGTTCGCTCGGTCAACCCATTTGTTTGCGGATGATAAGGGGTAGAATGTCGGAAAGGCGTTTGGCCCAAACAAAGAAGTTCTTCGACAACATCAGCAGTGAACTGACAATCTCGGTCGCTGATCAACACTCGGGGAGGCCCATGGCGCAGTATAACAGAGTGCAGCAAGAAGAGGGAGACTTGGTATGCAGTAGCCAATGGAAGAGCTGTCGTCTCACATTAACGAGTGTGGTAATCAGTGCAGATGACGATCCAGCGGTTGAAAAAAAAATGAGACTTGGAAGAGGGTCCCAAAAGGTCTACCCCGACCTTCTCAAAAGGGAATCTTAGAGGCGTCATAGGATGAAGGAGACCAGGAAGATTGCCTGTGTGGCGTTTGTGACTCGCACACTGAGCAAAGCTAGCCCCATACTTCTCAGTGGTTTCACACATCAGTGGCCAGTAGAAACGTTCTTGGATGCGATAGAGCATCCGCTCAAATCCCAGGTGTCCCGAAGTGGGGTCGTCGGGCATAACGCGCAAAAAAAGGAGCGTAGGCTGACGGGCACCACCAGAATGTAGCGGAGACCAGTGGAGCAATAGTCCTTTTTGTACAAAAGACCACCCCGTATACAATAGGGACTGGAAGCTGTAGGGTCCCCTGCAGCGGTAAAGAATGGTTGGGGATTCTCGTCCTTCCTCTGCTCAGTGCGGAACGTACGGGTATCGGGGAATGGAGGTAAAACCGCAGTGATGTAATGATCAAAATTTTTTTAGGTGTCACATTCTGTCGTGGGAAGCGGTAAACGTGAGAGACCGTCCACGTCAGCGTGCCGGCGTCCACTCGTGTACGAAAATGTGTAATCGAAGTCTTGTAAACGGATTACCCACCATGCAAGACGGCCAGATGGGTCACGGAGGTTTATCAGCCAGCACAGGGAATGATCAGTAACCACTGTGAAGGGTCACCCGTATAGATAACAGCGAAACCGCTGAACGGCAAAAACTACTGCAAGGCATTCCTGCTCCGTGATTGTGTAATTGCGTTCAGGTGTGCTTAAGGAACGACTGGCGTAAGCAATAACATGTACCTTGTCGCCATAACGCTGAATCAGCACAGCTCCAATGCCAACACCAATGGCGTCCGCGTGCAGATCCGTTGGAACAGAAGGGTTGAAATGCCGGAGAATCGATGTGATCTTAGTAAAAACTTGAGCTGGCGAAAAGAAGAGTCACACACTGATGTCCACTCGAAGAGAGCTTCTTTGTGGAGAAGGCACGTGAGCGGGTTGGCGATGTCAGCAAAACGGAGAATGAAGCGGCGAAAATATGAGCACAGTCCTAGGAAACTTCAAAGTTCCTTCACGTTCTGAGGTGTTGGAAACGATGCAACAGCCGCGGTCTTTTGAGGGTCAGGTCTGACGCCTTCACGATCGACGAGGTGTCCTAGTACCAAAATCTGATGCTCACCGAAGCGATACTTCGAATTAAGTACTAGACCGGCGTTTTTGAAGCAGTTCAGCACGAAAGCGAGGCGTTCATTCTGCTCATTGAATGTCCGGTCAAAAATGAAATCATCGAGGTAGCACATACATATTTGCCATTTTAGTCCACGTAGGATCACGTCCATAAATCTCTTGAAAGTTGCAGGAGCATTGATGAGCCCAAAAGGCATTGCCTTAAATTCAAAGAGGCCATCTGGTGTGATAAAAGCCGTTTTCTCCTTGCACAGCACGGTTTTCGGTGAGGCCTTTCATGCGAAACACTGCTATTCGAATTCACAACAAACCTTCACCTTAATCGTGACTCCTACTTTCAAAGTGACGTCATTTATCTGGACTTTTCCAAAGCATTTGACTGCGTACGCCATCATCGCCTCATGGCTAAACTTTCGAGCCTCCGTCTTGACCCTCTGGGTTTATCGTGGATCCACTGTTTCCTTTCTAACCGTTCGCAACGCACTTTAATCGTCATAATCACATCATTATCAGCCTGACTATACCCACTACAGGGAGAAGGCCTCTCTCATAATTCTCCAATTTACTCGGTTGTGTGCTAGCTGCATCCACTTCACCCCTGCGAACTTCTTCACCTCATCCGCCCACCTAACTTTCTGCCGCCCCCTGCTATGCTTTTCTTCCCCTAGAATCCAGTTTGTTACCCTAAGCGACCATCGGTTATCCTCTCTTCGCACTACATGTCCTGTCCATGCCCGTTTTTTTTCTTAATTTCCACTAGAATGTCGGTAACTTGAGCTATTTCTCTGACCCACTCCGCACGCTTCCTATTTCTAATGTTACGCGTACCATTTTTCTTTGCATAGCCCTCTGGGTTGTCCTCAACTTAAGTAGAGCCCTCTTGGTTAGCCTCCACGTTTCAGCCCCATAGGTGAGTACAGGTAAGATGCAACTGTTGTATACTTTCCTCTTGAGCGATACCGGTAAGCTGCTAGTCATAATCTGCGAGTGCTTGCCAAATGCGCTCCATCCCAATCTTATTCTTCTCGTTATTTCCTTTTCGTGGTCCGGATCAGCGGTTACTACCTGTCCTAAGTAGACATATTCGCCTACAACTTCCAGTACTTCGCTACCTAATATAAACTGCTGTTCCTTCCCGAGGCTGCTGAACATTACCTTAGTCTTCTGCAAGCCTACCTTTCTACTTTTCCTGCCTAGGTCATCAATCATTATTTGCAGTTCATCCCTCGAGTTGCTTAGCAAGGCAATGTCATCAGCAAATCGCAGATTACTGAGGTATTCTCCATCTACCCGTATCCCTAACTGCTCCCATTCCAAGTCTCTGAATACTTCTTCTAAGCAAGCTGTGAATAGTACTGGGGAGATTGTGTCTTTTTGCCTAACACATTTCTTTATCGGAATTTTGTTGCCTTCTTTATGCAGAACTATGGTTGCTGTGCAGCCACTATATATATCTTCCAGCACTTTCACGTTCGGCTCGTCTAGCTACCCCCTGGTTTCGCAATGCCTGCATCACCGGCGAGGTTTCAACTGAGTCAAATACTTTTTCGTAATCACTGAATGCTATGTATAAGGGCTGGTTATATTCCGAGCATTTTCTATCACCTGATTGATGGTTGGATATGATGGATAGTAGAATACCGTTTCCGAAAACCTGCTTGATCCTTTGCTTGACTACAGTCAAAGGTTGTCCTGATTCTATTAGTGATTACCTTAGTAAATACTTTATACGTAACAGACAGTTAGATGGTCTGTAATTTTTAAGGTCCTTAGCGTCCCCTTTCTTATGAATGAGGATAATGTTTGCACTCTTCCATGGTTTCGGTACCGTCGATGACACCAGGAACTGCGTATACAGGGTGGCCAGTTTTTCTAGCACGATATCCCCCCCCCCCCCCCCCGCGTCTTTTACCGAATCTGTAGTTATCTAATCCTCTCCGGCTGATTTCCGTCTTTTCATAGTTTCTATGCTTTCTTGACCTCGTGCTTCGTCACTGGTGGAACGTCTGACTGTTTTGTCCTAGCACTAATCTCATTACGGTCCTGGCTACTTTGGCTACTGTAGAGATCTGTATAGAACTCCTCGGCTACTTTGACTATCTTGTCCACATTCGTGATGACGTTGTCCGCCTTGTCCCTTATCCCATACATCTGGTTTTTGCATATGCCCAATTTCTTCTTTACCGCTTTAAGGCTTCCCTCACTCTTTACAGCATGCTCAATTTTCTCCATGTTATACTTCCTTATATCGGCCACCTTGCGCTTATTGATTTGCTTTTCTACCTCCGCCAATTCTATCTTGTCTGTTGGATAGGAAGCTTTCAAACTCTGGCGTTTCTTAATCAGATCTTCCGTCTATTTATACAGCTTACTGGTGTCCTCTCTAACTATCCTACCGTCTACTCTACAGCTCACTCAGTAATGATATCTCTGAAATTATTGTTCATTGCTCCTAGGGTAATGTAGCCATCCTCGGTTAGAGCTGAACATCTATTCTGTAGCGAGATCCTGAACTCTTCTGCCCTCCCCCTCACCGCTAATTCGTTGATGGGTTTCTTTCTTACTAATCTGGTGCGTTCCTTCTTGAGATTTAGGCTAATTTGGGACCTCACCATCCTGTGGTCAGTGCATCGCACTTTATAATACTATAGAATTCATCTATACTACCCGGTATATACATATTGACAACGGAACCTACTCCTAGTTGTCGCCTCTCTGGTAAACCTCGATAACACAGTACATGCCCATCCTTCAGTAGAGTATATGCCTCATTCGGCCCACTAAGAACTATAACATCCCATTTTATACCATCTAGTTCCTCTAACAGCACTCCTAAACTGGCATCACTAGCTAGAATTCTAGCGTAAAACGTTGCCAGGGTCAGTTTCCAATGGCGGCCTGTCCAGCGGAGCCAGGAATTCTTAGCACCCCCTGCAGCGTCACAGGTCTGACCTCCGCCGTGGTCAGTTGTTCCACAGCCGCTGGTGACTGAGGGCCGGTGTTTTATGGAACTTATCATGAGAGGTTGCGGCGAATTACTGCACCAGGGTGGCCAACTCCTGTTCTGGTGAGGGAGTGCTTTGCCGGAGGTGTTGACCGGCATCAGGTCGCACTCAAAACCTGTTTATGCAATTCCATCGACACGCGGAATTTTTTGATATTTTTTTTATCCGGTGGAGAATTGCGCGGCATCGGGATTTCAACCCCGGTCCTGTTGCATGCGAGGCGGATGTTCTACTGCTACGCCACCGCAGCACCTAGGCAAAGCAGCGGTGGCAAAGCCGACGAGCTTGCAAACCAGCATTCTAAGCATCAGAAAAATAGCGCATACTTGCCTCCTGTAGTAAGAGTTCAGATTTTTCCTTCTTGCGCTTTAGGACAGCCTGTACGGCATGGATTTCATTGATTCCGTCCTGAAAAAGGCAGAGCGGGTAGATAATGTCATGGGAGAGCGAGATATCAGCCGAGGCAATATCTGAAAAGCTGCATCACAGGTTAGCCAAGAGCATATTAGATTCAAATTTTATATCCTATTTTGTTATTGTAGTATCATCTTCATTTCATTTGTGTCACCCTCGCGCCCGACTGCAGAATTACAGGGCGCTTTATAACAAGATGTAGAGCCCTTAGTCTCAATAGGAAGTGCAGCGACATGTTATGTTGTCGTAATCTTTCCAGACAACAGGAACACTGGCTCTGGTCTTCAAAGTAATTACATGGCAAAATTTCAAAACGCATATTGGCAAATATCTGTTCAATAACCCGCCGCAGTGGCTCAGGCTACTGAGGAGGATCGAGTTATCGAGACCGACAGCGTTTAGGTGGAAGCGAAACGCAAAACGCGTGCTGTGCGATGTCAATGCACGCAAAAGGTAGTCTGGCTAAGCATTTCACAAATCTAATGCGTATTGTATCTTCCTTGCTTGCGACCAAGTTTAAGCAAGAAGTGTTCGTGGAAGGTGCAATGGCAAGCAGAAAACACTGAAAATTAGTTATCACTAAGCCCTGCCACACGTCAAATTTAATGCCTTTTCCGTCGAAAGACGCTCGTTCAAAATGATATTTGTTTGCTGCTTCATGAGAAAATATAATGACATTTGATGAAAACGACATTAGGTATCGAATGAGTTTGAGGTACTCATCCCAATGCGATCAACGAGGAAATGTGTTTAGTCGACACTAGAGATTCCCACCTGCATTAAATACTACTGGCTCCTATAATTTTGCAGCTAGTCATTTATGAAAAATATGCCAAATAGCATAAAAAAAATACTGGCCCCCATCGCTGCCAGCCAACCCGTAGCACCGCACAGGTCGCTCCTGCGGCCGCGGTCCGTTGGCGCCGACACGGCGAATTTCTTTCGCCACCTTCAAAAAAGCATGCTCTGTTCATCTTGAATAATACGCTCTTAATTTGAGGAAGAAATCTAAAAAAAATATCTTTACTGAGGAGCGCTGTTATGTAACTAGATTTTGGAAAAAGTGATAACAGAAGTAGAAGCAAATTTCTGCTTTTAGCAGCTCATCCGATTTTGTTCTCCGCTGCTAAGGCGTCGCCGAAGTTACACCTTCCCTGTACTATAAGGCAAGTTGTGAGAAAATTGAACTAAGGCAGCTGTATGAATAGGAAATTTACTATTTCCAAAACAGTTCCAGCCACGGCTTTTTTGCGAAACCGTTTAGGCGTTTAGGCCTAGCAACGACTAGGGCCTAGCACACGGCCAGAGCGCCTTCGTCGGCCGCCTTCGCGGGCAGCGTCGGTGCGGTAAGCTCGCGGCACCCGATGTAGCAAGCGTTACGAATTTGCGGTATTCTTTCTTGACGAGGCTAAGCTCGAGCATATTTCGTCGGGCCTTAATACGGCGAGTGAACGATTTGGCAAAAAACGCACGATAATCAGCGGGGCTGCGCCGTAGGGCGATACTCGAAAGTTCTATAAAATCGCCGTCGGACACTAGATACCGCCCACTTTACGCGTTGCTCTTGACACTTGCTTTAGTGCGGAAAGTGTACGTTGTGTAAACTCGTACGCGTTTCGCAATTGAGCGCAGACGTGCGCACCTTCCGTACTCCCTTTCGTAAACAAACGCCGCCGCCACAGCCGCTAACTTCGTAATTGATAGTCCTAATCAAAAGGTTGGTTACAAGGTATGCAAGACATGAATGTCAATTTAAAGGCTGCTTTCGTTTATAAGTGCCTTCATCTTCGCAACATATTGAAGGCACTCCATTATTTGCATATCAATCACAGTTAACATAATTTGGAAATGACATTAACTTTGGTCGTGTACGAGCGCGTCTAAAATATGACATTAACCTGAACAAATATCATTCGGTGCGATTGCTTGCTTTCTGCGTCGAAAAAACGCGATTCACGGCCGCCGTCATTCTCGTGAACCATCACTGAAACATATACAAACGTGTTTGTGGCAAGGTTTTAAGTGTGTTCGAAAAACCAACTACGCAGCAACTCTTCCCGGACATTGCTAAAGGTTGCCAGTGGCGTTGTATCTGTTAAACTGCGACCAACGACGAAAACATGATGCGCGCGCACAGACGCTGACACGAACAGCGCCCGCCTGCGCTTTGCGACAGGCGGCGTTGTCGGCGTTTTGTGCATCGCGTATACAGCGGGTGCACTGACTGGTACCGACGCGTGCGCACCGCCGGGAAGCATGCAACTCACATAAGAAGGTCACCGTATGCACTGTCGTGCCCCGCAGAAGCGAACCGTGCTCAAATGTAACCAAATTGTCCAGTTAGAATATCTCAGCCAATCGAGCTTTCATCATGTCCATGCGACTTCACCATCATCATCATCATCAATACCCACTGCAGGGCGAAGGCCTCTCCCATATTCCTCCAGTTAACCCGGTCCTGTGCTAGCTGCATCCAATTGACCCCTGCACACTTCTTAAACTCATCCGCCCACGTCTAACGTTCCGCTACTCCTTGCTACGCTCTCCTTCCTTTGGAATCTAATTTGTTACCCTAAGCGACCATCGGTTGCTTTCGCTTCGCTATACATGTCCTGCCCATGCTCATTTCTACTTTTGATTGCCACTAGAATTTCAGTAACTTGAGTTATTTCTCTGACCCACTCTGCACGTTTCCTATCTCTTAACGTTACATCATCATCATCAGCTAGACTATACCCAACTCAGGACGAAAGCCTCCCCTATTTTCTTCCAATTAACCCTGTTCTGCGCTAGCTGCATCTACTTAACCCCTGCGAATTTCCTAACATCATCCGCCAACCTAACTTTCAGCCATCCCCTGCTGTGCTTTCGTTCCGTCGAAGTCCAATTGGTTACTCTTAGAAACCATCGGTTATCCCCTCTTCGCATTACATGCCCTGCCCTTGCCCATTTCGTCTTGTTGACGTCTGCTAGACTGTCTTTAACTCAAATTATTTCTCTGACCCACTCTGCACGCTCCCTGTTCCTTAACATTACACCTACTATTTTTAATTCCATGGCCATATGCATTCTCCTCAACTTAAGAAGAACCCTTTTCGTTAAACCCCACGTTTCAGCCCCATAGGTGAGTACAGGTAAGATGCAACCGTTGTATACTTTCCTCTTGAGCAATAGCGGTAAGCTCCTGGTCATAATCTGCAAGTACTTGCTAAATGCGCTCCATCCCAATCTCATTCTCCTAGTTATTCTCTTTCGTAGTCCGGATCTGCGGTCACTACCTGTCCTAAGCAGACACAGTTGTCTACCACATCCAAGACTTCGCTACCAGGGTGTCTAGCAAACCACTATTTTCAAAATCCCTGACTTTTCCAGGTTTTCGCTGAATATGTCAAGTCAAATTTCGTGACGAGTGAAGAGGCTCAAAAATGTAGCTGCTGATGATGAGCATAGACGAATAATTCCCAACAAAAAGCTATTTATTATTCATATTCTGAAGTTTACAATAGTGAAAGGCTGTTATTAGCGTTAAAAGCGGGTAAAAACGTCGCAAGTTTACTGATAATTTAAAGTGCACTGATGCCACCCTCAGCAGAGCTCTTTGATACTACCAGTTGTGAAATTTCCTATAGGCGCCATGTATGAAAAAACAGCAGTTTTGATAATCGATAACCACCATTCCTCAGCCACAAACGTCATTTCGGGTGTTCCTCAAGGCTCTGTGCTCGGTCCTCTTCTGTTTTTGGTATTCATTAACGACCTTCCTTGCAACATCTCATCATCAATTCCCCTTTTCGCAGACGACTGCGTTCTCTATCGACGCGTATCATCGAACAACGACCAATACCTGCCCCAAACTGACCTCAACGAAATTACTAAATGGTGCACCCGACGGTGGATGACACTAAACGTTTCAAAATGCAAGTTCATGACAGTATCACGCAAACTCAATAGCTTAAATTGTCAGCATTCTTTAAGGTCAATCCCCCTAACACAAGTCGAGTCCTACCGGTACTTAGGAGCAACAATCACTTCCATAGTCCGAGCACATCTTACATATAGTAGCTGAAAGTTCCAAATGGCTCAACCGCCAGAGAAGCCCCTTCATTTATCTGTAAACTTGCTTACGAAACTTTCTCTCGCACTGAACTTGCCTCGCCCATTTGGAATCCAGACCAGACATACTTAATTGACGCATTAGAATCAGTACAGAGTCGCGGGGCCCGATTTATTACTTCATGTTACGACCGTAGGAGAAGTGTTTCTGGCATAAAATCATCGCTTGACATACCGCCACTGACTTCTCGCCGTACAATTGCCAAACTTAGCCTTTTCCACAAGTTATATTACAATTTTCCTCATTTGCGCGGCACACTCCTACTCCATTCCAATAGAACATCGTGTCGCCTTTTTAACAGTCTGAGCCTATAGCGTCTAAATGGTTCCACCAATGCATTTCATAAATCCTTCTTTTCATCCGCCATTGAACAGCGGAATGGTCTACCTGAGGCGATTGTAAATGAGAGTGATCCAATTAAATTCAAAACCCTGCTTTTATCTTATCTGCTTCCTTAGTCGCACTTTTGAGTACCGCCTCTGCACGTGTTGTATATATATATATATAGGGAGGGAGGGGGTTGAAGCTCGAATGGGTCCGGTAGGTCATAAACTTGATGTAGGTGACACACGGTGGAAAAAACAACACTTTAATCCGACGTTTCTGCCGGGGTCCGGCCTTTGTCAAGGAATGTAGAAAGAAGCTGTCGGTTCCCATTTCTTATATACATGCACAATCGAAGAATCCGTGACCAGCCACTGTCAACAAATAAACACCAAAATATCAAAAACAAGATTTCACATGCGTGATGTAATGGCGGTGCAAGGTATATAGACCGAATGACACGTGTTGCGCTTAGGTCATGCATCTTAATATGTTGCACAAAGAAGATATATCACTAAAGAGATGATTGTCACTATCAGCGCACAAAACAAAATATCGCGAGGTTATAATGGGTGGAGTACATGTCACATTTAATCCTGCAATATTCAGGAGGGGGATTTATAAACTGAAATATCATTCTCATTGGTAGGCGACAGTAGCAGATAACACGTCAGTAGAATTTAACAGTGAAATATAACTGTGATTTAGCGCGGTACACACACACACAAAAAGTAAACAGTCACTCAAATCGCGGCATGGTGACAAAACTCGATTTTCTGCTCAATGCTATGGGGACAAAAAGAAGCAGTTAAAGTTAACTGTTCGTAACAGTGTTGATAACACTGTTATCCGACTGGATACTCCAGCTTTCATTACGCAATGCGGTGCCCGCATCGAAGATGCCTACCACCTCCTGGACATGGTACCTTCTACAGCATCAACTATCCTTCTACATATCAGGACAAACGATCTGGCTTCCAACTCAGGACAGTCCGTGTTTCAAAACTACTGCAAATTACTGGACCACATATCAGCCACCCGGCCCGGCATCACTCGTGTGTACGCTAGCCTGGTTCTACCAAGAACAGAAAATCGTCGAAACCACAGAAACAGGGCTTTTCGCTGGCAAAATTGAGAGGCATGCCTCTTCAACCGCCTACTGCGGGCCTTCTGCAGGCGCTCCAAGCTCCTTTACTATGTTGACCATGGCTTTGAGTGGCTTCCACCGACACGCGTGCTCGCTGCCGACGGCCTCCATCCAAGCTATGACGGAACCGCCCTGATTGCAAGTAAGATTAAGCATTTCTGCTCAAAAGCCACTCCAGATGTGGGAGCGCCCTCATGGATTGAGTGCGCACCAAATAAGCCTTCTGCAGGAATGATAAGCGCTTCGATAGGGCATGCACTTACAGACAATCCCGTTACTGGTGCCATTACTTCAAGCCCTTCTGCAGTCAACACTTTTGCTACCGGCGTCTGTCCTGGTGGTGTCCTTAATGCAACTACTTGCTGTTCCCGACACAGCTGTCCCCGACGAGGCTGCTCCCGTCGACGCACTTACAGGCGATTCCACTACTGGTGCCATTACTTCAAGCCCTACTGCAGTCAACACTTTTGCTACCGGCGTCTGTCCTGGTGGTGTCCTTAATGCAACTACTGCTGTTCCCGACACAGCTGTCCCCGACGAGGCTGCTCCCGTCGACGCACTTACAGGCGATTCCACTACTGGTGCCATTACTTCAAGCCCTAGTGCCGCCAACGTTATTACTACCGGCGTCTGTCCTGGTGGTGTCCTTAATGCAACTACTGCTGTTCCCGACACAGCTGTCCCCGACGAGGCTGCTCCCGTCGACGCACTTACAGGCGATTCCACTACTGGTGCCATTACTTGAAGCCCTAGTGCCGCCAACGTTATTACTACCGGCGTCTGTCCTGATGGTGTCCTTGCTGCAAATACTGCTGACACTGCTGTTCCTGACGCAGCTGTCCCCGACGAGGCTGCCCCCGTCGATGCGCCTGTTGCTGACGCTTCTGCTTCCGGCACTTCCGTCACTGCGTCTCCCGCTCACGCTATTCCCGATGCCCCGACCCTTGGCTCTTCCACTACCGACACTTTCACTCACACCAAATCTGCTCCAGTCTCGCCTGGTCTCGATGATGCTGATTCTGACGCTCCCGCTGAAGAAGCCCTTCCCGCTCCCAGCGTATCATCTAGTGGTCCTCATGATGCCGACCCTTCAGCTTCCAACGCCCAGAGCTCCAGCCTTCATTGCCCCGCTGTTTCCGACTCTGGAGATCTTTGCCCTCAGAAGTGTAATACTCAGTTTTTAAACAGTCGTGTTTATAGGGCTCGAGGCTCCGGAACTTCCACTTCTAAGTCGAACTTTTGCAAAGCCCATGCTACGTCTGCTCCGTCTTCAACTAACCATGCCTCGACCGAGGAACGCCAGTACAACCTTCGAAAGAAACTCCCGAACACTGTAAGAAAACCCTTATGACTTAAAAACTCGGTTCCTAAGAAAAAGCCCAGCCTCAAATACTCCAACGAATTTCTACGCGTTAGGAAAGTAGTAGAAAAGCGGATTCGTGCAGAACTGCATGTTATGACTTTAAAGGCTTATCTAGCATGCTCTACTGCCCCGCGTGGTCTCCGCGTTAATGTAAAACCAGCAACATCCAAACTGTCTAAGAGCAACAGTGCAAAATGGGACAGCATATCGGCAACGGCTGCTTTGGAATTTACGCGCATTATTTTGGATCACCACCAATCTGCCCTAAAGTCATTAGCTAATACAGAAAAACAATTGCTTAATCATCTTAACCTCTCTTGCGAAGAACTTGCTGCTCTTGACGCGTACAAAAAGAAAAAATGGGAAGAGATTAACTCCGTGAAATCCAAAAAGCTTTTGCGCGACAAAATCTCCCGGCCCGCGCAGTCCCAGCCTCCGTTGCCACTGCCATCTCAGGTTCGAACCTCAATTGTAAATCTTTCAAACTTCACCCTGACTAATGACGACGAGAGTGCCCTGGCACACGGCCTAAATTTTTGCCCTGCATCAGGTGGGTTCAATGAGTTTCAATTGTTAAAAGACTTGGAAAATTTTGCCCGCAATATGAGACTTAAGGAGTACTTCCATGGCCGGCCACAAGATCCCGTACAAGATGGTAAATCGCCCTCTCAAAATCACTGGACTCCCCCGACTCAAAAAGAAAACTGCCTCGACATTTGTATTAAGGCAGTCCAAAATGATGTGCTGAAAGCTTACAATACCCAAAAGAAATTTTGTCGTAACCTTTCTGGAAAAGAAACCGCATCAATAAAACGACTCGCGTCACAAACTGATATTGTCATAAAGCCCGCTGACAAAGGTGGTGCCATCGTAGCCATGAACAGAAGTGACTACATCGCGGAAGCAGAGAGGCAACTGGCGGATGGTTCCTTTGACCACCTGCTAGAAAGCGATCCGACTGAGGAGTTTAAAACTGTCTTGGAAGAAACCTTATCCAGTCTTCGCTTGAGTGAAACAATTGACAAAAGCACTGCAAAGTCAATAATTCCCCTCAGCCCTGTACCAGGCGGATTTTATTTATTGCCCAAAATTCATAAACCTAACAACCCTGGACGACCCATCATTTCCGGTATAGGAACCGTAACGGAAAACCTGTCACGCTATATTGACACTCTAATCAATAAGATTCCAGCCACATTCCAGTCCTACATAAAGGATACAACTGATTTCCTAGCAGATATAGCTGATATCACCATACCTCAAGGCGTCTTGCTCGTAACCCTGGATGTTGCGTGACTTTATACGAATATTCCCCGCTCCGATGGTATCCAGTCAGTTGTAAAGGCTTTTGAAGATCGAACCTTGTGCAGTAACATTGACGGTTCTACATTGGCTATCCTTCTTAAATTGATACTTGAACTTAACAACTTTGAATTTGATGGCAGACATTATGTCCAGATTAACGTAACATCGATGGGTACACGTATTGGTCCCAACTACGCCAACATATTCATGGGCTTATTAGAAGACCGGTTTCTCGAAGACTACCCGCTAAAGCCTTTTTACTACAAGAGATTCATAGACAACATTTTTTTATTTGGCAACATGGTGAATCAGAACTTCTATCATTCATCTCTAGTTTTAATAATGTGCATGAGGCCATAAACTTTTCTCATTCTTATTCTCGAACCACTATTGCTTTTCTAGACGTGACAGTGTCAATAAAGAATGGCAAACTAATCACTGATTTATACCGGAAACCCAGTGACAGACCTCAGTACCTGCACTTCGACAGCAGCCATCTTAAATACTGGAAGACTAGCATTCTATATGGACAAGCCGTCCGCTTTAAACGGATATGTTCAGACGATTGCGACTTTGAATTTCACTGTGCCAACCTTCGTAACACCCTAATGGAACGCAAATATCCAGAGCGCCTAATAAATGATGCAGTGGAACGAGCAAGCCTTCTTGATCGCAAAGCACTCCTCAAAGCGGAAAAGGAACCATCCGGCCAATCACGAATCAATCTCGTGCTAACGCATTCAGCTTCGGCCCCCAACGTTGCAGGCATATTAAAGAAACATCATAGTATTCTCATGCAAAGTGATCGTCTAAAAGAAATTTATCAGCAAGCCCCCCGTGTTGTCTATCGCCGTAACAAGAACCTCAGTGATATTTTAACTTCATCTAAAACTAGCCCCACTGCACCAATCGGCTGCCATCCTTGCAATAAGTCACGCTGCAAAGTTTGTGCACAAATGACTACATCAGCGAAAGCTTTCAGCACTGCATCGAACTTTAATGTAAAGATTCGAGGCAACTTCTCATGTGATACGGACAACGTGATTTACATGCTTGAATGTTCTATCTGCAAAATTCAGTACATTGGCCAAACCGAAACACCCTTCAGATACCAATTTAATAATCATAAAGCTCATTGTAATACACCGCCTAACCTTCCTATCTCTAAGCATGTAAACATTACCAAGCACCTCTTTGAAAAAATGCAAGTAACTTTACTGGAATCAGGTTTCAGAGCCCGCCTTGAACGCGAAGTTCGCGAATCATTTTTAATACATAAGTTTAACACGGTTTCTTGTGGTCTGAATGAAAACTATGGCAAGCTAACTTGTCTCTCGTCGTAGCATTTTAACTAAATGGTAGCACCTTTGGCAGCTTCTTAAAAGATATTATGTTTAATCGACATTGGCTCCATTTTGCACTGTTTGCCTCCTCGCTTGCGCTTTTACGGTCACAGCCCAAAGCCCCTCACAGGATGTCATGCCAATGTCGATTAAACATAATATCTTTTAAGAAGCTGCCAAAGGTGCTACCATTTAGTTAAAATGCTACGACGGGAGACAAGTTAGCTTGAAAATGTTTTCATTCAGACCACAAGAAACCGTGTTAAACTTATGTATTAAAAATGATTCGCGAACTTCGCGTTCAAGGCGGGTTCTGAAACCTGATTCCAATAAAGTTACTTGCATTTTTTCAATGAGGTGCTTGGTAATGTTTACATGCTTAGAGATAGGAAGGTTAGGCGGTGTATTACAATGAGCTTTATGATTATTAAATCGGTATCTGAAGGGTGTTTCGGTTTGGCCAATGTACTGAATTTTGCAGATAGAACATTCAAGCATGTAAATCACGTTGTCCGTATCACATGAGAAGTTGCCTCGAATCTTTCATGTTTGCCAGTTTCTCACGATCATATTCTTCCCGCCGTAACATGCACTGATCATTACAACTTATCCAATAACCTTGCCCACGATTCCTTTTGTTTTCAACACTGTTACGAACAGTTAACTTTAACTGCTTCTTTTTGTCCCCATAGCATTGAGCAGAAAATCGAGTTTTGTCACCATGCCGCAATTTGAGTGACTGTTTACTTTTTGTGTGTGTGTGTACCGCGCTAAATCACAGTTATATTTCACTGTTAAATTCTACTGACGTGTTATCTGCTACTGTCGCCTACCAATGAGAATGATATTTCAGTTGATCAATCCCCCTCCTGAATATTGCAGGATTAAATGTGACATGTACTCCACCCATTATAACCTCGCGATATTTTGTTTGTGCGCTTATAGGGGGCGCTGCGAGTGGCCGCCGAGTGCGGACACAGTTTTCATGGGCTCTGTGAATTTTCGCCACCTGTCGCGGAAATTGACCAGCTACCCACCAGATTCTTCGTCAGGGAACGAAGAAAGCTCCAAGGACCACGCGGAGTGACCTGTTTCGGCAAGTGAACCTTGTTTCCCGCCGATTTTTCGGTTTTTCGTTTTCACGGACCACGTCGATCAGCTAACCCTAGTGAGCCGCCATTACCGAGCTGCCGCGGCGAACGCTGCGGCAGAGTCACTGACGCCGACGCCGCACATCTACGGCACGGCGCGGGAAGTAGGGCGAACTCTAAGGAAATGACAAACATGGAGATCGTTGATGGAGAGAATATAAGCCCGGAGGACATGATACAAGGCTCATGGTTCACCGTGAGGAAGTCGAAGGCGCTACCACTCGAGATCGCGGAGGCGCAGACAGACGAAGGAAAATGCGACACGAAGCAAACATCTACGACGAAGGAAGGCAGACGCTTAGCACGCCAATCAATAGAGACGCTGCGTACGCATTTGCCGCCGTGCACATACAAAATCATTCTGCGGCCGAGAGGCGGCCTAACAAAATTGCTACAGGGTGGAGAAGTGACCGCGATAGACGCGGTGAAGATGGCGGCAGGACTCGATCCCTCCAAAAATAAGGACGACGTCGTTGTACTCAACCACAAGCAAAACTCGATTATGGTTGGCACCAGCCAAAAAGAGAAGATGGAAAAGTATTCAAAAATTACCCACATCCCCTGCGGAGAAAATCGCATCGACACATTTGCCTACTTAGCGTCTCCTGAAAATTGTGGGAAAGGCGTAATACATGGCATACCTCTATACCACTCCGTGGAGTACATCTTGGACATGTTGAATTGCCTCAACAATCCTCGAGTAGTTGGAGCCCGGAGGCTTGGAAAAGACTCCAAGACGGTGCTTATACTCTTCGAGCAAGTGGAGGTGCCCCGATGGATCTTCTATGGTGGCATGCCTCTGAAGTGCCAACTTTATCGCAAGAAATATTAAGTTTGTGAATCGTGCGGGAGACTTGGACACCGTTCAGATGTCTGCCCGGACCCCGACAACATAAGATGCAGGGGGTGCGGCATGGAGCTCCCACCACAGGAGCATCGCTGTGAGCCAAAGTGCATGCTCTGTGGAAAAGCCCATATTCTCGGAGACAAGAAGTGCAAGGAAATGTATCGCACCCCGCATCACGTTAAGAAGAAGGCATGGGACAAGCTGACTCAACAGCAACAGCAGCAACATCAACAGCCGCAAGCTCAAGACCAACCCCCAACGGGTCGGCGCAGCAGATCAAAGAGCAAGCAAGGGCGAGAGTTCAAGGTCAGGGACGAATCCTTTCCCCGGCTAGACGGCAACAAGACGGAACTGGTGGAATGTTCCAGCCCACGGGACCCGGCGGACGCCTGGCGGCGGAGCGGCAGCCAGGAGCAGCAGGGGGTGAGTTTCGCAGATATGGTCTCCCAGAAGGAATTGGCAAAACTAAGAGATGAAAATAGACAGCTTAGAAGCATGCTACAAAATCTTAATGGGGTAGTAGATTCCCTTCGAGGTCAAATTCAAAATCTGCAACAGCAGGGGCAGTCCAGATCTGGCACAGCCGCTAATCTGAATATCAGGCCCAATACGCAGAACGCTAAAGAGGATAGCATGATCACTGACACGGCAAGCACTCCACCTGTAAAACGGAAGGTACGCGAGGATCCCTCCGAAGAAAAATCAGTAGAAGAAAGGGTGACCCGAATTGAGGGGGCGCTAGATTCGATGGCCGCCTCCCTAAATCAAATCACCTCCCAACTCCAGACGCTTGTGGGGGCAGTGCAAAAACAAGCTGAGGAGTCTCAAGTACTCCGGAACGAGCTGCTAGGCATCAACGCCTGGCAGCAGAACATCGAACAGACCCTTGCGAGTAAACAATGCTCGCATGGCTAAGTATGAGATATGGCAGTGGAACTGTCGCGGATTCCGAAGGAAACGGCCGGTGCTGCAGCAGTTCCTCGCAACGATAGAACATGCGCCTCTCGCATTAGCACTTCAGGAAACCGGGGGCCCGGCTAAACTTTCGGGATACCAAGCATTCCACAGCGATAAGGGGGAGCGGGCGGCAGTGACAACTTTAGTTAAAAGAAATATGGCAGCAGTACAACACGACCTCGCATCGCCAGAGATAGAAAGTGTTTTTGTGGAGATTATCCTGGGAACCAGTCCTAGGGCCAGTATCTTCCTCCTCAATATTTACAGCTCACCGAGGCAGCGCAAGGCCAGATTCAGGACTTTGCTCCGGAAAGCAGAGCAAGTCAGCGGGGAACATCAGTTAGTGATTATGGGTGATTTCAATGCAAGACACCCTGCGTGGGGATACTGTACACCTTGCCCTAAAGGGAGGCAGTTGTGGGAGGATATACAAGACCTAGGGTACACTATACATACAGATCCTACCTGTCCGACACGAATTGGGAACAGTGTTAGCGTCGACACATCCCCCGACCTCACACTATCTAGGCGCACCCTCAGTCCCCAGTGGAACAACACGGACATGAACTTCGGTAGCGATCACTACATAATCGCGCTTAAACTTGGGGGTGGCCCCGGCCCCAAACGTCGTGCAAAGCCGGCGATAGTGGAATGGGACAAATTTCGGGACAACAGGACAGGCGACAATGAAGGAAAAATAACCGACCTCGACACGTGGGTTGCACAACTAAAGTCCGACGTCAAGGCAGGAACTAAATATCTCGATGACGCTAACGCTCCGGATTTAGTGGATAGTCGTCTTCTCCGCATGTGGGAGGCAAAGGAACGAATGGAAAGGAGACTTAAGGGGCAGCGGTGGAATCGTAACCTAAGGCGCAAGATAGCTCGGCATAATAAGGCCATTGAAGATTACGCTTTCAAGCTATGCGAGCAAAACTGGGGGGATCGATGCGAACACATGGAGAATAATATGAGCATGCCTAAGACCTGGGGACTTCTTCGTAACCTTCTGGACCCTGAGAGCTCGAAAGCTCAAGTAAGCACTAACCTCATGAAGATTAGACACTCCTTTCCAGGAGATGACGAGAAGTTCTTTTTACAGTTGCAAGACTTGTATGTTAGCGATACAAGCAGGATGCCCCTTCCCGATTACTTAGGGGACGCCAATGATGAGCTTGATGCCCCTATTAGCACGGCAGAAGTAAGAGCAGAGATTTTTCGGCTTAGAACCAACACGGCACCGGGCCCAGATGGTATCACTAATAAAATGCTGCGAAACCTAGATGACCAATTGGTAGCCGCACTAACTCAGCTTATGCAGGAGTGCTGGGAGAAAGGGGAAATACCTCAGCAGTGGAAAACGGCTGACATTATTCTCATACCCAAGCCTGGTAAGCCACTTCGGATAGACAATCTACGGCCAATATCGCTAACATCATGCTTGGGAAAGCTACTAGAGCATGTTATCCTAACCAGGCTCACCAAATATATTGATAGACACGACCTTTTCCCGCGGGAAATGATAGGCTTCCGCTCTCATCTCTCGACTCAGGACCTCATGGTCCAGTTGGAACATGACATTATCGGTCCAAGAGTAAAGATACTAAGGCCATCCTTGGCCTCGATCTAAAGAAGGCATTTGATAATATCTCACACCAGGGAGTCATGGACGGCCTATCAGCATTGAATGTAGGGACAAAAACGTATAACTACATCAAAAACTTTTTGAGTGGGCGTAGCGCCCGCTTTAAATTTCGCGATAGCACATCGTCACTTTTCCCTCTGGGCAGTAGGGGTACTCCTCAGGGTTCGGTACTCTCGCCTCTTCTCTTCAACATAGCAATGGCAAAATTACCAGAACTACGACGTTACCCTCATTTAAATTTTAGTATTTATGCTGACGACATTACACTATGGATCAGCCGGGGTAGCGATGCCGTAATTGAACACACGCTACAAGAAGCGGTGGACACGATCGTGCGGTTTGTAGCAGAACGTGGACTTACATGCTCGCCGGAAAAATCAGAATTCTTAATTTACAATCCACGGTGCCTGCGGAAAGAGCGTAAAGTGGATATACAGATTTCGGTACAAGGACATCAAGTTCCCCAGGTATCGCAGATCCGTATATTAGGTCTCCTTCTCCAAGATAACGGCTACAACGGAGAAACTATTAAAAAGCTTGAGCGGCATGTATCTCAAACAGTTAGCCTCATCCGCCGAGTTTCGAGTAAAGGCAGAGGACTAAAGGAAAAAAAATCTTCTGCGCGTAATCCAGGCATTTATCATTAGTCGAATCAGCTATTCTACGCCATACTTACCCCTTAAGGCAGCAGAACGACAGAAATTAGAGAGCCTCATCCGCACAAGTATTAAAAGAGCCCTTGGACTCCCGCGCTGTACTTCCACCGCTAGCCTCCTGCAACTGGGCATCCATAACACATGGGATGAAATCGCGGAAGCGGTACGCACTTCACAGGTAGAACGGCTCCGCCTAACCGCCGCAGGCAGATCCATTCTAGAAAAACTGGGCATCGACACTTGGGGAGGCGCTCAGACAAAATCTGAAATAGACATGGATGTACGGGACAGGCTATGGATACCTCCGCTGCCAAAAAACATGCGTCCCGAACACCATACGGAGCGTCGGGAAAAAAGAGCTCAAATGCTCAGTAGGAAATTTAGCCGCTTGCCGCCGGAGGAAGTAGCCTTTGTAGATGCTGCCGGAGGGGCAAGCTCCTTTATGGTTGCAGCGGTATCGAATGGGTCGGGTATACCGATCACCGCGGTCACCCTGAAAACTAGATCTCCTGAGGCAGCTGAGGAAGTGGCTGTAGCTCTAGCCTGCGCCCAGACAAAGGCGCGTTTCGTGATCTGCGACAGCAAAACTGCCATACGAAATTACAGTCGTGGGTTTATTGCTCCCCAGGCAATTCGAATATTACAGCAATCACCAATCTCGAGAACTATACAGCTGATTTGGACTCCATCGCACACTGGCGTTCCCGGCAACGAATCCGCCCATGTCATGGCTCGAGGGCTCTACCACCGAGCCGGTGGCAGAGAGGGCGGACTTGGAGCGGGGACCATAGAGTGTGCCAAATCTTACACAGAAATTCTGCAGCATTATAGACTCAGTAGACGGGTGGCTGCTGCGCTAGCCCCTACCCTAAATTTCAGGCAGGCCGTCGCCTGGCGTCGCCTTCAGACTGGGACATTTCCGCACCCGCTCCTGGTGAGCCATATGCTCCTAGGAGAAAGATCTGAATTGTGTGCAAACTGTGACTCGAGAGGGACCCTCGAACACATCCTCTGGGACTGCCCCTTTTCTCCCGGGAGGGGTCTAAATCTGACGCCGCAACTCTGGGAGACCATGCTGCGCTGCTTGGACCCTGAGCTCCAGCTAGCCGCCATCCAGCTGGCCTGGGACGCCGCCGGCCAACAACGTCTGCCGGCCTGCGTCTGAGGCGGGGCACCCGCCATCCATCCCAAGCGACGGAGGGCCGGAGCCTCTTCATCCGCTGGAATCAATAAAAAGTTCTGCTCTCTCTCTCTCTCTGTGCGCTTATAGTGACAATAATCTCTTTAGGGATATATCTTCTTCTCTTTGTGCAGCATATTAAGATGCATGACCTAAGCGCAACACGTGTCATTCGGTCTATATACCTTGCACCACCATTACATCACGCGTGTGAAATCTTGTTTTTGGTATTTTGGTGTTTATTTGTTGACAGTGGCTGGTCACGTGTTCTTCAATTGTGCATGTATATAATAAATGGGAACCGACAGCTTCTTTCTACATTCCTTGACAAAGGCCGGACCCCGGCCGAAACGTCGGATTAAAGTGTTTTTTCCACCGTGTGTAACCTACGTCAAGTTTACATATATATATATATATATATATATATATATATATATATATATATATATATATATATATATATATATATATATATATATATATATATATATATATATATATATATATATATATATATATATTGTAGAGGTGTGTTTATTCAGTCTACGCAGATGAATCCAGCTGCTCGGAACTCGCAGCGGAGCGTCACGCGTAGCGAATCACGAAGACAACGACCAACTTCTTCGCTCTTGAGAGCGCCAGCACGCGACGCATGTTAGTGCCTATAACGATGAAGATTACCACACTACAGTGTCCCCCTGGGTGGAAAAGGAGCCATTCTGGCGACTAATGGAGCCGAAAGGACAGACGGTTCGTAGCAGGGCTTGATTCGGTGCACATGAACTATCTCGCGTCCATGGCGACGCAAGTCCGCAGAGGGCGTAACGGGCTCAACTACGTAGTTGACAGGAGAGGTTTTTTGAATGACTCGGTATGGACCGTGATACCGAGCAAGAAGCTTCTTTGAAAGGCCGGCGGTTGTGGCAGGAACTCAGAGCCACACCAGGGAGTTGGGTGCATATGAAGGCGCCTCGCCAGTGTCACGATGGTGTTTTTGTTGCCACTGATTTTACTTTGTAAGGGAACGAGGGAGCTGACGGCATTTTTCTGCGTACTGGGCGGCGTCCGAGAGTGTCGTCGATTCAGAAACATCAGGGCGGTAGGGAAAAAGCGCGTCCATTGAGCAGGCTGGCTCGCGCCCATAAAGAAGGAAGAAGCAAACTTCACTCCAGCTGAAGATTCGTCCAGACCGGCCTTCCTCATGATGCACTCTGCATATAGGTTAAATAGGCAGGGCGACAGTATGCAGCCTTGCCTCACTCCTTTCTCAATCGGAAACCAATCAGTAAGACCATGCCCAGTTCTGACTGTGGCCTCTTGCCCTTTATACAGGTTCCTGAGGAGACAGATGAGGTGAATTGGAACTCCCATCTCTTGGAGAGCTTGCCACAATCTGCTGTAATCTACGCAGTCAAACGCTTTCGCATAATCAATAAAGCAGAAGTAGATGGGTTTCTGGAACTCTCTTGCTTTTTCCATGATCCCGCGAAGGTTGGCAATTTGGTCTCTATTTCCTCTGCCCTTGCGAAACCCAGCTTGCACGTCCGGAAACTCCCGATTCACATACTGCTGCAGCCTACCTTGGAGGATTTTCAACATCACCTTGCTAGCATGCGAAATAAGCGCGATCGTGTGGTAGTTGGAACAAACTTTGGGACTGCCTTTCTTTGGAATGGGGATGTAAACAGACCTCCTCCAATCCTGTGGCCACTGCAGAGTTGTCCAAATCTTCTGACAAAATGTATGCAGAATGTTAACAGCGTCATGGTTGAGGTTTTGAAGCAACTCAGTTGGAATGCCATCAATTCCGCTAGCTTTGTTCTTAGCAAGGCTGGCTAAGGCCCATTCAACTTCACTCTTCAGGATGCCTGGCTTGAGATCAGTAATCACAACCGTCTTATGTTGGGTTTGGACATTCGAGTCCTTCTTGTACAGTTCTGTGTATTCCTGCCACCTCCTCTTTATCTCTGAGGCTTCAGTGAGGTCCTTGCCTCGTTTGTCCTTTCTCACGCCCAGCTTAGCACAGAAGCTTCCTTTGATATCTTTGATTGTCTTATACAGAGCTCTTGTGTTCCTTAATTGGCTGTTGTCCTCAACTGCTTGGCACTGTATTTTCAGGAAGGCATTCTTATTTACTGAAAATTCCCATTGAGAACCTTGTATCGTTTTCTTTCCCCCATAACTTTTGCCATCCTCCTTTCCTCAGCTATTTGCAAAGCCTCTTCAGATAACCAGTTTGCGTTCTTGCATTTCTTTTGCTTTAGAACTACCTTAGTAGCAACTTCTTATATTATATCACGAACATCAGTCCACATCTCTTCGGGCTCTCTGTCTTCTAGATCTAATTCTTGAAATCGATTCCTGACTTCCACAGCATATTCTAATGGAATTTTATCCAGATCATACCTGAAAGGCCTTCTAGTTTTCTGCGTTTTCCTCGGTAACCATGTCGATAGTGGCAAGAGTCGACAAATCGTTAGCACTGACGTGCTCAGATGAGGTATTACTAGGCAATGGCGAGCGGGAAAGAGCATCCGCGTCCGTATGCTTCAGACCTGATCGATAAATAACATGGATGTCATACTCCTGGAGACGGAGAGCCCGGCGAGCAAGGCGACCGGATGGGTCTTTCAGAGAGGCCAGCCAGCACAAAGCGTGGTGATCGGTCACAACATGAAACGGTCGGCCATAAACATAGGGATGAAATTTTCCGATGGCCCAAATAATGGCCAAACATTCCCTTTCTGTGACTGAATAATTGGACTCTGCTTTCGTCAATGTTCGGCTGGCGTATGCCACAACATATTCGCTGTAACCAGGCTTACGTTGGGTAAGGACGGCACCAAGCCCAATACCGCTGGCATCAGTGTGGATCTCCGTAGGCGCAGTCTGATCAAAGTGGCGTAGAATGGGAGGCGAAACCAAAAGGCGGCGTAAAGTCTCGAAGGCTTTATCGCAGGCTGGAGTCCAGGCGGAAAGCTCGGAGCTGCCGGCAAGGAGCCGGGTCAGAGGAGCAATGATAGAGGCGAAGTTCAAGATGAAGCGTCGAAAGTAGGAGCAGAGGCCGATAAAGCTCCGAAGCTGCTTCAGGGAGGTTGGCTTCGGGAACTCTGCAACTGCGCGAAGTTTGGTGGGGTCGGGAGGAATGCCGTCCTTAGAGACCAGGTGGCCTAAAATTATGAGTTTTCTAGCGGCAAATTGGCACTTCTTCAAATTCAACTGAAGCCCAGCGTCGGCGAGACACGCGCGGACATGCTTTAGGCGGAGGAGGTGAGCAGAAAAGTCGGTAGAAAAAACTACGATTTCATCTAGATAATAAAGACAGGTCTGCCACTTGAGCGCACGAAGAACAGTGTCCTTCAGGCGCTCGAAAGTAGCTGGGGCATTGCAAAAGGCCAAAGGGCATAACGTTGAACTCGTATAAGCCGTCCGGTGTTATAAAGGCAGTTTTCGAGCGGTCATCATCAGCCATCGGTTCCTGCCAGTAGCCGGTGCGCAAATCCAAAGAGAAGAAATACTCGGCTCCCTGTAAACAGTCCAAGGCGTCGTCGATTCGCGGCAGAGGATAGATATCTCTGCGCGTGATTTTTTTAGCCTACGGTAATCGACGCAAAACCGGATGGATCCTTCTTTCTTGGTGAACAAAACAACCGGAGAAGCCCATGGACTGTTAGATGGCGGTATGACGCCCCGGCGAAGCATGTCGCCCACGTTATCAGCAATGACTTGGCGCTCAGAGGCCGACAAGCGATAAGGATGCTGTCATAAAGGTGCGTTTGTACCAGTGTCGATTGTGTGCGTAACGACAGACGTGTGACCCAGCGCCGTGTGAGGAAGGTCGAAGGCAGAAGTGAAGTTCTGTAGAAGAGCAGCGAGTTGATTGAGTTGTGTGGGTGGACGATTTGCGTCAATAGCTTGTTGAAGAACATCGGGTGGTGTCGAAGCGGTCGCTATCGCAAGAGCTGAGAACATTAACGTCTAATGAAGTAGGCGTGGCAGGAAGAGTATTTACAAGTGCAGGATCAAGTTCTTCAATATGACCGAGACACTCGCCGCGTAGCAGGACGGACGGGCACGAAAATGGATTTGAGACGTACATTGCACTAAGGCCATCTTCGAACTTGAGAACCGCAAATGGGAGCGGGAGGCAGGGATGACGTGAAGCGGCGTCGGAAGGTGTGAAGAAGACAGTCGAAGTAGTAACGCTTTCACAGGAGAGTGGAACGAGGGCAGCAGAAAATGGAGGAATGTCTGTATCATTGGCGACAAGGAGTTTTACAGACCGGGTAGGGACATCACACCAGACGGTATCACAACGTGGTAAAAAGGAAACTTCCGCGCGGGCGCAGTCAATAACGGCATGATGAGTGGAAAGAAATAATAGCCCAGGATGATGTCGTGTGAGCAGTGAGACAGTACAATAAACTCGATGGTGTATAAGACGTCTTCGATGAGAATACGGGCCGTGCACGCCGCTGAGGAATGCGCTGTGATGAGGCAGTGCGAAGCGAAAAGTCGGAAAGCGCGGTGGTCACCTTGCGAAGCCGACGGCAAAGAGCTTCACTGATGACGGATACGGCAGCGCCTGTGTCGACAAGAGCGAGTATTGCGACGCCGTCGACAAACGCTTGTATTACGTTAGCGGGAGAACACGGAGGACTTGAGTTCGAACCAAGCGCAATTCTTGCCCCGGGAACTGCGACTGCTAGTTTCCCTCAACAGTGCCTTAGAACGTCGTAGCGGAGATGGCGAACGGCGACGAGGGAAGATGATCGGCGAGTGGAATATGTTTAATTGTTGCGAGATACAAAGTCAGAACCGGGCGGAGGTCTCGGCGAGTGCTGGTCGGTATCGTAAGATTAGTTCCAGAGGTTAGGGCGAGAAGGTGGAAGGAGCGGCAAAGGCGTGCGACGTGACCCGGCAGCCCACAAGAGTAGCAGATTGGCCGGTTGTCCGCAGTACGCCAAGGGTTCGTAGGGCACTGGCGTACCCTTGGCATAGGGACATTGAATGCAGACCCAGCCAAAGGCGAAGGAAGATTGGAAGGAGCGGCCTGGTAGGAAAGAGGTCCTGATGGCATTAGCGGCCTGGCCGCAACTTGGGCGTATGTTAGTGGTGCCGTTGCTTGCGCTGGCACGGGGCTGGTCGGCAGCACTGGGCTGGGCGGGAGCACGGAACTGGGAGGAAGAACATCAGCGATGTGGTCTTGCACGGCACGCCGTATGGTAGGGGCCAAAGACGGAGCCATGTCAGGAACAAGGCGGCCAGTATCTTGTAACTGGGGGACCAGTGATAGCTGGCGGGTGACCTCTTCTAGAACGAAGGCTTTGATTTGTTGAATCAAAGGGCTGTCCTCTCATGGAGTAGAACCACCCAGAGCTAGTGCAGAGATGGTGTCCTCTCTAACACCAGACCACCGGGTAGAAGCGCGCTTCTTACGAAGCACATCGTAGCTCTGGCAAAGTTTGATAACGTCACTGACCGTGGTTGGAATTTTCACTCATAGCATCTGGCACGCGTCGTCAGAGATGCCTTTCATGATGTTTTCGATCTTATACGCTTCGGACATTGGTGGATCGACACGCTTGCACAGGTCAACAATGTCTTCTATATAATTGATGAACGACTCTTAAGCATGCTGAGTGTGCTCACCGTTGTTCTTCTCGGAGCTTGCGAACTGCAAGGCGGCCGAACACTTCCGCAAAATTCTTTTTAAATGCAGACCAAGATGACAAGTCTGCCTCATGGTTGCGAAACCAGAGGTTCGCCACGTCAGTCAGATAAAAGATTACGTTACTTAGCTTGATAATATCGTCCCATCTGTTGTAACTACTGACGCGCTCATACGCCGACAACCAATCGTCGACATCTTGGTCAGCTGCGCCACTGAAGAGGCACGGATCACGCTGCCGTAGAGCTCCAGAGCACAGCACGGTGGTTGGCAGGGGCGGCGACGTCGAGGCAGTATCGTCCGGCATGCTGGAAGCAGAGGGCAATGTGCGGCTTCTTAGTTCCAGGGTGGACGGGAAAGTACCCAGCAGCACCTGCACCAATTGTAGGGATGTGTTTATTCAGTCGACGCAGATGAATCCAGCTGCTCTGGAAGAGCTCGCAGAGGGGCGTCAGGCGTAGCGAATCACGAAGACAACGACCAACTTCTTCGTTCTTGAGAGCGCCAGCACGCGACGCATATTAGTGTCTGTACCGATGAAGATTACCACACTACAATATTGTGAGCCTTCTGTGGACCTTCTTTCATTTGTACATGCCATCATCTTCTTCTTTCAATTGTACATACCATCATCATCGTCCCGCGGTGCCAGCTCAGGCGCGTGCCTGGGTTCGTGATCGGATTAAAACGCTAGACAAGGCTTCGCTGTCCTTGCCGTCACGATCTCGCCGTCTCGACCTAGCCTTTTACAAGTGGTGGAGGTGAAATTTGATCCCCTTGCTGCCTTGGGCCCTGCCTCTCGCTGGAGCTACGTTCCGGTTGCCGTTTGGCAACTGCCACCATCGCTATGTCTACCGACAGTACCCACGAACAGGCCGGACCCTCTAACTGGGCTGCACCACCCCCTCCGACTGTGCCCACACGACAGCGCGACCCGCCGCTGTTCGCAGATCGTCGAGATGAAGACGTCGATGACTGGCTTGACACCTATGAACGCTGCAGTGCCTACAACCGGTGGGACGATGCTCTGAAATTTCTCAACGTCTCGTTCTACCTTATTGAGGTCGCCAGGAATTGGTTCATCAACCGCGAGCCCCACACAACTAACTGGCCCACCTTCAAACAGCAATTCCGACAGTACTTCGCCGACCCGGCAGTTCAAACTGCGATCGCGAAGACCAAGCTCGCTTCACGCCTTCAAGGTCCTGATGAGTCATATGCGTCTTACATAGAGGCCATACTTGCACTCTGCCAGCGTATGAGTTCCACCATGGCGGGACCTGAACGAGTACACCACGTCCTGAAAGGAATCAATTCTATGGCGTATAACATCCTAGTTGCTCAGAATCCTTCAGCTATTGATTCCATTATTACGACCTGCCAACGCATCGACCAGCTGCAGTCCTCCCGATTGCAGTCCGCCAACGCTACTGGCCCAACCTATGCTGATCTCGATCTGCGGGCACTTATTCGAGCCATCATCCGCGAGGAGCTCCAGGCCCTCAAGCCTGCCTGTCGACACGGGTGCGATCATTCTTCCGTAACTTCTAATGACGCCGGTCTCCGCAGCATCATCAAAGAAGAGCTGGCAACAATCACCCAACCTATGACATCTGACCCTCCGGCATCCCGCCCAGTACCGACTTACGCGCACGTCGCAGCATCCCCCTCCTTTGGTTCCCCCGCCCTGACCGGCACCAACCTACAATCACGTCAATGGAATAGCGCCGACTCAACCTGCACCACCCTATTGCGCACCTTGGCGCCCCTCCCGACCAATTTGCTATTACTGTGGCATTAGAGGACATATATCCCGCTTCTGTCGTCGTCGCCTCCAGAACGAGCGCCGTGGTTACGATACCTTCGAAAGTGACATGCCTTCAACGTCATATTATCAACGCCGGTTTATTCCAAGCCCACCTCGAAGATCATCCCCACCTCCAGAATCCTCGTCTGAGCCTCGCGGAACCCATGCATCCCGACGTCGGTCCCTATCCTCATAGCGCCGCTCAGTTTCCCCTCTCCGACCCGCGACAACTCTCTCTGTCCTCCACCCGGAAAACTAAGCATTGCAGTTTCTGGAAGTCAAACTGCAGTCTGCGAATTAACCGAAACTCCTCCAGATCGCCCGTATTATGTGATTTCTGTTTTCGCTGGAGGATTGCCGGTCGAAGCATTGATTGATACAGGGGCTGCAATTTCTGTCATTCACGCTGATTTGTGCTACCGTTTGCGAAAAGTGACGACACCATATGATGGGCCTGAACTCCGTGGAGCCAATGACGTCCCTTTGCGCCCTTTAGCAAAGTGCACCGTACGAGTTGTTATTGACGGCGTCCGCCATCATGTGCAGTTTGCTGTGCTCTCACCATGTGCGCATCTGATAATTTTTGGATGGGATTTTTTGTCAACCGCTTCGGCGTTAATTTCTTGTGGCGACCGTGTTATCCATATGATAGACAGTGATGTTTCATCTAAAGTTTCTGAATAACATCATCCCCTCGTTGCCGCCGCTGATACTGTTCTGTTTCCTCAGTGCGAAAAACTGCATACCGTTGTTTCTGACCACATCACTGACGGGGACGTACTCATCGCACCATCTTATCGTCATCTTGCACGCGGTATCGCCTTCCCGTCTAGTGTTGTAAGGTTCTGCAACGGCTCAGCGACAGTAGCGGCCACTAACACTTCACGTGAATCCCTCGTGCTCCGAAAAGGAACTTCTCTCCCCTGCATGGTGGATGTTCAACCTTTGTCCGTGATGGTGCTCACCGCCCCTCTGCCTCAGCACCGTGTTTCGCCAGAGGTCTCTCTTTCTGTTCTCACAAAGGCTATTAATCCTAACCTCATGCCAAACCAACGCCAAGAACCGCTGACATTGCTTCAACACCACCAAGCCATTTTTGATGCCACTTCCCCACCACTTGGACGGACTAGTGTTGCGCACCATCGCATCATTACTGAAGGTAACTCTATCGTTCGCCGACGGCCTTATTGAGTTTCCCTCTCTGAACGAAAAGTAATTGAAGAAAATGTAAATGACATCCTCCATCGCAATATTATTCCTCCCTCGACAAGCCCATGGTCATCCCCAGTAGTGTTAGTTAAAAAAGGGACTCTCTCCAAGGTGCCGAATATTTCTCGACTTTGGACCTCCGCTCAGGTTATTGGCAAATACCTATGCACGGGGACGATAAAGAAAAAACCGCTTTCGCAACTCCCGATGGCCTTTACGAATTTAATGTTATGCCTTTCGGACTTTGTAACGCACCAGCGACATTTGAAAGGATGATCGATACTGTGCTTCGTGGCCTAAAATGGAGAACCTGTTTATGTTACTTGGATGACATTGTCATCTTTTCGTCACCTTTTAAGGACCATCTCGCGCGCCTGAATGAGGTCCTCACGTGTCTCACTTCAGCGGGCCTTCAGCTCAACACCAAGCTCAACACATCAGAACCTGTTCTTGGCCGCTTCAGTGACAGCGCTCCAACCATCCTGCACACTGATGATAGTGGTCTCCGTCTTGGCGCTGTACTTCTGCAGCGCGATGCAACTTCGCGTGAGAAAGTGATTGCCTTCGCCAGTCGGACTATGACTCCAGCTGAGAAAAACTACACAATTACCGAGCAGGAGTTCCTTGCCGTCGTCTGGGCTGTCCAAAGGTTTCGCCCTTACCTATAAGGTCGGCACTTCATAGTTGTGACCGATCACCATGCTCTTTGCTGGTTGTCTTTGCTCAAAACTTTAACGTGCCGACTTGGCCGCTGGATTCTACGCCTGCAAGAATACAATTTCGACAGTAGCGTGTTTTTTTGGGCTTGTTGGTGCATGATTCCAATACACTATAGCACAGCAAAAGACGAGTACACAAGAGTGAGAGACGAACACCACGAGCGCTAACTTCCAACAAATTTTATTCTCCTGAAGCATCATATATAAACGCCAGAAAAACATGAATCACATGTGCCAACAGTATCAATTCCTTAGAAAGGCAAGCTCTTTATCTGAGAGGAGAATGGAAGGTGTGCTTAAACACGCGACTCCTGAACTATTTATCTTTTCGGCTGCAATGATTTCGCGCGTTACTCTTTCTCTGCTTTTTCCTATTACCGCACTTTTATCAAAGAAAGGCTTACAGGTTTTTGACTTGCATTCGAGAATGTGGTCAACCAGCGATCCGCCTTGCCGGCCGTTTCTGACGATGCGAGCGTGTTTCATTAGGCGCTAGTTCAGACATCTCCCCGTCTGGCCGATATAGTGTTTCCCGCATGACAAGGGAATTTTATATACAAC
The DNA here is from genome assembly GCF_055883805.1 of Amblyomma maculatum. Taxonomy (NCBI): domain Eukaryota; kingdom Metazoa; phylum Arthropoda; class Arachnida; order Ixodida; family Ixodidae; genus Amblyomma; species Amblyomma maculatum. The sequence goes on from NC_139344.1 coordinate 506,812,708, forward strand.
ACCTTCATCGCACGAGACGTACTGCTTCTGGTGCTTAATTGCGCATCCGCCCGCTTTTTTGTTGTTGGTTTCTTTCAGCTTGCACAACGTAGAAAGTTTCTTCGGCGCCGAGAACACTACGGTCGCATTTGCTCGTTGACCAATTCTTTTCAAATTGTGAGAAATCTTGTGCAGATATGGTAAAACAACAAGGTTATTCCGTTCCCGAGGAACCGGATCTGGGTGGCATTGATTTTCTGGTTTCATTTTTTAAGAAGTTTTTCGGCAACAGAAACTTGAACATGGGCGGGATATCCAGCATTAGTCAGCCACCTGGACTGCTCTTGAAAATTATCGCTCATCATGTGTGGACAAGATTTCCGGAGAGCATTTTGAAAACATAAATTGATAATACCTGTTTTCACAAGTTTAGAATGAGCGGAGTGATATGGCAGCATCGGCTATCGCTACGCGGCTGATAGGCCCAGCATATGTGATGAGCGTGAAAGGTGAAGTTAATATCTAAAAATCTAATGGAGTTATTAATGGGCAATTCGCATGTTAGAACAAGGGGTTTAAATTGCTGTTTCATGATAGTTACAATGCTTTGAGCCTTTGGCTCAAGAGAGCCATGGTCACACTTAACAAGAACAAAAAAATCATCCACAAATCTAAAGACTTTGATTACGTCCTAGCGGTCAAGGTAGCTGGAAACAGCCTTGTCAAGTTTGGATAAAAACAGATTACTCAGAATCGGCGCTATGCACGACCCGATGCATATCCCTTCTTTCTGAAGGTAGGATTTTCTTTCCCAGTTAATAAACGCTGACTGCAAGTAAATAGCTAAAATTTCTAAAACACTGCTCGCCGACACACCCGCCGAGTTCTGGAAATCAACACACCCGAACTCATCTATGTACTCCTCTACACAGCACAGCACCTTGTCGTTCGGCAGCGAGTAATAAAGATCCTTAACATACACAGAAAATGCGACAATGCTGTCATCAGAGCGCGACCGAACGAAGTCTAAAATTTCGTCAGATTTCTTAACCATAAAAGGATCGTCAAGCGGCAAAAGATTAAGTTTGCTTTGTAAGTACATTGAAACAGTTTTTTGCCATGTGCCAATTTCAGAAATGATCACTCTGATTGTTTTTTCCGGTTTATGGGTTTTTGCACTAAAAAAACACGTCTAAAAAATCTTTTCGTGCTGTTATATCGGCGCAACGCTTATCAAGCTTGCTGCTGTCTTGCTACTGTGTGCCGCTTGGTTACTGTGTGCCGCTATCTGATGTACGCAGTCATGGTTCGCGTGTGCGACCGTAGCGCTAGCCAATAGTATGCCTCGGTTGCACCCAGGCTTCCATTATAAACCGAAGCCACTGAATCCTTGTTGCTTGTATGTTCGTGTTGCTGTCCGAATAAAGTCTTGCCTTCTCGGCGTCTCGGAATAACATGGCGACGAGGATGGGATCGTTCAGGAAGAGGCAGTGACGAAGCCTCCTGAAGAAACGACGATGACGCCATGGCAAGCGGGAATATCAGTGATGAACACCAACCACTCTGGGATCGTTGGGCGAGTTTTGCCCGGACTCTGGCAATTTCGACATTTACTGGAAAGGTTTGACCTGTACGCAACAGCCAACGGAATAGACACAAGTAAGAAGCTGCAAGTCTTCTTAACTGTCCTTGGTGAAAAAGCTTATGTGACTCTGTGTAGCCTTCTGCTGCCGAAGAAGCCCACGGAAGTCAAGTACGAAGAAGCTACAGATGTTCTCCGACAGCACTATGCACCAAAGCGGTCAGTGGTTACCGAATGGTATCACTTCTACCAACGAAAGCAAGAGTCGCACGAAAGCCTGGCACAGTTCATTGTCGAGCTGAAGAGACTGGCTGCCACGTGCTCGTTTGGAAGTTTTTGGAAGAAGCGCTCCGGGATCGACTGATTTCTGGAATGCGAGCGGATTCTATCCGATGCCGTCTTCTTGCCCTGTCTGATGATGAAGTCACCTGGGAGCGAGTTTGCAAAATTGGTACCGCTTTGGAGACTGCTCAGAAAGACACCAGAGAAATGCTACCTGAGGGGTCAACCACCAGTCCGGCGGACATCTGCTGGCATCGGGAGTCCACCCCGCAAGGCCAGCGACACGCGACAAAGGAGGAGGCCCCTAGCAACGAGCAGCGTGCCCCGCAAAACGGCCCAAGGAAGCAACGTGGGAAAGGCGCTGTTCGCGTCTGTCATAGATGCGGCGGACTGCATACGCCTGTGAGTTGTCCTTTCCTCAAAAGTATGTGTTTCAAATGCTCGAAGCCGGGTCATGTAGCAAAAATGTGCAAAACAAAGGTGGTGCACAAAGTTGAGGAGCCCTTGGCGGAAACTGACTTGCTTCGTTCGTCGTACAGTGTGTACGACGAACGAAGTTCACGGCTCACTGCCTATTGTGCTTAAAGTAAAAGTAAATGGCAAGAAGATACCGATGGAATTAGACACGGGAGCCGCTGTGACAATAATGTCTGAAAGAGACTTTGATGAAAATTTTCCAAACTGTCCATGTTCGAAAGACTACACACGTCTAGGCGTGTATAACGGTACTTCACTCAAAGTGAAAGGCGTAGCAAACGTCAAGGTGTCTTATCAGAACCGAAGCTACGATCTGCCTCTGATAATAGCAAAGCAAGAAAATGGAGCTCGCATGCCGACGCTTTTAGGTCGCGATTGGATAACGGCACTAAAAGTTGACTTGCACTATGCTGTTCAGCAGTTGCAACGTGACGTTGATAACGTGCAGGATGGCAGGCAGATGGTAGCAGCGGAAGCCAAGAACAAGTTAAAACGGCTGTACAGTGATGTGTTTGAGCCAGGTTATGGTTCTATTCAGGGATTCACTGGTAGCATCAAAATGAAAAACGATGCGCAGCCAGTTTTTTGTAAGGCGAGACCAGTACCATATGCATTGCGCGAACAGGTGGAGAATGAATTGCTTGAACTTGAGAAGGCTGGTGTGGTGTACAGAGTGAGGCACAGTGCGTGGGCTACACCGCTAGTGATCGTCCCAAAGAGAGCAGAAAAGCAGATTAGGATATGTGGGGATTACAGAGTGACTGTAAATCGGGGTATTGAACTCGACCACTATCCACTGCCTCTGCCAGAGGACATATTCGCGTCATTGGTTGGAGGGACCGTGTTCACTTTACTGGATTGGTCTAAGGCTTACCTGCAGCTTGAGCTGGATGAGCAGGCACAAGAATTGCTGACGCTGAACACGCACATGGGACTGTTCAGGTTCTGGCGACTGCCATACGGAGTGGCAAGCGCCCCTGCAATGTTGCAGGCCGTGATGGACCAGGTGTTACGAAACATACCTGGAACTGCCTGTTACCTGGACGATGTGTTAATAGCAGGTAAAGACCTGACGGAGTGCTATCAACGTTCCGAGCAAGTGCTACAAACGCTCAGTAAACACGGCATCCTGGTAAACCCAGGGAAATGCAAATTTTTCGAAGAAAATGTTTGTTACTTGGGACATGAGCTAGACAAGCATGGCGTACACCCAACACCAGAAAAAGTAAAGGCGATTCGAGAAGCGCCTCAACCAACTAACGCGACTCAACTAAAGGCATTTTTGGGTCTAGTAAACTACTACGCCAAATTTCTGCCTGACCTAGCAAACTTGCTAGAACCTCTTCATCAACTGTTGCGCAAAGGCAGCACATGGAAGTGGTCGAGCCAGTGTGACGCATGTTTCAGACGGTGTAAAAATTTGATCGGTGAAGACATGGTTTTGGAACTGTATGATTTAAAGAAAGAAATACAGCTGACATGTGACGCTTCTGCTTACGGCTTAGGCGCGGTGCTGTCGCACGTGATTGAGGGCGTAGAGCGACCGATTGCGTTCGCATCTCGATCAATGACTCCTGCCGAGCGTAATTACGCGCAGGTGGAAAAAGAAGCTCTTGCTGTTGTTTTTGCAGTAAAGAAATTTCATAAATATCTGTATGGGCGTAAGTTCAACGTGATCACCGATCACCAGTCGCTCACCGCTATTTTTGAGGCAAAGCACCACACAAATGCAGTCGCTGCAGCTCGCGTGCATCGCTGGGGAATTTTCCTTGCAAACTACAACTTTCGCATTTTGCAAAGAGCAGGAACAAAGATAGCCAATGCAGATGGCTTATCACGCCTTCCACTGCCTGAAGCCGGTGACGAGGCAGAAGAAATATTTTATTTTTCGCCCGTTAGTAAACTCCCCTTAACTGCGAAAGATATCGAGCGGGAAACTGTGAAAGATCCAGTTCTTAGTACTGTTCGTGAAATGGTATGGCACGGATGGCCGCGTGCTGTGGACACACTTTATCAGCCTTTCTTCGTTAGGCGGTTTGAGCTTTCAGTCGATTGCGGCTGTTTGGTGTGGAACAACAGAGTCGTTGTACCACAGTCGCTTCAAAGTGAAGTTATGTGCTTGTTACATGAACAACACATCGGTATCACAAAGATGAAAGCACTTGCGAGGTCAATGGTTTGGTGGCCACAGATAGACAACTGCCTCGAACGAGCAGTGAAGCAGTGTGAAATTTGTCAAAGCACCAAATCCGTGGGGCCACTAGCGCCGCTTTCATTTTGGAAGTGGTGCACAAGCAGTTGGGAGAGGGTACATCTAGACCTTGCTGAAAAGGAAAAAAAGATGTTTCTTCTAGCTGTAGATTCCTATTCCAAATGGTTGGAAATAAAAATTATGACGTCAACGACGGCGCAAAGCACGATCGAAACGGTGCGCTCGTTGTTCGCAAGTCATGGCCTGCCGATAGAGGTAGTCACAGATAACGGGCCGCAGTTTCGTGCAAAAGAATTCGAGGAGTTTCTTTTGACAAACGGGGTCAAGCACACGCTTACTCCGCCATATCATCCTCAGTCGAACGGGTCGGCAGAACGGGCTGTCCAAACAGTAAAACAGTCGCTGTTGAAGCAATTGCTGGAAGACCAGAAGAACAAAAGTTCCAGATCACTGCAGCACAGGATAGATAACTTTCTGTTCGCTTACTAAACAACGCCGCACACAATCACCGGCCAATCGCCAGATGAACTGTTCTTGAGGATGAAGTTGCGCACAAGGTTATCTTTGTTGAAACCGAATCTGCAAGATGCAATAAATGCCAGATCTGAGAGGAATGTTCGCAGTGCAAACAAGCGAAGGAGTTCACCTCGATCATTTGTTGTTGGTGATAGTGTGTTTGTGCGTTCAGTGCGTGGGGAACAGGTGAAGTGGCGTCCAGGCAGGGTCGTGGATGTGAAATCGGCAATGACATACCTTGTGGTTGTAGACGGACAGACGCGATTTGTGCATGCTGATCATTTGCGACGTTCTTTTGTGAAGCCAGCTGTTGTGAACGAAAGTGATACAGATTTGCCCCTTGCAAGTGACTTGCTCGAAAGTGAACGGTCTCCTACAGCTGCCTCGAGCCAGCCAGTGTTGGATCAGAGTGATTGTGTTCCACTCGCAAGTCACGCCCAAAGTGCCTCAACGTCGGAACAAACTGATGCTGGGTTACGTGTGCTACCAAGGCGCAGCGCTCGTGACAAGCGGAAGCCGGATCGTCTGACGTATGATAGATTCTGATTTTGTTGGAGGGGAAGTGTTATATCGGCGCAACGCTTATCAAGCTTGCTGCTATCTTGCTACTGTGTGCCGCTTGGTTACTGTGTGCCGCTATCTGATGTACGCAGTCATGGTTCGCGTGTGCGACCGTAGCGCTAGCCAATAGCATGCCTCGGTTGCACCCAGGCTTCCTTTATAAACCGAAGCCACTGAATCCTTGTTGCTTGTATGTTCGTGTTGCTGTCCGAATAAAGTCTTGCCTTCTCGGCGTTTCGGAATAACACGTGCATCGCCTATTTCTTTAGCCAGCTTGGTGAGGTTTAACTTGTTGCATAGCTTCTTCGCTTTAGCTTTAACTTTTGACATCATTATTTCATTGCGGCAGTTAAATACAGAAGACACGGCTTCGCCCGCCTTGGACTTGTAAAGTTCACAGGATAGAATCGCAAAACCACCTTCTTTGTCAGCCGGCAGCACGACCAGGTCCTGTTCCTTGATGTAGGACTCGACGCGCTTGAGGGGTAGCTTGGAAGATCCTGGCTTTGAGCATTGCAAAACGTCGACTCCTTCTGAAATGCAGCGGTCGTGTTCCAGTTGCGTTGCACGCTGCGATACTTGGCGTACCATCGCAAGTAGTTGTGTAGCTGACGGCTTGGGCTCCACAGCAAACTTTGGTCCCAACGATAGAGCTCTTGACACGTCATCTGGAAGATCCAGGGCCTCCAGGGTGTGGACTGTGCTCCGGGCTGCCTTCGTCTTGCTCGAAAGGTCGGCCTGTAGTTGTAGCAGGTGTTGAGCCCACAAGCATTCGGTAGCTTGAGCAGTGATACGTTGGTATTCACGAAGAGTTCGCCAGGCTGTCTGACTTCCACCTACCGAATGCTTGTGGGCTCAACACCTGCTACAACTACGGGCCGACCTTTCGAGCAAGACGAAGGCAGCCCGGAGCACAATCCACACCCTGGAGGCCCTGGATCTTCCAGATAACGTGTCAAGAGTTGTATCGTTGGGACCAAAGTTTGCTGTGGAGCCCAAGCCGTCAGTTGCACAACTACTTGCGATGGTACGCCAAGTATCGCAGCGTGCAACGCAACTGGAACACGACCGCTGTATTTCAGTAGGAGTCGACGTTTTGCAATGCTCAAAGCCAGGATCTTCCAAGCTACCCCTCAAGCGCGTCGAGTCCTACATCAAGGGACAGGACCTGGTCGTGCTGCCGGCTGACAAAGAAGGTGGTTTTGCGATTCTATCCTGTGAACTTTACAAGTCCAAGGCGGGCGAAGCCGTGTCTTCTGTATTTAACTGCCGCAATGAAATAATGATGTCAAAAGTTAAAGCTAAAGCGAAGAAGCTTGCAACAAGTTAAACCTTACCAAGCTGGCTAAATAAATAGGCGATGCACGAAAAGATTTTTTAGACGTGTTTTTTAGTGCAAAAACCCGTAAACCGGAAAAACTATTCAGAGTGATCATTTCTGAAACTGGCACATGGCAAAAAGCTATTTCAATGTACTTACAAAGCAAACTTAACCTTTTGCCGCTTGACGATCCTTTTATGGTTAAAAAATCTGACGATATTTTATACTTCGTTCGGTCGCGCTCTGATGACAGCATTGTTGCATTTTCTGTGGATGTTAAGGATCTTTATTACTCGCTGCCGAACGACAAGGTGCTGTGCTGTGTAGAGGAGTACATAGATGAGTTCGGGTGTGTTGCTTTCCAGAACTCGGCGGGTGTGTCGGCGAGCAGTGTTTTAGAAATTTTAGCTATTTACTTGCAGTCAGCGTTTATTAACTGGGAAGGAAAATCCTACCTTCAGAAAGAATGGATATGCATCGGGTCGTGCATAGCGCCGATTCTGAGTAATCTGTTTTTATCCAAACTTGACAAGGCTGTTTCCAGACACCTTGAAAGCTTGGACGTAATCAAGGTCTTTAGATTTGTAGATAATTTTTTTGTTCTTGTTAAGTGTGACCATGGCTCTCTTGAGCCAAAGGCTCAAAGCATTGTAACTATCATGAAACAGCATTTTAAACCGCTTGTTCTAACTTGCGAATTGCCCATTAATAACTCCATTAGATTTTTAGATATTAACTTCACCTTTCACGCTCATCACATATGCTGGGCCTATCAGCCGCGTAGCGATAGCCGATGCTGCCATATCACTCCGCTCATTCTAAACTTGTGAAAAGAGGTATCATCAATTTGTTTTCAAAATGCTCTCCGGAAATCTTGTCCACACATGATGAGCGATAGTTTTCAAGAGCAGTCCAGGTGGCTGACTAATGCTGGATATCCCACCCATGTTCGAGTTTCTGTTGCCTAAAAACTTCTTAAAAAATGAAACCAGAAAATCAATGCCACCCAAATCCGGTTCCTCGGGAACGGAATAACCTTGTTGTTTTACCATATCTGCTCAAGATTTCTCACAATTGGAAAATAATTGGTCAACGAGCAAATGCGACCGTAGTGTTCTCGGCGCCGAAGAAACTTTCTACGTTGTGCAAGCTGAAAGAAACCAACACCGAAAAAGCGGGCGGATGCGCAATTAAGCACCAGAAGCCGTACGTCTCGTGCGATGAAGGTGCTGTATATAAAATTCCCTTTTCATGCGGGAAACACTATATCGGCCAGACGGGGAGATGTCTGAACGAGCGCCTAATGGAACACGCTCGCAACGTCAGAAACGGCCGGCAAGGCGGATCGCTGGTTGACCACATTCTCGAATGCAACTCAAAAACCTGTAAGCCTTTCTTTGAAAAAGTGTGGTAATAGGAAAAAGCAGAGAAAGAGTAACGCGCGAAATCATTGAAGCCGAAAAGATAAATAGTTCAGGATGCGCGTGTTTAAGCACACCTTCCATTCTCCTCTCAGATAAAGAGCTTGTCTTTCTAAGGAACTGATACTGTTGGCACATGTGCTTCATGTTTTTGTGGCGTTTATATATGATGCTTCAGGAGAATAAAATTTGTTGCAAGTTAGCGCTCGTGGTGTTCGTCTCTCGCTCTTGTGTCCTCGTCTTTTGCTGCGCTATAGCGTATTGGAACAATTTCGACGCCACTTATAAATCGGGTCGCCAACACCAAGACGCCGACGCTCTTTGTCGCTGTTCACTTTCGGAATCGGCTTGCTGTTTTTCTTCCCAATGCATTTCCACCTATGACCACAGGCGACCATCTCTTTCCCCGACGTATATCACAACAGTTTCATTCGATGACACCGAGAACAAACACGCTCTCCGCTCACAGCAATTAGCCGACGCCTACTGCCGTCCCATCATCGACCGCCTTATTGGCGCTTCGGACCCACCCAATGCTCGGCTTCGCCGACAACTTCGCAATTTCAAGCTCGAAGATGGCATCCTACTCCGCTTCGTGCATTGCCCTGATGGAACTCGCTGGATCCCAGTCGTGCCGCGTGTGCTTCGCCCACGTATACTGGCGGCTCTCCACGATGACGCTACTGCAGGCCACCTTGATGTTGACAAAACCTACGACCGCGTGAAAAAACGATTCTTTTGGCCTGGCCTATCTTCCAGCGTTGCCAAATACGCCGCATCGTGCCCTCTGTGCCAACGTCGCAAACGGCCGACTTCTTCATCCGCTGGCCTTCTACAACCTGTTCCCTGTCCCGCCACGCCATTCGACGTAGTCGGCATCGACTTATATGGTCCCCTACCTCTCTCTGATGGGGGTAACCATTGGATTATAACAGCTGTCGACCACCTTACACGCTACGCTGAGGCAGCACCGACCGGTTCCGCTCAAGAAGTAGCAAATTTCTTTTTGCGATCAATTCTATTGCGTCATGGCGCTCCTCGGGTGCTCCTAAGTGACCGCGGGATGGCCTTCTTATCGACAGTCGTTGCCGAAGTTCTTTATGCGTCATTCCCCCTTCATAAGACAACCTTAAGCTACCATCCCCAGACTAACTGGCTGACTGAGCGATTTCACAGCACCTTATCCGATATGATCTCCATGTACATCACACCGGATCATCGAAATTGGGACACTATTCTACCATTCGTCACTTTCGCCTATAACACAGCAGTACAGCGGACTACCGGTTATTCTCCATTTTTCCTCGTTTATGGCCGTCCTCCCACTACAATTCTCGACGCTTCCTTCTTCTCTACGCCCGACTACTCCACATCAGTACCTATCCAGTTCTTATCTCGTATGGCCAGATGCCGTCATCTTGCCCGCCTCAACACAGCAGCGTGCCAGGAAGACCGCAAGAGTAGCTACGAGTCTACGCATCGCGTGGTCTCTTATCGTCCCGGTGACGAAGTACTGCTTTATACACCACTGTGCACCCCTGGCCTTAGTGACAAATTCCACCACCGCTACCTTGGTCCCTACGAGATCATCAGCCAAACTTCTCCAGTTAACTACAAAGTCACGCCTGTTGATCCCCCAGCCGATCGACGTCACCGTGGAACTGAAATTGTTCATGTTTTTCGCTTGAAACCGTTTGTGCGCCCCGGTACATCGGTTAGTTAGGAGCGGCCAGGCTGGCCGCTTCCGACCCCCCGGGCAGATTGTGTGAGCCTTCTGTGGACCTTCTTTCATTTGTACGTGCCATCATCTTCTTCTTTCATTTGTACGTACCATCATCATCGTCCCACGGCGCCGGCTCCGGCGCGTGCCTGGGTTCGTGATCGGATTCAAACGCTAGACAAGGCTTCACTGTCCTTGCCATCACGACCTCGCCGTCTCGACCTAGCCTTCTTTTACAAGATATATATATATATATATATATTGTTACGGACGACATCAAGGAAGAAGAAGCGGGCAGTGGCGCGGACAGGAGCGCTCGCGCTAGGCCCGGCAACATTTTCATAAAACGTCATCTCACTGTCATCGACCATCTCTCTGTCCTCTGTTCTCCTGTTTTCATCGGCTTTGCCGTATCGTAACATTTGGTTGGAGGTGCGGAGTACTTCATCATCACCCCCTCATCTTGGCCCGGACGTCGGCGCCCTGCGACTTGCGCCGTCGGCGAAAGGTCAGGAGGCACTGCATGGCTGTTCCCCAGCCTGCCGGACCCAGCAAGACCTTGCCGTTCCTCCGCCCCGTCCCCCCCGCCCCGACCACAAGACACGACGAAGGAGAGACTGACCTGAGACGACACACATGACAACAAGACACAAGGAGAGACCCGAATGACCTAATGTGACCCCACTGACCTGATGTGCCGACCAAGGACCCAACGACCCAAGACACCGCTACACTTCAAGACATTCTCCCCTGCCTATGCCATGCGGTGCGTTCCTTGGCCTCCGCCATCGAGTCGTGGCAACGTGTGGCCCGAGAGTGTCCTGCAAAGGTTCATCGCGAATAATCGTGCCGGCAAGCCATTCTATTCTTCCTTCTTCCTCTTCTTTTTCAAGCATCTAGACACGCCCATCATCATGCCATGGAATCAACATCGTGCATTTCCTCGTCCACGATCGGGACGATCGCTCGGTGGCCCTGGGTTATGTTACGGACGACATCAAGGAAGAAGAAGCGGGCAGTGGCGCGGACAGGAGCGCTCGCGCTAGGCCCGGCAACATTTTCATAAAACGTCATCTCACTGTCATCGACCATCTCTCTGTCCTCTAATAAGTACTTTCTTTTGGGCGAGTTGGTTCATATTAGCAAAAAGGTAAAAGACTTGCGCAAAAAGTAGAAGAAAGAGACGTGACAACAAGACAGAGCGCAAACTTCCAACTGGTTTTATTTAGGAAACGGTACCTACTTATATAGACAAGTGAAATCATGTCATATCGATCAAGAGTAAACACGTGAGCACATAACCAACGAAGATCATCTACCAAGCAGGGCAAAAAGGACTTAAATCTCATCAGATTATCACTGAGGCCAAAAAAATGTTTGCTGTGTAAGAAGGCTGAATGATGTAAGCAAGGCATACCACTAAACGCAGACAGATACACAACATGCAAGACTGCGCGCGCGCACACAACACACACACACGCGTACACAGAGATACACACACAAACACTCAAACAGACAAGCACACGTAAAATCGTAACAACACATTTCCATGGCTAAGCCAAGTCAGACCTAAAAAACAAAGTAAAACAGGCAGTCGCAAACTAAAACCGATAAAACAGCCAAATGGCTGAAAACCTAAGTGAATAAAAACAATTTTCTAGGCAAAAGCCGCGTCTGTCATAAAAATCAACAACAAACAAGAAGAAATTGTTGATTTCTAGGCAAAAGCCGCGTCAGTCATAAAAATCAACAACAAACAAGAAGCAGTGTAACAGCAAGTAACACAGCAAATCACACATGTCCTAAAAAGGCTATCTCCTTATCTAGGAGTGTTAAAGAGGTTGAACTAATACATTTTTCACCGTTTTTCGTTATTAAAAAGGCCTCAATGATCTCTCTCTGCACTTTGGTTTTGCTACGTGCGAGAATTACAGTGCCCTCATACACAGGTTTGCATTTATGGCAGACAATATGGTCATACAGGTTGCCAGTTTTATAGCTTTCCACATTCCTCTTATGTTCAATGATTCGGTCATTCACACATCTACCCGTTTGTCCAATGTATAGGCACCCACAAGTGAGAGGCAGGCTGTAGACAACATTGGTGGAACATTGAATGAACCTGGTGCCATGCTTCTTTTCACATCGCTCACGTTTCTTGGCCAGAACGGTACAGACGCTTGACAGCTTAGTAGGCGCGGAAAAGAGAACAGTCACATCATTCCTGTTGCCAATCTTCTTCAGGTTATGGGAAATTTTGTGCAGATAAGGGATGACTTGAGCCTGATGTCTTGGCCGAGGCACAGTCGAGGATTTCTTACTGTCATTCCTTTGTGCTTTATGTAGTAGACTTGCTGTTACACTGTGGATTACGTTAGCGGGATACCCTGCTTTTTCAAGACGATTGATCTGGATGGTGACGCTGCTTTTCAGGTTGTGTGAACAGCTTCTGGCGAGTGCGGCTTGAAGAAGACCAGCTATAATCCCACGTTTGATGAGCTTCGAGTGGGCGCTTTCATAGGCCAATAAGCTTTTCTTGCTGCGTGGATTGTATTTAAAACAAGGGCCGCAACCGGAATCGCTGAAGGTAATAAGCAAATCAAGGAACTGAATCTCCTGACGATGTGGTAATTCCCAGGTGAACTTGAGGCCTTTAGCTTCGGCAGTGAACAGCCCTACAATTCTGGCGACAAGGGCATCCAAGTCGCATCCAGGCGTCGCTTGAAGTATGATAAGGTAGTCATCCACATACCTCAGAACTTTCAGAACACCCATGCCTGTCAGGAAGTCACACATTCGTCGGTCCACGGCAGACAAGTAGATGTCACAAAGCACCGGTGCCACAGATGAACCTATGCATATCCCTTCTTTTTGGACAAAAAATTTTTTGTTAAATAATATTGCTGTGGAATTGAGATAAAACTCAAGCAGGATGATGAAGTTGTCAGTGCTTAGCCCTGATGAGCTCTGGAAGTTGATTTCACTAGAGCACTCAATCTTCTCCCGGACAGTTTCAAGTAGCCTTCCTTGTGTTACACTGCTTCTTGTTTGTTGTTGATTTTTATGACTGACGCGGCTTTTGCCTAGAAATCAACAATTTCTTCTTGTTTGTTGTTGATTTTTATGACAGACGCGGCTTTTGCCTAGAAAATTGTTTTTATTCACTTAGGTTTTCAGCCATTTGGCTGTTTTATCGGTTTTAGTTTGCGACTGCCTGTTTTACTTTGTTTTTTAGGTCTGACGTGGCTTAGCCATAGAAATGTGTTGTTACGATTTTACGTGTGCTTGTCTGTTTGAGTGTTTGTGTGTGTATCTCTGTGTACGCGTGTGTGTGTGTTGTGTGCGCGCGCGCAGTCTTGCATGTTGTGTATCTGTCTGCGTTTAGTGGTATGCCTTGCTTACATCATTCAGCCTTCTTACACAGCAAACATTTTTTTGGCCTCAGTGATAATCTGATGAGATTTAAGTCCTTTTTGCCCTGCTTGGTAGATGATCTTCGTTGGTTATGTGCTCACGTGTTTACTCTTGATCGATATGACATGATTTCACTTGTCTATATAAGTAGGTACCGTTTCCTAAATAAAACCAGTTGGAAGTTTGCGCTCTGTCTTGTTGTCACGTCTCTTTCTTCTTCTACTTTTTGCGCAAGTCTTTTACCTTTTTGCTCTGTCCTCTGTTCTCCTGTTTTCATCGGCTTTGCCGTATCGTAACATTTGGTTGGAGGTGCGGAGTACTTCATCATCACCCCCTCATCTTGGCCCGGACGTCGGCGCCCTGCGACTTGCGCCGTCGGGGAAAGGTCAGGAGGCACTGCATGGCTGTTCCCCAGCCTGCCGGACCCAGCAAGACCTTGCCGTTCCTCCGCCCCGTCCCCCCGCCCCGACCACAAGACACGACGAAGGAGAGACTGACCTGAGACGACACACATGACAACAAGACACAAGGAGAGACCCGAATGACCTAATGTGACCCCACTGACCTGATGTGCCGACCAAGGACCCAACGACCCAAGACACCGCTACACTTCAAGACATTCTCCCCTGCCTATGCCATGCGGTGCGTTCCTTGGCCTCCGCCATCGAGTCGTAGCAACGTGTGGCCCGAGAGTGTCCTGCAAAGGTTCATCGCGAATAATCGTGCCGGCAAGCCATTCTATTCTTCCTTCTTCCTCTTCTTTTTCAAGCATCTAGACACGCCCATCATCATGCCATGGAATCAACATCGTGCATTTCCTCGTCCACGATCGGGACGATCGCTCGGTGGCCCTGGGTTATGTTACGGACGACATCAAGGAAGAAGAAGCGGGCAGTGGCGCGGACAGGAGCGCTCGCGCTAGGCCCGGCAACATTTTCATAAAACGTCATCTCACTGTCATCGACAATCTCTCTGTCCTCTGTTCTCCTGTTTTCATCGGCTTTGCCGTATATAGGGAGGGGTTGAAGCTCGAATGGGTCCGGTAGGTCATAAACTTGAAGTAGGTGACAGACGGTGGAAAAAACACTTTATTCCGACGTTTCGGTCGGGGTCCGGCCTTTGCTGCATTCCTTGACAAAGGCCGGACCTCGGCCGAAACGTCGGATTAAAGTGTTGTTTTTTTCCACCGTGTGTCACCTACTTCAAGTTTATATATATATATATATATATATATATATATATATATATATATATATATATATATACTTTGACATGTAGGACATGTAGTGCGAAGAGAGGATAACCGATGGTCGCTGAGGGTAACAAACTGGATTCCAAGGGAAGGAAAGCGTAGCAGGGGGCGGCAGAAAGTTAGGTGGGCGGATGAGATTAAGAAGTTAGCAGGGGTCAAGTGGATGCAGCTAGCACAGAACCGGGCTAAGTGGAGAAATATGGGAGAGGCCTTCGCCCTGCAGTGGGTATAATCAGGCTGATGATGATGATGATGATATATATATATATATATATTGTCAGGCATGCGAACAGAAGAGAACAAGGAAGTGCAAAAAGAGGCTCTCCGGGATAGAAGTGAAAGAAGAGGAAGCTCACTATATCTTGGTTAGCACATGAGGCTAAGTGGCAGAACCACTTTGTAAATAAACCTTAACAGTGTGGTGGATACATTCTAAAACAGCGCAAAAGAACAGGGACGAGTGAACGAAACGTACAACACGAGCGCTGACTTACAACTGATTTATTGAACATAAGTGAGCAATATATAAGAAGAAAACTGGGTGATAAAACCAGAAGTAGTCGACGTCAAACATGGTGTAGGGTGCCGTAAAAGCGATAAGAGCGTGGTAGGTTGATGAGGGTAAAAGGCGATGTAATCTAAAAAGAGATGATTGAAGTGGACTGATACATTCGAAAGATGGGAAGCAGTTAATGTGACAAGGTGTAAAGAGCCATAAAAACGATAAAAGCGAAGCATCGAAACATGATAAAATTGATAAAATATACAAAAGGAGTGGAATTCATAACATTGACAGGTTACTGCTAAAAACTGCTTAAATTTTAACGGCGAGTTAAACGATGGCGATCAATGTTCTGCAGATAGAAACCTTATTTCTTTGTCGGACAGAAGCACAGACGGAGCACTGACACAGGTGTATTTATTAGTTTTTATGTTAAAAGCCTCAATCACTTCCCTAGCCAGTTGATCAGCATGATGTCCTATGACTCTGCATTGTTGAAAATCTGGTAGACATTCGAATGTATCAGTTCACTTCAATCATCTCTTTTTAGATTATATCGTCTTTTACCCTCATCAACCTACCACGCTCTTATCGCTATAATCGGCTCCCGTATCAACTAAAGCGCTGACCTCCTTCGTGTCGACGATAACAGGGATGTCAAGGGAGACCCGGCCAAGACCAGGGCCTGTAGACGTCGGTTCGGAGTGAAGTGAGCGGTGTGGCGGCGGAAGCTGGGCGGCAGTTGTGTGGTCTACGTCGGGGCGATTTGAGCGACACGGCGGTGATAACTGGTCGGCTATGCGGACGACGTCGGGGCGATCTGGTCTGTGCGGCGAAAACTGGATAGGAATTCGGCGTTCGACGTCGGGGCGAATCGAGCGGTGCGGCGGTGGAAGCTTTACGGCGAATCGGTGTGCGGCGGCCTCGCCCCCAAAGGTCGCCGGAGCTAGTTTTCCCGATGAGAGCTCGAGGAACCATGGCGTCCAGCGGTATACCGTGGCCCAGAGGGTGAAGAGCGACGAGGCGAAGGCGAGCTTGATTCGCGACGAGGAGAATGTGGCAGACTACGCTGGCGGGTGGCGTACTCGGCGATGTCCTGAGGCCGCTGACCAGGCCGTGGACGAGGGCTGTCGGGAGAAAATCCTCTAAGGCCCATCTGACGATAAGGGCACTGCCGGTAGAGGTGACCTGCCACGCCACAGTGGTAGCAGAGAGGGCGGTTATCTGGAGGGCGCCAGAGATCAGTCTTCCGGGGCGCCTGGCGCCGATCTGCCCAAAGGGGCAGCGGTTCCGCAGCGTGCATAGCGACCTGTGGCGGCGTGTAAAGCGGAGGGGTAGGAAGCAGGGCTGGTCGGCGTGTGACATCAGCATAAGTCATCCGCTGGGTGAGGCCCGGGGGTGGTGGTGGAACGACTGTCGGTGTACTTGTCGGTGGCATGAGTGCGTTCTGGACCTCCTCACGGATGATGCTGGCCAGGGAAGCCGCACCAGGAGTAAATGATCCCTGAAGTTGCTGGAGCTCCTCGCGAACCACGGTGCGAATGAGGTCGCGAAGGGAGCTCATATCTGCCCCGGGATTGTAGTCGGTTCGGTCAGACGGCGGTAGTGTGGAGATGGAATTCAGCGGCCGAGCGTACTGGCTGCATCGCTGCTGTAGCAGTTTCTCCATGATCACAGCTTCAGCCAGAAACGCCGCGACGGTGGTGGGCGGGTTCCGCACGAGGCCGGAAAAAAGCTGTTCTTTGACGCCGTGCCTCAGGTGCCCCACCTTCTTCTCCTCACTCATGGACGGGTCGGCGCGATGCCAAAGGTGCATGACGTCTTCAATGTACATTGCGACCCCTTCGTTCTGACGCTGAACTCGAGAGGTCTGGGCACGCTCGGCATTCTCTCGGCGGTCACTGTTGGCGTACGTACCGAGGAGCTGGCTTCGGAAGGCCGGCAACGTAGAGAATGTGGCCTCGCGGTTCTCAAACCATGTCCGAGCAGCGTCTTCAAGGCTGAAGTAGACGTTCCGCATTTTCGCAGCGTCGTCCCAACCGTTAAACGTCGCGATCATTTCGTAGTGAGCTAGCCAGTCCTCGGCGTCTTCAAACTGCTCACCGCGAAATGGTTAGGGGTACGTAGGGTCTGAAGGATGAGACAGGACGAAGGGGTGGAAGGGACAGTCATGGTACGGGCGGGCGGTGTCGTTGCCACAGCTAGGGTCTCTTCGTCAAGAGGGCGAGCCTCGGAGCCGTCTGCTGGTACGGTACGATGAACAGGAGTGGTCACGAGAGGCGGCCGCGTAGGATCGTCCGCAGGAGAAGGGATCATCGATGGCACCTCCACCATTGTCACGACTGAAGTCACAGGGAGCCGTGAAGGTACACGTAGCCGAGGACCAGAGAATAAGGTCGCTTGTCGTTCCGAACACAGAGTCCAGCACCAGCGCGCCGCTCGTGCCAACAACAACCGCTTCGTCGTCGTCGGCGCCAAACACGGCTGTCGTGCGGCACTAGGCACGTGGCAATATATATATGTATATATATATATATATTGCCACCTAGCGTTGCCAGATGGAGCATGACTGAGTGAAGGAGGACGAAGTTGAAAGGACGACGAAGTGTCGCTTGCGCTGCTCGCTGCCGTTGTGTCTGGGCTAACCCCTTGCTATCCTTAGTATCCTGAATCACCGTGTACGTGACATTCTGGTGGAGGTGCTGGGTGAAAACGGTCACCTATGCAAGAGTCTCCATCTGAAAGACTTCGCGCCAGCCCTGTGCCATTGGACACCCCAGTGCATCGCTCCAGTCGACGGCTCCAGGGACTGTCTCCGGAGTTTCAGCCATTAGCCGCCGCCATGACATCCAGTGCTTCTGTTCAGCAAGTAACGGCCGTCAAACCGGCCTGTAACTACACCTTGCAGGCCCCTCAGGTACCGAAGTCTTTCAATGGGGACCTCTTTGAGGATGTGGAGGACTGGTTCCTTCAGCTTGAACGTGTCGCTGCTTTTAACCAGTGGGACGATGCTGCCAAAACAAGGAACGTCTACTTCAGCCTTCAGGATGGCGCCCGTATCTGGTTCGAGAACCGAGAGCAAGTATTAAAATCGTGGCGGGAATTCCGTCATCAACTGGTCGAGGCCTACACTAGCACGGATCGTCGCGAACATGCCGCACGTGCCATTCACTCTCGCATCCAGATGCCGAATGAGTGTGTCCAAGCGTACGTCGAGGTCATGACGCGCCTCTTCAGGCGAGCCGATCCCGCCATGCCCGAGGACAAAAAGGTGAGACAGTTGATGCGGGGATTGAAAGAGCAGCTGTTCGCAGGCTCTTTCGACTGTAAGCGGATTTCTTGCTAAGGCTACTACAATGGAAAGGGTACTACAACAACGGGCCGTGACGTATGACCGACCTTTCCATACTGGCACAATCGCGGAAACATTTCCATCTTCCGAGAGGGATTGTCCGTATCGACGCCTCGGTCTTCACGGCTTCCGCATCGACTCGCCTCCTCCCCGGTTTGGTCAACGACCCCGAGTTTTTGAAGCACCTGGCGGAGCAGCGTTAATCTCGTTCGCAGTGTCAGTCCCGCTCCCCTTCCCCAAGGCGCTTCTCGGCGTCCACCCACGGTTCCTCACGAGAGGGGCAAATAATAATAATAATAATAATAAATTATTTATTTATTTCAAAAAATTACATACAAATACGAGCCTGCCCAAGCCAACAATGGACTTGTGGGGCAGCGCTCGGCAGAATGGAGCAAGCCCAGGGGCGGCACAGTAAGTCAATTGCACAAGACTCAAACTAAACACTAAAGAAAGGCAGTAAGAAATGACGGGGAAGAAAAAAAAATAAAAACAAAGAAAGAAAGAAACAAAATTACACATACAGATCAAAGATATAAGATTTTACTTCTTTCCGCGTGATGGAAGATAAAATATTATCTGGCAGGTCGTTTAACACATCAGGTACATAGAAGGCACGGACACGTTTCCCGTATCTTGTCCCTACTCTTGGTAAGGAAAAGCGGTCGCGTGGACGTAATGTTCTGGTGGGGACATACGGGAGGCAGAACTCATTGTTCCATATATATGAAAGGATTACTGTTTCTTTGAATAACAGCCTGAACGAGGGCATGTGCGAGCATGAAAAAAGACCGGGATTGTTAGTAATGTGCACACCATACATCACCGCCCGAATTATGGATTTTAGTAAAGAATCAACTTTATTGCGCCAAAACACTGAACAGAAATAAAAAGAACAAATTCCATATCTCAGCACACTGTACGCCAATGTATGTGCTATTGTTTTCCTTACGTAAATTGGGCATAGTGCTTTAATAGAATACAGCAGGCAGGCTATTTTGCGCAGCCTTTCACAAACGTTAGCCAAGTGAGTGTTCCAAGACATGTTAGAATCGAAATGAACTTCGAGATAATTGATACTTGAGAGGTATGGAATAGGAGAGCAAGAACAATTGTTACGCAGAGGAGAATGAAGAAACACTGGAGTGATGACAGGAATAGATTTCAGCGGATCGTGAAAACATACTAATTTAGTTTTATTTTGGTTAATAGAAATTAAGTTATTACGGTACCAACTGATAACATTTGTAGTGTCAGTTTGTAATTCAGCCACGGCTTGATGGTAATTAGTATGACGAGATACTAAAAGCGTGTCATCTGCGTATTGAAACACCCGACAGTGAAAAATTGCTTGACTGAGATCATTAACGTACAAGTTGAATAAAAGGGGAGCTAAAATCGACCCCTGGGGTACTCCAGCGCTCAACTGCCTAGGTTTGCTTTTAATATTTCCGAGAACTACTACTTGGATTCGACCATGCAAATAATTCTCAAGGAAAGTTAGGAAAGGCCCTCGGAAGCCATAGCTATGAAGTTTACGAAGTAAAATTTTATGGTTTACGGAGTCAAAAGCTTTTGATACATCTAGAAATAATGCACAAGCGAATGCACTAATTTCAAGAGTACTATTAAGGTAATCGGTTAATTCATCTAATGCTAATCTAGTGCCACGCCCACAACTAAATCGGTACTGATTAGGCGACAGTATGTTGTGCGCATCAATAAAGCTCTGCATTACGTGAAAAATATGCTTTTCAAGTACAAGAGCAATGCACGAAAGTATCGAAATTGGCCTGTAGTTTGTGACAACATTGACCTGTCCGCTTTTGAAGAGAGGAACTACAAGCGCTTCCTTGAGGCCGGGTGGAATTTCTTGCGTGGTTATAATGTTATTTATAATTGCTAAAAGAACATTCTTCAGGGCCTCGAAATTTCTGCGAAGGACGTCCACAGACACACCATCTAATCCAAACGACTTGTGCTGTTTTAAGGTAAATAAAATATAGCGAATATCATCCTCGGTACACTCAGGCAGGAAGGCAGACTCAACTACCGATTGTGGCATACAATAACTAGCCGTATTACCGGACAAACTTGCCGCAGTAGACGAGAAAAAGGAATTAAATTGGTCTGCTAACGTTATAGATGGTGGACCGAAATTCTTGGCAATAGTTTGGTATGCGCTTTTCCGGAGACGACCCCTTAATTCGTTAACCACGGACCAAGCCTTGGACGGGTTATTTCTAAATTCAGAAAATTTACCTTGGAAGTGCGGTCGCTTGGCACCCCTAAGCACAGCAGTGACTTTATTGCGAGCTATCTTATAAGCTTCACGAAGATACTGATTATTAGGTGAGCGACAACAACGGGCCCAGGCTAGTTCTTTTTCAGCTATCGCGGTTAGAGCATTTCCATTTATCCACGGGCATCCCGGCTTTCGTTGCTTTAAGACGACTAGGTTTTTGCAAGAGTGCACTGTCTGCGTATAAACGGCAATAAAAGATTTATAGAAGTGACTGGCAGGAACTTCTGCTAGGAAAGGTTTCCAGTCGTAGCGTTGCAACAACGAGTCCAGCTTTATTTTATCAACAACCTCTATCTGTGATACTGGGTTGTTAGCCGCAGCATGCTGAGACGATAGAAAGCTACACCCAACATAGAAGTGATCGGATAGCTTTTGCTCAATAATAAACGGAAATACCTGGTCGTTCTCAGTGCGAACGTTGACGTGATCTATGCATGAAGACACAAGTGATGTACCCAAAATTTCGACACGTGTGGGAAGGTTGATAATAGATTCTATCCCAACGTCAGCAAGCGTGTTCAAGTAATCAGCTACAATGTGTCGTTCTTTCTTCAGCACGTCAATGTTAACATCAGCTATCATGCACACGTGACCAGATGGAAAAGCAAGTAGACGCAATTCGTCCACAAACTTTCTGATACTTTGATTTGGCGGCCTATAAATAGCGAGCAATGTGATGGCAAAAGATTGTGTGTGAATACGAAGGGCTAGCGATTCAGCACTTGTGAAAATTATGTTTAGAGGACTTGAAATCCAACCATTTTTAATGAAAATGGCAATTCCACCGCCACGGCCGTCCTTGCGCGTCAAAACATGGTTGTGATAACCTTGGAGTTGAAAGAGACCAGTATGTTCCTGTCCAATATTAATTTCAGTTAAGACGAAAACATCAGCTATATCACGTACTGCACCAGCGTGGACACAAAATTCATTCCAGTGCTTGCGAATACTACGCACGTTTACATGAAAAACAGTGAATGTGCCTTCACCTGGTTTTAAAAGAACAGAAAAAGAAGGAAAGTCTCGAAATTGTTCGCACGAAGCCATGAATCAAGGAAAAAGATTACAACAGACAAAGCAGGGGCAAAGCCGCTCGTCTAGCCCTCGTCGGGAAAACTGAAAACAGCGACCGTCGAAGACGAGGCCAACCAACATGGTTGGATTTCTGCCTATCTTAGAGACAGACAGCAATTTGTTCAAGTTAAAAATTACTCATCTAGCATGCTTTCTGTCACCTCTGGAGTTCCCCAGGGAAGTGTGTTGGGTCCATTGTTGTTTTTGATTTATATAAATGATTTAGTAGATGTGTTGTCAGATGATGTTTCAGTCAGATTATTTACAGGCGATTGTGTTGCCTTAAAAAAAATCTCAATCGCGAAAGACCACGCTACTTTGCAGACGGCTTTTGAGGCAATTGATCAACGGTGCGTAAAATGGAGCATGGAACTGAATGGGGAAAAGACTGTTCTTCTATGTGTCACCAGAAAGAAGTGTCCCAGCATATATATTATCACCTTGGTGCGATTTGCGAAGCTGAGAGTTATAAATACTTAGGAGTAACCCTTACCAGCAATCTATCATGGTCCACACACATCTCGAACATCGGTGCTTCTGCTCTTCAAAAGTTATGCTTTCTGAAAAGGAAGCTAAAAAATGCTTCTGCGAGTACAACGTTTTTAGCTTATAATGCATGTATAAGGTCTAAATTGGAATATGCGTCAGTACTATGGGATCCCTACGCGAAGAAAGACATAGATAAACTGGAACGTATACAGAGAAAGGCAGTAAGATTTATATATTGCAAATGCAAAAGACTAGATTCTCCGTCTTTCCTTATGCAAGAACATCAGATTCCCAGGTTACACACACGCAGGAAAATAAGTCGACTTCTATTTCTTCATAAATGTCTGTCAGAAAAAATTCCCCTAAACCTTCCGAAATGCGTTCAGAAAGCTACTACTAGAAGAACAAGACATAATACACTGCACACGCTAGCTCCAATTTTCGCAAAAACAAACTCTTATAAGAACAGTTTTTTCCCCAAAACTGTGAACGATTGGAATGAACTGCCACCAAATGTTTATGAATCAAACGACTTCCTAAAAGAACTGGAATGTCTTTTCAGAACAAAGGCTCCGTAAGTTGAACTGTGTTCATTAATTTTGCCCATTTCATTACAGTGACCAGAGTTGAACTTTTGTCCTCAGTTTTTAGTCCTTTTTGCTCTGTATTGCTTTATATTCCAATATTTTTGTTGTATTGCCCCTCCTGCTTGGGCCAACATATTGGCCTGCAGTATAAATAAACAAACAAATAAATAAATAAATAAATAAATAAATAAATAAATAAATAAATAAATAAATAAATAGTCACTGTGTTGAAGACCTCCCGTCGTCGTTACTTCGATCCGAACGAGAGCCGTCTCCAAGGGAAGCCAAAAGCGTTTCTCTGGACATTCCGGTTATTTTAGACGGTCGTACTACAGTTAATGCATTAGTGGACACCACTGCCGATTATTCGATTTTGAGTGGCCGCATGGCAGCGGTTTTGAGAAAAGTGCTCACTGCTCGGCCAGGTGTGTACCTACGAACCGCCGGCGGTCACATAGTTACCCAAAGGGGATGTGCACGGCTCGTACTCAGATCAACGCATGTACGTTCATCGTTAGTTGCGTCGTTTTGAGTGACTGCTCCAGTGACCTTATCCTCGGCATTGACTTTCTGCGAGAGTATGGAGCAGTTATCGACCTGCGAAATAGACTCGTCACATTTTCAATGGGACAATCTGCCGAGCCAGATAGTCACAGTCCTTGCAATGCCGCACTTCGCGTTTCCGCCGAGAGCGTCTCGCTGCCGCCGCGAAGCAGTGTTCTTGTGGAAGTTACTTGTGACGATGTCCGTACCAGCGAAGCTGTAGCGGAAGCGAACCATTCACTCCTGCTTGCTCAAGGCATCTGCGCTGCTTGAAGTTTATTGTCGCTTCACAATGGTCGGGCTGCACTCCGTGTCAAAAATTTTTTAATGAGCACCGGCACTTGTTTCCAGGAACTGCTATCGCTTTCGCTGACCCTGTTACGCACGATCCGGTTTGTTGTGCATCCACGGCAGTCGAAACTAATGAGCCATCTCTTGACAACATCGACATTAACTGCCACTTGTCGAAGGAGAAACGGCGGGCCTTAGAGCAACTGTTGCTGGGCTTGAAGCACTGTTTTGCTTCTTTCTCGAAGGTTCGTCAAACGCCCATCACACAACATCGCATCATTACTTATGAAGACGCTTGCCCTATACGACAGCAGCCTTATCATGTGTCTGCCAAAGAACGGGAAGTGATCCAGACGCAAGTTCAGAAAATGCTGAATGATGATGTTGTGCTGCCTTCACAAAGTCCGTGGTCTTCACCAAAAAGAAGGACAGCGCCCTCCAATTATGCGTCGACTATCGGAAATTGAATAATTTGACAAAGAAAGATGTATACCCGTTGCCGCGCATCAATAACTCACTGGACAGATTGTGACGTGCTAAGTATTTTTAATCTATTGATTCGAAAAGCGGCTATTGGCAAATCGAAGTAGACGAAAGAGACCGAGAAAAAACCGCATTTCTCACTCCAGATGGTCTATATGAATTCAAAGTACTCCCATTTGGATTGTGCTCTGCCCCAGCTACATTCCAAAGGATGATGGACACCGTCCTCACTGGCCTCAAGTGGCAGATCTGTCTTGTGTACTTGGACGACGTAGTTGTTTTTTTCCGAAACATTTGACCAACACCTCGAACGCCTTCGAGCTGTACTAAAAGCACTCCGTTCTGCTGATCTCACGCTGAAGCCCCAGAAATGCCACTTCGGGTGTACAGAATTCAAGTTCCTTGGCCATGTTGTAAGCGCTGATGGGGTGCGCCCGGATCCCGATAAGACTGCTGCCGTCACACGGTTTCCCGTTCCAGCTAACAAGAGGGCTGTTCAGCGCTTTCTCGGCCTGTGCGCATATTATCGGCGGTTCATTGCGGACGTTTCTCAGATTGCGGAACCTCTGACGCGCCTCACAAGGAAGGACACCTCCTTTGTGTGGAACTCTGAGCAGCAGACGGCCTTCTCTTTGCTTCGCGAGCGCCTTCAAACATCCCCTGTTCTGGCGCACTTCGATGAACCGGCTGACACTGAGGTGCACACTGATGCCAGTAGTATAGGTCTTGGCGCGGTCCTTGTTCAGCATCAAGACGGGATTGAGCGAGTAATAGCCGCACACTCACTCGCGCTGAAACGAACTTATCCACATCGGAAAAGGAATGTCTGGCGGTCGTGTGGGCCAACTATGAAGTTTCGCCCCTATCTTTACGGCCGACCATTTAAAGTCGTCACGTACCATCATTGTTTGTGCTGGTTGGCAAATCTGTGAGACCCATCTGCACGACTTGCACGCTGGAGTTTACGGCTTCAGGAATTTGCATAACTATTGTGTATACGTCAGGCCGCAAACACGAAGACGCTGACACGCTGTCACGAGCACCCGTTGACACTGACGACGCTGCAGCCGATGACGACACTGGCTTTCTAGGAGCTCTCAGTGCATCTGAGCTCAGGGATAGACAAAGAGCTGATCCAGACATCCTTCCACTCATCGATTATCTGGAAGGGCGTGGTATACGACCCTCCCTCGACACCTATCTCGGCACCTTGGTTCCTTCGGTATGCAGCAAGCATCTTGTATAAAAGGAACTCCCAAGGCCAAGAAAGAGCTTACCTTTTGGTAGTGCGTTGCTAGCTCCGTGCGGATATTCTCCTTGCTTGCCACGACGAACCGACATCGGGTCATTTGGGTTTCTCACGGACGCTTGCTCGAGTGCGCAACATGTATTTCTGGCCAGGGCTCTCCGCAAGTGCGAAACGCTATGTAAGAAGAAGCTGTCGCGAATACCAGCGCCGTAAAACACCACCTCTGAAGCCTGCCAGATTTCTCAAGCCCGTTAGAGCACCACGTATTCCGTTCGACCAAACCGGCATGGGTCTCCTTGGCCCTTTCCCTTTGTCGCAGGCGGGAAACAAATGGATAGTAGCCGCTACTGACTACTTGACTCATCGATATGCTGAGACAAAGGCAATCCCTCATGCCACAGCTTCTGAAGTAGCCGAGCTTTCTTGCACAACATGGTCTTGCGGCATGGCGCTTTTTCGTACGTCATTAACGACAGAGGAACAGCTTTCACTTCGCAGCTCATCGACCATATATTTAAGTTGAGTTACACGACCCATCGCAAGACCACAGCGTACCATCCGCAGAGCAATGGACTTGCCGAAAAGTTAAATAAGACGATTCCGGATATGTTGTCAATGTACGTCGATGTGCAGCACAAGACCTGGGACGAGGTGCTGCCGTACGTCACATTTGTGTATAATACAGCCCTACAAGAAACAACGCGCTTCACATCATTTCGACTTGTTACGGGCGTGAAGTTCAGTAGAGTGCATATTTTGTCAGCGTAAAATTAAAGACAGGACTAAAGGAGAAAGACAAGGGACAAACGCTGAACTTCAACTGATAGTTTAATGGACGTAACATCAATATATACAAAAATTGTATAACGCCATCACTTGAGCGCATGCTCTCAAACCTTCGCCTCTGCATTATCGTACAGATTAGAGCCTCATCCCCTATGGCCACGTGTCATTCTCCTCTTTAAAAATTCCAGCTCTTTGGGTGACAGCACAACCGAGCTACTGCTAACACAATTATCACCTTGATTGTTAATCTCAAGGGCCTCAAATATCTCCCTGCTCAACTGCTGCTTGAAGCTGCGCAGCACACGTGTGTCGCTCAACGCAGGGGTGCATGATGGACTGGTAGGGCTAGGGCAACGGCTGCAGTGCAAGGCTAAATGACTACTCTTTACAAGGGATCTTACTGCCCTTCGGTGCTCTCACAATCTGTCGTTTATGCACCTGCCCATCTGTCCGACGTAGGTTTTCCCACATGACAGAGGAATCTTGTAGACTACCCCCGTTCTACAGGGGACGAAGCAGGTGTCATGCTTCTTCGTGCATGCATCAATGCCACTCTTTTGCTCATTCACATTAGGGCAAAGCCGCGACAACTTTTTAGGAGCAGAGAAGACGACAGGGACGCCACACTTCCCTGCAACCTTCTTCAGACGGTGGGAGAACGGGGGTAGTCTACAAGATTCCTCTGTCATGTGGGAAAACCTACGTCGGACAGACGGGCAGGTGCATAAACGACAGATTGCGAGAGCACCGAATAGCAGTAGGATCCCTTGTAAAGAGTAGTCATTTAGCCTCGCACTGCAGCCGTTTCCCTAGCCCTACCAGTCCATCATGCACCCCTGCGTTGAGCGACACACGTGTGCTGCGCAGCTTCAAGCAGCAGTTGAGCAGGGAGATATTTGAGGCCCTTGAGATTCACAATCAAGGTGATAATTGTGTTAGCAGTAGCTCGGTTGTGCTGTCACCCAAAGAGCTGGAATTTTTAAAGAGGAGAATGACACGTGGCCATAGGGGATGAGGCTTTAATCTGTACGATAATGCCGAGGCGAAGGTTTGGGAGCATGCGCTCAAGTGATGGCGTTGCACAATTGTCCCTTGTTTGTCCCTTGTCTTTCTCTTTTAGTCCTGTCTTTAATTTTACGCTGACAAAATATGCACTCTACTTATCAAGACCAACTAGCCCGTCTTTCTACGTTAACTAGTGAAGTTCGGAGCATGCTCGATTCCATGCTCCCGTGCCCAGATGATGACCAGCTTCCTCCAGATGCCCAGCAGTATGCCATCCGCGCTGAGAAAGCCCGCCAGCTCGCCCGTGTGCACATCGGGCGGCAGCAGACCTCTGACGCTCACCGCTACAGCCTCCGGCACCGCCAGGTTCACTACAAACCTGGGGACCAAGTCTGGGTGTGGACACCAGTTCGCCGTCCAGGCTTGTCAGAGAAACTCCTTTCCCGCTACTTCGGGCCGTACAAAGTGTTGCGTCGTGTGAGTGACTTCAGTTATGAAGTTATTCCAGATGGCGCCGCACTTAGAAAACGTCGAAAGCCCAGCTCCGACATTGCGCACATTGTGCGACTGAAGCCGTACTACCAACGATACCGTACGGCCACCCCCTGTGACCACTCTCTTATTTTTCACACCGGTCTTACTGCCCGTCTTCATTTTTTTTTTAATTTTTTCGGAAGGGGGTAATGTCACCCAGCTTTGCCAGGTGGCGCATGACTGAGTGAAGGAGGACGAAGTTGTCGCTTGCTCTGCTCGCTGCTGTTGTGTCTGGGCTAACCCCTTGTTATCCTTGGTATCCTGAATCATCGTGTACGTATATATATATATATATATATATATATATATATATATATATATATATATATTTACTTAGAGTGTTACTTAGCTGTATTCGCTGTTCGTGATGAGGATGAAGAAGTGCAACAGACTCCGAAAAGACGACGACGCTGAGTGTTGTGAAATCGGTGCCCTCATCAACGTTAGTTGTGCGGACAGCTTTGGGACTGCAAATCTTCCACGTAACATCTCTTGGTGGAGGTAAATCTATTCGATCCCCTGTCACAAGCTGGATCTCCGCAGCGGCCGCCACATCGGAACCACCACAGTGACTACAGACGCCTCTACCTCTACAGCCGCCGCACCTGCTGGTGTAATGGCCCACCCCCGTGACCCCGGAACCTTCTGCGGGACCGACGACGTCGACGTAGACGACTGGCTAGCCCTATACGAGCGCGTGAGCACGCACAACAGGTGGGATGCCACACTCATGCTCGCGAATGTAATATTTTACTTGGCTGGGACCACGCGGGTGTATTTTGAAACCCACGAAGACTAGCTAACACCTTGGGATATTTGCAAACAGAAGCTCCACGACCTATTCGGAAAGCCTATTGGCCGCCACATTGCCGCCAAAAAAGCGCTCGCCTCTCGCGCCCAAACGTCTACGGAGTCTTATCTCACTTACATCGAAGACGTCCTGTCTCTATGCCGCAGTCAACCAAGGCATGCCTGAGGAGGATAAAGTCGGCCATATAGTAAAAGGCATTGCGGACGATGCCTTCAACCTCCTGTTGTGCAGGGATTGCTCCACCGTGGACTCTGTGCTGCAGGTGTGCCGACGTTTCGAGCAGGCGAAACAGAGGCGCATATATCACCGTTTCGACCGGCTGCCGAACACGGCTGCTAGCTCCTCCTGTATCGATATCCCGACTCCTCGACCGCCTGCTAACGACAGCACTTTGACACGCATTGTCCGCCAAGAGCTTGAGGCAATGACTCCCGCGGCCTCGCTGTCGCATGCACCCGACAACACCCTGGCTACCATATCACTTATTAAGGCTGTTTTTCGCCAATAGGTTGCGAATATGGGCCTCCCTTCTACCAGCACCACCGACACCACGGATTCAGGACCTGCCCCTCCAGTAATTGCTGCCTCCTCAACCAACGGCGGTTTCTCTCCCCGATATCGTTACCGCAACCCAAATGAATGGCGTACCCACGACAATCGCCCCATCTGTTTTACTTGTTCTCGCGTTGGCCACATTTCCCGCCACTGCCGTAGTCGCTGGTACAGGCCATTTCGTCAGTACACCTACGTCGACCGCAGCGGAGACTATGCCCCTCGCTGTTCCCCACCTCGCCCCGACCAGACCTGTGCTGACCCCGGTTCCACTGTCCGTGCTGCCAACCGTTACTATCCTCGCAAGCACGACGTTCGCGTTCTCCTCTTCCTCGCCGCAGTTCGCCACCGTCCTATTCTGGCCACGTACCGGAAAACTAGCCAATGCAGCTCCCGGAGGTGACGCTGCATTTATGACCCGGACTGAAAGACCTCTGTTGACCCCTTCCCTACTAAATAACCGTATCGACGTCCTTGTGGATGCAGTTCCCGTTTCTGCTCTAATTGATACAGGCGCCCAACTGTCCGTTCTCAGCTTCTCATTTCGCCGTCGCCTCAAGAAAGTCCTTACGCCAGCCGTCTCGTCCACAGTTCGCGTCGCCAATGGCAGCCCTGCTGCCATGGTTGGCATGTGTATGGCGCGAGTTACAATTGCTGACCGTCATGCCCCAGTGTTGTTCACCATCCTACATGAACGTCCCCACGACGTTATCCTTGGCATTGACTTCTTAACAGCCCACTCTGCCCTTATTGACTGCTCTAGCGGCCTACTTCGCTGGGACCTTCCGCTCTGCTCTGAAGACCCCTCCTGCTCACCCCGCCTTCGATCAGCACAGTCTAGCCGCCTTCCTCCTGAAACTTCCGTTTACATCCCTATGTCGCAATTTCCACCCGTCCCAGATGGAGATTATCTCGCTTCTCCCATTACTGATGTCATGCTGCAGCGGCACGTCCCCCTTCCTCATCTTATTGTGCACATCTCCCAGAACCGCACCACTCTCCCGGTCCTTAACTTCAGCTGTTCAACTCAAGTTCTGCCCGAGGGAATTTCATTAGCTGCGCTGTGCCCGATTACAGATTGTGCCATTTCAGCTCTGTCTACAGATCATACAACATCCACATCGCGCCCTGATCCGCTTAACAGCATGATTGCAGCTGATCTGCAACCTGAATTCGCCGCTGAGTTACACAAGCTTTTGTTTACCTACAGTGATCTTTTCGACTTCGGTACCCACCCATTGGGTCAAACGACAGTTGTCACCCACCGCATTGACACCGGTGACGCCAGTCCTATTCACAGGCGGCCCTATCGTGTTTCGTTTGCCAAGCGACGCGTCATTCAAACGGAGGTCGAAAAGATGTTAGCGAACGACATAATCGAGCCTTCCAGTAGCTCCTGGGCATCCCCTGTCGTGTTGGTCCAGAAGAAGGTTAACAGTTGGATATTCTGCGTTGACTACCGTCATTTGAATAAGATAACCAAAAAAGATGTATATCCTCTTCCGCGCATCGACGACGCGCTTGTTAGTTTGCACGGAGCCAGCTAATTTTTATCCATCGACCTTCGTTCCGGCTACTGGCAGATTTCTGTCGACGAGAGAGACCGTGCAAAAACAGCGTTCATCACCCCTGACGGCCTTTATCAATTCAAAGCCATGAATTTTGGCCTATGTAACGCCCCTGCAACTTTCGAACGGATGATGGACTCATTGCTGCGCGGCTTCAAGTGAACGACTTGTCTTTGTTACTTAGACGATTTCATTGTTTTCTCGTCCACTTTTGACAGCCACCTCTCTCGCCTTTCTACCATTCTCGAGCTATTCCGCCGAGCCGCCCTTCAACTCAACTCAAGAAATGTAGTTTCGGCCATCGGGAAATCAAAGTGCTTGGTCACTTGGTTAATGCTTCCGGTGTTCAGCCTGACCCTGACAAGATACGTGCCGTCAGAGATTTTCCCACTCCGCGTTCATCCAGCGATGTCCGAAGCCTTATTGGCCTATGTTCCTGTTTCCGACGATTCGTCCCGAACTTCGCAGACCTTGCTCGTCCGCTCACCCAACTCCTCAAGAAAGACGTTTCATTCTATTGGGGGCCTGAACAAGTTGCAGCTTTCTCAGAGCTTGTAGCTGTTCATACTACTCCACCTGTCTTGGCCCACCTCAACCCTTCCGCCAATACTAACTCCGTACCGACGCCAGTGGCCATGGAATAGGAGCTATACTCGCTCAGCGATAACACGGCCGTACAAGGCTGATTGTGTAGGCCAGCCGCCTCCTCTCAATACCCGAACAAAGTTATTCTATTACAGAGCGAGAGTGCTTGGCGCTTGTCTGGGCTATTACGAAATTCCGCCCTTATTTGTTTGGCCGCCATTTTACTCTGATAACAGACCATCATGCCTTGAGCTGGCTTTCCTCTCTTAAAGATCTTACTGGCCGTTTGGGGCGCTGAGCGCTACCATTACAAGAATACACATTTTCCGTCGTCTACAAGTCCGGCCGGCTTTACCAAGATGCAGACTGTTTGTGACGTCATCCCGTCGACTCCCCTAGTCCTACAGACTCTGACGATAATGCATGCGTCTTGTCTGTCCCCGCCTTTGCTAACATTGCCAAGGAACAGCACTTAGATCCTTCTCTGCATTCCATTATCCTCCGTCTTACCTCCGACCGCCCTGACCCATATCTCGCCTTATTTGCGCTCCACGAGAACACCCTATGCCGACATAATATGCGACCAGATGGCACAGACCTTTTGCTCGTCGTTCCCCAACACCTGCGTTTCACCATCCTTGAACAGTTCCATGATGCTCCCACGGCTGGCCACTTGGGTGTCGCTCGCACATACGACAGCCTGCGCCGACGTTTCTACTGGCCGGGGCTCTACCGCTCTGTCCAGCAGTACATTGCCGCATGTGAACTGTGTCAGCGTCGGAAGAAGCCCACAATTTTGCCTTCAGGTCATATGCAGCCGATACCCATACCAACTGACCCGTTTTCCCGTATAGGCGGTGACCTCCTTGGCCGCTTTACAGTTTCCACCTCGGGGAACAAATGGATCGCCGTCGCCACCGATTACGCTACTCGGTACGCTATTACCCGAGCCATCCCGACCAGCTGCGCCACAGACGTCGCTGACTTCCTTCTTGAAAACGTAATTCTTCATCATGGTGCTCCTCGTGAACTACTAACTGACCGTGGCCGCTGTTTCCTGTCGCGAGTGGTTGACGAAATTCTCCGTTCGTGCTCTGTGCGCCCCAAATTCACCACCGCATATCACCCCCAGACCAACCGCCTCACGGAACGTCCAAACCGTACCCTCACAGACATGCTGGCCATGTATGTGACTGACGACAATCGAGATTGGGACGTTCGTCTCCCCTTTGTCACATTCGCCTACAATTCATCTGTCCATTCTACCGCTGGATACACCCCATTTGATTTATTATTTGGCCGACACCCGTTGCTACCCTTCGAAACCTCTCTACCCGCGGCAGACGCCACCAGTACTTACACCAGTGATGCCGTCACCCGCGCTCATGATGCCCACCGAATAGCTCATGCCAGGCTCTCTGCATCCCAAGACTCCCAAAAGATCCGGTACGACAGCCGCCACCGTGATGTCCACTACACTCCTGGATCTCTCGTTTTGCTGTGGCTCCCGTGCCGTCGAGTGGGCTTGTGTGAAAAACGTTTGCCCCGTTACACTGGCCCTTACCGTGTTTTGCGCCCCGTGACCGACGTCACCTACGAAGTTTAATCTGTGGTTCCGAAGTCCCCGTCCACAGCTCCAACCTCCGAAATAGTGCATGTGTCCCGCCTAAAGCCCTATTATCAACCTTCTATTTCGCTAGCATAGACCGCACCGGGACTGTGCTTTTCCCGCGGGGGGTAGTTTTACTTAGCTGTATTCGCTGTTCGTGATGAGGATGAAGAAGTGCAACAGGCTCCGAGAAGACGACGACGCTGAGTGTTGTGAAATCGGTGCCCTCATCAACGTTAGTTGTGCGGACAACTTTGAGACTGTAAATCTTTCACGTGACTATATATATATATATATATATATATATATATATATATATATATATATATATATATATATTGTTACGCGTACTGGTGACAAGGCCGTTGACACCAAAAGAAGACACAGGTTTGATGGTACTAAAATTAACTCTTTATTGGGCTTACTTGCGCCTCAAAAGAACTAAGCAACTCGGCGGCGAATAGCAACAAACGTGCTCGTCGATCGTCGAACAAAGAATGCCCGTCACACTCGTCAACGCTCAATTTAAAGGCTGCTCAGAACAATCTAGATAACGTCGTAAACAGCTACCAGCGCAAGCTGGAACATTGTAGAAAGACACACGAGTGGCCGAAATCTTCGAGACAGATCTCGGTGCATGTTACGCTGCAACGAAACTGATAATGATGCGACTCGCGGCTTCGAGCATTAACAAAGAAAGAATACAGAACTGATAAGCGATCCAGAATCAGAGTGATAAGGCCGTACGCAGGCGGCTGTTGAAAAACTACAAATGCAGTTTTGAACGTTTGGCGGCAATATATATATATATATATATATATATATATATATATATATATATATATATATATATATATATATATATATATATATAATAAATATTGTTGAACCTTTGTATGCAAAACACTTTTCCTTTTTTCTCTTCTTCATATAACGCGATGGCCTCAATGCATGTACGATTGTTCACTCTTTCGTTTTATAATGGTCTTTTAACAATTGGGTTTGCCTTCTTCACTGCTATATTGTTCCTTTTGTTTGTGATTTCGTTTATTTTTTATCCCCCTTATGTAATGCCCCGCCTAGGGGTACTTACGAAAAAATAAATGATGATGATGATGATAGGGATCTGCCATTATCCCGATTGCAGATCGACGGATGAAAAATATGATGCGGCGAACAGACAATCTATGGCGTCATCGATTCGGGGAAGGGGATACACGTCTTTCTTTGTTGCAGCATTCAGGCGGCGATAGTCGACGCAGAAGAGCTATTTACCATCTTTTTTCTTCGCCAGAATTAAAGGGACTGCAAGGGACTGCATGGCTCTTGAATAACACCCTTTTTCAGCATATCCCAAACCTGCTCACTGATGACCTTGCATTCTGTTGACGATGCTCTGTACGGCTTCTGTCGAATTGGGTGTGAGTAGCTTGTGTCAATGCGATGCCGTGTACGTGTCACGGGAATGCACCGTGAACCGCTGGGCTCCGAAAAATCAAAGATGGAAGAATAGTTGACCAGCAAAACCTCCAAAGCGTCTCGCTGTTCACTGGTTAGAGAGCGGCTGATCATCTGATGCAGTTGTGAGTCACTTTTACCAGGTGCATCAGTGACAAAAGCCACCGATGGAGCGTCTTTATTTATTTATTTATTTATTACAAGTTCCTGCAGCGCCCGAAGGCATTATTGCAGGGGGAGAGATGACAAGTAATCTTGCTGGGAACGCCAGTGATAAAATACATAAAAATGAAGAAAATAACAGGACACAAGTGATAATGCGGAATGAAAAACATGCATCTAAAAGGGGGCAACTGCGCGACGAACAAAGTGATGAGAACACTCAAAAAACAAAGTAATGAAGGAAACACACGCAAGAGAACTGGGCGCCACGTCACACATCCGATAAAAAAGCCCGAAATAAATTTTCAGTGCAACACTCAGTGATGCCAGCTGGCAGCCGGTTCCACTCATTGATCGTCAGTGGAAAAAACGAGGTTTTATACACATCTGTCCGGCATTTTATTTCGCGGATCTTCCACTGATGATCAAGTCGTCTAGACAAAAAGTGAGGTTGAAGCAGGAACCGGTCTTTGTCAATGCTGAACTTTCCAAAATAAATGCGATACATGATCTGCAGTCTGAAATGTTTTCTGCGGTGAGCTAAAGATTCCCAACCAAGATGATGTTTAATAGACGTGACACTTGATGAAAAATTATAATTATTAGACACAAATCTGGCAGCATTATTTTGGACGCTTTCGAGCATATCTGATAAGTAAATAAACTGGGGATCCCATACAGGGCATGCATATTCAAGAATTGGCCTTATGTAAGTGAAATACAGGAGCTGCTTGACATTTGACTGCGCTTTGCTGAAATTACGCTTTAAAAAATTAAACATTCTGCAGGCTTTCGATGTAATATGCTCAACTTGTCTCGTCCACGTAAGGTTAGAGGTGAAATATACGCCGAGATACTTATATTCAGAAACTTTTTGCAGGGGAACATTATTTATTGAGTAGCAGGTCGGTAGAGGGGAACGCTTACGAGTGAACGAGACAAGCTTGCATTTTGAAATGTTCAAAGACATTTGCCATTTTGAGCACCAGTGCTGGATAAAATTTAAGTCTCGCTGAAGTTTTAATGCGTCAGAAGAACTTTCCACAACATGGTAAAGCACACAGTCGTCAGCATATAGCCGAACTTGGCAGGTGAGGTCAAGAACAATATCATTAATAAAAATGAGAAAAAGAAGGGGTCCAAGGTCAGACCCCTGGGGCACACCTGAGGAGACGTTTACGGAATCGGAGTTACAACCGCTAATTACAACACGCTGCATGCGGTCCTGGAGATATGAATGAAGCCAGTCGAGGATATTGGGATGCGGACCAAGGCAACGTAACTTATGTAATAATAGCACATGAGGTACAGAATCAAAGGCTTTTTTAAAATCCAGAAATACACAATAAATTTGATATCCGTGGTCAAAAGAGGAAAACAGATCATTACTGAACTCAAGTAACTGGGTGGTACAGGAAAAACCCATTCTAAAGCCATGCTGAACTGGCGTAAAGAACTCATGAGAGTCAAGGTGTTTCATGACTGCACTGTAAATTATATGTTCCAATGTTTTACAACACACGCTAGTCAGAGAAATGGGTCGGTAATTAACAACAGACATTTTCGAACCGCTTTTATGCACTGGGACAACATTAGCATTTTTCCAGACATTTGGCAAACATGCCGAGTTAAGCGATGTTTGGAACAAGGTGACTAAATAATGAGCAATTTCGTTCGCACATGATTTTAAAAGAAAGGTAGGTACACCATCAGGGCCGCTGGCGGAGGCGGCCCTGATGTTATTAAGCAGTTTTGAAGCACCTTGATAAGTAAAAACAATTTCAGGCATGGTTTCTGTAATAGATTCACGAGTGTTCGGAAATTCACCGATGTACGCTGGCGCAAAGGCAGACTGAAAATATGCATTAAAGCGGCAGGCTTTATCACCATTAGTACTAACAAGGTCACCATCAACGTCTAAGTTTGGGATTCCGACTGGTTCGCGTCCGTTGTGTTTCAGAAACGTCCACAATTCCTTGGGATTACTACGCAGTTTAAAACCCAGATTATTAAAGAAGTTATCCTTATGAGCCTTAATTTCAGTTTTTAGTGTACTGCCAAGGGCCCGAATTGACTGCAATACAGCAGGGCAACGATTCTTTTTATACGATTGAAGAAGGCGATGTTTTTTCCTGACAAGCCGTCTGATTTGTCGCGTGATCCATGGTTTGTCGCGGCGCCGCTTACCAGAAAGAAGTTTTGTTGGAATGTATTGATCAATTAGGCTGCCCAATTTATTTTTGAATACCTCCCAGAGTGAAATGCACTCTAAACTCTGACTTAGAGTAATAAAATTGTGAAGGAAAGAAGCAAGTTCGTTATTCATTGATGTATATTCGCCCCTGGTAAAAACAAAGACTTTCCTAGGGAGACCTTTTGGAATTTAATAAGGAAAATGCCTAACATTAGCAACAACACAACTGTGATCACTAATTCCTGGTATGATAACAGTGCCGCGCACTACCGATGGTCGGTTACAGAAGAGTAAATCTAACACTGAAGATGAGTGCTGAGTTTCCCGAGTAGGCTCAGTGACGTACTGATATAGATCATTAGTAGTAATTAATTCACAAAAAGCCAAAGACAATGAAGATTGATTCGTACGAAGAGGTTTGTAGTCAACCCATTTGAAATCAGGCATATTGAAATCCCCGCCAAACAGAAAGTCATTTTTTAAGCCAAGCAAGAAATCAGACAGTGATCTGAAAATGTCAGGGTTGGTAGCGGAAGGGGGACGGTAGACGGAACCAATAGTCAGGTCCCTTCCATTGCTTAGGCGTAGGTTACACCACACTGATTCGCAGCCAACTAGGGGAGCTGTTATTGCTGAAGAGCGAAAGCATTCCTCAACTAGCAGAAATACCCCTCCACCATGCAAGTGTCGGTCTCGACGATCCACGTTATAACCAGTTGGGAAAACTTCCGGGCTCAGAACGGAATCATCGAGCCACGATTCAGTGCCAATTATAACATGAGGCTTAACGGAGGAAACATGGGCAGCAAATTCATCAGTTTTATTTTTTATACTCCTGCAATTCACGATGAGAATTGTCGATTCAAAATTTGATGATGCCGAAGGCGTAGAATGAAGATCAGGCCCATGCTGGTGAGCGGGCAGTTGCCTCCCTTTTTGCTATTCCCTAAGCTCAACAACTCGGTCATGTTCACAATCATAGACAAAGCACTTTTTATTTACGAAAAGCTTATCAAATCGCAACTTCGAAGGAAAAGCCTGATCACGAGCGTATTGTGAAAGCTTGAAACGTGTCTTTCTAACCGCAGGCGTGAAGTCTTCGCGCAAGGCGAACTTAGTATCCTTGAGCCTAAAACCACATGATAAGATATTGTCCTTGACCTTATAACTGCAAAATTTAACGACACTAGGTCGGGTTTTGCCTTCAACAAAGCGACCTATTCGGTGAGCCCTTTCGATACTTTCAGAAGGAACATCTTGGAGAAGAAAAGAGGAAAAGAAAGCGCGCACATTTTTTTTCGGATTCAGACCAACTCTCTGTTGCGGAATCTTTTAGACCTAGAATAAGCAGGTTATTTCTGCGGGTCCTATTGGATGCATCTTCAAAACAAGCCTTAAGATGCGCAATATCGCTGGATAAGGTGTCAATACAGGGTAATGCATTCGAAGTACGAGCATTTGCAGTCTGCCGTAAGGAATTCAAGTCGGTCTCTAGCGCAGAGACACTGCCCAGGAAGGCTTGCAAAGACGCACTTGTAGCGCTCTGCTGTTTGAGCATGTGGAGTTCCTGAACAAACTGCGTCTGCCGTAGTTCTAGACGTTTCAATACTGCGTAAATCCCAGCAATAGCTTCGCTATCCGAACTAAACTGAGGAGCATCGTAATCGGGACCGGGGTTGCTCTCAACGTCACCAGATAATAACCGTAAAATTTGGCATAGGAGACCATGACCATACTTCCACATAGCAGCACACTTTTTCATACCACAAAGCAGGCCGCAAAGCAGGCCGTCGGGGCACGACACCGCAATAATACATCGATTGGAACTGCAATAGCATACAGCGGGAAACCGGTAACCAACCTGAGCAAGAAACAGCGGTGAGCGCATGGCGGCTGCGATGTCGTGCCCCAGCTGGCTGGCTTGAAACTGACGAATAAATAACCGCCCCTCGAAGATAGTGCTGCACGTGCATCCGTGTTGCCAGATCACCAGCGTAGTCGGAGCCAAACTGGGAGGCAGATGCAGAGGCGGGACGCAGCAACTTGCTATCGAAGCATCATCGGCAACAATTGAGCTGAGGTTGAAATGGATAGGCGCATGCTTGAATGCCTCATCCAGTGATGATGGATCCACTGGAGACCAAGAGAAGAGGACGCAGGACAGCACCTGAGCAAGAAACAGCGGTGAGCGCATGGCGGCTGCGATGTCGTGCCCCCTTGGCTGAACGTCGCAATCTTCACTGGCAAAACTACAGGTTGCGAAGAACAACTGATGGCCCACAGCCGGGAGCAGCCCTTGACCACCGACAGTAGGCAATGAGGAACCAGAATGTATTTATTCGCGCGGTTAGACTGAAGTAGTGCCACCTTATCGTCGAAGGTGTCGGAGGCACGGATGGTGCACAAAAATGGGACGCACACCATAGACAGGGCTGGCACATTGGTATCCTCTGTTACGCAGAACACATCCTCACACACGTGTGGCTCCTCTAAAAGTCCAGAAGGAAGGGAACCATCAACGCAGAGTTCCCCAGAGTGGCAGTCGATCGTAGTGCCACACATTCTCAAAAAGTCAGTCATGCATGCATCGCGGAAGCACTGCAAACTCCGCTGCAAACACCGTTCCATCCAGGGACACCGAAGCACTACACATTCCTGGGGACACAACACCTCACCACCAGCGCCACGAAAATTCACGATTCTGTCCCAAACAAAAATACCTTTGCGTCCTAACCGCTTCTTAAACGATTAACTCATTTTTGAAATGGTTGCCCCGGTATCCACTAAAGCCATTGTCGCCACACCATCCACAAGCACATAGACCGGGTGTTTTAACATAACAGATGGAGGAATTTCTACAGGCAGTGCACATCCTCCAGTGGCCTGACCTCTAGCGGCCGCGCTGACTGGTTTTTTGGCAAAGGCGATGGCGGCCGCCGCCGTAGCCGTGGTGACAAAGAGCGGCGCGCAGAAGAGGTTGTTGGTGGCGAGAAACTTCGGTCAGAAGCAGGAGAGCGGCTGCGCGGTCCATCGGTCTGGGATTATTCATAAGAAGATGCGGGGCATTGTCAAGGAGAGTCGTAGAAACGGTTACGTGGCGGAGCATGTTGGACGGGCCGATCGTAACGGATGAGTGGGCGGCTGCGGCAGTATCGAGCTATGTGCCCCTCAATGCCGCAGCGGTGGCACACGGGTGTTGTGCGACGAACACTTTGTTCCCTGGAGGGTTGGAGGGTTCCGAGGAGGCAGGGCGCATTGGGTAGCGTTACTCATCTTCAGCGCAGCGGTGACGCAGCGGTTGAACATCCGCCTTGCATGCAAGAGGACCGGGGTTCAAATCCCGGTGCCGCGCAATTCTCCACCGGATCAAAAAAAAGAAAGAAATCCGCGTGTCGATGGAATCGCATAAACAGGCTTGGGGTGCGACCTAGCTGATGTTGGTGAACACCTCCGGCAACGCACTCCCTCACCAGAAAAAAAGTTGGCCACCCTGGTGCAGTAATTGGCCGCAACCTCTCATGATAAGCTCCATAAAACCTCAGCCCTCATTCACCAGCGGCTGCGGCACAACTGACCACGGGCGGCGGTCAGACCTGTGACGCAGCATGGGGTGCTAAGAATTCCTGGCTCCGCTGGACAGGCCGCCATTGGAAACTGACCCTGGCAACACTTAACGCTAGACCCCTAGCTAGTGAAGCTAGTTTAGCAGTGCTGTTAGAGGAACTAGAGGGTATGAAGTGGGATGTCATAGGGCTTAGTGAGGTTAGGAGGCCGAATGAGGCATATACTGTACTGAAAGATGGGCGTGTACTGTGTTATCGAGGCTTACCAGAGAGGCGACAACTAGGAGTAGGTTTCATTGAAAATTAGTATGCAGCGGGTAATATAGATGAATTCAATAGTATTAATGAGAGGGTGGCAGGCATCGTAATTAGGCTTAAGAAGCGGTATAAACGGAAGTTTGTACAGGCATATGCACCTACATGTAGTTATGATGACCAGGCAGTTGAAAGCTTCTATGAAGATGTAGAATCGGCAATGCGAAAAGTAAAGACGCAGTATACTGTACTAATGGGCGACTTCAATGCCAAAGTAGGGGAAAAGCAGGCAGGTGACCAGGCAGTAGGTGACTATGGCATTGGTTCTAGGAATAGCAGGGGGGAGTTACTAGTTGAGTTTGCAGAGCGCAATAACGTAAGAATCATGAATAGCTTCTTCAGCAAACGGAAGAACCGGAAATGGACATGGAAAAGTACCAACGCTGAGATTAAAAATGAAACCGACTTCATAATGTGCTCAACCCCCGCCATTATGCAAGATGTAGAGGTAATCGGGAAAGTGCGATGCAGTGACCACAGGATGATGAGGTCCCGAATTAGCCTATGTCTGAAGAAGGAACGCAACAGGCTAGTAAGATAGAAACCCATCAACGAATTTAGTGGTGAAGGGGAGGGCAGAAGAGTTCAGGATCTCGCTACAGAATAGATATTCAGCTTTAACCGAGGATGGCGACATTACCTTACCCTTACGGAAATTCCATATCTGCTCCAGATATGGAACATATACTGCCAGATACAAATATATAAGGCAGCAAATAAGACCTTATCTGGGCCAGATAAGGTCGAATATGTCTAAAATGTTGCCCTATGGCTCAGATTTGGACATATCATGCAACATAGAATCCATATCTGAACGGGTAACGGGACCTGATATGACTTGATCAGGGGCATATATGGTATCATCGCGACCTTATGTGGCCTGATAAAGGGCATAAATGGCATCGTCATGACCTTATATAGACAGACCAGGGCCATATGCCCAGCGTCAGCAGGACTTTATATAAGCTTATCGGGGCCTTAATTATGTAGGCGCCATAGTGACTGTTATATTAGCAATCTATGGCCTTCGTCTACCTTCTGAAAATATTCAATATTGGCATCATGTGGTCAAGCTTCTATTTTTCTACACTCAGCATGGCCTGCATGCTTAGTGTTAATTGTATCCAACTTAGAAAATAGCTCCGACTTTTATATTTCAATTATTCTGCAGATTTGGCTGCACTATAATTATTATACCATGTGTCCCTTAATCCAGGAGTGCGCTGGGTTATGGCTACATGCTCCTCTTTCCGCCTACTAACTCGCATTTTCATTTAAAATGCGGCGGCAGTCCGGTGCACAAATGCAGGGTCGGTTAAGTTGAGCGATTCAAAATATCAAGAAAATGATGGCAGTTCAGTATACGGCCCCCTCGGCGCTGTCTAGACGGTGATTCACCCTCAGAGACAGCTGGCGGTTGCTGTGTCGAGGGCCGCACTGGTTAGACAGTGACTCCTCCTCTCCCGCGTTCCCCTCTTCCTTCTCAGAGAGCGGCGGCCCCTGCGTCGCGGGCTCGCATTTCATCTCTCCTCCTCGCTGCCACGCTCTATACCGCGTAGGCCGCGAGCTCTTCGTTTTGTGTGTGCTTGCTTCTTTCCCCTCCCCCTTTGAACTCCGTGTGCCTAAGCACTTGATGTCTCGTTCCTTTTCGGTGGCAGACATCGGAGTTCGGTGCGGCTGGCGGCGTGCTGCATGTTGCGTATGCTGGTGTGTGCGTGTTCCAGCGCCTGTTCGCTATTAGCTGTGTGCATGTAACACAAATGCGACAGCAAACCTACAAGAGCTTCAGTCTGACCGTCGGCATAGAGGAAATTACAGTGTCCCACTGCGGGTGGAAGCGGTCTCCCCAGCCTTGGCAACGAACCTGATGGTCGATTGAGCTTTTCGGAGCTTCTGTCCTGGGTGGCCCCGGCCAAATCTTCACCATTGTGTAGAAACTGCAGGCGGATCGCACCCTCATCGTGCCGCCTCATCTTCACTCCCGATCACCAAAACCGTGAGCGTGAGACTTCTTGTCGGTAACTAGCACTTGCCAGCCTCAGGATATTGTTCACTTTATTATTTTGATGGAAAATTAATTTTCCAATCAGTAAATTGGATGTTAATTGCCAGCATGTGATATTTTTCCGTACATTTCGTTGCTAATTTGTCTTTCGCTCCAATAGTTTTGACAAATTTCAGTGGGTGGATAGGGTCCTTCGTTGTTTATTATTATTATAATGATTTGCACTAAGTAGCTTCATGCTTGATTTGGTTTAAGGGCAGAGCTGTCGCTGTCATGACAAATGCCATCGGACATGCTTTTTTTCTTTGTTTTCTCTCTTAATTTCAAAAGCAACCACGAGTTAGGCGCGTTCGCTCATTTTGCCCTACAGTCTCTGCTTAAGGTAACACCAGTACTTCCTGACAAACTATATGTACTAGGCTAAGGTTTAGGTATTATCAGCAGTCCCAGTAGCGTGTGTTTTATCGCCCTACGGTCTAGCGGTACCTTTTTCGGGTATCGACAAACCTTTAAATTTCATTTCAATAGTCTAGTGCGATTAATAGCCATTTATTTTCTTTAGCTTCGCAAATAAACCAGCTCAAACTGAAAGCTGGTTTACTTGCGAAAACTGGTTAAAGCTCCGTGTGGTAAAGAGTAGAATAAAAATGTAATATCTAATTTAATAGGTTAATGTCGTTCACTTCAGCTTCTCGTGTAGACATTATTCTGTTCAGATATCTCATTAGTTTGTTATAGTATCGCGCGTAAATGAGTAGAATCTCAATATTTACTAATGGATGAGCATGTCTTTGACCCTCGGTATACCCACGTAATTCAGGCCCGTCTTTGAGCGATTCCATATATGTAGGGAAAAAGAAAACCTGTGATTTCAGAGGTGTTTTCCTATAAGGTTTGAAATAAAAGGGCAAATTCAGGTTTCCCTTGGCAAACTTGATTGAGCGTGCGTTTAGCTGGAATACTGAAATTGTCTTGTGTGTGTTGTAATGAAGTGGTATGTTGATATACAGATATATAGATGTATAGTTCAAAACCTACATGCCATGCGGGCTAGAGTTTTAAATCAGAAATTGGGTAGATAAGGCATATCTGACCAGACATGCCTTATCTGGTACTCGAAATCAGGAATTGGGCAGATCAGGCATATACAACCAGATATGCCTTATCTGGCCTAGATCTGTCCTAATATACCATATCTGCCCTATTCCTGATATACCTGATCTGGATTTTTTTAATAATTCCAGATATGGGCATTTCCGTAAGGGTAGAAGCAATGAACAATAATTTCAGATATCATTACTGAGTGCGCGGTAGAAGTAGGCGGTAGGATAGTTAGAGAGGATACCGGTAAGCTGTCTAAGGAGACGAAAGATTTGATTAAGAAACGCCAGAGTATGAAAGCTTCCAATCCAACAGACCGGATAGAATTGGCCGAGACATCAAAGCTAATCAATAAACGCAAGGTGGCCAATATAAGGAAGTATAGCATGGAGAAAATTGAGCATGCTGTAAAGAACGGGGGAAGCCTTAAAGCGGTAAAGAAGAAATTGGGCATAGGCAAAATCCAGATGTATGCGATAAGGGACAAGGCGGGCAACGTCATCACTAATGTGGACAAGATAGTCAAAGTAGCCGAGGAGTTCTATACAGATCTCTACAGTAGCCAAAGTAGTCAGGACCGTAAT
Source organism: Amblyomma maculatum (assembly GCF_055883805.1). Classification (NCBI taxonomy): domain Eukaryota; kingdom Metazoa; phylum Arthropoda; class Arachnida; order Ixodida; family Ixodidae; genus Amblyomma; species Amblyomma maculatum. Next base: position 506,857,152 of record NC_139344.1, read on the forward strand.
GAGATTGGCGGTAGGGAAAAACAGTCAGACGTTCCACCAGTGACGAAGGACGAGGTCAAGTAAGCATTAGAAACTATGAAAAGGGGGACATCAGCTGGAGAGGATCAGATAACTACAGATTTGTTGAAGGACGGGGTGATATCGTGCTAGAAAAACTGGCCACCCTGTATACGCAGTGCCTGATGTCATCGATGGTACCGGAATCATGGAAGAATGCAAGCATTATCCTCATTCATAAGAAAGGGGACTCTAAGGACCTTAAAAATTACAGGCCAATCAGCTTACTGTCTGTTACGTTTAAGGTATTTACTAAGGTAATCGCTGATATAATCAGGACAACCTTAGACTGCAACCAAGCAAAGGATCAAGCAGGCTTTCGGAAACACTACTCTACTATCGATAATATCCATACAATCAATCAGGTGATAGAAAAATTCTCGGAATATAACCAGCCCTTCTACATAGCATTCATTGATTACGAAAAAGCATTTGACTCAGTTGAAACCTCGGCGGTGATGCAGGCATTGCGAAATCAGGGGGTAGACGAGCCGTACGTGAAAGTGCTGGAGGATATATATAGTGGCTGCACAGCAACCATAGTTCTGCATAAAGAAAGTAACAAAATTCCCATAAAGAAAGGTGTTAGGCAAGGAGACACAATCTCCCCAGTACTATTCACAGCTTGCTTAGAGGAAGTATTCAGAGACTTAGAATGGGAGCAGTTAGCGATAAGGGTAGATGGAAAATACCTCAGTAATCTGCGATTTGCTGATGACATTGCCTTGCTAAGCAACTCGGGGATGAACTGCAAAAAAAAAACAATATGCAGAAGACTAAAATAATGTTCAACAGCCTCGGGAAGGAACAGCAGTTTACATTAGGTAGCGAAATACTGGAAGTAGTAGGCGAATATGTCTACTTAGGACAGGTAGTAACCGCAGATCCGGACCACGAAAAGGAAATAACAAGAAGAATACGATTGGGATGGAGCGCATTTGGCAAGCACTCGCAGATTATGACTAGCAGCTTACCGGTATCGCTCAAGAGGAAAGTATACAACAGTTGCATCTTGCCTGTACTCACCTATGGGGCTGAAACGTGGAGGCTAACCAAGAGAGTCCTACTTAAGTTAAGGGCAACCCAGAGGGCTATGGAACGAAAAATGGTAGGGGTAACATTAAGAGTTAGGAAGCGCGCTGAGGGGGTCAGAGAAATAACTCAAGTTGCCGACATTCTAGTGGAAATTAAGAAGAAAAATGGGCATCGGCAGGAAATGTAGTGCGAAGAGAGGATAACTGATGGTCGCTTAGGGTAATGAACTGGATTCCAAGGGAAGGAAAGCGTAGCAGGGGGCGGCAGAAAGTTAGGGGGGCGGATGAGTTTAAGAAGTTCGCAGAGGTCAAGTGGATGCAGCTAGCACAGAACCGGGTTAAGTAGAGAAATATGGGAGAGGCCTTCGCCCTGCAGTGGGTGTAGTCAGGCTGATAATGATGATGATGATGACTCATCTTCAGGCCTTCGGGTTTGACGCCGGGAAATAGCGAGCAGGTGGTGGTTGCGAATGGTACTCATAGTGCGGATCGCAGTGCGACAAGAAGTTAGCCGGGCGTGAGTTGTAGCGAGGCGGATGACCAGGGCTATCGAACCTTGGCGTCGGGCTGTTGGAGCAAGCGTCGCCGTTTGCCGTATTGATAGAATTCAGAACGGGCATCGAGGGGAGCAAATGGGGAGGCCCTCGAGAGCCGACAACGTCAGAGGGCAAGGATGGTGGCCACCGTGCAGGGGGCTCGTACCGCTGCAGTACCTCGCGAATTATTTGCCAGATCGTCAACAAGTCCATGAAGCTGTCTTCAATGCTCGCCACAGATGGAACGTTGCCGAGCCGCCCAAAATTTGGCGTTATGCGACAAGTTTTCAATGTCTAGAATGTGCGAACGTGCCGAATTACATCACAGACGGTTTTCAGGTCACCTTTGACAATTCGAAAATTATAAACATCATCTGCGATGCCCTTCAGAAGATGTCCTACTTTATCTTCCTCGGTCATATTAGCGCTTGCTGTTTTGCATAGCTTCAGGACCTTCTCTAGGTAAGTTGTGCATGTTTCCCCAGGTAGCTGAGCTGTGTGCGCAAGCGTATGTTCAGCCCGCTTCCTTCGTGCAAGGCAGTCGGCAAAGCACTGGCGCAATTCGGTAACGAAATGGTCCCAAGTGGTAAACGAGACTTCGTGGTTTTCGAACCAAACAAGAGCGGTATGTGTTAGGAAGAAAACCGCGTTTGCAAGCTGAGCGGCGGCGTCCCATTGATTGTAGCGGCTCACCCGTTGATAGTGGGTCAACCACTTGTCGACGTCCTCGCCTGCCGCTCCCATGAAAGTCCGAGGCTTCCGATAAAGATGCGAGAAACTGTTCGCTGTGCCCGCAGGCCGGTCGTCAGCCTGGATCACCGCGTCACCACGGGCTGCTTGCGGGTCATTATCCGATTTCATGGCGCTGGTTTGCGGTTCGAGGCTCGCAAGGCGACGACTCTGGCGAGGTTCCAGTTGTATCGGTGCTGTATGTAGCGCCAGGGATCGTTACCCAGCACCTCCACCACAATGTTACGCCCTTAGCGTCGCGACCGAGACGTTCTAGCCGGTTCAGTACGCCAGGTACACACGGCCAGCGGGGAGCAACACAGGTGCCACAAGACAAAGGTCGAACGGGCGCGCACACCTCTTCCACTTCCTTCTGCCCTCCTCCGTGCTCTGCTTGAGACCAAGTCCGTAACAATATAATCCTTAACTGCCTGAAGAAGGTCAGAGGCAATGAAAATATAAAAAAATAATTTGTTTATTTGTGTTAAAATGCAATAAGCAAGTCTGTGTTCGGTGAATTAAGATCGGCAGGTAAGAGCAGCCTATAATTCGGTTTTATTATGGCGCTCTGTATTTTTCGATACAGTAGCTGTCCTACAGAGGAATTAGGTGACATGTGTACAGTTCCTAAAATGTAACGAACATTATTTTTGTAAAACTACAAGAACGTGCTCAGTGTAGCGGCTAATACCTTCACGAGGCAACACTGTGAAATCAGCAAAAGCTTTAGAAAAGAGCTGTTTGAAAATTTACGTTTAGAAAATGTAAGATCCGCACTAGCTGATTACAGTTAGAACGAGTTTGTCCTATTGCATTACAATTAGAAAAAGAGTAATGCAATGCCAATCGATTAGTGTTCCGTATTCTTGGGGTACTTTTATGGGACAATAATTGATCGAGTTGCATATTAGAAAGAGTAAAAATAATCGGTTACTTATTTTCTGTAACAGGTACAACACTGAGTGCTTCACCCAGAAGCAGTAGTTTCATTGTGGAGATATATTCAGCGTGCTGTGCTTATTAAACAGTTTTATTAATTTTGCTGTTTCGAAAGCAAACCGATGAAGCGGTCTGCATGCGATCATTGCGTCTCTTTTGCGACAAGTCTTCATTGTCTCGAATGTGAGAACGTGCCGAATTACATCACAGACGGCTTTCAGGTCACCTTTGGCAATTAAAAAATTATAATCTGCGATGCCTTTCAGGTGTCCTATTAGCGGTCATATTAGCTTGTTCCTCGTTCGGACTCTTGTTTGGCTTCCTTTAACTAGTCATTGCAGTGCCTCGAAGGGGTTCTGAGTTTCTTTTCGGTCACCCTCTAAGTTTTGTTCTCAAGAGGTGTTTTTGCAATGCGCATACAACTGCCGCATCAGTGAACGTTTTTGCACATATGTGTAATTTTCACTTAATGTGTGCTGGGCCGAATTACTCCGTTCAACATCTCTTCTACAGCTACCTCTTTGCGTGGACAGCTCTAGAAACAACTTCATGCTCGCCCAGAAGAGCGCTTTTTGTCTCTGTGAGGGGAGAGTGGACTCACGAATGTGGGCAGAAGATCCCTGAGGCCGAGCGGTGTGTGCGTGTGGTGGTGCGTTTCTCGGAGGCCGAGTGGTCTGTGCGTGTGGCGGTGCGGGTCTCAGAGGCTGAGTGGGCAGTTGACTGTGGTTGCAGGATGAGATGACGCGGGTGTGTTACGGCGTCTACAGGGGCTTTAACGGCGTCGTTGTTTACAGGCGTCTGAAGGCGCCCAACCTCAGTCATTAGCTGGGAGGTGAAGGTGACCCTCTATCGTCACTACCGGCACGCCTACCCGCGCAAATATGCGCAGCAGTGCTTCGGCCACTCACTCCGTCACAATACTTGCAAGTCCTCAGGGAATCTGGTAGCGTAACCTTCCTGTGTAAAATTATAGCGGTTGCCTCGACCCGTGGTGGTTGTTGGTTTGAGGAGTCCCAATATGTTGACTGCGACCTTGCTGAATGGGGTGTCGACGAGAGGCACGTACCCGCTCCAAGGGAACCTTACGCACTGTGCACGTGGCGCAGCCCTCTGGCATATGTCCCACGAGGTGACATATATCTGCATACGTCTTCATGCAATCCTCGGAAGAACACGTTTGCTATAATGCGGTAATTTGTTTTCCTGTTACCCTTACATCAGCCTATCATGCGCCAGTTATAGAACTTTCCCCCGGTGTTTCTAGGGCACTACCAGCTGGTTCGTCTTATTTCCATTATCAGCCAGACTATACCCAATGCAGGGCGAAGACCTCTTGCATTTTCCAAAAGAAGCAATCATGAGTAAAGCGCCATAGTTTTGAAAAAGGTGATGACCTTACTGGATGTTATGCAAGGTAAGTTAAAAACAAAGTGCAAAGTGCTGTCAGAGTCTGGACGTAGGTGATGGAGGTTAGAGGCAGTTTCAGTTTGTCTGGAAGTGGCCTCCTCGTTAATGGTAGGCTCTGTAGGTGCTGGCTCGGCTAGTTGTCTCAGTTGCACCCAAGCTCTAAGTGTTAGTATTAATAGATCCGATTGAAATATCTCAAGAAAAATATTTTATATTTTTCATGCTTTACAATCCACTGAGTACATCATTAATATATTACAACATGTGAGATTCATAAGAAAAATAACTCACATGTCTCCACGTTTCGATTTACTTCTAAAGTATCTGAATGCAAGAAGAACATTGGGAATTAATGACTCTCGGTGAAATCTGTTGTGAACTTTCCGAGATTTCCTTCTTGCATGCTTATTATAGGCACTGCTGTGAACTTCCATTCCTGTGTGGCTCAAAGTGCGCCTGTAAAGATAATTTATACTAAAAATAAATAACAACCAAAAGGACCGTATGCAACAAGTCTCGCTTATCTCAATCATTGGTTTTAATTTTTTCTTGCACAAAGTACTTTGTTTGCTGCAATTTTCGGTGCATTGAGGGCACATTTTCCCATGATGATAATTATCATATATGTAGACCATTATCAGCAATATTTAAGTGAATAGTTAGTACTTTCACACATTTGATTACAAAGGCCACTGGGTTGAAAAACATGCTCCTTCATTAATTTTTGTGAGCCAGCAGAAAACATATGCAGTTTCCCACATACAGAAGGCATACTGTTCCAGTATAGCAGCGTATGGAGAGTAGCTATGGGATTTATATGCATCAACTTCCCATAAAAGAAGTAGTGGTTCTCACCTGGTAAAGATAAGCGCGGTCATTCGGCGTCCATATGTCGCGTCGAATTTTAGATATTCAAGTACGTCTTCTTTTTGGGGAGGGGAGTTTGAATAACCTGAGTCCTATCGAGCTTTAGTTAGAGCAACCTATAGCTCAGCAGCAACCCATTTTTCACCAACTAGCGGTGTTAAATAACTAAAAACCTATGAAGGCGCCGCTCAACGACGCGTAAATGTAGCCTTCTCTCCCACCAACTTCGTGACTCTTCAACTCCCCCTTGCGCTGTCACGGCGCTCCCCCCCCCCCCCCCCACCTCCCCCGAAGCTATTCATTACTTTGCTCGTGAATTACATCACTGGAAGGCATCGTTTAGCTGGAAGGAGCGGCAGTGTCAAAGAAACTCTTCCACTAAGCACCGGTTCTGGTTTTCCCGAATTCCGCACCGCCTGTGTGCTGTATGCCACTTTTTCTCACGACAATACACCACTTCAACCATATTGGAACCGGCATGTCTGAAGCATTGCCGCTCACGTTTTTCTTGCTGCTTTTGCAGACACATGACATCTCAGCTTTAAAGCAATGTTGGGGCTGCACCGTTTCATTTGCATCGCCTACGAGTTCACCCTTTTCGTCTGGGACAAGGTATGCGCCGACGGATCAAGGAACGCAACTTCGTCTGCTGCTATCAAGGACGATTCGACGAGCGTCGCCGCTGACTTCGACAGATGTGCCGTACCGGTCTTTGAACATGGTGCAGTGATTGCTTTATCGACAGCCTACAAATACCGGGATCTGGCAGTAACCCAGAGGAGCGTGGAACCGGCATGGCTGAAGCATTGCCGCTCCCGTTTTTCTTGCTGCTCTTGCAGGTTTTCGTTTTGCCGATTCCACCCCAAGTGTTATTTGCTTGTCTCAGAGCTCACTCGCATTCGAAAGATTACTCGCCTCGTCGTTTTCGGTTATTGCGTCGCATTTCCTTTTATCTGTTGCTGCTACCTCTATGTGGCGATGTTGAGCCTAACCGAGAACCGTCTACCGCAGAAACTCTGCAGATGCTCCTAGATGGCCAAGATACGCTTATGGCCAAGTTGAGTGCAATAGAACTGACCCAAATTGTAAGTAAGAGAGCCATGCATGATCTCGGAAGCCGTATTGCATCGATAAAATCAAGAATAGCGAGTCTTGATGAAATGAACTGTGCAATTGATGAATGAAAAAAAAAAACGATTTCAAAACAGCAGCGGTTGTTGAGTTCAGTAATGGCGAAGGTTGAACATCTGGAGAACCAGAGGAGGCGTTGCAATTTGCTTTTCTTTGGTGTCGAGGATACAAAACCAAACCAGTCAAATAAGGACTCAGGAGAATGCGTAATTTACGTGTGTAAATCAAAATTAGGTGTTCAATCCGTAAACCTAGAAATCGCTCACAGGTTGGGAAAATTCAAGTCCGGTAGCAATCGTCCTTTAATAGCGATTTTCGTCTCATACGCTGACACGCAGAAGGTTTTAAAGAGGGCTTATAAATTAAAAGGAAGCGATATTTCAGAGGATTTTTCTGAGGAAGTACGTAGAAAGAGAAGCATTCTATGGCGAAATAACGAGATCAGCCTCAGGTATGACACTCTTATTATAAACGGCGAAAAGTACTTGTTTGATGATAATAGAAATGAGGTCGTGTAGTAGGTGATAAGGCCAGTGCTACAAAGGAGGTACCGGTCGGGTGACTGCCGTGGCCTCATATGTCGCTTGGACGCAGGGACCTCATCATCGCTCCCTCCTGGACTTCATAAAATAAGCCAACCTTTTTCTATTCATTTAATCTTTTATTCATCCTTAATCTCATACCCTACTGTTGCCCTGAGGAAATAAATATCGATTAAAAACAAACAAACAAGGTTGATGAATTTGCAGCACTAGTTGATATGGTGAAGCCCTGTGTTATTCTCGGCACCGAATCATGGTTAGCAAATGAAATTGCTGCTGGTGAAGTATTTTCAGATCACTTTAAATGTTATAGAAAGCACCGACACATGCATGGAGGAGGTATATTTATTCTTGTGGATGCTACAATTTCTTCTTACCAGATAAATATTGCCGATGAATGTGAAGCTGTATGGTGCAGACTGGCGCTTAATAACAACAAACTGTGTGTTCGTTCTACCTGATACATCCGTTGATGTGTTTGCGCAGCTGGCGGTGACAGTAGACGCAATTCAAACAGATTTTATGGTGATCGGAGGTGATTTCAATCTGCTTAGTATTAACTGGACCCATCAACCTCACTTCCAGTCCTTTACAAGCCGCTCCTGCTAAGAATTTATTAACTTGGTTGAACTTTATGCGTTGCGTCAAACGCTTTTGGAACCGACACGTGGGGATCACATCTTAAATTTGTTGTTCACAAATCAACCTGAATTTGTGAAATCCACTCAGGTGCTACCTGGAATAAGTGATCACAGAGCTGTGCTTTGTGAAATAATGTTGAACATGGTAAGGAGCGCTGGTACAGCAAATAGGCGAGTATAAAACTATCAAAAAGCAAACGTAAGCGAGATAAACAAAGAGTTGAATGAGTACCGCACGGTCTCTGAAACGTATGCCGATAACTCTGGAGTGGTGGAACTATGGTCTAGGTTTAAGGATAAGATGTTTGAACTGAGGCAGTGCTTTGTTCCGGCATGGATATTAACGAAAAGGAGGAGTAAAAGCAAACCATGGTTTACTCGGGAGCTACGCAGTCTTACGCGCAAAAGGCAACGCGTTTAGGTTAAATTTAAAGGAAGTCCGAAGCATGAAAATTGGTTCAAGCTGCAGGAAATTGCCGGAAAAATGAAAGTTGCTGTGGCAGCTGCAAGAGAATTCATTTCGCATTTCAATGGAGTCGAAATTAAAAGAAAATCCAAAGGAATTTTGGAAGCATGTAAAAAGAAATGAAAAAGACTGTTACTACACAACCTATTGTGTCTGGTTGATGATGTAGAAGAGGGACGTCGAGGAAGCGGGGCGATCGAGACCAACACGATCTGATGGCAATTCCACAACTGCTTCGTCAGAGTTCGGCGTCCATCTTCTTCTTCTCAATGCCCCCCAAAGAAAAAGGAGCCATCCTGGCGGGGGACCAACACACAATGAAGTGCACATGTACAGTTTCACGGCCCCGAAGATCAGAAGAGGCTCAACAATGTGACTGGCGAAGTGCGCGTGACGGGGTCCATGGTACTTGGAGATCAGTTTTGTTGAGAGTCCGGGGCTGCCGGATGGAACCCATAGCCACACGAAGGAGCCGGGCTCCAAGTGTGGTGCATTCTTCTGATTGGTGTCATGCTGGTTTTGGCGCCATTGAGAGTCGGTCGTGAACGACCTGGCAATCTGGCGGCATTCTTCAGCGTGCTGTGCAGCTTCGGCAACAGTGATACATTCAGATACATCAAGGTTGTAGGGGAGCGCAGTATCATGGGGAGCAGATGGATGCCAACCATAAAGCAGAAAGAACTGATAGAAACCCGTGCTTGATTGCGTAGCAGTGTTGCATGTGTATGTGATATAAGGAAGGACAATGTCCCAGTTGATGTGGTTGGATCCGACGTACTTCGCGAGCATGTCACCGAGGGTGCGATTAAATCGTTCTGTAAGACCGTTTGTTTGCGGATGGTAGGCTGTGCAAGTGCGGTGGATTATTTTGCACTGAGCGAGCAGAGCTTGAACGACGTCAGATAAGGAGGCGCGGCCTCTGTCGCTGAGCGATTCGCGAGGAACACCGTGACGGAGAATTAGGTTCGTCAATAAGAATCCGGCCACATCTCGGGCTGTCGCAGCTGGGAGCGCGGCGGTTTCGGCATATCTCGTAAGATGGTCGATCGCGACTATGACCCAGCGATTGCCGTTAGTGTGTACGGAAGAGGGCCGTAGAGGTCAATGCCAATGCGGTCGAAGGGTCTAAGCGGACATATTAGAGGCTGTAACTCACCAGCCGAATGGTGAGAGGCAGGTTTGCGGCGTTGACAAGCTAGGCACGATCGAACGTACCTGAGAAACGAGTTGTACATACCGCGCCAATAGTAGCGAAGACGGATTCTAGTGTACGTCTTGAAAACTCCGGCGTGAGCGCACTGCGGATTGGCGTGGAAAGCTGTACACATTTCGGTATGTAGATGGCGAGGGATCACGAGGAGCCATTTCCGTCCACTTGAATTGTAGTTGCGCCGGTAAAGGAGGTTATCCCGAACCTCATAGTGGGAAGCTTGGCGGCGAAGGGTGCGTGAAGGGGTAATCGCCGAATTGTTGGTGAGGTAGCCAATAAGAGAGGCGATCCATGGGTCCTTTCGTTGTTCGGCGGGCATGGCGCTGACGTGGAGCGTAAACGCCATGGGGTCCAAGACGGAGATGCTGGAAAGGCCGGCTGGAAGCGGCGAGCGAGACAAAGCGTTGGCGTCTTTATGCTTGCGACCAGATTGGTAAACGACACGGATATCATATTGTCACGCGGTGGTGACAAGGTCGATGACACAAATGAAGAGTCGATGATTGCACTGAAGTCTTGCGCCCGCAAAAGAACTAAGCAACTGGGCGGCGGCGATAGCAACAAACGTGTTCGTCGATCGTCGAACAAATAATGGCCGTCACACTCGTCAACGCTGAATTTAAAGGCTGCTCAGAAAGATATAGATAACGTCGCAAACTGTAGTAGCACAACCTGGAACATTGTAGAAACATACGCAAGTGATCGGAATCTTCCCAGACAGATCTCGGTGCATAGTTTGCGACAAAAGAAAATGATAACGCGTCGTGTCGCGACAATGAGCATGAACAAACACGGGATACAGAATTGATACGCGTGCCAGAATCACAGTGTTAAGGCCGCATGCCAGCGGCTGTCGAACAGTAACAGATAAAGATTCAAACAATTCGCGGCATTACTCCCCCCTTAAAAAAAACGTCGCCACGATGTTCAAAATAAACAGACATGAATTAACATAAACATTGCAAAGCAGACATGAATAGCCTTTAGCGTGCATAATATGGCTTAAGGCGTACAACATGCACAATTTCTTGATGCACTTGGCGCCGCTGCGATGCTGCCGCGCCGTCGGGAACGACCTCGTAGTTTAATTGTCCTAGTCGGCGAAGCACCTTGTAGGGGCCCAAGTATCGGCGTAAAAGCTTTTCGCTCAGTCCTCGGTGGCGAATCGGCGTCCAAACCTATACTTGATCTTCCGGCTTGTACTCAGCATCGCGTCGTCGTAAGTTGTAACGTCGGGCGTCGGTTCGCTGCTTATCTTTAATGCGCATTTGGGCGAGTCTTCGGGATTCCTTTACACGTTGAAGGTAGGCGGCGACGGGTGAACGGGATCGACCTAGTTGTCTCCTGGACGGCGGTATTATAAGCGAAGATGACGTAGGGTAGAATGGCGTCCCACGCCTTGTGCTCGGCGTCGACATAGATTGCAATCATATCCGCAATAGTTTTGTTGAGACGCTGCGTAAGTACATTTGTCTGGGGATGGTACGCAGTAGTGTGTTGATGGCTTGTATGACTATTCCGGATGGCTTGCGTCAGCTCTGCCGTAAATGCCGTTCACCTGACCATGATGAGCACTGAAGGGGAGCCGTGTCGCAAAAGAATTTGTTCAACAAAAAACTTAGCGACTTCAGCCGCAGTACCATTGGGCAGTGCTTTTGCTTCGGCGTAGCGGGTAAGGTAGTCGGTGGCCACGACAATCCACTTGTTACCCGCAGATGATGATGGAAAGGGGCCGAGGAGGTCCATCCCAATTTGTTGAAAGGGCAGGGTTGGGGGCGGTATCGGGTTCAGTAGCCCAGCTGGTCGGATCGGTGGCGTCTTGCGTCGCTGGCAATCACGGCCCGTTTTCACGTAATGGGCAACGTCGGCAGGCAGTCGTGGCCAGTAGTACTTCTCCTGGATTCGATGGAACGTGCGCGCAAACTCGAGATGTCCTGCTGTTGGTTCGTCGTGTAACACATGAAGAATTTCCTGCCTGAGGCTTTTAGGCACAAGAAGCTGAGCGGTCTTGTTAGTAGCGAAGTTCTTCTTTACGAGGACATCATTTTTTAAGGCGAACGACGATAACTCACGCCTAAACACAGCAGGAGGGGAAACGGTCTTGCCTTCCAAGTAATCGGCTAGATCTTTCAGCTAAGGATCTGATCGCTGTTTTTGCGCAAATCTGCTGACGCTTACTGGCCCCAGAAAGGCGTCGTCATCATCGTCCTTCGGGGGAGCGTCGATGGGAGCGCGGGATAAGCAGTCTGCGTCGGAATGCTTGCGGCCCGCTTCCATCGCCAGTGTGGTCCGACTGGGGGTGAAAAATAGGCTTAGCGCCCGTAGGAATACATGGAAGCGAAATATTCCAAAGCAGTTTTCTAATTTCACGGGTCATCTGTGATGTCGTTATTCGGCACAGAGCAACCATGAACGCCCTGGAATAGATCGTGGAAGTGTGAAATCTCATTACCGAGGCGAAGTATTTTTAAAGCACCGCGAAACGTATCGGGGTGCGAGTTGAGAGGGCGACCCATAGAAATACATGTAAACACAACTTACCGCAACATTTTGCTCGATTCAGCAGCGTTGAACCTTTCTCCTTTTTTCGTGAACGTCTTGCGCACTACGCCCCGACGTCATGTTGCATGACACACTACATTCTCTTGCAAGTAATACAAGTCTGACGACTTGCGGGACCGCTCACAGCACAATAAACTGACCGCGCACGGTTACAGACGACCATGCACCACCCGCTGTCGCTAGCAGACGCTCCAGAGCTGGAGGCTGCCGCGGTGGGTATCGCAAGCTACGCTGTCGTCTGCTCCAATGCGCGAATCTCGTTCGGTTCATATTGTCGTATGGCGTTTGACAACTGCTTTTTAAATGTAATTCTGTCTAACTCGTATCACTGGAGCAACAGTAATATCAAGCTTATTTACCTTATGCGGCAGCATATCAGACTGTAAGCCAAACTGTGCGATTCGTTACTCCCAGCTTGCCTTCGGGCTGTGTCTGGAGTCATAACACAAGTTATTCGGGGAGTTTTAAAAGTAGACTGCCTCCGTAATGACGCACCGTACTTTATCACACACTTCTTCAAAGCTCTGGTCAACATTCAACGACCGGCCACCACTTCTGAAGCTCTGCAAAATGAATGAATGAATGAATGAATGAAGCCTTTATTGAAAGGAAGGGATGGCTCTCGGCCGCTGTTTGGGTTCTTGGGGAGTTAGGAGGGATGGGAGTGTAACTTCGTCCTAACGGTTCTTCAAGCTGTTGCTTGTTGCTTGCCATGCGGCCGATCTTCGCGCTGTAAGTCGACCTCTCTCACACTACTCGAAGCAGGCCGCTCTCACTGCCGTATGTAGTGTTGTATTTCGCACCAATACAACACCAATGGAGTGTTGTATTTCGGTGCTTGATATAACCTGACCTGCTAATGTGGGCATGTCGTCGTGTGGAATATGCGTAATTTTGTTTCTTCCTCGTGAAAACGATGGACATTGCATTATAAGATGTTCTAGGTCTGCTGTACACTGTTCCTGACAGTGCGTGCATATGTTGTGTTTGAGTGTTTCGTGTCTTCGGAGAAACCACTTGTCAAGTATGTGCGGTGTGTAAGCAGCGTTTGTTATTACTTTGTTGAGAAATATCTCTTGTGGTCGAGTGAGCCCTTTCGTGTCCTCAAACACCGGAGTTGGTGTCGCTTCATGTAATCTAAGCTTACTGTCGTGTTTTATTTTGGTGCGTACATAGTGCATCATCGATCTGCCAGGGGAGCCTTTAGTGAGCATTGTTTGGTAAGGATTTAAGTCTATCGGTTTAGGCATGGAGTTGGGGTGTGGGGCATTGTACGTTTCAGCAAGCCCACCCGCTTGCGCGGCGGCCGCTTGCGCGGCTGCGTTTCCCCCGTCCGTGCCAGTATGTCCCGGTGTCCATATAATTTGAATTTCTATTCCAACTTCCCGCATTTCCTTCAGCCTCTTTCTGATGTCCTTGGCCACTGCGTCGTCTGTAGTTGGTGCCGTCAGCTCTGCAATCGCTGCATATGATTTAGTTAAAATTCGATATCCATTGAAGTTATCTTTTCTGGCTGCAGCGGTCGTAATGGTATTTATGGCTCCCCATATGGCAAGCAACTCGGAGTGTAAAATTGTTCCTCCAGGTAGGTGGCACGTATGCTGTCCGTTGTGCTGAGGCGCTGGCACACACACCCATGCCACACTCACCCTTTTATTTCTAATTGCAGCGCCAGTGTAGATGTCTATTGTATTGAGTGGTCTTGTGAGGGCAGTTCTCTGTGCTAAAAGTTGCCTAGCTACCCCATTCCGCCTACTAATAGGTCGTTGTGGCCTTAGTGCGATTACCGGCGCCTCCCACGGGGGTGAAGTGTTTGTCCCCAGGGGCCTCGGAGCAATGTTGATTCGGTTGTCCCATGCCATGATCTGCTGCCCTTGGGTCGTGTTTTCCAGTCGGGATTGCATTCTTATTTTTGCTTCTCTTATAATGCCTTGTATGGGTGGTATGCTGACCAGCTTAAGCAGCTCTTTATTCCTCGTGTGCTTAGGAAGCCCAGTAATGGTGCGAAGAGTGGCCCTGTGTAGCTTTTCGATGTCTTTAACGTCGCGATTAGAAAACTCATAGGCAGGTGCCCCGTACAGAATCCTGCCGACAGCAACCGCTCCAGACAGTGTTTGGCACGATTTTTGCCGGGCTCCACCGTATTTGTTTGAAATCCGGCGAATCATATGCAACATCGGGGTCCAGTTACGTTGCAATGTACGAATTCATTTACGAGGACTGTTGCAACTAGAAATCTGTGCCCCCAAGATTTTTGTCTGCCCATTTGCAGACGTGATGTTGTGTTGTCCAAGATGCAGTGTAATCTGCTTTTTGGCGTTTGTAGAATTCTTGCCGTCTACGCTTATGAGTTGTGTCTTTTCAGGTGACAGCTGTAGCCCCAATGCTTCCAAGCTGTCAGTGAGGCTGAAGATTGCTGCTTGGAGCTCCGTCTGCATCACTTCTTCATTTGGGCAATCCACTGCTTCTGTCCATATGGTGACATCATCTGCGTAGATGGTGAAGCGGGCCGAAGTGTCTCGCTCGAGCGCTTCTGCTACGCGGGTCATGGCCAAGTTAAAAAGCAAAGGCCCGAGGATAGAGCCCTGGGGCACGCCCCTATCCAAGTAATAGGTTCTGGGGCTCCATCCCGAAGCTTTGCCATGAAGCATAATAGGTCTACTTTGAAGGAAGCTGCATATCCAATTGTATGCTTTTTGGCTGAGACATCTTTTTGCTAATTCTTGTAGGATTACCTGTTGGCTTACATTGTCGAATGCTTTGCGCATATCAACCGCGAGGATGTAATCTGGTGTCTGTTTGCGAGACCTGCGGTTGATTACCCTGCGGAGCAGCCAAAGGCAATCATGCGTGCCCATATTCGGACGGAATCCAGCCTGAGCTGGATGCAACCCAGGCTGAACGTATTCGATATAATGCTGTATTCTTGCGGCTATTATTCGCTCGATCAATTTGCAGATAGTAGATGTGAGAGCTATTGGCCATAGGTTTTCTGGTTTTGTGTGGTCCTTCCCTGATTTCGGTATGGGGTATATGAATGATAGCTTTAGTGCATTGGCACCACTCCGGATTCCCATGAATCGTTTATGATATTTAAGAGCTGATCTTGGGCTTCGTCGCTAAGATTTTTGAGCTCCTGCCATGTTACTCCGTCGTGTCCTGGAGCCGATTTCGGTTTGCCGTCGACTAATGCTGCCAATAGCTCGCCAAATGTAAATGGTTTTTCAAGTTCCATCACTGTGTTGTCAATCGTGATCGCCGGCAATGGTGGCGTGGGTATCTCAGAAGCGTGCGGGAAGAACGTGTGGATGAGATCCCGGTGGCGCTTTCCTTTATATCTGTATTTTTGCGTAAGGATATTGACCTTTCCCCACAAGTTGGCAAGGTGCCTATCCATGTGTGTGGTAGTGTCGTCACATATTATTGTGTCTCGGGACCATGGCCGTGCTTCCGCAACCATGGCACTGAATTGCGCGAAGTCCATGAAGTTGCCGCCAGTGGCTGTCCGAAACTTTTCCCAGTCGATGGCAACCGTTTGCCATTTTTCACGAATCTTTTTTCGGTTAAGGGTGATCAAAATTGGTAAATGGTCGCTTCCCTATGTTGTCTGTTCGACTTCCCATTGCCTGATGAATCCTGGTGTGGCCAACGTCAGGTCTGGTGTCGTATCTCGTTGTCGGGCGTGTAGTCCTATGCGCGTTGGTGTGCCCGGGGTGTTGTATATGTATAGACCAGACATTTCTACAGTGTCGTGCAGCATGCGTCCCCTTGGGTGAGCTGTGGCGTAGCTCCAAGTCGGGTGCTTAGCACTGAAGTCTCCTCCCACCAGGATGGGGAGGCTACCTGACAAGGCCAGGACTTTGGCGAGCCACTCGTATGAGTCGGTATTATGACTGCCAGTAAGAGGCCTATAATACACGGAGACTGCCACCATGGGCCGCTGCCCAGGAGGACATATTTTAACAGCGAACTTCTCTGAACTCATTACTTAGATCAGGAATTTGTAATTCGGTTGCTGTACATTCGTTTCTGACAAGGAGAGCAGCTTGACTCTGTGCATGTTGGTTTCCTCTGTTCTGGTGAAGTATGGTAGGCTGCTGAAATGTACGGTAACCCCGAATAGTGCAAGGTCCTCTTGTTTCTTGCAAAAAGATGACCAGAGGCTTCAATTTTCTGACTTGTTCCCTTAGGGTAGGTCCAGTCTGCGTGAAACTTCTGCAGTTCCATTGTAGACATATTGATCTGATTCTTATTGCGCCTCTGCGGGCTTACGTCTTTTTGGCTCATCGTTCTGGTGTTGGATGCTTTTGCAACTCTATAAAAATTGCTTCAATCTGAGTCTATCTTGTTTTTTGTCGTTTGAAACTCATCCCACAGGCTTTTTTCGAGACGCTATGTCTCGTTGTGTCGCTCTTGCCTCATGATGCTCAGCATTTGCGCATACGCCGAGTCTTGTGCGGTAAGTGCCTTTGTCGTCTGATGAGTCTGGCGTTTGAGTCAGTGATGTTTCGGTATGTTGGTGCTTTATGGAGTTTGCAGTTGTTTTACGACTGGACGACCGTCCGGGCCGGCTTTCGAACGCACGCGTTGCATCCGCCCAGTGGGCGAGGCTGAAGCATGTTCCCGCTGCGTCTGAGATGCACGAACGTCTTGTTCCGGTGGTAGCCTTGCAAGGACTTTCTCCAGCATTTCTCTAAGTTGCTGATTTTCTTTTCGCAACTCTTCCAGTTGTTGTTGGTAAACAGGGGGCAGCGCAGTTTCTGTCGACGAGTTCTGTCGCGCCTTGTCTGCCCATGTAACTTCTCCCTTAACTGCATCAGGGTTCTGCTTATTTTCTTTAGGCTCTTTTGGTACACGACTAGGACAAGCCGAATTGATTGAAATGTGGCCCGGTTTCTGGCAGGCGACGCAGAATAACTCTTGATCGCATTCTGTGTCTTTAGAGTGCAGCCGTCCGCACTCCTTACAAACAAACCTCTTCTGCTGGACAATACCTAGCAATATGTCCCAGTCCGTGGCAGTTATAGCAGGCAATAATTTTCGGTCTGTACTCGTAGACCCTTGTGATTTCGTAATCAAAAACGAGCCTTTTGGGTAGCTGCTCTGTATCGAATTTTAACAGCAGCATGTTTGTCGTTCTTAGGAGACGCGCGTCAAGAATAGTTGCAGTTTCACATCTTAGGTGGTCCTTGATGTACTCAATGGTTTGACCAGGACGCACCTTGATAACGCCCCGACTTTTTTCCTCGCCTCGTGTTGGCGTTCGTTCAATCGTGACCTCGTACGTGCAGACGCGTCCGTTCACTTTCCCGGCCAGTCGCGTTTATGCGGTGAGCCTATTTGCGTGTTCCTCGTCTCTAACAGTGACCTTGACGCGATTTGCTACCACATCGTAGCGGAAAGCAGCCAAATCTGCCAATTCCCAACTTTTTGCGGTCATTTCTAACGCCTCTGTAATGGCTTGTTTAGGTATATCATGCACATGTACTCGGTTGAGTGGCCTGATCGAGAGTGGAAAGAGAGGTCGACTTACCCGTTCAAGACGAAGCTGTTCAGGCTTCACTTTCCTTTGAAGTTTCCGTTTCTTGATTCAATTCCAGTCGCCCTAGTCGCCGACGTTCTCACTTTCATCTTCGGTGTCCATTTGGTCACTTGCGTGCTGCTCCTTAGTCTTAGTGAGTCCCACAGAAAGACCACTCTCAGCGTCCGCGTTCGGCAGCTGATGCGTTCCGTCCTCTTCATCGCGCGTTGGGCGTCGGAACGCCTTTTCTTGGAGGCTGCCTTCAGTTTTTTTGGTGCCTACACTTTTTGATGAACCCACAGCTCCCGCACTTGCGCCACTCGGGTGTGAGCGAACCGACGCCGGCTTCGGCATGGTGCGTCCTGACAGCCCGGCCAGGGCAGCAGCTGAGCTGTGTCTGGGTGTTGTTAGGGTTAGCAGTCTGTCGCAGAAAACGTTGTTGCAGGCGGAAAAACGATGACTTCAGATCTACGAAAATCACTCCGCACTCACCGGAGGTACTCACTGGGTCATTGTCCTTTGTTTCGTACACAAAAGAACAATATTTCCGCACACAGTTCAAAAAACATTGAAGAGCCGAGGTGCCACACGGTTGCAACCTGCGGCGATCGCAGCGCCTCCCCGGTGGAAAAATAAAAATCCTGCAAAATGAGAAAAACGTCCGGTTGTGTTTACATGTATTTCTACGGGTCGCCCTCCAAACTCGCACCCCAACATGTTTCGCGGTATTTTAAGAATACTTCGCCTCGGCAATGAGATTTCACATTTTGACAATCTGTTCTAGGATGTTCATAGTTGCTTTGTACCGAATACCGACATCACAGGTGCCCCGTGAAATGAGAAAACTACTTAGAAATATTTCGGTTCCATGTATTCCTATGGGCGCTAACCGTATTTTTCCCCCCACTCGGATGGATGGATGTAATATAGGAGCGTCCCCTTTGAAACGGGGTGGTAGCAGTAGCTATCATGCTCATTTTTGTCCCTATATCTTAATTATTCATTTAGATTGGTTAACTAAACCATCATTCTATTTATGAAATTTTTTTTTTCTACATTACTAACATTATGTTACTTCTCTGCTTTTAAGTCACCAATCTTCCAGTCGTTTTTTGCTAGTTTCCACCGCAGGTTTATTCACCCGGCCACTGCCATCTCTAAACCCCAGAGCTTCAGGAATAGTGATTGCGCCTGCACCAACTTCCGGATGGATACCATTACATTCGAGTATAATATGGTCAATTATTTCAATGGAGTTACCACATACAGCACATGCGTCATCTTCATTGTTAAATTTCTTTTTCTAAGGCACCCTCATCTAGCTTAAAAAAGTAGGGCACTGCTTCTCGAGTTATCAAAGAAAGCTTCCTTCCTGATCTGTATTTTTCGCTTTCGGTATAATTCCACACTCTGTTTCTTCTGCATCGAATTTATCCAATTTTTACCTTGGGTGTTTTTCACATGTTGCTTAACGCTCTTTATTTCTCCGTCCTTGTGACTAGCATACTTACTAGTTAGTTTCCTAGTTCTTTTCCTCCATTGTGAGTCAACGCTTTTTAAGTACAGGTATTTAAATACTTTAGCTGCCCATCCGTTACTGTCCAATTTCCTCAGGCACTCCTCATATAATATTTTACTCTGAGCTTCCAGTACTTCGAAAGATGCCCAGCCCATATCTCCCTGTGCCGCCTCATTTGTGGTTTTGCCGTGGGCACCTAGTGCTAATCGTCCAACGGCTCTGTGATTTATTTCTAATCTCGACTGTACCTCTGATTTTAGGCACAAAACTGCATTTCCGAAAGTACGTCCGGGCACCATAATTCCATTCCAAATACCCCTCAAAACCTCATACCTGTGGTATCCCCACAATGCCCTAACCTTCATTATCCCGGCATTCCTTCGTCCTTTGGTCTTAAGTGATTCCTCATGCTTTCGAATGTCTGCCAATCCTTCGTTTACCCATACCCCCAGATATTTGTATTCTGCTACTCTGGGTATTTCATGGCTGTGTATTTGAGGACCCTGAACAGTTGAGCCGTTAAAAATCATCAGACCCGACTTAACTGCGCTAAAACTGAAGCCTAGAGCGTCCCCTTCGTCTCGGCAATACTTAACTAGAATTTGCAATTCTTCCAGACTCTCAGCTAGCAGCACAATATCGTCCGCATACATCAAACCGGGGAGGCACTGCTCTACTGCCTTTCCACCTAATCTATATGGCAGGTTAAAACCTAGGTTACTATCTTGTATCCTCCCTTCCAGGTTTATCATATAGAACATGAACAGCAGCGGGACTTAATCCTTTGCATACTTTGACATCTTCCGTACTTCTTATTCCTTCCCATGATTTTCTACTTTGTTATGCCGGTATATTTCCTGTAGGAACTCTATTATGTCATAATTCTTCTTTTAATATGTTCCACAGGAGTTCCCTGTTCACGTTGTCGTACGCCCCGTTTATGTCCAGGAAGGCCAAATACAAAGGTCTATTTTCCCCTCTAGATATTTCGATGCATTGGGTAAGCACGAACAGGCTATCATCTAAGCGCCTACCATTTCTTAAGCCGTTCTGAAGTTCTCCGAGTATCTTGTTACTTTCTACCCATGACTGCACCTTTAATTTCACCGCCAGCATGGCTAACCTGTACCTAACAGATGTTATGGTAATCGGCCTGTAGGATTTTATGTGCATCCTTTCTACTTTCCCTTTATAAATCGAATTCATTTTATTCTGCCGCCAGCTGTTCGCAATTTACGTATTTGTTATGACTGTTTCCAGAGATTTTAACAACGTTTCCTTACTTTTTGGACCAAGTTCATTAATCTGCTTGATCGGAATTCCATCTATTCCTGTAGATGTGTTTTTAGGAATATTTTTTCTGCCTTTTTGCAGTTTAGATTGGTCAGTTCTAAGCTGCTTTGTATTCTGCTACCTTGTGTTGCTTCCTGATTTGCGGAGATTACCGTATCGTCGCTTTTAAATGACTCGGCTATAACTGACGTAATGTAGTTCACTGCGTTGTCTCCCTTTAAACAATTTCCCTCGTTATCTTGAATCCGATCTTGCTTTCTTTGATTTCTTTTCCCTAGCCAGCTTATATGGTTCCAGAATTTTCTTGCTCCGCCTCTAGAGGCATCGTGTATGTCAGCCATCCAGCGATCAGTGGACTGTTTTATTTTACTTTGGACAAGGGCCTGTACCTCAAGTTTCTTTTGTGGATATGATTCCCATTTTTGGTCGATGTCCTCCTGAGAGAACTGTGCTTTCTTTGCCACTCGATGTTCCCTTGAAGCAGCCCGTCGTTGTTCAATAGCTTCCCTGTTTTCCTTATTCACCAGCTCCGTGGCTTCCTCTTTCCATTCCAGCGGTTTGCTACTTTAAGCTCCTTAATTTTCCTCCTAATGAGTAGTTATACCTGTTCATAATCCCAGTCTTCCATGGGGCTTTTCTCTATTGCTTCCTCTATGTCTGCTGTTATCTGCGCTATTTGATCGTCATTTAATTTCGTGTTTACTTTTTGTCTAAGTTCCATTTCTCTTTTCATCAAGGGTCATATCTGCAGACTAATACGTTTATGATCACTTCCCAGACTACACTCCCCTTCTTCGTATATTTCCATTTTTGTGATCTTGCTATAAATTTCCTGCGACATTAGACAGTAGTCAATGGTCGTCTGCCTATTGCGGAATTCCCACGTGATTTGGCCTTCACCATTTTGTTTCTCTATTTACTATAACTAGATCGCGTCGCTCACAGAAATCTAGCATTAGCTTCCCGTTACAATCCGTGCATCCATCGAGATCGTCGATGTGGCCGTTCATGTCCCCCAGCAGAATAATATTGGCGCCGTCTCCAAACTGGCTTATATCGTCACTGAGACATTCAACAAGATCCGTGTTTTCTTGCCTGCATTTGTGTCCTGTTCCTAAATAAACTACCTCTAGCCATGTCCTTATGCCGGCAATTGTTCCTGATACCCAGATATGTTCTTTACAAGATGATTTATTTCTTTGCCAATTTGTTCCCTGGTGTATCAACATACCTACCCCTCCACCTTTTTTTTCTGTTCTCGTTCTGTTGTACCCTTCCCAGACGTAGCCTTCTATATACGGCGGATCTTCTAGATCCCTGAGATGAGTATCGCAAAGAGCGTACACACCTATTTTGTCATCCTTTAACTGCTGCTCTAGCTCTAGCCATTTCGCTCTTTTTCTACCTCCATGCATGTTTATCCCAGTCGAAAAAAACTACAGAACTGTGTCAAAAATACCACAAAATATCCTGTAGTTCTGTCGTAACCATCAAATTTTTTCGTAGTTCTGTAGTTTTTCTGTAGTATATTTCTATTGTCTGTAGTTCTGTCGTACTTTTCTGTTGTAACTACAGAAATTTCTGATGTTACAACAGGTTTCCCGTCAAAAACCGCACAGAAATTTTGTCGTAACAGAAAATTTTCTGTAGATTTCCGACTGGGATGTAGCTGATCCTAGTGCTAAATTTCTTTTTTGTACTTTTCTTTCTCGACCTCCTCCTTGCCATTTTTGGGGGCCCAGCCTCCGTTATTACACTTTCTTCTACTTCACTTCTAACTACGTCTGTGCACAGATTCCTCGCGGACCCCCTAAAAAAGCTACAGCCCGGCTTGCCAGGCGCCAGCTGATCTCTGCTCCCACCCTTCTGTAAAAATGAATGCCATCTCGTTGAAAAGCCCTACCAAAACCTGCTTTATGTACCTCTCTGTTTACCTCAACCACTTCGAAACGCTTCTTTAGGCTTAACTTTCTTATGTCCTAATTAACTGTCACCACGTCCTTTTCCAGCTTTCCATTCAATCCTATAGCACCTTCGGTCATCCCATCTCCCCTTCCCCCCGACACCAAGAGTGCCTCCGCGAATTAAGGCCGGCATAACCCGTGTCCGTATCCCCCCCGAGAATATCCCAAAGACCCCAACCAACCAACTAACCAACCTCCGGTACTGTGCATACAACTATCTGCGCTTGCTGTGCTATCTCCCTGAAATCGTCAACTCCCTTAGCTGAACTTTCCACCACTCCTGCAGCGTCACCATTTAGGATATCGTTTAGCCCCGCGGCTACTGTCACCATACTGCGCTCTGCGGAATTTTTCATGAGCCTATTTTTACTCTTTCAGCACTGCCCTCATTGTGCTCCCTGGGAAGGCTCCAACTAACACTCTCTTATCACCCTTTACACGTTCCAAGATATCTCGCTTGCACCTGCTCATCTTCGGCGATAATCACCTGGGCCTTCTCTCTCCCTCTCCGAACTGTTGGCTCCTGCTTTCGGTTATCTGTGTCCTTCTCTCTGGGATTTTCATTCTTCCTTACTTCATTTTTTTTCCGGCTTCTTAGTAGCTGCTTCTAAATAGCTCTGTAGGTTCGAATCCGCCTGACCTACTTTGCATATGCCTTCCATGCCAGTGCTGGCCCCAGCCACGTGGCCCGCACTGGAATGTTCGTCCTCGTTGGTTCCAAGGATGAAGTCGGCCTTTTTCTTTTCCATTTGAGGCAGCTGTCCAAGCAGTTTCTGATTTTCTGTCCTTAACAAACGTACTTCATTTTCTAAATCATCCACACGAGACACTAAACTGCCCCTTTCTTGATCAAATCTATCTAAGCGCGCACTCAGCACGCAACACCGACAAAAATGTCGCTGCCTTCCGCTTCACCTATAGAGTCAAAACGCGTTTCCTTGAGATTAACCTGCGCCTCACACTGAGTACACTTTACCTTCTTTTGATTGCGCATCTTAAGCATGTATCGACTGAACTATATCTATTATGAATTTTCAGAATATACAAACTGCCAAAAGAAGACACAAGAAACTACTAGCAAGCACGCGTTAAAATCATTTCTGCGAAAGCCAATAGCCTAGGAAAAAAAATTTATCTAGACACAATAGTTAAAAAATGAACACCGAGAAAACCTACCTGCCGGCACGAAAAACCAGGCCGCTAGGACAAAGAGCTAAAACCAATTCTTTAGGCTGCACTTAACCTAACTAGCTGAAAGCGAAATAAAGTTAATAAAAGAAGGAACTCATATGTTTGACGCTTCGGAAGCTCCCGCTGTCGCCAGTCCGTCCGTTCCCGGTAGCCACGTGTAATCGGAGGAGCGATGGAACACGCGTCCGCACCACACAGCTGTGAACTGTCAACTCGGCTGCGACGCCGCGAGCGCCCCTTTTGTTTGTAAACACGGTGTTGGACTATAGACTACAATCACGTCAAATTCTTCAAGTCGTAGGCTCCATCGGGCAAGGCGGCAGGAAGGGTCTTTCAAATTAGCCAGCCAGCAGAGCACGTGGTGGTCGCTTACCACCTAGAATGGTAAACCGTATAGGTATGGACGAAACTTAGAAGTGGCCGAGATGATCGCGAGGCAATCCTTCTCCGTCGTCGAGTAATCGACTTCGGCTTTTGTGAGGGACCTACTGGCGTAGGCGATTACTTTCTCCTGTCCGGCATTCTTCTGGACGAGAACGGCTCCTAGGCCCACACTGCTCGCGTCGGTGTGAATTTCGGTCTCGGCTTTTTCATCAAAGTAGCCAAGTACAGGACGGCACTGCAGGCGGCGCTTGAGTTCGTCAAAGGCTTCTCCTTGCGGCGCTTCCCATTTAAAAGGTACGTCAGCCTTTGTAAGCTGCGTCAAAGGTGCGGCGGTGCGCGAAAGGTTTCTGACAAATCGTCGATAATAAGCGCACAGCCCAAGTAATCGGCGCACAGCTTTCTTGTCGGCAGGCGGTGGGAATTGTGCGATTGCAGCTGTTTTCTCCGGGTCTGGGCGAATACCATCCTTGCTAACGATGTGACCTACGAAACGCAGTTCTTCGTAGGCGAAGTGACACTTCCTTGCTTTTAGCGCTAGTCCCGATGACTTGATAGCTTCCAGCACTGTCTGCAGTCGTTTTAGGTGGTCTTCAAAGTTTAAAGAGAAGGCAACAACGTCGTCAAAATATACCAAACAAATTTGCCACTTCAAGCTTGCCAGGACTGTGTCCATTACTCGTTGAAATGTGGCTGGTGCGGAGCAGAGGCCAAATGGCATCACCTTGAACTCAAAAAGACCACCCATTGTGAAGAATGCGGTCTTCTGGCGATCTCTTTCGTCAACCTCAGTTTGCCAATATCCGCTTTTCAGGCTCATCGATGAGAAGTACTTTGCATTGCAGAGCCGGTCGAGAGTGTCGTCGATGCGGGGAAGCGGGTAGACATCTTTCTTAGTAATGCTATTCAAGCGGCGGTAATCAACGCAGAAGCAAAGTGTGCCGTCTTTCTTCTTCACGAAAACGACTGGTGCCGCCCAGTGGCTCTTCGGTGGGTGGATTACGTCATCACGCAGGATTTCCTCAACTGGAAAGGGGCCGAGGAGATCCATCCCAATTTGTTGAAAGGGCAGGTCTGTGGGCGGAATCGGGTTTAGTAGTCCTGCTGGTCTGATAGGCGGCGTGTTGCGTCGTTGGCACTCACGGCATGTCTTCACGTAGTGGGCAACTTCGGCAATCAGTCGCGGCCAGTAGTACTTCTCCTGGATTCGACGCAACGTGCGTGCAAATCCGAGATAGCCTGCGGTGAGCTCATCATGCAACGCCTGCAGAATTTCCTGCCGGAAGTTTTTAGGCACTACAAGAAGTTGCGCGGTCCTGTTGGGTGCGAAGTTCTTCACCAAAACGATTGGTGCCGCCCAGGGGCTGTTCGATGGCTGTATTATGTCACCACGCAACATTTCTTCAACTTGATCGCGAATGGCCTGGCGTTCTCGTGACGATACACGATAAGGGCTCTGGCGCAGAGGTCGGGCGTGTTCGTCCGTTGTAATGCGGTGCTTGACCAGTGGTGTTTGTCGTACCTTCAATGATGACGAGAAGCACTCCGTGTAGCTCGAAGAAGACTGAGAATCTGGTTTTTCCTGCTGTGGGTCAATGCCGGGTTGATGTCAAATGTAGGCTGACGGAAATGGTCCGGTGCGTCTTCCAGGGGTTGGTCGTGGAGGGCGAATGCATCTTTGAGGTCCGCTAATTCGTCGAGAAAAGCGATCGTAGTTCCCTTGTTGAGATGCCAGTATTCTTCGGTGAAGTTTGTTACCAGCACCCCAGCTGGACCTCTCCGGAATTTCGCGATGCATCTTGCGATGCCGACACCTCGTTCCAAGAGCAATTGGATATTTCCTTCGATGATGCCTTCAGTGGTTTCGATGTTTGCGCTACCTACGCAGACTGCGACGTTTGATCGGGGCGGCACGGTGAATTCGTCGAGGACGTTTAGAGCGACGTGTTGCGTCGATGCCGTCGTAGCAGGTATGCCTTTGTCTGCAGAGAGCTTGATGGAGCTTGGATCGGAGGTCGATGGTAGCCCTATGTTCATTTAGAAAATCCATGCCTAAAATCACGTCGCGGGAGCTATTCTGCAAGACCACAAAGCGGGGGGGGGGGTAAGTACGCCCATTTACGGTTATTCTTGCAGTACATCATCCCGATGGAGTAATCAGGTTGCAATCTGCGGTGGGAATCAGCGGGCCATCCCGAACGGTCGTAACTTTCCTGAGCTGCGACGCTAACGGTCCACTGATGACTGAATAGTCAGCTCCGGTGTCTAGTAGGGCAGTGACTCTGCGACCGTCGACATCAACTTCAAGGTCACTTGTTCGCGTCCTGGCATTGCACGTGGGACTTGATGTTGATCTCGGCTCCGTCGTTTCTTCAGGTCATGGCCGGGGCATACCGTTGCTACTTCTGTGGGCGGGGGTGTCGGCTTGCACTCTGGTAGTGCTGTCGTCGATGTCATCGTGTGGAGCGGCGGTGAAATGGTTGCGTCGTCGTTAGTGGTCGTCGGCGGTGGAGGATGTTCGTCTTTTCTCCGTTGAGCAACCTCACCTCCAAAGGTTGCTGCCTTTAGTTTCCCCTACTGGGGCTAGGAAACCGTCCTGGCATGTAACCACGGCCCGGCGACGCAAATCGGGCACTGTACGGCGATGGGGAGCGTGACAGACGCCTTGGCGACGAGTGATCTTCGTTGCGCAGGAAGTCGTTGATTTCCTGTGGTCGCTCGCCAGGACGGGGTCGTGGGGCGTCGACAGCGAAACCACGGAGGCTGATCCGCCTGTACGGGCAGTGACGGAGGATGTGTTTGCCTCACCACTATGGAAGCAGAGCGGTCGGTTGTTAGATGTCCTCCAGGCGTCGCATTTCCTAGGGCTTGGAGATCGTTGGTAGACTTGGCGGACGGGGGCCAAGGGGCAGCTTTCGGGGGCTGGATGGTGGCGACGAGGGCTTAGGAACTCACGTCGGGGTGCAGGATGACGTAATGCAGCAGCATAGTTCATCGCTGCTTATTCATGCACTGTAGCCATCGGAGTTGTCGCTTGAGGAACGCCCAGTGCCTGCTGGACTTCTTGACGGATGACTTCCGCTAGCGACGCCACCTGGGGTTGTTGTGATGATGGCAGCAATCGGCGGAGCTCCTCTCCACGATCTCCCGGATGAGGTCCCGAAGGTTCTCGCCGCTTGTAGATGCGCTGGGGTAGTGGCTTGAGTAGTCCGGTTGAAGTGGTCGCTCGTAATGGCGCATCCGGTTGTCCATTGTCTTCTCGATGGTAGACGCTTCCGTTTCAAATTCCGCCATAGTTCTTGGCGGATTTGCACGAGACCTGCAAAAAGCGACTCTCTAACGCCTCGCATTAAAAATTTGACTTTCTCACCTTCGTTCATGTTAGGGTCGGCGCGGCGAAAGAGGCGCTTCATCTCCTCAACGTACGCCAGGACAGGCTTGTTAGGGAATTGAAGTCTTGATTGGAGGAGGGCCTGAGCTCTTTCTTTTCGGAGAGAACTTGCAAAGGCCATCAAAAACCAAACTCTGCTTTGAATGTCGCACAATCCTCCAAAGAAGTCTCTTGATTTTCGAACCAAACTCGGGCATGTCCTTGAAGAACAAAATAGACTTGCCTGAGTTTCGCAGCGTCGTTCCAGCCATTGAATTCTGCCACATGGTCGAAAAGGTCCATTCAGTCTTCCGCATCTTCGCTGGTCAGTCCTTGGAAGATGGGGGCTCCCGGGACTGCATGAAGACGACTGATGCTGTTGGCTGGACCATTTCAAAAGTTGACGCCTTCCGGAGTCGAACAGGGTCAGGCAGCAGACTGTGTTCCGATTGTAGGCCGTGGAGTCGGCGGCTTGCTCGGTGACCCGTAGGCTGGTCCCCTAGGGCGACAGGAACAAAGCTGAGGTAATCGCTTGAAAGATCAAGGGCAGCACCTCCACCAGATGTCACGTGGTGGTGACAAGGTCGATGACACAAATGAAGAGTCGGTAGAAAGAAGAAATTCTGAAGAATTTTTTTATTGGGCGGGGCTGACTTGCGCCCCCAAAAGAACTAAGCAACTCGACGGCGGCGATAGCAAGAAACGTGCTCGTTGGTCGTCGAACAAAGATTGCCCGTCACACTCGTCAACTCTCAATTTAAAGGCTGCTCAAACAATCGAGATAACGTCCCAAAGTGCTACTAGTAAAGCCTGGAACATTGAAAAAACATACGCAAGTGATCGGAATCTTCCCAGACAGATCTCGGTGCATGGTTTGCGACAAAGAAAATGATAACGCGTCGTGTCGCGACAATGAGCATGAACAAACACGGGATACAGAATTGATACGCGTGCCAGAATCACAGTGTTAAGGCCGCATGCCGGCGGCTGCTAAAAACACAACAAATACAGTTTTGAAGGTTTTGCGGCAGTATTCTAGGAGACGAAGATCCTATCGGGACAACCGGCCTGAGCTGTCTTTGAGCGATGAAAACCAGCAGAGGGCATGATGGTCAGTGACTACATCAAAAGATAGATAGATAGATGGATTTATTGAAAGGAAAAGCAGAGAGGTTGGCCGGAATTATTCAGAGGTAAGGGCGAAACTTTGTGAGTGCCCAGACAATGGCCAAGCACCTCTTTTGCGTTACTGAGCAGTTCGTTTCACCTTTCGTGCGAGTACGGCTGGCGTAAGCGACTACGTATTCGCCAAAGCCAGAGGGGCACTGAGCAAGCACAACGCCGTGTACGACACCACTGGCGTCTGCGTGCACTTCGGTGGGCACTTGCGGGTCGAAATGGCGAAGCATGGGTGGGGCTGTGAGGCGGCGACGTAAGCTATTGTAGGTGGCGTCGCATGCTGGTGACGACAGCGAAAAATCTGAGGTATTGCCAAGTAGCTGAGTCAGCGGGGAGACAATGGAAGCAAAGTTTCGTATAAAACGTCGAAAGTATGAGCACAGGCTCAAGAAGCTCCCGAGTTGCTTAATGGTAGTAGGTTTTGTGAAGGCAGTCACAGCTCGAAGTTTGGCGGGATCAGGGCGGATATGCTCCTTAGACACAACGTGGCTTAAAATAGTCAGCTCACGAGCAGCGAAACGACATTTCTTCAAGTTGAGCTGCAGACCGGCGTTCGCAACAGATGTCAAGACCTGCTTTAGGCG
Organism: Amblyomma maculatum; assembly: GCF_055883805.1. NCBI lineage: Eukaryota > Metazoa > Arthropoda > Arachnida > Ixodida > Ixodidae > Amblyomma > Amblyomma maculatum. Next base: position 506,886,275 of record NC_139344.1, read on the forward strand.
AGAGATGTGGGTAGCAAAGTCCGGCGAGACCACCACGATGTCGTTAAGGTAACAAAGGCACGTCTCCCACTTCAGGGCACGCAAAATAGTGTCCATCATACGCTCGAATGTAGCAGGAGCATTAGAGAGATCGAAAGGCATAACGGTAAATTCAGAGGCCATCGGGGGTGACAAATGAGGTTTTAGGTCGATCTTCCGCGCCATGGGTACCTGCTAGTAACCGGATCGTAAATCGAGCGAAGAAAAGAGTTCAGCGCCTTGTAAACAGTCCAATGCATCGTCTATACGCGGTAGAGGGTAGACGTCTTTCCGCGTGATTTTATTTAGGCGACGGTAGTCAACGCAGAAGCGAATAGAACCGTCCTTCTTCCTCACCAGGACTGCAGGGGAAGACCACGGACTGTTAGAAGGCTCCATCACGCCATTCTGAAGCATGGTGTGAACTTGGGCTTCAATAACTCGGCGCTCGGTGGCAGATACACGATAAGGGCGCTGACGCAGAGGAGGATGGGAACCGGTGTCAATGTGATGGGCGACAGTTGATGTGGGGCTCAAAGCAGGCTGAGGAGAGTCGAATGAAGAACGGAACTGGTGAAGCAGTGCGAGAAGTTCAGAGCATTGAGGTCCAGGAAGACTGCCATCCATGGAGGGAAGTAAAACGTCGGGAGACGACTGGTCCAGCGCAATAACAGGTGGTGTGAACGCAGCCAAGTCATCAGGCTGTGAAGCAGTTTTTAAGTCACCGGTGAGAATGGAATCAATGAGCTGTACGGTGGCGAGGTATTCTCCACGGCGCAGGGACACAGAAAATGAGAACTGATTAGAAATCCAGACCGCGATGAGGCCAGCTAATATAGAAAGTACGGCATAAAGCAGGGGAAGACGTTTGCGGTTGAGAAATATTGGCGATGGTGTAAAAAGGACATCGTCACTGCGGGAAAACGCACAAGCGGTGGGCACATGAACGAAAGAGCGCGCTGGGAGGTCAATATTTCAGCAACGATGACTTTGGGAGAAGGAATGTCCGGCAACGTTTCGTCAAGCGCAAAAAACTCCAGATCGGCAAGAGCACAGTTGATCACCGCATTATTACGCGACAGAAAATTCCAGCCCAAGATAAGATCATGAGAGCAGGAAGGCAAAACGATGAACTCTATTTCATATACAACTTCTTGAATGACGACTCGTGCTGTGCACACCGCTATAGGCTCTACACGCTGAGCACTTGCCGTGCATAGCGAGAATCCTGAAATAGGTGTCGTTACTTTGCTCAATGAACGGCAAAGACTTGCAGCCATGGCAGAAACAGCAGCGCCGGTGTCGAGCAGAGCCAGTACTACAACGCCCTCAACAGAACCTTCAAGCAGATTTGCGGGAGATACGTGAGACATTTGACAGTTTGCAGTTCTCGCCTCAGGAACGGCGGCATTCAGTTTTCCTCTTGCGCAAGATTAGGACGCCGTCGCAGAGGAGATAGGGAGCGGAGAAACGGTGGCATTCGCGACGGAACTTGCAGATGGATCGGCGGCTGCGTACTGGTTTCGGGGTGGCTGCCAGGAAGCTGACATTCGGCGTGGTACAAAATCGTCGGGAGTGCGATTTCGGCAGTACCTGGAAATATGGCCAACAAACCCACAGGAATAGCAGATGGGACGGTTGTGACTTGCCCGCCATGGGTTGCGGCGCTTCGGACGGAGTGGAACAAAAGGCTGCGGCGCCTGAAGAAATTGCTGTACAGGCTCTGGAGGCGTAGCGTACACCACAGGGTAGATCGGTGGTCGTAGTCGGGCAGCGACAGCAGCGTACGTCAGTGGTGCGACAGGAGTGGGCGTCATTGGTGAAGGGACAGGAACGTTGGCGTATGCGAGGGTCTCAACGGCTGGTGCGGGCTGAGGCATGGGCGCTGGCGGAGCGACAGAGGGAAGAGCGTCCGCCACGCGGTCGGCAATGGCCTGTCGAAAGGGCGCCAAATTTTGAGACAGCGAGCAGCGATATCTGGCGAGCAGCTTCCTCCCGGATGAAGTCTTTGAGCTGCTGCAGCAGCGTGGAGCTCCCAGATGTAGAGGAGAGACCAGAAAGTGGTTCTACAGGCCCGGGAGGCGGTCGAATGATGAAGGGCTGCTTGCGCAACTCATCGTACCTCTGGCAAAGTTTGATAACTTGGCCAACAGTACTCAAATCCCGGGACGTTAACATTTGAAAGGCGTCATGTTCGATGCCCTTCAGGATATGCTTTATCTTGGCTTTCTCGGACATTTGTGCTTTGACGCGACTGCACAGATGGACAACATCTTCAATGTAATTTGTAAATGTTTCGTCAGACCACTGTAATCGATCGTGCAGGTGTTCGGAACGGAGCTTGCGTACAGCAGGACGACCAAACACGGTTGTAAGATTAGCTTTGAAGAAGTCGCATGTCGTGATATCGGCTTCGTGGTTACTATACCACAAGTTGGCAACGCCGGTCAAATAAAATATGACGTTTGTTAACTTCGTGGCGTCGTCCAACATATTGTAGGAACTCACTCGCTCGTACGACTCAAGCCAGTCATCACAGTCTGCGTCGTCGGTCCCGCTGAAAAGCGCAGGATCTCGCTCGTGTAAGGAGCCAGAGCAGACAACCGACGGGGTCATTGGGGCGGCCGGTGGGAGTTCGTCTTCAGCCATACGAGTTAACGGGAGCGTGCGGATGCGAAGCTCCAGCGTGAGGGAAGCTAGGATATCAGGCCGCATCTCAACGAATGTAGAAGAGGGACGTCGAGGACGGCGTCGAGGTCGGCGAGGATGCGGGGCGATCAAGAACAACTGCGTGATGGCAATTCCACAACTGCTTCTTCTTCATCAGAGTTCGGCGAAGGGGTCCATCTTCTCCTTCACAACAATGATGACGCAGAAAAAGCTGAGTTCTTTAATAAGTATTTCAGCTCTGTTTTCAGCTGCGAAATTTGAATACTCTGAATTTCCAGCCAGTGGTGAGTGTTATGAATGATGTTGTGATCAGGATCAACGGTATACAGTCTCTGTTGGAGAATCTGAAGATTACTAAGGCTGGTTGTCCTGATGACTTCTCAAACAATTCTACAAACTGTGTGCTGAGTCAGTCGCACCACACTTAAAGATCATTTTTGAAAAATCGCTCGAAGAATCCTTCCTTTCAGATGACTGGAAAATTGCAAGTATTGTGCCAATTTTCAAATCTGTCCCTCACAACACTGTATCAAATTATAGACCAGTATCACTGACTTCAGTTGCGTGCAAGACACTTGAACATATTGTTACATATTTTGTACACCAGTATAGCAGCACATATGGACACCCATTCATTGTTCAATCCTCGTCAGCATAGTTATCGAAGGGGCCTATCGTGTACCACGCAGCTGACTGAATTTGTGCACGATCTGGCAGGGGCACTGGACAGGCAACTTAGCGTGGACTGCGTGTTTTTGGACTTTAAAAAGGCCTTTGATACCGTGACGCATTCTCTACTAATTCAAAAAATGTTGTTTTACAATATTAGCCTTCAAGTTATATCATGGGAAAAAGATTACCTATGTTTGCGGCAGCAGTTTGTGGTTGTGAATGGCACTGAATCTCAAAGAGTGCAGTTTGTGTCTGGTGTTCCCCAAGGCTCCGTGTTGGGGCCAATATTGTTCTTGCTGTACGTGAATGACATTAGTGACGAAATAGCATCTCAAATGCGGTTATTTGTGGATGACTGCGCTTTTATTAGTGTTGTCACTAGTGATCGAGATGTTGAAATGTTTCAGGAAGACTTGAATCCTCAGAGTGGTGCGTTAAATGGAATATGAATTTGAATTCGTCGAAAACTTTCCTAATGAAGTTAACAACAAACAAAAACCCTGAAGTGCATTCATATGTTATTAGGAACACAATGTTAGAACAGGTATTTAAATACCTAGGCGCTTATTTTACTCCTTATGTCTCTGCTAAAACATGCACAAACTTGGGAAATGCAAACACTTTTTATTCAATACTTATGTGAGGTTAATTTTGGACTACCCGCCTACTGCTATAATTTGGAGAGGGTGCCTGTCGTTTCGTGTCTGGCACACGCGGGGCTCGTTACAGCGTACGAAGGATGCACTCAACTAGGAATTGCTTGACACGCGCCGAAAGAAGTTACGTCTGGAGCTATTTCATGCTGTTTATGATTCAACTGTTCGGGTTGAACGCGAGAAGTATGTGCAGGAGCCTTTTTATAGATCCAACCGTGTTGACCATGTTTTTAAAGTCCATGAATTCGCGTAAAAAACTGAATTCTTCAAAGTGTCTTTTTTTTTTTCCGAAATCATTAGGGAATGAAACAGACTGCCGAGCGATGTTGTGAGTGTGACATCAAATGATGCGTTCTTTTTGAAGTTGTAGATGTACATGGTGAACGGCCCTGCCTTTTTTTTCCTCTCTTTCTTGGGCTTTATGATTGTAACTCTACCTGCGAGCAGAGGTGTCATGTGTGCTTCTTTTTGTACAATCCCTACCTGCTCTCCCCCCCCCCCCCCCCCACTGCAATGCCTTGGCGCTGTGGGTTCCTTAATAAATAAAAATAAATAAATAGAGGAAAAATAAATATTACCATGCCCCCTGTAACTATTGACACTCCTCGTGTGAATAACCTCATTTATGGAATTAGTATTCTCAACGTTCTTAAAAACACACTCGAACGCATTCTTCTATAATTATAACTAAACTTTTTCAACAATCACTTGACCAATCAGAGCTTCGTAATGAGTGGAAATTCGGAAAAGTAGTTCTGAAAATGAAGCAGCAAGGCTTCCCCTAGTAATGTTCTCTCCATACCCCTTACTAGTATTAGTCATCAAAAGCAATTTAACAACCTTGTTAATTTCCTCGAATCGAAGTCTTTATTTATTTTACGCCAGCTCAAGGCTTTACAAAATCTTACTCTTGTGAAACACATGGCTGGCTAATAATCTAAATCTCTCATCACTACCTGATTACATATTCTTGAATTTTCCAACTTTGGATGAGGTATGCCACAATAAACTATTGCTTGACAAGCTGCCAAACTGAATATTTAACATAGAGAAATGGATTGAATGTTTTCTGCTTCGTTTCGCACAATTTGTTCTTGCCAACAATTGTAAGAGATTCCGTTCTTGCACCCCTATTTTCCTAATTTTCATTAAGTATCACCCCTCTCCTGCTACCTCTCGCATTAACCTTCTTGTTGGTGACTGTCATTTTTAGATAAACAGCCAACGCAAACGCCACTACAATTCAGACCTCACTCTTATAGGGAAATATAGTGCAAGGCATATCTAAGGCAGCTGAATATTGCAAAGAAATTCCAAGTCATGCGTAGGATAACATCCGCTCCACCTCACTATTGCATCAATAACATTTTGTTCGTCATTCTCTCCATATAAATACCTCGGCTTCCATATTAATCTAATCTTAACTGGCCCATTCATGCCGAGAACATCAAAATACTTCTCATGCTAAGCTGATTACGTCGCTGCTTTTTATGTTCTCATTTGACGCTGTTGCTATACAAACCACGGGTGAGGCATGGAGTATGCCTCACCCGTATGACACACATGGGAACTTAATGATATCGAGATGGTCCAGAATAGAATCTTTAAACGGCGTTCGCGATTAGAGACGTGCGTCCGCGCCGTATGACAGTGCGAGGCTGGAAATAGCTGGCGGCTCAGCTGGGCCCATCGTCTGTTCCTTCTTAAGGACATCCCCTCCTATTACCGCCCCTGAGGTAGCCTGAGCTGGCTCTGATTTTATTTTTCGATGGTCAGCAACTAAGCAAGTAAATAACTTTATACCCCGAACACGCTCAATCAAGCAAAAAACTGAAGCACGCTTCGTTCAATTGTTGTTTTTTTTTTTTTTAGATGAGTCTCGCAAAGACCGTACACACCTATTTTGTCATCTTTCAACTGCTGTTCTATCTCTAGCCATTTCGCTCTTTTTCTACCTCCATGCATGTTTATGTAGCTGATCCTAGTGCTAATTTTTTTTTTTTTTTTACATTTCTTTCTCGACCTCCTCCTTGACATTTTTTGGGGCTCAGCCTCCGTTATTACACTTTCTTGTGCTTCACTTCTAACTACCTCTGTGCACGGAGTCCTCGCGGACCCCCTAAAAAAGCTACAGCCCTGCCTGCCAGGCGCCAGCCGATCTCGGCTCCCACCATTCTGTTAAAATGAATGCCATCTAGCTGAAAAGCCCTACCAAAACCTGCTTTATGCACCTCCCTGTTTACCTCAACCACTTGGAAACGATTCTCCAGGCTTAACTTTCTTATGTCCTGATTAACTGTCACCACATCCTTTTCCAGCTTTCCGTTCGATCCTAGCACCTCCGGTACTGTGTGTACAACTATCTGCGCTTGCTGTGCTATCTCCCTGATATCGTCAACTCCCTTAGCTAAACTTTCCACCACTCCTGCAGCGTCACCATTTAGGATATCGTTTATCTCCGCGGCTACTATCACCATACTGCGCTCTGCGGAATTCTTCAGCAGCCTATCTTTACTCTCTTTCAACACTGCCCTCATTGCCCTCTCTGGGAAGGATGCAAATAACACTCGCTTATCACCCTTCACACGTTCCAAGATATCTTGCTTTCAGTGGCAACAATATGCGTGCCTATCGGGACGAAGAATTAATTGGAGATGTTCCTCGCTGCCTCAGCAGAAAAATAGGGCGAAGAAAACTTGCCGATCCTTGCCTGTCCGTCGGACTTGACGGACTTTCTTGTCAGCGTTCTTGAATGGACCTATCCCGTCATAAATTCTGCAACTCCCTGGTGGCGGCGCGATTCACCTTAAATTCGGCCTTTATGTCTTCTGATGACTTCCGGCATTTCAAGTATAAATGAATCCTGCTCAGTCCATTTCCCGCCAGTTCGAGGTGTGTCTTCAAAATTTCAGGTGTAGGATTCCAGCCCCCCCCCCCCCCCCCCCCCAACTTTTATCTTCAAAGATCGGGCTGTTCTCCTTCGGCCATGTGTTCATACTGCAATGCACTTAGATGATGGAGTATTTTTTCCTGACCTGTCGCCGTTTCGCCTCCCTCCCTCCGAAAACTCTTCCTTGAAGTTCCTTGAAAAATTCATCCATGTCTTACTTTCGTATGGCTATACTCAGCTGGTCTTCAGCAGCGAGACAGTTCGATCCATGGTACACAAATTTGTAAACGTCTCTGGTAGGATTCCCTGCTAGGTATGCCGGTTCCGCTGTTTCTCCTCTTCAGCTCCTTACTGAGTTGAAATTAATCCTTTTTTTTATCAGTAGGGCCTTTTTCTATCGCATCGCATATTTATATCTATGAGCATTTTTAAAAATCTCATATCTAACGAACTAACTCGCATTTGTGTGTGGCCAATCCTCCTCGTGGGCAGGTGCCCTTATCTGAGGGCACAGCAGCAACCCCTTCATAATATCGGCTGAAATAAGTGCGGCCCTAATGTGTAGCACGAATAATTAGGCAACATCTAAGGGAAGCAGGCTGCGCAGGGCTTCAGTTTCCGACAGAGCAAAAATGCTAGTTCTTGCTCATCTTCAATGAACCACCGAATATTGGCAAAACGTCGCGTTCACAGATGCGGCTACCTTCTGCACACAGTGAGGCCAGAGAAAAAAAGTAGGCCAGACAGTAGTAAAAACGGCTGTTGTCTGTTGTCTCGTGACCTGTTTTTATATTATATGGGATATTACTATTTTACTACCGACTGTCATTAGTTCACATTAAATACTACTTTTTTAAAGATGCGATGGCCGTTAAGCCCAGGACGTCAAGGCAAGTAGCCGAACATCTGTGAACGTGTAGGGGTCATCACGAAGGATAGCCTCTGCACCGCATTGATGGTCGGCTATACTCCACAACCTAAATTTGCATCATTGACACCAATTACTTTATCACGTGCTGGATGGACTCTACAGAAATGGATATTTCCTTCTACAGCATGATTTCTCCCCAAACGGCGCACGTAGTGACCGCGCATCTCGAGAACCCTGGAAGGATGACGCTCATTGACCGCCCAAAAACGCGGACATGTACATTATTGAAAATGTTTGGGGCATCCTCAAAGCCAACATGTTGAAAAGGGGCCTCCATATCGCTACTCCTAATGAGGCCATCAGCAGTCAGTGTGAAGAGGAAGACAGCAACCCTGTGCCGGCGCTATACAACTCGTTGCCAAGGCGAATGACGGCCACTTCTCCTGCTACTTGTGCGCGGCCATCATTGGTCACGTCTTCATTTTTCAAATTTCTAACAAGTCCTGATAATTTGTTGGGCGGATGCCAAGGTTGTTTTTTTTAGATGCGCACCAATCCCTCGTTCTTCTGGCTGTACATCAGACTAGATTAAATAGCTTTTTTCTCTTTATGTTTTGTCTACGTTTTACAATTCTTTCTCATCCCTCTTGTCTGTGGTGTCGGCACTTTCTCAATTTTTTTGTTTGATTCTTCTGCTCCTTAATTTAGTATTTTTTCCCTCTTTGTGAATTTGTGGACCCACGATTACAATGCCGTAGGAGATTGCAATTCTCTATTGTTCACCCGATTTTTATTTCATTGTTGGGGACTGTTTACTATTCTACCTCAGTCTCCCTTCTATTGCGAAAGCAATACTGCTAGCACTTCGAGCCTTTGGCATGTCGTGGCGCCTCCATGACCTTTCACGTGACCGTGTGACGTCACGCCAGACCGAGAAACGGGGCACCAGCTCGCGCCATCGGATGGTGACGGTGAGTCCTTACAGGAGCCGCAGCGGTGACGTCACGCCATTTTCACGTGACTGTGTGACGTCACGCCAGCTCGCGCCATCGGATGGTGGCGGTGAGTCCATACACGGCGCTGTGTCGCAGCCGAGAGAGGGCGCTCGCTGTGTGTGACGTCATGCTAGGAGGATAAATGGGGCTGTGGCTTGGCTCCTCGCAGTAGTCGGGGCGCAGTCTTACGGTATGTCGGATGATGCGTATAAGGCGAGGCTGGAACAATCTGTTGCAGCCAAGCGGCGGCGCCGTGCTGAAGAAGAAGAACGGGAACAACGGCGAGCTAAACAACGTGCGTATGCAGCCGCCTGGCGAGCGCGCCGGTCAACATGTCTTGATGCGGGTTTATTGATTTATTTATTTATTCAAATACCTCACGGGCTCCGATTGGAGTATTATGTGAGGAGGGTTACATAACTGGGGTGCGAAACAGAAGCATGTAGAAGATGGTTATTTTAACATCGTTATTTTCAAAACGTTAACATTATACAATGGCAAACACAAGAAAAGAGAACAAAATTTGAAAAGCACACTATAGAACACACTCCAGTAACAGCACACTTCAGAAACAAAATGTGGCTTATTTTTTCTTTGAAAATAACATAATCTGAAGTGTGAACAATGTTATCAGGAAGACTATTCCAATAAATGATGGCACGGGGCAGGGCTGATGAGTTGAATGCAGTGGTTCTTCCCGAAAGGCGTTTAAAACTGAGGTGATTATGCAATCGATGAGATGTGCGGGCCGGTTTTGTGAGGGGTAGAGTAAAGGAATGATGGCTATAAACAAGTTTATGGAAGAGACAGATAAGTGCTATTGTTCCGCGAGATTCTAAGGATGGAAGGGATAACGACGCCTTAATGTTAGTTATACTGGAATGTCGGCAATAGTTGCGAGAAATGAAACGAAAGGCACGATTTTGTACGCGCTCTATGGAATTAAGTAACGTTGGTGGGGGGACCAAATGGAAGATGCGTATTTAAGTTGCGGGCGGACAAATGTTTGATATGCCAACTGCCGCGTGGAAGAAGGTGCACCTCTGAGGTTACGATTTAAATAACTTAATGTACGGTTAGCTTTGGCAGTAATTTTTTCTATGTGGTCTTCCATGAGAGATTTGGTAAAAAGTGCACGCCAAGGTACTTGTATGATGACGCAAGGGTGACTGGACTGTGATTAAGTAAGTAAGTGAAACGGTGAATAGTCTGTTTACGGTTAAATGTCGTTAATTGGCATTTATCAGTGTTAAGGGACATTTGCCATGATGCGCACCAGTTATTAATGCGGTGTAGATCGTCTTGAAGGACGATGTGGTCATTAGCTGAGCGGATTTTGCGATAAATGACGCAATCGTCAGCAAACATTCTGAGTGTTGAGGTGATGCTTAACGGTAGGTCATTGGTGAAAATCAGAAACAGTAAAGGGCCCATTACACTACCTTGCGGTACGCCTGACGTTACATCAATTAGAGGGGACGAATTGTTATCAACAGAAGTGAATTGTTTACGAAATGATAAAAAGTTCCTTATTCAAGAAATTGTTAATGAATCAAGGTGCAAGGATGAGAGTTTCGCGATTGAACGACAGTGTGGAACGCGGTCGAAGGCTTTAGCATAGTCGAGGAATATACAGTCGATTTGAAGATTTTCGTCCATGCCGTGAAGCAGCTCATTAGTAAACTCGAGTAGTTGTGTCTCACATGATAACCCGTTTCTGAATCCATGTTGTTGTGAATAGAAGAAACCGTTGCCTTCTAAATGTAGTGCCGTGTTAGATGCAATGATGTGCTCGAGAAGTTTGCAAGATATACATGTCAGCGATATTGGGCGATAGTTAGCAACATTAGTTCAGTCACCAATGGAGACAGCCAGTAGTTCGGAGACAAGTTTCATGGACGCTCTTAATGCCGATGAGACTATCATGGATGCTTCAACTGCTGACGATGCTGTATCTATGAACAGCATTGAACAACTTCAACACGCCTTGCCGAAGAAACGGCTGACAGAGAGAAGAACGGCTTTCGCAATCTTCCAGGCCTTCAGCCAACTTTTTTCTTATGTTTTGGGTTTTGTACGTCTGCCTCTCTCTCCGTACGTTATTTGTCATTTTGTATGACTGTTGTTTTGCTGCTGTTCCCTTCTTTTCTGGTTCCTATTTTTCATTCATTTGCAGGTCTGGATGCTACCTTCTGGTTTTTTATTTTTATTCTTCTTAAGCCAGCGTAGACCACCTTGCAACCTGGACCTCGTTTTTTTTAATACCTTTTTTCGCTTCTTAAAAAAGTTTTTTTTTTTATCTCGAGCTTCTGCTTCCTTTTATTTATTTTTAATTGGTTTTAAAGGCCCACTGTCCACCCTCCGGTCGAAAATATTTTCTTCCCCGGTGAATGTGAGACTTCAGCCCCAGAACGCAAGGCCACAATATGTTTTTGAAAAGAGTAACTAATAACGCAGTTACAGCCATCGCAATCACCCGATTTTGTCGTGCTCCTCTCCTTCCGTTCCCTCGCAAAGGTTTTTCACTCTCCTGTGCGAGGTCGTCTAGCCTCCGCAAGACAAATTCCTCTCCTTCTCCGCGTTTGGCGGGAGGTGGGACGGGGCACTCCGCGTACGCAAAAAAAAAAAAAAAAAAATACGGGTGAGGGAGCGCGCGCCGCTGGATTCAGTCTGACCGTGGCGAGGGAAAAGCGCGCAGCGAGCGGTAGACACCCATCCTTCATAAAACCCCTCAATGAACTAAAAGTAGCGCCAACATGTGAAGTTTGCCGCCCGCCTCCTCTCCGGCGCTCTCCTTCGTCGTTCGACCCCCTCATTGGTCGAGCGCCGTCACGTGCTCGCGCGCGCTTTTTTTTTTTTTTTGCTGGGCGTGCAGCTTCCTCCTTTCCAGCGGTGCGGGCGGCGCGCGCGCGGCACATATCGCCGTGTGTTTTGCTACCACGCGGACTGCTGCTAAATTGTTCCCGCCGGCTAGCTAATTTTTTTTTTTCAAGCATGTTGCGCACTTTGGCCGGCGGCTGATAGAAGCACGGTGATGAAGGCGAGTTCAACCAACGCACATATCGCGTACGTATGGTGTCACACACTGACAGTTGAAAACGAAACCGTTTCAGCGCAAAATATTAAAAAAAAAAACTGCTACCGCGCTTCTCAAGTTTAACGGTAGCTTACAATTCAGTCAAACCTGCAAAGAAATCGCACAGACTGCAGCTCCCGCAGCCTAGTTAAATTTTTTCAAGCATGTTGCTCACTTTTATCAACGGCTGACGGACTCAGGGAGGTGAAGGCGAGTTAAACCGACGCCGAAATCGTGTACGTATGGTGACACACCATGACAGCTGAAAACGGCACCGTCTCAGCGCCAAAAACAAAATGACTGCAACCACCCTTCCCAAGTTTACCGGTACCTCACAAGTCAGTCAAAGCTGCAAATACACCACATAGACTGCAGCTTCCGCAGCCTAGTTAATTTTTTTTTTTCAAGCATGTTGGGCACTTTTATCAACGGCTGACGGACTCAGGAGGTGAAGGCGACTTAAACTGACGCCAAAATCGTGTACGTATGGCGCCACACTATGACAGCTGAAAACGGTACCGTCTCAGCGCCAAATATTAAAAAAACAAAATAACTGCTATCACCCTTCCCAAGTTTACCGGTAGCTCACAAGTCAGTCAAAGCTGCAAATACACCACATAGACTGCAGCTTCCGCAGCCTAGTTCATTCTGATCTGCAGCTGAAGTGAAAATAAATGGAAGACAACTGCTGCCACACTTCTCAAGTTTACCGGCAGCTCGCAATCCAGTCAACGCTGCAAAGAAACCATACAAAGACTGTTTCAAATGGTTTCTGTCCGCCGCCTAGTTACAAATTGTTTAAAGTATGCCGCTGAGTTAGGCCAAATGTGACGAACTACGGACACACGGAGATGACGGCGAGTTGAACCAACGCCGATATCGCATACATGTGGTGTAAGACACTCACAGCTGAAACTATTCTGGCGGGAAATCCCTGTCAACATTCGGTATTATGTCTCAGCAGTGAGTAATATTTTAACCTGAACATAATGCGACACAATGCAAGCTGAAATGCTCTGATGAGACCCGGCGCCAGGCGCACGCCGCCTCGATCGGCGCGCGCGCGGCGCTGCTGAAAACTAAAGCCCCTCAATAAACTTATTGAGGGACTTTACTGTCCCTCACGGAACCTAAGAACGGGCGCTTAAGAGCTGCGCTGTAAAAACAGACGAAGGACAACTGCGCTCACAACTTTTATTCTGAAAACAGCGCCTTATGTACAGCCATTTTTGCCATTTTATTCGTCCTCTCGAACTGAGAAAAAAAAAAAAAACAAAAAAAAAGAAGAGGGAGCCCGGACCAGAAAAGGCTTTGCCAGGCTTAAAGGGCCACTGTCCAGGGAAGGACCTTTTAAGCGAAGGAGTCCAGTGTTTCGATAAGGTACCGTAGACAGTCTGGGCAAAATGCTACAGTGACACGCACGCCGCAAAGCAACGAAAATACAAATCAAAGCTCTCTCATGCATGGTCACCGGCTGAGTGTTGTATGCCACTTTTGCTCACAACTGTACATACGTGTCTTGCTCGAAATCTTTGCCTCAATTTATTGAAAAGTGAAACAGCTGATGAGCTGCGCTTAAACTTCGCATTAGGAATTAACGTAATCGTGGGCAATTTTTTTTTATTAGCGTTTCAGTTGGTATGCAGCATAGTAAAATGGTTTACGACCTCAATTTTTGTTGTTTATTTCAAATGCTAGAAAATATTTTAGAGCGCAGCTCTGTGGCGCCCTTTCCTTGGTTTCGCGTCGGTGTCGGCCGGCCTCGTAACCAGCTCCGCCCCCCTTTCAGCCCCCCTCCCTCCCCCAGTTCGAGCCGGCGCTTCGGCAACCAGAGCCTCGCAGAAAGAGGGGGGTTAAGGGGGGTACACTCAGCGGCGAACGATGGGGGCCGGAGCACGCACAGCAACCGCAGAACACGAGGAAAGAAAGAGGGGTCGCTTCCTGCGCGGCGAAGAGATAGCAGCGACTGACTGATGCCTCTGACGCCGCTAGCGAGTCAAGACAACGTGACTGCACACACCGTCGCGGCCATGCAGAAGGAGGAGTGGGGGGGGGGGGGTCCTTTCCACTTCTTGCGTGGCGGCGAGGGTGCTCTCCGTTGCCGAAACGCGGGCTCGCTTTACGCGGATCACGGTGCGTGCATCCCGTTCTCACTCGCTTCACTCGCTAGCGGCGTCAGCGGCATAAGTCAGTCGCTGCTATCTATGGGCCCACGCGCTGCTCCCCGCAACCTCCCGATAACTGTCATTTCTCCGACCACAAAGCTTCTTTCATGACAGCCAAGAACTGTTAAGGAAGTGTTTCTTGAAGGAATACATGTGAAAAACTAAAAAAAGTTATCTGTAATTATACACACGTGTCTTGTTCGAATTCTTTGCATTAATGTATCGAAGAGCTGAAACAGTTGATGAGGTGCGCTCAAATTTCTTGTTAGGAAGTGAGGTAATTGTGGGCATTTGTTTTTGACACTAACAAAGCATACTTCTCACAATGCGAAGAAATAGCTCTCGAGACAGATCGAGTTTTTTAGCTGCTATCCTTTTGCGATCATCACCATCAGCCTGACTATACCGACTGCAGGGGAAGGCCTCTCCTTTTTTCCTCTGATTAACCCGGTCCTGCACTAGCTGCATCCACTTGACTCCTGCGAACTTAACCTCCTCCGCCCACCTAACTTTTTGCCGCCCCCTGCTACGCTTTCCCTCCCTTGGAATCCAGTTTGTTACCATAAGTGACCATCGGTTATCCTCTCTTCTAACCACATGTCCTGCCCATGCCCATTTTTTCTTAATTCATTATCATTATCCTGTTTATTTCGGACAACATTACATGGTGCCCGCGAAGAGAGGCTAAGGGAGACTTTGATGTCTCCTGACGAGGCCTAATCCCCGCATTACAGATTGGAACATAACAGAGGCAATCAGCAATAATGGATAATAATAACAAAAATAATACAAGTCATGTGGTAAAATACAAACAGACAAGTACCGTTGTCAGTACTCAGTAACCCAGAATGACTAATACTGAAATCAGGAACCCCATCAACAGTCGGTTGCAAAATAGAAGAAAGGGCATATATAAATTCGTATACATATTCACCTGGAGAAAAAAACAACAACAATCGTGCATAACGGTAAAAGCAGGACAAAGCTGGATTACGGCATAAAGGAAGGCATGTCGCTGATAAAACACTCACAGCCTTATGCTAGACAAATGCATTTAAAAGGTGACACTTCTTTCTTGAATTATTGGACAGTAACATTTTCTTGCACACAAGCAATTAATCCCGGGTATTTGTTTCATAATACGATAACTAGTTTGATTGAAGTAGTTTGGGCGAGGTTTTGAGTAAGTTAGAGAAAGTGCGCGCTGGTTATGGGGAATTTTCTTGTATACTAAAAGAGCTAATTAATACTGATAACATAGGACGAAGGGTACCCTAGTGAAAAAATCGTATGAGTCACAATAACCTCATACAGATTTCTCATACTAAACTCATACAAATCTCATACAATCTCATATATTTCTCATTCACTGAATGATTTGTATGAGATGGTATGAGATTTGTACGAGTTTATTATGAGTTTAGTATGAGATGGTATGAGATTTGTACGAGTTTAGTATGAGAATTTGTATGAGGTTATTGTGACCCGTAGGGTTTTTTCACTAGGGGTAATACGCTGTAACGAGCCAATATGTAATTGTATTTAGTGGGGTTTCTCCCCAGCATACGCAAGGCTTTCTTTTGCAGGTACTGACTCAGTCTTATTACTCGTGCCTCAAATAGACGGCTATGAAGAAAAACAGAGCGCTTTCTTGACATGGAAGGCGTAATCGTTGCATTATTGCAATCGATAGCTTTATCCGTACGTTATTGACATGATCGGTCAAGCCCAACTCGAAAGCATACTCCGAGAAACTTGTGAGAATTTTTTTTATTTATTTATAGATACTGTGATCTGGTACAGACCATAGCAGGGTGGGAAAACCAAAAAGAAATACAAGCATATAAACGCACTCAAATTCATTAAATTTGCAGGCACCCTTCAAACATTAGTTAAGAACTCTGAGTTACAGTCTCGTTATTAAGTTTATTTCATTCCGTAATTGTCCTCGGAAAGAAAGAATATTTAAAACAGTTATTTCGCGCGTTCACAGGGGTTATTGTTTGTGCATGCCTTTGTCTCGAATTATAACCTAAAGAGTAAGTAATATATTTGGAGGTGTTAATATTATAATGACCTTTTACGAGCTGGAAAAGAAACTTTAGTCGGCAGATACGATTGCGCTCAGTTACAGAAGGTAATCCACTACGCTTCACAAGCTCGCTGACAGACGCACGGCCATATGAATTAATACAAACCTAACGACCTTATGCTGTATGCGCTCAAGTTTATGAATGTTAGTTAAAGGGGTCGTGAAACGTTTTCAGGAAATTTTGCACAGCTTGGTTAAATGGAATCCTTATCCTGCATCACATAATATACCTCGATTCGTTTCATCGCCCGCGTTCACTTAATAGGGACAAAAACAGAATTTCGGTTTCCTAGCGCGCGTCCTCAACTCAACAGATACGTCATAGCGCTAAGCCAATGAGAAGTTCCCGTTGCCGGAGCCTGCTGAGCCAAAGCTGACCGAGCTCGGTGTATTTTAGAGGTTTTAATTGTGCCCTACTCTACGCTCACACAGGGTTTTTTAATATGGCCGACGTCCCAGATTCCAGCGTCGCTGCTGTAGTGAACTAGAATGTAGTCGCTACTGTTAAAACATGGTTACATCGTGGCCTTTGAGCCTTACGCCGACGCAACTTTTCGGGCGCCAGGTCGGCGAAGAAGGAGCCTGTGACCGGTACAGTAACACTTGTGTCGAGAGGCCGCGGTAACCGCGGCACAACTCCGGCTTGCAGAAGCCCCGATCGCCAGCCTCCCGATCCCAGCCGTTTCGGAACTACGCATTGGTATGTATGTCCGAGTCTTACAGCCTAGCCTACGTTCGACCGTTGCGAGAGTGCGCAATCGCTAACCGAAGCTTTCGAACAGGTGCAGCTGCGGGTGGTGCGTGCCGATGCCGACTGCTCTTGAGAGCATCTGGCGAGATCCCGGCGGCGACTATGCAGTTGAAGCAGCCGTCTGGGTGTTACAGATCCTCCGCATTACTCCAAATGCTTCTTGATCATGCTGCTATTCGAGAACACAAGGTAAGAATTTTGAGCGAAAGGCGACATAACTTGAACAAGTGGCGGCCTGTTTTTCATTTTCTCGAGCAAGAAACGCTGTAATGAAATCTATTGCGGAAGGCAGTGCTAATAAAAGAAAGCTTCCCCTTTAACGTTACTTACTTGCGATCATCTACACTGTCTACAGTGTTGATATTGCGCCACGTTAGCGCCAACACAACATCGCTGGTTTTCATATTTTTCTTGTTTTCGTAGAAGGTGCGCATGAGCGCGACGTTTCACCATGCAAATTACTGGTTTGCTTAATTCCATGCACGAGTAAATGAGAAAACACGCAGCATCTGATAGTGTGAACATTTCTAAATGGAAAGGGCATGCACACTGATGTGAAGTAACGGCAAAAAAAAAAAAAACGCTGTCCGGACACATTTGCTTGTTTTATTAGCCAGGTATGACCTTCAACAAGTACAGCACTTCAAAACATGAATACATAAGGAATGCCAGAAGAAATGCAGTAAATAAGTACAAAAGCAATCTCATTTCAGAGGAGTCTGTGCTAAGTGAAATTGCATGTAGTGAAGTAGCCTGTTTCCTGCAGAAGCCGTGGGAAAATGCGCTGAAAAACGACACAGAAGAGAAAAACACACAGAGCAGGACTGGCTTCTGCAGACGATCACTAACTAGCCCGACAACTCTTGTCAAAGAGTTGCCAGAACAATCACCATACCAGCTCTCAAAGCTTTATTTGCTAGTATTTTTTTTTGTTTTTTTTTACCCACTTGCATTAGGTGACAGTGTCGCATAGTGTGCAAATATATTAAAAACAATTGTCTGACTTCACTAATACCATCATCAACACCTCCACACAGTAAACCTCTCCAAAATTCTTTGACACTGACATCTTACATGTGCTGAAATGTGGCAACCAAAAAAAAAAAGAAAGACGTTCTTCCAAAGGCCAGTACACCGAAACTTCCACAGCTTGAGTAAGTGTTGGAAATTTTACAGTTAGCAAATGAAGATATAGAGTAGTTTTGCGGCACTTGCAGAAATTCTGGCACGTCGCGTGTTTTGGGGAAACAACTGAGAGCCGTTGACAGAAGTGGACTTGTCGTTTATGGCTCCTTCGAATAGAATGACTCCATGCACAGAGCTGCTTAACGCATAAGTCGCACACTTAACATCTTCGTGTTATGCGGATGATATCAGCGTGCACATTGACATCGGCCACAACACTAATATACAGGGTGTAAGACGACTACCAGCTTTTGTCAGTCAAAAGCTGCATTGCCTTCAGGCATTATTTTGCTGCAGTAGCAAATTGTGATTGCACTGCAGTTCTAATATTTGGTGGGTCTCATTCTCTCTCAATCACCTGCAGCAGAATTCAAATTTTGCCATACTACCAGGGAGAATAAATTGGCAGTGAAAGTTACACTGTACAGCTTCTGTTAGACGGGAATTAATTTTACAGATGCATGAATAACTTTCAAATGTGTAAAAGACTTAAACCACATTTTCATTTTGCTATGCTGAAAAGTGAATATTGCTTTTTCTCTTGTCAACAGGAGGCACCGCTACATCTGCTACAGCCACCTTGCGCACTGGCTTTGGGGACGCCAGTAAAGTCCTCCCTATTTGTGATGCAAGCCAAATAAGGGAAAGGTTTCCATCTGACAGTTACACTGGTTTCCAGTTTGCACAAGGTTTGTAGAGTCATCACCTTATTCATTCTGAAACAAGCCAGAAAACATGAGAAGAGAGAACTGCAGGACAGCTGTACTAATAACAGAAATTTTACTAAAGGATAGAGGCAAAAGAAGACTTGCACAGAGATGCACATGTAAAAAAGGCCCCAAAAGACTGTTGACCGACTTCTTATCCACCCACACGTCCTTAGCCTTTGCAGTATAGTGTGTCTTTGGATTTGGATCTGTGGCTTCATTTTTGTAATGAGTGGACCTTGACCATAAGAAATTTGCTTTTTTTAGATGATTGTTTAGACCCTTTCTGCTTTCCACGCTTTCACTGCTTTGGGGTTTTTCGTGCACGTGTATTTCTGTGCGAATCTTCTTTTGCCTCTTTCCTTCAGTAACATTTCAGTTGTTAGTCAAACTTTGTCTTGTGCTCCTCTCTTCTCACATGTTTCGTCTTCTGGCTGGTTTTAAGATGAATCAGTACCAATTCATCCAGTTGTTAGTCTTGTTGATATCACTAGCCTGACTACACCCACTGCTGGGCAAATGCCTCTCCCATGTCCATCCGAATAACCCGATCCTGTGCCAGGTGCATGATTCCCGCAAACTTCCTAATTTCATCTGCCTGCCCGAGTTTCTGCCGCCCCCTACTACACTTGCCTTCCCTTGGAATCTACAAGACATATATAGGCTCACTTAGAATGAATTTTGTGTACTCAATCCCTACCTATACCTTTGTCGGATGCATTTTTTTTAGCACTGAACTCAACACATGATTGTGAAGCTGTGTGCACCCATTTGTATATTTAGGAGAGAGGAAGACAGCGAAGAAGCATGAATAAAAGATGTCTTGCTCTAGGTCAACTGCCTAAAAATTTTGTATGCACTGATGAACCTGCGGCCAACCAATAAATTAATTTGAAAGCAACATGTCTCTCTTTAACACTCACTTGGTAACATTAGAGAATGCCCAAATGTACTACAAAGTGGTGGTCTTTGTGGCACTGACAAACCTAGATTATCTAGTTGCCGCGTTCACCTTTACACGGCCTCGAAAAATAGTGGCTCATGGGGAATAGAAAAATCGAACAGTTTTCTGCAAAAGCTCCTTTGAAAGGTGGCCACTGTTTGCAACATTTTGCAGTCTCATTCAGAAGCAAGCCAACATAATCTGCAATTAAGTAGACATGCATACAATAATATGTGCCTTATCCTTTGAAATGTACCAGACATTAACCAGTCATAAAACAGCGTGCTGAAAAGGTATGTATAGTAAAGCCTCCTTCGTTGATGGTCATACCCATAGTTTGCATGGAAACATCTGCACTAGAACCTGCATGACGCTGAGTTAATTGGCCTGCTGGTTGAATATGCCACCAAAATGCTGGTAATACAATGAACTTCCTCGGTGCTGGGGTCAAGTCTGGAAATATAAAGTTGGAATTATTTAATTGTGAAATCTTTTGCTGCTGAATTCACTGCAGGCTAGAATGTAACAAGATTAAAGCGCAACTGTAGACGTAAGGGCAGCCCACATTGTCACGGCATCTTATGCGTCCTAGTGCACATATCTACATACCGTGCATGTTTTGCGAGTAAACAATGTAACCACAGATTTGCAAAGCTCCAAGAATGCTACACTGATGCTGTCTGAGTAGCTGCTTGTGTCTCTGAATATTGTGAAAGCCTTTTGATGGAACGAAAACTGCTTGGTGAATACTTATGCAGAGTGAGGTCGGTCAGGAGAGCAGGTGATATGTACACCTTCGCAATTTAATCACACAAGCACAGACTATATGATACTCATACAAATTGAAAAATATAAGGGAAGGAATTGAACTGAATGCTTCTCGGTTCGACAGTCCAAACTTCTGCTACATGTGCTTTGGGCTGTGTGTGCTAGCCTGCTTGGAATCTGATCGCCCGAGCCAGGAAAATGGTGTACACCCATATGAGCACCACTCCCAGTGCTCTTTAAACATGTACATAGAAGTGCAGGTGCTTGGGATAAACCTTGGCTGCCGCAATGCATCTCAAACAATGGCATGTTAGCCAGAATAGCAGGTTGGGCTTGTTGGTTTTCCATCCTGAGGTAACAGCGCAAAACGTGGACGGGAGCACAAGACGAGAAGACGAGACATTGTGTCGTCTTCTCGTCTTGTGCTCCCATCCACGTTTTGCCCTGTTACTTCAGAATGTCACGTGCCTGCCCAATATCTACATAATTGTCACACGAACCACTTTGTGTGTATTTACGACTACTAGCTTGCACAACACCGTTGCCACCCAGTGATGACGAGCAGCTGAACAGCAGTTGCACTCCGCTGCCATTAATCACAAATGCTACCACGCTACGACTTCCCATATCACCCAACCTCTGTGTGCGTTTGTATGTTCTCGGGGTACTGAAGAAATCCATGGTACCAATTAGTAGATTCAAGCAATTTAATCTGACATACATCTGGTGAGAATATTAGAACTATATCCATGTATACACAGATAGATCTGTATCACCACAAGCGTCACCTATAACTGTGGTGATGCCCGCTCAGAACACGACTCGTTTTTTTTTGTTTTTTTTTTTTTGGGGGGGGGGGGGGCATAATTGTCCACAAACCGCTGCTGAGCTTGTGGCCCCTTGGTAAGAGGCTTTCCACATCTGTGGGAAACCACTTCAGAAGTGGTGTGCATTTACAGTTTCAAAGCCTGCATTACAAATTTTTGGAACTTTTCAGCACCACACCCTTATCAGCCTTTGGTACTACACGTCACTGAGTTGCTTGTGCTCAAGGCCACAAGATAGTGCCTTAGCGGATCCATGCACACTTGCCAATTATATTCCATTATGCATGCTTTCTCCATAGACTGCATTTAATGTGGTTTCACACACAAATATTTATACTTAACTGGACAGGCGGACTGCCCAGAATGTTTCACATGTGACATTACGGAGACTGTGGAGCGTGTACTAGTGGTGTGTCCCAGTATATGCGTGCAAAACAATAACTCGGTTACTTCTTTCAAGTGTTTTGGCAACAGGCCTCTCTCAGAGGACTTATTGGCCGGTTGGCCGAAATGGAAAGCTCTACAGGCAGTGCAGGCTTTCGGCTGCTTCTTGCATGACACAGGACTTGACTCGTGATTGTGGTGGAAGTTACTGTTCCTGCATAAATTTTAATCAAGTCACGATCCTCTTCGTTCTTCTCTTTCTCTTTCCCTGTACAGAAGAGCAGGTCAGATATCCGCCTTTCCAATCAATAACACTTGCGTGAATGCATTTCTCCTGGATGATTGATCTGGTAATCAGACCATCGTAATGCAAGGACATGGGACGTATGAGCTTCTCAGGTGAACAATGTTTACCGTAGAAATGTCTTTTTAAATGATGTGAAGGAGCTCTGCTCAACATGATCCTCCTTTTTGGAGTCTAAGGCATCAGACTCTATGGGACTAGGTACGTGCTGTGGAAAGAATGTGATCAAAGTGTAACCAAGGGGCCTGTTCTGGGTGGTACGGTATGCTGGTAGGGGCACTTGTTGTGCTGGCCTCACGGTATCGTTCAAAATTAAAAAAAAATCCGAAATGCGCATAATTACTGCTATGAGGGCAGTCTGGCAGGCAACAATCAAATAGAACTGGTGGCATCTACGAGTCGAGTAGTTCTCAAATAGACATATCTGTAAGGCTACAAATTGCAACTACTTTTACTGCTTTTATCACGCGAACTTGCCTCAGACCGCCTACATTTTTTTTTTGCCAATGCACTGGGCCAGCGGTTTTGCTTCGGTACTACGCATCGTTTGAGGTGAGCTTTTTTCGTTTCCATGTCGAGGCTTCGAATGACGCCGAGGTTCATTTCGGACTACCAGTAGAAAGTAGTACGAACACATGAACCCAATCGGTGTGCCGAAACTTGTGAAAGCGAACGTTACTTCCACTCGGAGAAGTCGTGCTGCAATCTCGCGACGCACACGGTTGGCATAGCGAGCACTCAAACCCGCACAATACGCCTAAACCCAGAACCTAACGTTGTCAGGAAAACGAGGCGAAGTCTGAGCACTGTAGAAGTTGTAAAAAGCGTGCTTCCTCCTTTTTTTTTGTTTTTGTTTTTAGAAAGGTTACGAAAGAAGCGTCGGGAAGGTGGGGGAGCAAAGCTGCGACAACGCGTTGGGGGAAAGGCCCACCCAAGTACATTGTACCAACCTTTTCTTTTTTTTTCTGTTTTCAGCTTTCCGTGTAGTGCTATAGTTCAGGTCATCGAGCCGAAAAAAAGGAAACAATGCTCGACACGCTATTCTCAACGATGCAGCGCGGAGGCGAGCAATATACGAGTACGCACCGCGGCGCCCGCTCCTGAAACACTCCACCCACCACTCGGATTGAACAAACTTGTCGATTTCTTCGACCTGAAACCGTATTTACATCGTATCTTTAATGACGCCAAGAATAAAAAAAAATTACAGCAGCGGCCGCACAACCAAGTTGTACCGGTGGCATGAGACGTTGTTGTGCTCCATCACGAATTTTCACACACAAAAAAAGGGAAACAGCAACAAATAAGATTGGAACCATTGTCATTTGGAGTACCGGCGGAGCGAGGTATAGTCGTCGTTACCGAAAACCGGAACTTGAGCGTCACCTCTCGCTCTGTTCCAGCGCGCAGCGAGAAGCAGACACCAACCCATCCTCCTCCGTCGCCGCCGACCACGCGTCACGTGACAGTAACGAGGGGCTGCCATGGGGCTGCCCTGGGAACGTATTACGCACCGCTCTCAAAATCGCTCTCAAGTTTGAGAGCGTGACATCAAAATGACGAGGCTCAGACATGTGAAGTGTGACGACATCACGGCTTTAGCCAATTACAAGCAGGCTAGGGTGCTTAATAGCAAAGCCCCGCCCCGGAAACTTTTATTTGCACGATAAAGGGGCCGTGTGCAAACATTTTGCGTGAAAACGCAGCGAATAAAAGTATAAATGTTCTATTTACCTAAGAAACATTGTTCGAAGCTATAATGCGGCAACTAAAAATAGAAGCATTTTCAGTATTACAATTAAATGTGCTCCTAGGTAACGATTTTCGCCGCGAGAGTCAGCTGACGACAGCGAGGCGTGAACATGGCGGCCTGCAAAGAAACAGCTCATTTTCCCGTCTAGTTGCTGCTTTTTACGCGTAGTTTAAAATCGAGGTCCCCTGCGGATGTTGTTAGTTGCCGGAAAAATCTGACTGAAAGCAGTAAAGGCTACGAACCTGCAGTGAACAGCTTGGTGAAAGTGTTTGTCACGAAAATAGCTTGCTGAAGAGAGTTTTTCATCAGTGCTTACCAGCGATGACAAGAGCGACGAGCGGTAGCCATGTGATCTAGTGTTGTTTCTTTGGAAAATACGAGAGGAAAATGAAGGCTACACTATTACTTCTGCCGATAGATGGAAGCTGACAGTATCAGTAAAGTAGGTGGCAGCCGCTATGCAAGAGCTCGCGACTGCAGTGCGGGAAACGAGATCCGACGCACGACCCTCCACCACTGACTTGTCGTGCAAGCCACAGTGACTCGCTGCTGTGCTTCGCAACCAGTTGACTTCAGGCACATTGGGCTCGGTTCTTCATATTGCTATAGTGCCTAGAATATACTTGCTAGTGTACCGTGCGGAAGGGCCTCCCAATGGGAGGAGGTGGCCGCGCCGGCGATGCCTTCCAACTTTGGTCGCCAGGGGCGCTGCTCATCGTAAAGGTGTGGAAAATGCTCATCGAAAGTGGAAAATGCAGATCAGGAAGGAAGATTTCTTTGATAACTCAAGAGGCAGTGCCCTACTTTTTGAAGCTAGATCAGGGTGCCTTAGAACACGCAGCTACAAAAAGAAATTTAACAATGGAGATGATGTATGTGCTGTATGTGGAAACTCCAGTGAAACAATTCACCATATTATACTCGAATGTAATGGTATCCATCCGGAAGTTGGTGCAGGCGCAATCACTGCTCCTGAAGCTCTGGGGTTTAGAGATAACAGTGGCCGGGTGAATAAACCGGCGGTGGAAACTAGCAAAAAACGGCTGGAAGACTGGTGGCTTAAAAGCAGAGAAGTGACATAATGTTAGTAATGTAGGAGCAAAATTTAATAAATAGAATGATGGTTTAGTTAACAATTCTAAATCAATAATTAAGATATATGGAGAAAAATGAGCATGATAGCTACTGCTACCACCCCGTTTCAAAGGGGACGCTCCTATATTCCATCCATCCATCTCATCCGTGTAGGGTGCCTCGATACCAGCGCCGCCGTACAGGGTGGTGACACCCTTTGGCATGCCTCGTGCCGCCGCGCTCGCCATCTTGGGGCAAGTCGCTTTGGGCCGTTGCTGCGGAGTGTCCGAAGCGGTTGCGCTGTGTGCTGGGTGCTGGGCGATTGAACTGTGTTCAGTCGCGAAAACTAGCATGCCAGGCTGTTGTGTTCCATTGTGTGCTGGCTCAGAAAAAAAAGAAAAAAAAGGAGCCAGATGTTTCCTTCTTCATGGGATAAGAGACGGAGAAATGTATGGGACGCGAAAGTGAAGCGTGACGACTGCGAAGTAAGCCACAATACCTGTGCTTCTTTTATGCATTCATAATTTTTTTGAGCAAATAGGTGCATTTCAATCGTGTAAAAAGTTCTAGCGCAGACACAGACCACTAAAAAGATGACAAACACACGCAAGCACTTGCGTATGTGCGCGTGTCGTCTTTCTTGCGGTCTGTATCTGTTTATACGAAATCGTTTTGAAAGATATTTTTGTACTCGCCCAAAGCAGTTACGCACTTATGTTTGGAATTACGTTATCTCACGCCGCTTCACCCATCTGCTTGTAATCACGAGCTTTGTGCGGTTTTTGGCTTCCCCATCTAGCATTGTGCGCAACAGATTTTGGTCTGCCTTCTTCAACGTTAAAGCAGGTCGAAGCATCGCATTGCCTGGCATCGCGAGTAGCGTGCTGTGTTTTTAAGTGTAAATTTTGAATTTTCAGCCTACGTGAGGGCTTATAAACTAAATATATGGACAATTGCGTCTGCTTATGTTGTAGTCACTCGGGGAAATTTAGTGTAACTTTCAGTGAGTGACACTCGACTTTAGTATCATTCGCGTAGTGTCACACAATAATATCTGTTGTTGAGGATCTGCCTTTCTGTGTTCATAGCCGCACCAAGAACATGTGAAAAAGGTCGAGCCTGGTATTTGTCAAATGAATGCACCATTGTGCCCTTTCGATCGCTCCCCTTTACACTCGATCTTGAAAGCTGGTGGCAACCGCCGAGGCTTCAGATTCACACAGATTACATTCCTTCTCGGGAAATAACACAATGGAGAGCGACGGATGGCATGTCACCTCGCGACAGAGTAGTAAGTGAAACGCAGTTTGTAACAATTATTTTGGTCGCAAAAAAAAAAAAAAACACCCCGTGAGTTGGCTGCGCTAGAACTTGGCAAGTGGGCTTATCGCTAGTACAACATTTCGCGAAACAGAGGTAACAGGTCCTCTGAAGCTGATTTTTTAAAATTATACACAGGAGCAGTTTTACGCGAGGTTTTTGAGATTCGCAATAATATAAAAAGTTGGGTTCTCATGAAAATTAGGTCGTTTTAAGCATATGATTGGCAGCTCGACAAGTCTCAAAGAAACTGCTCTCGTGAGCTGGAAGGTGTGGCGGCATCATCTTGTGAAAGCGGTCGTGAGGAAGCAAGGTTCTTGCGCAGTACAAAAGTTAATCCCGAATGAAGCTTTTCCTTCCATGTATAATTAATTACGCATCGCGAGGCGATGTTCACACCCTGTTGTCCCCGCAAGTACTCGTCTGAGGTTAAGCCAAATTTAGGTGAAGCTAAATTTGACCGCCTGACACCCGAATTAGTGCGGTCGCTTGTTTGGCATCCATGGAAAAATTTGCGATCGTAGATGTAAATATAGCATTGCTTCCATAATGTGTTTATTATTTCATTCATTTGCGTGCACACTACAAAATACGCAAAATGACCGTTTCTTCGCCTATCTCATTTCAGCGCCAGTTCGAGAGCAAACACAGTGTATGGACGGTGGCTCCTCAAATCAACAGCTGTCCTGACATTGTTTGATTGCGTGTAAAAATTTTTGCGCGGGATACCCAAAGCTTATGAACAGACTGTTAGAGCGGTTTGGGACGATGCGCTTGCGCATTTACTTCAGTTGGCTAAGTCAGCCAGAAAAATCGAATGATGGGTACGACAGCAAAACTGTAGCTGGCGCCAACTTACGGCGGCGCGCTACATCGAGGCACCCTATAAAGGTGCCGTCGACGCCGTCGGCCGCCGGCGCGCCCTTGATTTGCCGCAGTTGCGCTGGCCGAGCCATCAGTGGGTTCGAGCGCTTTGGACGCGCGTCTACGCTGTTCTTTTGTTTTAGTCGTTCTGTTCCTTGCATTCATGTGAGGGAATTAAATTTGCAACGACTAATGATACGTAAAATAAAGCATCAGGGCAGGGAAAAGACATATATGTTTCGTGTCGCTGATGCTTCCAAGGAGCCGGAAGCACAAGAGCCGAGCGAGAACTCATGCCCGCAGCAGCAGATGTGCAGCTTTGAACCTCAGGATCCGTTTGACTCAATTTGCATCCCTGGAACTTGGACCAAATAACCCGAAGCACCTGCTGGCTCTGTAGCCTACGCGCGTTATCGAGCCGAAAAAAAAAAGAACTCTTGCCACTTTGTACATAGAAAAAATGATAACTTTTGGAAGCTTGAAGCCTGAACGCAGTTCTGTGGACGCTACAGTGTATATTGAAAAAGAAAACAACAAGCACGTACAATACAACAATATCTAAAGCTGAAGAGCTATATAGGCAGAGTGCACTGGAGGGTACGTCTTTGTTCCGGATGTGGCCTGCAACCAGCTGATTCAGGAAGCACATATCATTCATGAGAATATATTTTGCAGAAAAAGTGTCGCTTGACCGTCAATTCTGAAGGGGTTAGCTGCGCTTAATGCAAATACCAGCGGAGGCTTACACAAGATGCGCAGAAAGAAGGAAAAAGCATGCAAGTTAAGCCGAAGAAATGCTGCAACATTTCTCGCGCTCTGAGAAGAGCTAAGAGAAAACTGGCATGGAGCGCAGAAGAAAGTGGCTCTATTGAAAGCGCAAAATGAGGCGCTAATAAGTGAGTCTGCGGTTGAATTAGCTTTTTTTTTTTTTTTTTTTTTTTTAATCCCGCGCGTGACCTAGACAAATTGTGACCGTACAACAACCGCTCGGCTGCTGAAACCGCGAAGCCGAAACTGGTGAAGAAAGTAAAATTAATCATAAATTACTTAGTGGTGGTAAGCGAAAAACCACGTGGAGAATTATACAGGTATATCTAGCGCATAATTAGCAAGTGAAAAAAAAAATACCACCAAAAATTGGTGTCATATTACTTTAAAATTATTGCGGTGTCATATGTGCGGCCTTTCTCCAAAACCTTTAGCGGTGCATTTCTATATTTTTACTTGTTTATTGTGGCTGCGCCTTTTTGCTCAAATTTTACTGTACTGTAGACTTGTAAAAAAAAGAATCAATGATACAATCACCACTTTTGTTTCTTGCCTTTCCTTCTGTTACAAAAGAAAGCACACCGCATGATAATCATTTATGTATGAAGCAACAATTAAGTTACTTCCTAATAAAGCAAATGAATAAAGAGTAAGAACAAAAACTGAAGTCAGATTCAGACTGCTTGTTTATATTGTCGCATATGCGATCTTCGGAAACATGCGCGCGTGCCATATATGTTACGAAAAAGCAAGATCGCCCTTCTTTTCTGTAGCATATATGTGACGCTATAAAACGTCACTAACAGCTGATATATATCACCTTAGCAATAAGCATGACTGAATTGCAGAAACGTCGACGTAACCTATCCGAAAGCATGAGGCCCGTATTGACGTTCGTAGCACTTGACTGCGGCATCGCGATATACCATGGACCATAAGAAAAGACCGAAGAGTAAATAAAATTCAAAGTTGGAATAATGAACAGTGTAAAATATTAAGGGTATTTTCTGATACCTGTGTCACACGGACAATAACAGTCTTCGTCGATCCGTTCCAGGTTAGATTGCGATGGAGAACATAGTTGCCATAATTCGGAACAACGACATGGGATATGAGCTGACTGAGCGCTCACTCAGAAGGAAGATGCATACGATACCCTACATCCGCGATCGCGATGCGTGGATCGCAATCGAGTGGCTCCAGATCAAATAAAATCGTCATTGGAATATTTTGTAGCAATATATTGAACCCGGCCCGGAATCGATCGTTTGATCAAAACAAACTATTGCAACCAACGTGTCGACTTTAGGTGGTTGTAAGTAGTAAGGTTGAAAGTTGGGCGAGTTGAATCTGGTTCATTTTGAAGGTAGCGCGAAAAACGAGGACCAAGAGTAGAAGGTGGTTGTTTCAAATTTTTTCTCTCGCTGGATATCAGGAAGTCAATATGTGTTCTGCTTAAGACCTTATCCGGTTTAGCTGAATAAATAAAACAGTTAGATATAATATAGCAGACATGGACCAGACAGTATTTGTTAAACGCTTCCTCGAGCGCTATTTCAGCGTATGATTTTCTCCGCACAGTACTAGGACGGTACGATTGTCTTCCACCAAGACTGTTTTTAGACAAAAAGTGCGCTCAAACCGTCAAGAGACAGGTTTCGCAGTGAAAAGCGCAGCGCGCTATCCGGACCTATATGCCGCCTATGCTGCCGAGGCCGCGAACGCGGAGCGATAGCACCTTAGCTATTGGTAGCGCCGCCCCGCGGTGGCGGCGGGAAGGCATCACCGCCGCGGCCACGCGAGCGCGCGCCCTCGGCACACAAGCCAGTATATTCTAGGCACATATTGCGATTGATGCTACTGCTGCTCCATCCGTTCATGTTTAGTAGCTGATGTTGTTCTGTGTGAGGTACAGAAATCGACGTTTACGTTCCGTTTTGGTTTGTTCGAGAGAAAGAAAGCACTCTTTTTTTTTCTTTAATTGTCACCGAGGCGAGAACGAGTTTGTTCTACCAGACCTCAGTTTAGAGGCGATAAAGGTAGGCCTGAGCAGGGATGCCTAGTATGTTGCATTTCGCGCAGCGGTAAGAGTGATGGTGTTGGTCGCACATTGTTGCAAGGCCTCTCTGACGGTGTCATAGTTTCTGTTCGTGCTAGACGGTGTCCACTCTGTCGGCAGGAAAAGCAAGCGTATTATGCATGTGATGCCGCGAGCGAGCTCGAAATCGGCTCAATTTCTGCGATCGCACTATGACAACTAGCTTTCACGTGCCTTTATATCCATCAAAGAGTCTTCAGTGTTTCAAAATATGATTATTTTACACACCTTACGCATTCTCTTTCAATATTGTGTGAATTATGTACAAGCCTTTTCTATTAATATATCAGTTTGAACAGAAGTTTGAATTTTTTTGGTTATTTGTTGAAAAGACTTAGAAAATAAATGCCAATGACAAAAGTAGCTGTGCAAAATGTATCACACATTTATGGCGTAGTCATTTATTGGATGCTTATAGTTTAGCTTCCTCTACTGTCTTCAAGCTGTTTAGCATTCTTCTTGACAGTGTTGCACGTTTTATTAGTGTAAAATAACCTTTATTCACACATCACCCTAGCAATGCATTTGTTATGATTGCAGTTATTTTATTGTCACTAAGATTTTTGTCATTCAGCAGTCATTCTGGGCACTGAAGCCAAGTAAAATGCACTATTCTCCTAGCAGCTGCTACAGCAGAGAACAAGACGTCTTATAGTCTACCATCCAGCTGGCTTTGTTATATCTGATATATAAGCATTTTGTATACTGCACCATGCATACAGTACCTATTTGTATAGGTAGCTTCAATATGATATGAAATGGCTTCTTTGGGCCTAGTAATTTATTCTCGAATGTACAGGGTCGTCCACTTCTAGCTATAACACGGTCACTGCTTTCAAAGCAACATTGCGCCCGACGTAGGCATATATCGATGCAAAGCGATGCAAGCACAGAAGGACCTGGGCGTGTCGCTTCACATGGCCTGCCACTAAGCTATATTGCTTGGCCGAGTCGGACGCAATGACGCTTTGAAAGCAGTGACCGTGTTATAGCTAGAAGTGGACGAGGCTGTACATGTCAATGTTCTATGGTCAATGTATATCAAGGCACATGTGCTTCTCTATATACTGCCTCTTTTGCAGTAAAAACAGTCAAGTGAAGTGCTGCTGCCAAGAAATAAGTGTTTCTGCTGAATATAAGTGGCAGTAAAGAAATCTTTGTTGGTAGTATTTTCTGATTACAATCAGCATCATGAACATTTACTGCCTTGCTGTAAAACTGCACTTGTCAGTTTAAGCATGTTTACACCACAGTGACCACAGCCAACTGTACCAGGCTGCAAGACGGTAGCAGAGAAGGGACAGCGAGCTGGGACTGGGATGGCTTGGCGCTGGTGTAATCAGCCATGACTTCAGTGGGTAGTTGCCGTCTCATGGGTGACCAAAATATGACATCCACTTAGGCCCATCTTTTGCTAATCTCAACAGCTTTTGAGCATGCTTTAGCACTCAATTGAAGATCCTTACTAAGTAGCCCATAGCCAGAATCGTAAACATTCGCAGGAATGCTTACAACGTGTGCCAATGCTTTTTAGGCAAGCATCATTGTAAGGACAGCCTTGTAACTTGGTAGTGATGATTACCTGCATAACAGAGGCACCCCGGTTTCTTAGGCAGCAAATAAATTTAAACACTAGAAATATTTGTCTCCTATTGCTTTTACCATGAACAAAATTTCACTGCAACATGCATTCTTTGGCACATAGCCCGTCTCAGCATATTCAGGAAATGTATCTCTTGCCGAAGCCGAAATCTAAGTCAGTCTCTGCCTGCGAGGCTTGTTTTCAAAAAAAAAAAGAAAAAAAAGACTTGTCCTCAGAAAAGACTCCCGGTCTTTGCAGAAATGAAAAGAAGCATGCGTTTTTACGGCGCATTCACTTTCAAGCCGCGAATGTGTCGCAGGCAGGGAGCGTGACAAATGGCCCGAAACCAGTCATCGAGGAGCAAGGCGCGCTGGACAATCAATAGTCTCTTCATCCTGTACTTTACATATAAAGGGCCCTTTCGACAGCTCTCGCTAGGTCATTTTGAAGACAACTGTTAAAAAACAATGCACGACTGGTAATGAGACCTTGTGGTTGGAAAAAAAAGCCTTGCAGAGAAGCCAACTTACAACAAGTGGTATTGCACACATCAATGCATATAATCAAGATCGTTTGATGACCAACACGGGTTTTTAGAGCTTAACCAGGAAAAAGACGCAGGTGTTCAGCACACCTTCGATCACCGTTCGGTGCACAGGAGTACCGCTATCAAGAACAAGGACAAAGACTAGGGACACACACAACTGCACTGAACTTACAACTTTATTTTGGACGCTTTTGATTCGCGCATATATAATTGACAGAAGGAAGAAATGAAAAGAAGCAGGCGTTTTTACGGCGCATTCACAAACGCTAGACGAACGCGCCGTGGAGGAGGCGTTGGTCCGGCCGGGCAGCCAGGGTCACGAAACGCGCGTGTTCGCTTCGCAGATCTGAGACAAAGCAGGCACAATACAAGTTTACTATGGTCTTCAGAACTCTTCGGCAAACACACGCAGTCAATATCAAAATCTACTCACTATTGTGATGTTCACAACGTGCGTAGAACCCCTTGCCTAGCGACTTGTTTCCGTATCCTTGACGGAAATCATCGTTCCGCCCGATGGCTTCCGCTACCGACGCACTGCGTGATGCAAACGATCTTACATTCCCTGCGTACGTTGGAAGCACGGTATAATCGTGGTTGGAAGCCTCCGGTAGCAAAAAAATGCGGTGCGCTTGCCGCCGCGTTGACGACGCACTCGCCCTCAAGCCGCCGTTCATCGATGTTGGTCGGCAATCGTCGCGCAGTCACTACACTTTCTGCTTGTTCCCAAGTTGAACAGATACGGAGCAACTTGTCCGGCAAGTCAAACGCGTGCTCGTGCTTCATTCTTCGCTGTGGATCGCCGATACAATGCCTCAAAGCGGCGCATCGCAATTTACGCGGCCGCCATTTTCACTCTCAAACGTTTGAGACTGCTTCTGTCGCTCTAAAAAAAAAAGAACGTTCTCAATTGGCGGCCATATTTAGGTGCTCAACGTCATCGTTTTTTTTTTTTTGTGTTCATGACGTCTCATGACGTCCACTGGTGACGCAGAACTGACCGGTCAGAACTGACCAATAGGACACAGGCCTTTGAGAGCGATTTTGAGAGCGATCCGTTTGAGAGCGGTGCGTAATACGGCCCCTGGTACCGATTGTTGAAGAAACGCGTTTGCGTGAGCGAATAATTAATATACTATTTTTTTATTTGCTAGCTTTACCAGGAACCTATTATTTTATGAGAAATAATGATTTATATTTGCGTTTCCAAACGGCTAAACATGACGAAGGCGAGTACTTCTAATTCCGGCCTACAGGGTCGCATGGTCGCTTCAAGAACGCAAAAATGCTGTGATTTCAGAGTGGTATTATTAAATTCAGGGGCCGTATTACGCACCGCTCTCAAACGGATCGCTCTCAAAATCGCTCTCAAAGGCCTATGTCCTATTGGTCAGTTCTGACCGGTCAGTTCTGCGTCACCAGTGGACGTCATGAGACGTCATGAACACAAAAAAAAAAACACGATGACGTTGAGCACCTAAATATGGCCGCCAATTGAGAACGTTTTTTTTTTTTTTTAGAGCGACAGAAGCAGTCTCAAACGTTTGAGAGTGGAAATGGCGGCCGCGTAAATTGCGATGCGCCGCTTTGAGGCATTGTATCGACGATCCACAGCGAAGAATGAAGCACGAGCACGCGTTTGACTTGCCGGACAAGTTGCTCCGGATCTGTTCAACTTGGGAACAAGCAGAAAGTGTAGTGACTGCGCGACGATTGCCGACGAACATCGATGAACGGCGGCTTGAGGGCGAGTGCGTCGTCAACGCGGCGGCAAGCGCACCGCATTTTTTTGCTACCGGAGGCTTCCAACCACGATTATACCGTGCTTCCAACGTACGTAGGGAATGTAAGATCGTTTGCATCACGCAGTGCGTCGGTAGCGGAAGCCATCGGGCGGAACGATGATTGCCGTCAAGGATACGGAAACAAGTCGCTAGGCAAGGGGTACTACGCACGTTGTGAACATC
Source organism: Amblyomma maculatum (assembly GCF_055883805.1). Taxonomy (NCBI): domain Eukaryota; kingdom Metazoa; phylum Arthropoda; class Arachnida; order Ixodida; family Ixodidae; genus Amblyomma; species Amblyomma maculatum. The sequence goes on from NC_139344.1 coordinate 506,920,222, forward strand.
ACAATAGTGAGTAGATTTTGTTATTGACTGCGTGTGTTTGCCGAAGAGTTCTGAAGATCATAGTAAACTTGTATTGTGCCTGCTTTGTCTCAGATCTGCGAAGCGAACACGCGCATTTCGTGACCCTGGCTGCCCCGCCGGACCAACACCTCCTCCACGGCGCGTTCGTCTAGCGTTTGTGAATGCGCCGTAAAAACGCCTGCTTCTTTTCATTTCTTCCTTCTGTCAATTATATATGCGCGAATCAAAAGCGTCCAAAATAAAGTTGTAAGTTCAGTGCAGTTGTGTGTGTCCCTAGTCTTGTCCTTGTCTGCCAGCGCTGCGACACCATAATGTTTGATAGCGGTACTCCTGTGCACCGAAAGGTGATCGAAGGTCTGCTGAACACCTGCGTCTTTTTCCTGATTAAGATCTAAAAACCCGTGTTGGTCATCGAACGATCTTGATTATATGCATTGATGTGTGCAATACCACTTGTTGTAAGTCGGCTTCTCTGCAAGGCTTTTTTTCCAACCAAAAGGTCTCGTTCCCACTCGTGCATTGTTTTTTAACAGTTGTCTTCAAAATGACCTAGCGAGAGCTGTCGAAAGGGTTCTGTATACCTGCCCTTTATATGTAAAGCACAGTATGAAGGGACGATTGATTGTCCAGCGCGCCTTGCTCCTCGATGACTGGTTTCGGGCCATTTGTCACGCTCCCTGCCTGCGACACATTTGCGGCTTGAAAGTGAATGCGCCGTAAAAACGCCTGCTTCTTTTCATTTCTGCAAAGACCGGGAGTCTTTTCTGAGGACAAGACTTCTTTTTTTTTGAAAACTAGTCTTGCAGGGAGAGACTGACTTAGATTTCGACTTCGGCAAGAGATACATTTCCTGAATATGCTGAGACGGGCTATATGCCAAAGAATGCATGTTGCAGTGAAATTTTGTTCATGGCAAAAGCAATAGGAGACAAATATTTATAGTGTTTAAATTTATTGGCTGCCTAAGAAATCGGGGTGCTTCTGTTATGCAGGTAATCATCACTACCAAGTTACAAGGCTGTCCTTACAATGATGCTTGCCTAAACAGCATTGGCAAACGTTGTAAGCATTCCTGCGAATGTTTACGATTCTGGCTGTGGGCTACTTAGTATGGATCTTCAATCGAGTGCTAAAGCATGCTCAAAAGCTGTTGAGATTAGCAAAAGATGGGCCTAAGTGGATGTCATATTTTGGTCACCCATGAGACGGCAACTACCCACTGAAGTCATGGCTGATTACACCAGCGCCAAGCCATCCCAGTCCCAGCTCGCTGTCTCTTCTTTGCTACCGTCTTGCAGCCTGGTACAGTTGGCTGTGGTCACTGTGGTGTAAACATGCTTAAACTGAAAAGTGCAGTATTACAGCAAGGCAGTAAATGTTCATGATGTTGACTGTAATCAGAAAATACTACCAACAAAGATCTTTTTTTTTTTTACTGCCACTGATATTCAGTAGAAACACTTATTTCTTGGCAGCAGCATTTCACTCGAGTGTTTTTACTGCAAAAGAGGCAGCATATAGAGAAGCACATGTACCTTGATATACATTGACCATACAATATTGACATGTACATTCGAGAATAAATTACTAGGCCCAAAGAAGCCATTCCATTGCATATTGAAGCTGCCTATACAAATAGGTACTGTATGCATGGTGCAGTATACAAAATGCTTATATATCAGATATAACAAAGCTGTAGCTGCTGCTCTGCTGTAGCAGCTGTTAGGAGAATAGTGCATTTTACTTGGCTTCAGTGCCCAGAATGACTGCTGAATGACAAAAATCTTAGTGACAATAAAATAACTGCAATCATAACAAATGCATTGCTGGGGCTATGTGTGAATAAAGGTTATTTTACACTAATAAAACGTGCAACACTGTCAAGAAGAATGCTAAACAGCTTGAAGACAGTAGAGGAAGCTAAACTATAAGCATCCAATAAATGACTACGCCATAAATGTGTGATATACACATTTTGCACAGCTACTTTTGTCATTGGCATTTATTTTCTAAGTCTTTTCAACAAATAACAAAAAAAATTCAAACTTCTGTTCAAACTGATATATTAATAGAAAAGGCTTGTACATAATTCACACAATATTGAAAGAGAATGCGTAAGGTGTGTAAAATAATCATATTTTGAAACACTGAAGACTCTTTGATGGATATAAAGGCACGTGAAAGCTAGTTGTCATAGTGCGATCGCAGAAATTGAGCCGATTTCGAGCTCGCTCGCGGCATCACATGCATGATACGCTTGCTTTTCCTGCCGACAGAGTGGACACCGTCTAGCACGAACAGAAACTATGACACCGTCAGAGAGGCCTTGCAACAATGTGCGACCAACACCATCACTCTTACCGCTGCGCGAAATGCAACATACTAGGCATCCCTGCTCAGGCCTACCTTTATCGCCTCTAAACTGAGGTCTGGTAGAACAAACTCGTTCTCGCCTCGGTGACAATTAAAGAAAAAAAAAGAGTGCTTTCTTTCTCTTGCACAAACCAAAACGGAGCGTAAACGTCGGTTTCTGTACCTCACACAGAACATCAGCAACTGAACATGAACGGAATGGAGCAGCAGCAGCATCAATCGCAATATGAAGAACCGTGCCCAATGTGCCTGAAGTCAACTGGTTGCGAAGCACAGCAGCGAGTCACTGTGGCTTGCACGACAAGTCAGTGGTGGAGGTTCGTGCGTCGGATGTCGTTTCCCGCACTGCAGTCGCGAGCTCTTGCATAGCGGCTGCCACCTACTTTACTGATACTGTCAGCTTCCATCTATCGGCAGAAGTAATAGTGTAGCCTTCATTTTCCTCTTGTATTTTCCAAAGAAACAACACTAGATCACATGGCTACCGCTCGTCGCTCTTGTCATCGCTGGTAAGCACAGATGAAAAACTCTCTTCAGCAAGCTATTTTCGTGACAAACACTTTCACCAAGCTGTTCACTGCAGGTTCGTAGCCTTTACTGCTTTCAGTCAGATTTTTCCGGCAACTAACAACATCCGCAGAGGACCTCGATTTTAAAATACGCGTAAAAAGCAGCAACTAGACGGGAAAATCAGCTGTTTCTTTGCAGGCCGCCATGTTCACGCCTCGCTGTCGTCAGCTGACCCTCGCGGCGAAAATGGTTACCTAGGCGCACATTTAATTGTAATACTGAAAATGCTTCTTTTTTAGTTGCCGCATTATAGCTTCGAAGAATGTTTCTTAGGTAAATAGATCATTTATACTTTTATTCGCTGCGTTTTCAGGAAAAATGTTTGCACACGGCCCCTTTATCGTGCAAATAAAAGTTTACGGGGTGGGGCTTTGCTATTAAGCACCCTAGCCTGCTTGTAATTGGCTAAAGCCGTGATGTCGTCACACTTCACATGTCAGAGTCTCGTCATTTTGACGTCACGCTCTCAAACTTGAGAGCGATTTTGAGAGCGGTGCGTAATCCGGCCCCAGAAGCAATATTTCGACGAGATATTTTGGAATCGGCATGCCTAATGTTTGCTGAAGCAAGGAAAATTGCAACTAGGCATCTACATTTTCGTTTCACGACCCTTTAAGGTGAAAGGGTCCCATATAATTACGGCATATTCTAACAGTGGACGGATGAGGGAGTTGTAAGCTGATAGGCGGATACTGGGCGGAGATGACTTCAGTGAGCGCCTCAAGAAAAAACGTTTGCGCAGTGAATTAGCTACAACCGTATCTATGTGTTTTGTCCATGAAAGGTTGTTAGTAATCCATAAGCCCAAATATTTATATTCTGTTACCTCCAATAATGATGTGTTGTTAGTACCATACACAAGATGAAGAGGACTTTTCTTGTGTGTAATTCTCATGAAAACGGTTTTCTCACAATTAATACACATCTGCCAATCGTTGCACCACGCAATCACCTTTTCTAGATCATTATTCAAACACACCTGGTCATCAACTGAAGAAACATCTTTGTACAATATACAATCATCTGCATAAAGCTTCACGCGGACTGAAAATCCAGACACAATATCGTTAATAAATAACAAAAATAAAAGTGGTCTCAAAACGGATCCCTGGGGGACGCCGGACACAACCTGGGCACTGTTGGAAGAAGTATGGTTTAGGGTGACAAATTGACATCTGTTTGGAAGGTAGGGGTTGACCCATGTAAGTATCTGGTCATTTTTTCTATAACAGCTTAGTTTATGAATTAGTTTGTTATGCGACACCTTGTCAAATGCTTTGCGAAAATCCATGAATATGGCATCGGTTTGTGTTCCCTGATTAATCGATTGAGCGAAATCGTGTACTGTCTCCACTAATTGTGTAATTGTAGAAAACCCATGCCTTAAACCATGTTGAACATTTGTAAGTACTTTGTGCTCTTCCAAGAAACCTAATATATGTTTATGAATTATGTGTTCTAAAATTTTACATGATGTGGACGTCAAGGATATAGGCCGATAATTCTCAATGTGTGCTTTTTTGCCGGTTTTGTGCAAAGGTTTATTCTCGGCTGTCCGCCAGTCATCTGGTAAAGAACCATCACGTAAAGATCTAGTGTATACAATGGACAAGCATTTCGCGCACCACTCTGCATAACGTTTCAAAAATGCGTTTGGTATCTTATCGGGGCCTGAAGATTTTTTCACGTCAAGATCCAGGAGCAAATTAAAAACACCGGTCTCTGAAATGACAACATCAGATATGGCAGGGAGCGATACCGAAAAGTTGGGGACACAACCATTGTCTTGTGTGAATACCGATTGGAAGAATTTGTTGAACGCAGAACAAATCACCGCCTCATCACGTACACGTACATTTGCCGTCTATAATAAATTCATTCGTGGAGGAAGACTTTGGCGTGATTTGGCGCCAGAACTTCTCAGGAGACGTTCTAATGAACGAAGGCAGGAACGTTCCGTAATATTTTTCTTTGTCGCAAATTATTTTCTGCTCAAGTTGTTGGAAAATTTCTTCCACGATTGGTTCTAATGTTAAGTTTCTATTTGATTTCTTTTTTAACCTTTTCAGTCTTCGCTGTAACCGTAACGTCTCCCGAGAGATCCATGGGTTACGGTAAACAGATTGTTTTGCAATTTTGGGAACAAAACGGTCAATATAGTCGGAGACAATATTTTTAAATGACAGCCATAGGTCATTGACGCTAGCAGTGCTGTTTCTAAAACTATCAAAACATAAATCAAGCACATCCAGAATAGACCCATCATCAGCACGCGAAAAATTGGGAAAGAAATGCACATTAGTCTGGAGGTCTGGGTACACATTTGACAAGCTAAGAAGTACAGCTTTGTGATCAGATATCCCATTAGTGACATCACAGGTTATGAGATTGCGGATAGCACCACTTACCAAAAATAGATCAAGAATGGACCCTATGGCTCCTTGCACCCTCGTAAAATTATTTACTACTTGCAGCAAGTCAAATGTGAACACAATGTCGAGCATGTTAGAATCAGCATTATGGACAGAGCGTGATGAAAAATATTGCCAATCAATATTAGGTAAGTTAAAATCCCCAGCCAGTATTATTAGTCTATCGGCTGTTTTGACATGACATTGTAAATATGCTCTTAAGTTTTCCCGCAACCGAAGAACCTATAGAAAACATGAAGAACAAAGCGGACCTTGTATGTTTGACGGCTTCAATGCATTCTAAAAGTGATGATTTAAACAAAATTGCCTCTTCTGTCGCGGTCTTCACTGCTCAAGCATGGCAACGTCCGCACCATGTGAGAACAGAGTTCTCCAACTTTATTGACGACGCTGCGACAATTTACGCTAAGAATCTTGAAATCCGGGTTGTTCCCTTTCTGTTGTCATTTTTTATTTCTCGGGATTTTATACCGAGCGTTTCTTACATTATCCGAACATATCACCATCGATGCTTAACTTGTCAAAAACCAGCTTAACTTTTGCACCGTTGCTCTTTTCCTGAGATGCGCTTTCCCATAACTTTTTTCTTACGTCACGGATTCGCTTTGAAAAGTCCTCACTAATTGAAAAATCTGTGCCTTTCAACTTCGGGCATGCCTTCATTATTGAAGCCTTCTCTCGGTAGTCGCTCAGTTTAATGATGACAGGGCGGTTCTTTTCTGATTTCATACCTATTCGGTATTGTAAAATTTACTTGTAAAATTTCACTGTTGTTAAAATACAGGTAAACATCATGAACGAGAGGCTTATTTTTTGCACGCAAAAGCACAAACTTTGTTTTTTGCACATTTTGTTCTAGTTTATTTCCATCAAGCCATTTCTTCAATTCTCTAAGCCAAGTATTAGAACGATTCTCAAGGATGCTGAGAATGGGAGAAGAATGCGTCGTCAGCATAAAGGAGCATGTTGGAAGGTATGTCGACTATATCATTAATGCACTAAAGAGCCTTGTGGTACCCCAAATTTTATCGTACCGCCAGCTTCCGTTCTGATAGATAGCTCTCAATTAAATCCAAGTTAGACTAGAATATGAGTTATTTCTCTTACCCACTCTGCCCGCTTCCTATATCTTAACGTTACACCTGCCATTTTCTGTTCCATGGCCCTCTGCGTTGTCCTCAACTTAAGTAGAACCCTTTTCGTTAACCTCCATGTTCCAGCCCCATAGGTGAGCACCGGTAGGATGCAGCTGTTATTCACTTTCCTCTTGAGTGGTACCGGTAAGCTGCTAGTCATAATGTTTGAGTGTTTTTCCTGGTCTGTATCTGCTGTCACTACCTGTTCTAAGCAGACATATTCGCCTATCACTTCCAATGCTTCGCTACCTATTTTGAAGTGCTGTTTCATTCCCAGGCTGTTGAGCACAACCATATATAGTCTTCTGCATATTAATCTTTATGCCTACTTATCTGCTTCTCCTGTCTAGATTACTTATCCTTAGTTGCAGTTGGTCCCCCGAGGTTCTTAACAAGGCAATGTCATCAGCAAATCGCAGATTACTGAGATATTCGCTATCGACCCTGATGCCTACTGCTCCCATTCTATGCCTTTGAATACACTCTCTAAGCAATCTGTAAATAGCAGTGGGAAATCGTGTCTTCTTGCCTAACACCATTCTTAATAGGAATATTATCATTTTTTTTTAGAACTATGGTGGCTGTGCAGCCACTATATAGTATATCTTCCAGTACTTTCACATATGGTCCACCTATGCCCTGATCTCGCAATGTCGGCATGACCACTGAGATTTCGAAGAATCAAATGCTTTCTCGCAGTCAATGAACGCTATGTATAGGGGCTGGTTGTATTCCAAGCACTTTTCTATCACGTGAATTATCTTGTGGATATGATCGATGGTAGACTAACCTGTCCGAAAACCTGCTTGATCCTTTGGCTGATTAAAGTCTAAGTTTGTCCTGATCCTATTAGCGATTACCTTGGGGAATACCTTGTACGTAACTGATAGTAATCTCATTGCTCAATAATTTTTCAACTTCTTAGCAATTTAGATACTCTCAGCGTCCTTCCATGATTCCGGTACTTTCGATGTCGTCACGCAATGTGTATATAGGGTGTCCAGTTTTTTAGCACAATATCACCTCCGTCCTTCAACTAATTTGCAGTTATCTGATGCTACCCAGCTGCTTTCCCCCTCTTCATAACTTATAAGGCTCTCTTAACCTCGTCCTTCGTTACTGGCCGAACGTCCCTTTTATTACAGCCAATTTGATTCCTGTCCTGACTACTATCGCTATTGTAGAGGTGCACATAGAACTCCTCGACTACCTAAATTATCTTGTTCACGTTAGCAATGACATTGCACGCCTTGTCTTTCAGTGCATACATCTGATTTTTGCCTGTGCCTAATTTCCTCTTTACTGCTTTCAGGCTATGACCGCTCAATTTTCCCCATGTTATACTTCTTTATGTCGGCCACTTTGCGCCTGTTGATTTGCTTTGCTACGTCTGCTAGTCCTATCCAGTCTGTTGGATTTATACTTTAGTCTCCTTAGACAGTTCACCTGTACCCTCTATAACAATACTGCCTGTTACTTCTACCGTGCACTCAGTAAGGAAATTATTGTTCATTGCTTCTAGATGAAGGTCGAATTGATCGGTTAGCACAGAGTATGAAGTCTACTTTTCCCCTTACCGCTAATTTTTTGATGGACTTGTTCCTCACTAATATTTTCCGCTCCCTCTTCAAATCCAGATCAATTCCGGATTTCTCCTTCAGGCGTACGGGGCAGAACTGTTGTCACAAATTGTCGTGAACACGACATGCATCGCTGAAGTTTCACAGTGGTGTTATGTAACTTCCCAATTTCTGTATGGCTTCACTGCCGCGCTCAAGTATGACGCATTTCTTTCTAGAGATGAACAGGGATTTAAAAACAACGAAACATGACTGTGTTCGATCTATTTAATTTACCTGTTATTGATGCGATCATGAAAATATAAAATGCGAGCAAAACGCCTGTTAAAGTGAGAATGTGGGGTGACGTCGTTAGAAGGAACAGGCTAGGAGACGATGGGCCCAGCGCTTTGTCGACATGCGCCGCAAAGTGTTTCCAGCCTCGCCTCGTTATAGACCAACACCGATCTGTGACATAAGCACGATGCGGTGGCGCTTCTGTCGCCACTGGGGGTAAAAAGTAGGGTTAACGCCCACATGGAACCGAAATATTTCAAAGCAGTTTTCTAATTCACGGGACACATATATGATGTCGTTATTTAGCACAGAGCAACCATGAACATTCTAGAACAGATCGTGAAAGTATGAAATCTCATTACCGAGACGAAGTACCTTTAAAACACCGCGAAACGTATGGGGGTGCGAGTTGAGAGGGCGACCCGTAGAAATACATGTAAACACAACTTACCGCAACACTTTGCTCGGTTCGGCAACGTTAAACCATTCTCCTTTTTTGGTGAACGTCTTGTAGGATGCCTCGACGTCATGTTGCATGACACACTACATTCTCTTTCAAGTAATGCAAGTCCGACGACTTGGGGGGACCGTTTACAGCCCCGTGCACATTTGCAGACGACCATGCACCACCGGCGCTGTCGCTAGCAGACGCTCCGGAGCTGGAGGCGGCCGCGGTGGGTATCGCAAGCTACGCTGTCGTCTGCTGCAATGCGCGAATCTCGTTCGGTCCATATTGTCGTATGACGTTTGACAACAGCTTTTTAAATGTAATTTTGTCTAGGACGTATCATTGGAACGACAGTATTATCAAGCTTATTTACCCTATGCGGCAGCATATCAGACTCTAAGCAAAACGGCTCAGTTCTCTACACCCTGCTTGCCTTTTGGCGGTGTCTGGATTCATAACACAGTTTATTCGGGGAGTTTTAAAAGTAGACTACCTCCGTAATAACGCACCATACTTTATCACACACTTCTTCAAAGCGCTGGTCAACGTTTAACGACCGGCCACCAATTCTGATGCTCGGCGAAATGAGAAAAATGTTCCGGCAAGTTGTGTTTACATGTATTTCTACGGGTCGCCCTCCAAACTCGCACCCCCATATGTTTCGCGGTATTTTAAGAATACTTCGCCTCGGCAATGAGATTTCATATTTTGAAAATCTGTTCTAGGATGTTCCGAATAACGATATAACAGGTGTCTTGTGAAATGAGAAAACTGCTTTGGAATATTTCGATTCCTTGTATTCCTATGAACGATAGCGCTATTTTTCACCCCAGTCGGCTACGGCGTCGCGAGCGCCCCCTTTGTTTGCAAACAGGGCACTGACGGGGCGGAAGTAAACTGATGGTCTAGCACAACCACAGGCCAAGCACTCAAGTAAAAGAATTATGAAACTATAAATTAAGCGGTTATGCACCAACACAAGAAAAACAGATGTTTTCCTTGTTTTAAGAAAGATATTTTAATGAAACATTTCATTGTTGTTTGTATTTTTCATCACTCTTGTTGCGCCCCCTTTTACTGTTGCATCGGTATTGGGGAGACTGGGTGCTCGCGAAGGAGGAAACGCAGCAGTTTCCGCACGTGTGCGGTGATAGGAATGGTACGAAGTTAGCTCCCTTGTGTGGCGGCTCTCAGTCGTTGCTATTAGGTAGGACGCTCTCCCAGTTCTGTAAGTCCGCCGTTTTCGCGTTCTATATGCGGCCAGAGCTAAGTATTGTTGCGCCGTTGTGGTATACGCTTTTCGTTTCTATCAAAGCGCCTATAAAAATTAGCTCACGTCATACGAAAGACTGACACATTCGCACTACATTGTTTCCCGCAGGGATTTCAGACGCAAGCTCCCATCTGTATTACATGTACGCATTGGTTACTCAGAAACGTTGCTCAGTGCTGGCTTTGTTGTACATTTTTCTGGTATGCTTTATAGCTGTATTTGTGGACTTGATATAGTAAATCACGAATATATTCGCGATATACTTGTTCAACCCTTTATTGCGGATCGTGCGGTTAAGCCAGTGTTTTACAGTTTATGCTATACAAGTATGCTGAGCCCTGCTTGCTCCTGTGACGTCTTCTAATTGCTGAGTTTAACTGCAATCAAACAGCAGGATAGTTTATACAAGACAGTTACATAAAAGCATCATAACGTTCTTGGGTAAGAAGAACTTGTTCCTATGCAGATTATCAATTACTGACACAAGTCCTAAAGATATGCAGTCTATGTGTCGGTCCAAAGACATAGTATATGCTCTAAATTTACACACGATTTCTATATCCGAGCCATTTTGTTCTACGTGAACCGATTGCCTTACCGTTGTTGTTTATTAAACCGTTCTGTATCGCCCAATCACGTATTTTAGATAACACAGAGTTTGAAATTTTCAACAGTTCTGTGCAGACACAAAAAATGCGTCATTAGCGTAGATGCCGAACTTTGCTGCTGATCTCGTTTTGAATATGCTTTAAAGTGGTCGTACCCCCTAGTGCTTCAAGAACTCTCTTCTTCCGCTTACGTGGTTTATCATTCATTTCCAGTGCGTCTTCTTTGATCAACTGTCCCCAAAATCAATTACTAAAACTAGTAATATGGTTTTAAACAAAGTTGTTCAGTTTTTGTACTTTATAAAGAAAAGGATAGATATGCCGGCATTGTCCTCTCTGAAGCAGCTTTTCGTGTATCTCCACCAAGTGCTTCCTGATGCACGAAATTCGTGGAAAGAACCTTCATTCCTCCTAAAAAAAAAAAAAATTGCACTTTTCAAATAACTTTGGCATACGACGGTATCCTGAGTCATAGCACAACTTGTGTTAACTTTGCGACGCAATGTCTTTTTGGCAAATTATTTCAAAGGCTGCGCGAAAAAAAAATTGTGCAACATGGTTGAAGGGCGCACACACAAGCACTTTTGCACTGCTGCATTTATTGAGAGAGTGAAATATTATTTATATATATATATATATATATATAGCAGTAAATTGGTTGGGAACTAACCGCCATTACAGCATTGCTTAAAAAAAGGAAGGTAGAAATTGGGTTGTTGAAAAGGCAGTTGACAACTTTCACCATGCAACAGTTCTGACCTCGTGAAAGCTTTCGACTCTCGCTCATTACATCTCGAAGGGTAGCAAAACTTATTCTAATCAGGTGGATTTAAAGTTAGTAAAAGCCGTTTTGATCTCTGGGAAATAAAATAGAGGAGAAGTGCGAATTAAGCAAGCTTGAATATTTATATTTTCACTGCAACTACCAAAACGGAATATGGCAGATAGCGCATTTACATTTTTTTGCAGCTCCAGAAAGCATACAGCTGCCAAAACAATAACTGGCTAACTGAGGGAAAGTAAGGAAGGATTCGTTAATGTTTTATTGCGCCATCTTCGTTTACGGATTGCAGGCCCTTCGGTGGAAATATGCGATAAATGTATGAGTCTCAGTAGCAGTTTTTTCTCACAAAGAAAAAAAAAAGCCGCGAAGGCCTTTACGCACTAATTATTTAAATGATGGTTACATGGAACAAAACCGACATGAGGAACGACAGCCACTTGGAAGATCGGTGATGTTTAAAGTGATGACACAAACTGAATTTTGATACCTACGCATCCGAGCGCACGAACGACGTGATATTTGTGAAAAAAGTGACTAATTCGTCATAACAAAGTTAAAACGTTTTCTTTTTTAAAAGACTCACAGGCCGAGCGATGTGTCCTCTTGGAAGACTGGTAAGCACGTTTCCTGGGAGGCGACAGAAACATGAGTGGACATTTTTCAATTGTGTTGGCGCACTCCAGCTCGGGGCAGCCGGTGCTTCGGAAGCTATTGCTTTCGCAATTGCGCAAGGCAGCACACAAAGGGTCGCTATCTGCCGCGGACGTCCATTGTGCAAAGTGTAAACGAGGTCGCAACCGCACTTGAAAAGCGGGGACGCTCAAGTGCGCTTTTCGCTCTTTCTGTTAGCGAGCGTTTCGTAAGCACACTGCTCTTGGAGTCTCGTGCGGATTGCAAAACATTTTTATTTTTGCACACTTGCTGGCTTTCCTTGCAGGAGCGTATTTTGAAGTGAAACGAGGCGAAAACTTGTCGGTTGGAGCCTTCCTCAGCCAAAGCGTTTCAATCGGCATCACCAGTCAGCGATTGTTTTCTGTATGGAATTGCTTTGAATTTATATGACATGCAGTGTCTCGTTTCGCCTCTCCCAGAGCACCGTGCTTTTTTTAGAGGGTAAAGCATAGCAAGAAATCTCTTTTAAAAAATGCACACAAGGCAAAGTGCATTTCCGAGTCATCTAAAAAAAGCTCTTCGCGCGAGAAAATTCCGCGGAAGCATCCAAGCGCTTTTTATGTAAACTGAAGAGCCTTCAGGTAATGATCTAACTGGGAACTGAAAACAGTTTCCAATGAGATAGGCTGAACTCCAAAAACAGCATTCGTTTTTCATTTGGCTGACACACTCTTAGAAAGTAACGGCTGCCGTTTCTACTATTTTTAACCATTACTACATTTGTGCTACCTTCTTATGACCTTGTTTCTATCTCAAATAGAAATGAGGTAGTAAAATGTAGTAACTCATGCTGTTACTACGTTTTTAGATTGCAACTAAATTTGTACTACCTGATTACAACCTCACTTGGAGCAGAGGTAGTCAATGAACCTTGTCACACAGCAAACAGAATAGGAATATAATCTACACTAGCTGTAACAATCCTGATTAAGTTGCTGCTCTGTTTCGTATGTTTTTATACGACAAAAATGGTTTCCTAAATAACAGCATCATCCCCCCAAAAAAATGCCAGTTCTCTCTTTATTTGGGGTAACATAGTATATACGCGGCCCCGACGGGTTGTATTGGTTACTTTCATGCGTCTAATTTATTTATTTTTCTCGAAGAGCGATTCGTGCAAACGTTTAAAATCCCCCTTGCAAGCCCTATAATCAGCACTGAGCGTCATCCCCTTAATCACTCCCTTCTTAGACAGTACAGAAACAGACCGTGTCTTGATGACGGAGGAAGATGTGTGAAAAAAAACACTTCACGCACCTACCAGCTTTGTGCTTCTGTAAGCTGCCTTTTAAAAAATATATATGATTGCTCAAAATGTCTTCCGAAACCTCCATCTATGAAGCGGAAATAAAAAAAAAAGCCAGTAAAGCCACTGGCAGGTTAATCCAATCTGATCTTAAGTCGACAGTTGCGATGTGACCATGCGGAGTGTGGGTAAAAATATCCTCGAAAAAATGTCCCCGGAAAAAACGTTCCCGGAAGGCCCCTGAGGTCTTCTAGGAGTAAAATATGACCGAGCCCATCTCAATGACTCAGTTCGAAAGAAGTTTGTCCCAGTTTTTGTCAGGACTCATGGAGAAACTTAGCTGGCTAAACTTGTAGTTTTCGGGAAGCATCGTGTTCAGTATGAGCGTGTCTGCAAGGTTGTGGCGGCGCTGTCCTCCAAGGTCACTGTGTCCCGCAAAAGAGCTAAACGAAGGGCATCTCATAGAAGGCCAATTGTTTTCTGCTATCATCACTTGTCATGACTACAAATCCGGATAATGAAAGCACGCCGCGGGAAAACATTGTGCTTCTTTTTTGTACTGTTGTTCTTTGAATGAGCCGTACAATTGATTCGAGAGACGTTGTGAGGTAAATAGATTCAGTGTCGTACGGCGCCATGGAATCAGTAAGGAGGAAGAAAATGGACTGGCGTGATTGCTTGCAAATGTGAGTGCGCTGCATAGAATTATTGTTTTTAAATTTTGCCATTTAATGACGTACGCGCTGCTGTTGCGTGTGGCCTCAAAAACTGGACGGCTTCAATATGCGTCATGTTTTATCGTGAGGGCGAGCCAATCACACTTCGGAAGCCTTGCAAGTGGTGCATATTCCATGATGTAGTTGCGGCGGGTGTGTGTTGGATGTGTGATCCTTTTCGAACAAAGTGCGGGAAAGAATAAGCGTTTATTTTGTAGTATCTCTTAGTACAAACACTCAATCTTTTATTTCAGGAAAGATGTTTTTTTACAGTCTTTGTTAAAAACTCACCTTTTTGGGCAGCAAAGCAGTGCTGCTTGTGTTCGTGTAGAAAAAAATATTCCTCTCAAAAACACGATCGGCACAAAGCCGCCGTTACGTAGAATTATTTCAGTCACGTGATTGATTCCAGCACCCTTCGGTCTTAGTGTTGCTCACAGGCGGAAACAAGTTGGCATTCATTGTGTCGAGACTTGTGAAATAAAGTTTCAAACTAAGAACGAAAGCGTCAATTCACCTTTCTTGATTTGTGCAGGGTTCTTTGGTTGACGCCAGCAGTGAAGTTACTTTAGCGCTATTGCTAGTATTCCGGAAGTATGTACTTCGGCGTATGTGCTTTTTCGAAACGATGAAATCACCTAGAGATATGCAGGCCACGCTTAATATATTTCATGTGCTAAGGGCAAAAAAAAAAAGTGTACAAAATGTTAAGCCTATTTCTGACGTTGTGAGAGTCACCACTTAGAAAAAAAGTTCACAGGTGCCACAAGTCTGAAAGGAGGCTGCTTAAAAATATATTTTTTTCACTGCGACTGTAAGGCACACATGCATCCGAATTGCAGAATGGAGAGCCACTTAGGTGTTAAAAGTTTTATATCTTTTTCATGTACACAATGACAACACATTAAACACTGTCCCAAATTCGACACATTAGGAAACAATGTATTTCAGCCATTAGCAGAAAAACGTTATCCCTAATTTTTCCTTAAATTTAAGGTAGACATGAAAAAGAGTATGAGACGAGATGTTGCATTGTATTTTTCCAGCAATGTTATCAAAGCTGAAACCTGTTATTTTTTCGAGCATTGGTACAAGGGCCTAAAATGAAAAAAACAAAAGCTAGAAATAAACTCCTCGCCCCTCAAAATACCTTTACCAGAAAGCATTACGTTATTATAAGCCAGCGCTGATTTGCTATGTACTCCGGACGTGGCAGGGCGGTTGTGGATAGCCGCTCGTGGGACCACCCCTAGGAGTGCAGCCTTAAATGGCAGTTTTCAGAAACGTATAATGTTTTCTTTTTTTTGTTTTCTCACAGTGTGTCTGTAATATTGTGTGTTTTCTATAGACATTTATTCATAGAATATGTTTGGATTCTTTCTGCTGCCATTAGGTAAACCTGTTTCTTCGTAGCTTTGCTATAGTACTCATTTTCACATTATTTCTTAGTTTCCTGTCCAGGTTTGCTTGTCAGAAGTACTGTATAAAATCTGGTTGTTATAAGGAAATGTGATAAAGCTGCGTACAGACGACTCCTTGGCACGTGACGTTGTAGGCCCACGTGAAAATAACAATCTCTAGAGTCTAGAGGTGAGTTGAATTTTCCATAGGTGAACGGAAATTGGGCCATTTTCTGCTCCACATGCTATGCTCACTTCAGAAATCGAGGAACAATTTTATCTGGTAGAGGATCTGCGAAATACATCAGATGTCTCAGCAAAAAATAACGGAGGTGTTCCTGCAAACAACATGGCGATAAAGGTATTATCTCGCATGTATGCAACCGCTTTAACCAAGTTCAGTTCAGTCGTTCAGTCGTGTCCGACTTTTCGTGACCGTATGGACCATATCACGCCACGCTTTCCGGTCTCTCACTATCTTCCTAACATCACATAACTTCATCTGCAGTGCCTCGAGGATGCCATCTAACCATCGCGTTCGCTGCCTACCCCTTCTCTGGTGACCCTCAACCTTTCCCAGCATCAAAGCTTTCTCCAGAGACTCCTCTCTTCTCATCAGATGACCAAAGTAGCTGAGCTTTAACTTTAGAATTTGACCCTCCAATGAGCAGTCAGGGTTTATGGTTGACAATATCGACTGATTTGATCTTCTGGCAGTCCAAGGAACTCTCAAGAGTCTCCGCCAGCACCACAATTCAAACGCGTCAATTGTTCGGCGGTCAGCCTTCTTCACAGTCGCATCCATACATCACAACTGGAAAGAGTGATCTTGGTTGGCAGTCTACTATACTAGGCAGAAGCAGGCGTCCCCTAATTTCATAACCAAGTTACTTTAGCAAAGAAGGAGCCTGGTTTTCTGCTGCAGGCGGCCTGAAAAGATTTGTACCGCCTTTATAAAGCTTAGGGATGGCAAAGCACTTTTCTTTATTATCTCAAAGTAGGCAAAACTGTTGTTTGCCTTGTAGACCCTCTTTGTACTCTTAGCTATGCACTCCGACCTCCACGTCCCAGAGCACCTGCGACAAGTGCACTATCGATTTGCTTTACGCATATAGTTGGTTCGGCCTGAAATAAGAAAAACAAAAAGAGTACGCACGAGATCAAGTTGGAGCTCAGCTTTCCAATTCAATATGCACCTCAGGCAAGTGTAGGTTCCTTTTATTTCAGAAACCAAGTTTAAAATAAAAACATAACAGTGGAAAGAAAGCGTCTACTCTTAGGCCGAAGCTTGAGTGTCTCCCTAATTTTTCCTCACTGGACGAATAGCGGTCTTGTGAAACTGACGACATCGAATGTGTTTGTTCAAGAATATTCGTTTTCAGTCTAGTTTCCTGGCTCTTTCACCGTTAACTGCTGAAACCTGCACTCCAAAATTGTAGATAGGAATTAGTTGTAAGACAGGATCCATCCGCGTAGTCCGGCTGCGTGAAGCGTGCACCATTATTTGAGCGCCTCGAGGCTTAAAAACGACAAGTGATGCATCTTTATGAAATCATAAAGGGTGCTCGAAGTCCATTACGAGAGATATTAAGCCATATTCGGCCTTCGTATTATCTTCAGAGAGCACAACGTTAGACCGCAGACCTCCCAAATCCTGTAAACTGCGGTTTAAGCTTTGTGAGCTTCGTGTGACGGTCCCACATTTTTTTTACCCATGCTACGTATCTTAGACTGCTGCTAGCGGTGAAACTCACAAACAACTAGCGATACCGAAATTTGCTTAGCAGTATGGGCATGCGGAAACGATGTCCAACAAAAAGGACGTACTTTTTTTGTCTTGGTTCTCTTTAGTAAGCGTCGATTATCTTCGCACTCTGAAAGTAGTGCAAAAGGAAACACTGGTGGAGAACCACACTATCGGCGCCTTCAACTTCACTACATTTTCCCCTGTCGCACCTAAAATTCAATAAGCGCTGCTTTGACGTACTATCCCAAACCAAGATTAGTTGACTGGAATATAGTATACCCACCAGCAAGATGAGAAAATGCGGCTCTGGAATTCCTAATGGGTACAAATTGAGAAAGGTTGGCCTTTGTTCTGCTCGAGAAAGCTTGGCGATCATGTGTTATTATGCAATTGTTTGCGAGATTTTCGGCATCGCATGAAAACAGCTGGTTTCTACTTCTTTACCAAGATCACTGCAATGTACTGTTTTCCAAAACAAAAATGTAGAAGGGAAAAAAGGAAAAGTTTTTCAGGCTTAGTGTTTGGTATAAAACAATTTCAGGACACGACAGTCTTTTTTTCTGTTTTATTGCCTCAAACACGAAAAACGTACTGAGCGGCAATGCATATGGGCAAGCAACACATTACCTTGAAGCACAGCCTCCAAAAATCACAACCTAGTTAAAACTGGGCCATACACGAACTATACCAAGAATGCCCATTAACCGGGTGGAGCTGCGAATCACTGACTCGCATTAAATTATTCCGAAACATAAGCGCACTCCGAAGGAAGCGTTATATCGACAAAGAAAGGAAGCATCACTTTCCGTGCAGCCACATGAGCCAACACGGTCTTGCAATTGATACCTTCGAATCTAAGCGAACAATAAGAAGGAGGGTTTTGATATCAGAGAGGGTGCACAAGCATATTAGACGCTCAACAGCTTACATCGCGTCGAAATATAACGACAACAATAATGATGGATGCGCATTCGAAGCATCATAAGGAACCACGCTGCCCTTATTGCTACAATAGTGAGCTGGTTGACAAAATCACTGCAATGAGCAACAGCGTAAAAATTTTTCATTTCGAGAGAGATCAACATGAGAAATTTGCACATAAATGTCCAGGTTTTTCGTCCATAATGCATAGCCCTAAGGCCACATTCATTGTGAATCTGGGCGAGTAAGCACAGGCAATGAAAGTTCTCAAGGAAGTGACTACTATTTAACTTTCAATGCAAGCTAGAGGAGTGCTAAATACATAATAAACACGAAATACCCGAAAAGGGAGCACTAACGGCATGCCATCCGCTTTTTAGGTCACTGAACTTTGTCAACCTCGAAGCCTGCTCTTCCGCGGAGCACGATTCTAACGGTGTATGGCAGTTGAGATCGAGAAAGGCCGAAGTGACGCTGTGTTCCGTAAGCATACGCCAATGGATAGTGCGCTTCTTTGCGTATTTATTTTTTCTGTTTCGCTTTCGAAGCGGCAAGCTTTGTTTTCGGCGAGAGATACACTCAACAGCAGACGGCGCAAGCATCATGTTGCGCAGCGAGAGAAGCCACGTAGGCCTAACATGTCGAATTGCACCGCTGAATGGAGCCCTGTGTTGAAACAGTCATCTGAGTTTGACATGAGACTAGGAGTCTAAAGAAGCATGCGACGCTATGGATCGTGTTTCGCCGAGTCAAGTAGAAGGTGCTAGGGGCAAGCCTAACGCCCTCAATTTGCTCCTTCATGGCGGCTAACCGTCCGAATTCCCTTTGGCCACTGTTGAAATGGATGCGTGAGCGTCGGCACTTTCGCGTCAGCCTCAAGTGCGTCTGAGAATGACAAGGCGCCTGCGCGAGTTGTTCACTTGAGGGGACGTTGCGAACGGTGTGTTGGCTCTTTTGCTTCGTTCTGACTCGACGTTGTCGTGTGCGCACCAGTTCTTGAGCGTGCTTTGTCGCTCTCCTGAGCTGCGGAATATTTCTGCCTTGATATGGCAGCCCTGAAGGATGTGCTTGAAGCACTTTCTTGTGGGCGGAAAATATCATCGTAATTGTTTTGCATTTGTCTGTTTGGGCAGAAATTCATTTTTTTTTCGTTTTGCGTCTTAATCGCGTCGAGCCACCGGAACAAAGGGGCGTATTAGAGCAGGTATACTGTTTTAAGAACTCGTTGCTTTTGTCTTTTGCATGAATACACGCCTACGTTCAAACGACGCATCGTTAGTGCATCGTCAGTGAGGTACTTGCGTTAAATTTTGCCGAGCACAACTCGCGCGCTCTGTTCTAGTCTTTTCATATGTCCGCAGTGATGTGTGCTGTTGCCAGTGGAGATAGCTTTTTAGCATTTTTATTCAATTAAGCAATCTCAGCATAAATTACCATTTTTGTGTCCGTGCATACATGTAATATCTGCAGCCATTCACAATCTTCTTGCCTGATCGCCTAACTGGGTGCACGCAATTGTTTTGAACTGATCGTTTTTTTTTAACTGCAGTCTTCTGCGAAAAACTGTTTCTTCTGTGTGCGTACCCGAACTGCTTTTTGTCTCGCCAAGTGTTTCTGAAGCATGTTGTTGCGGCTTTCAAGCCCACGAGTGGTCAAATTCAATTAGTCACTATGATGACTAAAAAGATAATTGAATTTGCGTAATTCGCAAAAGCAATTTTCCACGGGAAACAGTCAATATGATGACTAAAAAGCTGTTTCCCGTGGAAAATTGCTTTTGCGAGTTACACATCACTGTCTTGAATGAAAATGATCAATGTCTTGGTTTTCTACCAAACAAAGTTACAATTTTATGGCCCTGCCCCTTCTTCGCGCTTTTCCTTGTTCCGTGTTAACTCACTGTGTTGAAGGGGGCGGAAGGAAGGTTGATTTTTTTTTTCTGAAATGCATGTCCTCAGTTCCGAGCATAACTTTGGGGAACACACGTTAGCTATGAAACTTGTTCCGAACGATAATTACGAAGCACTTCGTACATTTGTTACTTCATGCGGCTTGTACATTTGCGCGTGAAACTAAAGAACCGTCATATTTTCTGTGAGAAATGCATGAGAAGGTTCAGAATGTCGAAGCGTGGTGCCTAAAATTTTCATCACAACTTTTCATGTTTGCGTGTGCTTTCAGTATCTTTTTTTTTCCACTTTCTGTATTCTCATTATTTTTTCTCGTTTCTGAATGCTGTTTGGAATGGATGGCAAATATGTCTTTCTGAGTCCAGAAACTTCATGCTGAGCCTGGCCCTGCACTTATTCTGTGTGGTAGTTTTTGATCTACATTTTTTGTGAACGCATGTTTAAATAAAAGAGCTTTTTACATGGTTTCTAATGTTATTTCCTCTGTTCCTTGTATGGTTTGTCTATTTTTGTTTTTGCAGCCGGGCAGTAAGCACAGTAGAGAGGGATCGAAGGCTAATATGGGATGTTTAGACGGCAGCCATTCTGTTCGATTGAATTACAAAGCGTAAACTGTTCCGACGGGCCTCGTTTTGTTTCCGCGGCGCGTGGCTACGATCACAATGTAGCAAAGCCACCATTCAGATGGATGTAAAGGCAGCAATGCAATGCGCTTTCTTCGCTCTGTTCTTTGCACCACTGCCCCTTAAAGATGCAAAATATATCAAGTTGATATAGCGCGCCTTCTAGGTCCTTTTGCGCATACAAAGCCTTACCAAATAGCGCAGTTTCACCTATAATTTGCCTCTTTGAGGATGTCGGTGAGGCCAAGTCGTGGCGCCGTGCATTTACACGAAGCGTATCCCTTACACGTGTGCAACTGCGAAATCGAACCTAATAGTGAAGGGCCGCAAACGAACGTATTTACCTGCTCCCCATGTTTGGGAATCTACCCTACATCACCTCCGTTCTTGCAGAGGGAAAGTCCAAATGAACTCCCGCAACTACCCGCAAGTGCTCCGTCTTTATTGGGGTAAAATGTTACTCTAATCCAGCAACCGAACCTCGTTTAGGGAGGACAAGCCATTTACTCCGATTTGGGTAGATTCGTGTTTAGTGTATACCTTCGAAATCACGCAAGCAGTGCAAAATACACATGTTGTTGAGTCAACTACTTACACAGCAGTATTGCACTTTAGAGGTCAACAATTACTTGCAGGATTAGACTATTGCATAACTGGACCACCGGAAACTTGGAGACTGGGTCTATTGTGTTTAAATAACAAGGTAAGCTGGAGGCGTAGTTAAAGCGCCATCTGGGGCCAAAGTGCAATGAACGCGCCGATGTTTGTCTGGGAGAAGTTGTTTCGCACACCGTTCTTTCGGCGAAAAATAAGATCGAATCAATGCCAAGTTTGGCCTTGCAGCAGTGTGGGAAGCATCTCTTGAGACAACTGGCCTATATGCAGTAACGGCTTGAAAACAGTACAAATAGGAACAGAAACTTTGGAATTGGGAGCTTTTAGGATAGCACTTTGGGTGACGCTGTTTTTCACAGCACCGGTTTCAGTTGGCAAACGAAGGCGCGCTGTCAACCTAGTGACGCCGTATTTCAAACCGTTTTGTCAACATCCGCGATTGCTGCTTCACTACCCCGGGCAAGCGAAGGCTTGACCTACAGTTGAGTGCGGATATCATCAAAAACCATGATCGTAAGTAAAGAAAATACTGGCACTTGAGAAATCTCCACCGGGAATCGAACCGGGTCCCGAGTCGAGCGCCGGTCGAAATCTCTTTTCTAGCGTATAGTAGTGATGACAACGCAATGGTTTGATTTTCAGGGTTTAACGTCCCAAAGCTGTGAGAGACGCCATTGTGTAGGCCTCCGGAATTTTTTACCACTTGAGGTTTTTAATGTGCACTGACATCGCAACGCACAGGGATTTAGGGAAAGTTAGTGATAATGAAATAGTAATGATAATATTGGCGCTGCAGTTAATGATAATGATGGTAGTAGTAATGACGGTGAATTAGTTTATAATGATGGTGGTAACGATATTGATGATGATGAATAACAAGAAAAGTAACCAAACCTAACGAAACTTTCGCTTCATCCTTAGCAGGGTTAAGCCGCAGACATTGCCTTGCTAAGCAACTCGGGGGATGAACTGCAAATAATGATTGATGACCTAGACAGGAAACGTAGAAAGGTAGGCTTGAAAATCAATATGCAGAAGACTAAGGTCATGTTCAACAGCCTCGGGAAGGAACTGCAGTTTACATTAGGTAGCGACGTACTGGAAGTAGTAGGCGAATATGTCTACTTAGGACAGGTAGTAACCGCAGATCCGGACCATGAAAAGGAAATAACAAGAAGAATACGATTGGGATGGAGCGCATTTGGCAAGCACTCGCAGATTATGACTAGCGGCTTACCAGTATCGCTCAAGAGGAAAGTATACAACAGTTGCATCTTACCTGTACTCACCTATGGGGATGAAACGTGGAGGCTAACCAAGAGAGTTCTACTTAAGTTGAGGACAACCCAGAGGGCTATGGAACGAAAAATGGTAGGGTCTCATTAAGAGATAAGTAGCGTGCAGAGTGGGTCAGATAAATAACTCAAGTTACCGACATTCTAGTGGAAATTAAGAAGAAGAAATGGACATGGGCAGGACATGTAGTGCGAAGAGAGGATAACCGATGGTCGCCTAGGGTAACAAACTGGATTCCAAGGGAAGGAAAGCGTAGCAGATGGCGGCAGAAAGTTAGGTGGGCGGATGAGATAAGGAAGTTCGCAGGGGTCAAGTGGATGCAGCTAGCACAGAACCGGGTTAAGTGGAGAAATATTGGAGAGGCCTTCGCCCTGCAGTGGGTATAGTCAGGCTGATGATGATGATGATGATGATGATGATGATGAAGCCACAGCAATTTTTTCCTTTCTTTCATGATTAAACCGCGCGAAAAAATACGGACAGAGGCAGAAAACACGTCTGCGCTCTGTGTGTGTACGTGGTTTCTGTCTCTGTCCGTGTTTTTTCGCGCAGTTTAATCATGAACAACAAGCACCAACTAGCCCGCCAGAAAAGCCTTCTTGATTTTTTCCTTGGGCAGGTAAAATCATCAACCTAGATAAAACGACGCGCATTTAACGCGCACCGTTGAATGGTGAAAAGAAGTGCTTCGAAGCGCGACGTGGTTTCAAGGAATGCTGAATTCGCGGAGGTTACGTTAAGGTGAGGAAAGCGTTTTACGAATGCGGCCATTTTATACTGCATTCCGCGACCGTCTCTTGTGCACTGATTGCGGCCGTCATTTGCCTCAAATCGTTCATCCTCATATTGACAGCTACGCTCACAAGTATCAAGGGCAAACAGGAAAACATGCAAATCTGCTTCTAAATTGGGGGCTGCAGTTCTCACTCAGGCTGCAGTCCGCTCATTATTATCGGCTGCGCTCCAATTGACCTTAGCAACAAACTTTTCTGTCCGATTCTGGCCTGAGCTTGCCGGTAAGGATACATTAATCCTAATCTCAATTTTTGGAGGCATCTAAATGTTTCTATGCACCTTGCAACGTGCAGTGAGGCCGCTCTGGAGCAGGCTGAAAAGTTGGTACTTTACTGTTGGTTCGCACCGCAACAAATTCGAGACACGTGTGTCTTCATGTGTTTCGTTCGTTTTGCGCGCTGTGCCTTCCATTATGCACCTGTGCTCGGTAACGAGAATTAAGTGTAAACGACAAGGTGGGCTAAATATACATTTGAAAGTAAAAATGCCAGTAAGAGGCAATAGTTGTCTAGCCCGCATTTCCGCAAAGAAAAGACACTCAGTTCTCAAATTCGATATCTTTCGGTGCTTTTTACCCGACATTTCGATTGAGCGGTCACTACGCCGTTAAGGGCTGACGTAAAGGCCACTAGGTAGCTTTGGTGACAGCATTGACGCTACATGTTCTCATGCACCCATCGTTGCGTATAATCATAACTTATTGTATTCTAAATGTGGCCTTGTTGAATACACGCTGCCATGCAACCCCACAAATGAAGACTGAATCGAACAAATGCTGGGGAATGCCATCCAGAGCGGCGCTATCAAGAATTCGTTACTGTGTCCTGAAAGTGGATTATTTCAATTCTCGCCATTTCTTGCCCTGAGGGCCAACGAAAATTGTGTGAGGGGATTTGACGCGGCCCTTTTGGTCTCGCTTATTTCGAACTTCTTTATTTCCTCACCAATGCTAAGTGCCGGAGTTGTCACTTATAGAGGACGAACTTACTCGGTCGTCTAAAAATGTTCCATCTGAACAAACGTTTGCTTAAAATAGCCTCCTAGACGGCGAAGTTTTACGAAGTTCGCATATTTTACGCTTCATACACGGGCTCACTTTTTTCCGCGGAGTAACTTAGAGGAAAATTTCGGCCTTCTAATCAAAGCAGAAAAGTAGTTCTCTCTTTCAATTACGCCTTCCTTTGCGGGATTTGTTTTACATGCTTGGTTTAAATATTTATAATTTCTGTATGTTTTGCACCGTGTAAGAGCAGACCGAGACCAACAGAGTCAGAGTTATTTGCTTTCCTGTGTGGCTGCGTAATACGTAAACCCTCATGCGAATAAAACAACGTACTTCCTCGCAATCCATTACCCTTGATATTTCGGGCTCTGCTTGCCTGCCTCACACCCAATAGTCGGCATATCACCGTAAAAAAGAACCCCGGGCATGGATTTTCGCTTGGAAGCATGGTTTCATGTGGCACACCCTACGCAGGTAAGCCTCCTCTCGAAGGCAGCGGTGAACGGCAAGCCAGGCAGCGAAACGGAGGGAAACAGGAGTGTCGGTCTGGTGGCCAGTTCTTCAGGCCGATACACGAGCTGGTCGTCTTGAACCAAGACCTTCACTGGCGCCGTCCTTCGGCTGTCTGTGAGGGGGAGTGCGTCCTGAGTGCTGCCGGCTTGATGGCGGCGCTTGGTCTTGTAGCGTCGGTTCTGGAACCAAATTTTCACCTGCGCAGAGCCGAGAATAAAAATTGATTGCACATTCTCTTTACCCATTGAAGAGAACGCGTTTTACAGTTGTTGCGTTCGGCCGGAGAGGAATGTCTCCTATTTTCTTCTACCATGTCACAAACTCGCCCAGCAACACACTTTCATGCACGATTGCAAAGGGAGGAGGTAGGTGTGTGGGCTTAGAAGTTCTGCGTAATACTTCCACTTTAGTATCAGAAATGTTTTAATTGGAAAAGTGCAGAAAATATGCATATATTTTTATTGCAACTAAATTCCCACACAAAAATGGTCTATGTACTTGAAACGTTTATGCTCAGCTATGTCTATCTATGGACATTTATAAAGTGCCATTGAAATGTTGATAGGCAGCTATAGAAAATTCTATAGCTTCTGGTCCATACAAAACCTCTTTAGCTGACTATAGAAAACCATGAAGCTATAGAGTATTAGAGTTATCTTTAGCTGTCTATAGACATTTGAATGGCTCTAATGCTACAGACTGCAAGCCATAGAATCAGTTTTAGCAAGCTATAGAAAAGTTTGTGCTCATGGAGCTACAAACTATTAGTCATATAGTTATCTTTAGCTGTCCATAGAAATTTGAATGCCTCTAAAGCAACAGACTGCAAGCCATAGAATAAGATTTGGCAAGCTATAGAAAAGTTTATGCTCCTGAAGATATAGAATATTAGTTATACAGATACCTTTAGCTGTCTATAGAAATTTTAATGCCTCTAAAGCTACAGACTACAAGCCATATAAGCTGATTTAGCTGGCTATAGAAAAGTGTATGCTCCTGAAGCAATAGACTACTAGTCATACATTTACCTTTAGCTGTCTATAGAAATGTCAGTGCCTCTAAAGCTACAGAGGCACTGACGCTATAGAAAAGCTATAGAAGCTTTTCTATGTAGCTATAGAAAAGTGCATGCTCCAGAAGCTATACACTAGTAGCCATACAGTTATCTTTAGCCATCTATAGAAATGTCAATGTCTCCAAAGCTACAGACTGGCTATAGAATATTTTATATACCAAAAGCTATAGACCAGTAGGCGTACACCCTTATATGAAGGTACATCCCAGTCGAAAAAAAACAACTACAGAACTGCGTCAAAAATACGACAAAGTATTCTATAGTTCTGCCGTAAACGTCAAAATTTTCTTTAGTTGTGTAGTTTTTCTGCAGTAAATATCTGTTGTCTGTAGTTCTGTAGCACTTTTTGTTGTAACTACAGAAATGTCTGATGTTACTACAGAACGTTCTGTTGTCACAACTGGTTTCCTGTCAAAAACCGTACAGAAATTCTGTCGTAACAATAGAAAACCTTTTCCGACTGGGATAAATCGTCGGTTCGAATCCCTCGTCCTCTAGCTGGATTAAATGTTGCGTGCAACGAGAAACCGTCTGCACGATAAATGGATCTTGGTATAACTTGTGAGAGCCGCATGTAAGTACGCCTGCGGTGAGCACCTCTGGCGGTTTTAATTGCCAAATTTCAGTTATTTAGGCACCGAAGGGAAAAATAAACGTCCCAAGAGCTATCCTATAGCTGACCATAGAAAGACTGCACATTTGTACATTAGGAATTGTTTATAGACTTCTATAGCAGGATATAGATTTTTGGATATAGCCGACGATACAAGGGGTTTTCTATAGCTGGCCATAAAAGTTTGTACGCAACCATAGAAAATGCTAAAGACTGCAGTACATAGAGAGCCATAAGTCTATGAAATAGGCTAACGACTTTTATAGAACAGGCTATAGAAAAACCTAAAGGCTACCAGAGGAACGGCTATAGCTTTTTGGGCCAAATATCTGTAGCCGACCATACAAAGGAATTTCTATAGCTGACCATAAAAGTTTATACCTGACCATAAAAAATGCTAAAGACTGCAGTAAATAAGGAGCCATGAGTCCATACAACAGGTTAGAGACTTCTGTCGAACAGACCATGGAAAAATCTAAAGACAGCCAGATGTTTGTAGATATTTGGGCCAAATATCTATAGCCGACCATACAAAAGATTTTCTATAGCTGACTATAGGAAATTTTTGTATGGGATTAATGTGTGCGGTCTACACGACCGTGCATAAAATCAATACTGCTTCTGCGGGGCGAGTGTTGCATAATTTTTAAGCGCTTCCCGTCTACAGAAAATTTTAATTCTAATTGGTACATCCCTGCTCACGGGGCCTTCCTCGTCCAAATTTGTGTTGACAGCATATGTATTTTTTTAATCGCCCGTCACTTTGCGAGACGCACATGACAATTGTACACGCTGACAGCATGTGGGTCGCTAGACGCCGTTTAATGTTCTCCAAATGCCATGTGATAGTGCCGCGAACAATTCAAACCTTTTGTTTTCGACAGCCGCCGGCATTATCACTGTGATTCCGGCGCAAGGATCGATTCTCTATTGTTTTTCTGTTCATGCTCGTTGTAGCGAGATGCTATTTTATCATTTTTCTTTGCCACTCAGTGTATCGGTATCCGTTAAAACTGTACGACGCACGCCAACGAGTCTGGCAACATGCTCGAGCACTTGCGGTATGGCGCCAATAAGCATCAGTCGCTCCTCAATCAGTGAACTTGTCGATCTTGTTTAATACATGGTGTCAGAAGCAGCACGTTCCCGCGCCGAAACATGATGCAGCTTCCACCTCTAGAGCCGGTAAGTTTCTGGTATAATGTGACGGACAACTGGAATCGATTTAAGCAGCGAGTAGAATTGTACTGAGTCGCTACGGAGTCTCCGGAACTTGGAAAGGAGCGTAGTAACACACTGAAAGCCGCCATCTTGCTGCACCTCGCCGGTCAAGAGGCCATTGACGTTTTTAACACCTTCGGCCTTACCGTGGAAGAAAAGAATGACTACGACAAGCTGGTGCAAGCATATAAGGCCTACTGCCTGCCCCAGAGCAATGAACCATTCCAGCGCTACGTGTTCCGGAGCCGCAAGCAAGCCGAAGGTTAGCCTTTCGAGCACTTGTATCGGGACCTGCAACTGAAGTCTAAGAGCTGCAATTTTGACGCCCTCCGAAAATCTATGCTGCGTGACCAAATAGTGTATGCGGAACACCTAGTAAGGCACGAAAGGAAAAGCTTCTAGCCAAAAAAGGACTTGACGCTCACCACTGCTGTCGAATGGGCCAAGGCCTAGGAAATCGCAGCAGCACAAAGCAAAGCGTGGAACGAACACAAGAGCGTCGGTGCCATGGTGAAAGAGAAGCAAGTCTTGAAAAAATGGATACTGAATTTTTTATTCCGCGATGATGTGATCTTTTGGAATTTCATTTCATTTCATTTTATTACCTTAAAGGCCCCTAAAAAGAGGTGTTACATAAGGGGTGGCAAGAGCAAAAATACATAATCACAATAACAGGAAAGTTTTGACACTATCGATGAACTGTGGTGAGCAAGTGATGAGAGCAATGTTGTCCGGAAGGCCGTTCCAGTCTGCAGCTGTTCGAGGAAAAAAGGAATTTGAAAACGTGACGGTACGTGAACGTGGACGGGCAACTTGTAGCTGATGGCTGTTGCGATGAGATATGCGTGTGGGGGGAAGAATATAAGGTGCGATGCGCATAGGACTGTGGAAAAGTTTGTGAAATAAAGATAGGCTGGCAATGCGACGACGGAGCGATAAGGGGGATAATCCGGATGCTGTTTTTAAGGAGGAAACGCTGATTTCATAAGAATATGATGAATGAATAAAACGAGCGGCGCGATTTTGAACAGATTCGAGGGCACTAATGAGGTAAGCTTGATGAGGATTCCAAATGGGCGATGCAAATTCTAGTTTGGACCTGACGAATGATTTGTAGGCTAATAACTTTACGTGTTCGGGAGCATGATGAAGATGGCGCTTTAAGAAACCTAGCGTCCTGTTAGCTGACGATATTATGTTAGTAACATGCATACTCCAAGAAAGATCGCTACAAATTGTTATGCCTAAATACTTATATGATGGAACTAGCTGTACGGGAACTTCAGAGATTACGTAAGGAAAAACAAGAGGGTTACGGCGACGGTTAATAGACAAAAGATTACACTTACGTGGGTTAAGTTCCATTAGCCACTCGTTACACCAGTCTTGAACAGCATTAAGATCGTTTTGAAGAGAAGATTGGTCAGCGGTGGTGAGAATAGCACGATACAGTACACAGTCGTCAGCAAACATACGTATGCTAGATGTTACGTTTGAGGGCAGATCATTAATGTATATTAGAAAGAGTAGCGGGCCAAGCACAGACCCCTGGGGGACGCCTGACGTTACTAAGAGTGAGTTAGAGTTCACATTGTTAACGGAGACAAACTGAGAACGATTAGTTAAGAACTCTTCAATCCACTTCAATATATCGGGGTGTAAATTTAATCGGGAAAGTTTTATCAGTAGGCGTTTATGAGGTACTTTATCAAAAGCTTTAGCGAAATCTAAAAATATGACATCAGTTTGTAGGTTAGAATCAAGGTTAACATGCAGGTCATGAATGAATGTAGAAAGTTGGGTCTCGCAGGAGTAACCTCGGCGAAAACCGTGCTGAGCAGGATGGAAAAAGTCGTTGGAATCAAGAAATGCCATGATGTGGGTATAGATGACATGTTCCATGATTTTGCAAGGGATACTAGTTAGCGAGATGGGACGGTAATTTAGCGGTGAGTTCTTGTTACCTGATTTGTAGACTGGAACAACCTTCCCATGTTTCCATTCTTTGGGCAGTTGACCTTTGAGGAGTGACTGAGTGAATAACAAGCACAACAGGGATGAACATATACCTTTGGTGTTAATCAGTATTTTGGCACTAATATTGTCAATTCCAGCCGAGGATGACAGTTTAATGTTTTCTATTAGTGACAAAATTCCTGTTGAAGAAAATGTAAGAGAGGGCATGGTATCCTGGATAATAACCGGGTTTGAAGGAAATATCGGATCTGTTTCATTAGTAAATATGGATGAAAAGGCTGTGTTGAACATATTGGCGCATTCAGTTTCACAGATGGTAGCACCTGATGCGTCGGTGAGGGAAATAGTGCGCGTGTGCTGGGGGTTAATGACCTGCCAGAACCTTCGAGGGTTAGTAGTCAACATTTTGGGCAGATCGGTATGGAAAAACGTGCGTTTAGCTTCTCGAATGTTTAATAAATACGTTTTTTCAGCTGCGTAATATTTGTTCCAAGCGTTTTGACTAGGGCGTGACTTGGCCGAACGGAAAAGACGCTTCTTTTTATTTTCAAGACGTTTGAGTGTGTTTGTGAACCAAGGGGTTTGAGGGTTAGTTCGTATATTTATGTTGGGAATAAACCTGTCGACCAAATCTTCGATTTTCTTCTTAAACATGAACCAGTTTTCGTGGACGGATCTTTGATGAAAGTTAAATTGGAAATCTGGTAAAAATGCACGAAGTTCATTATTTATAGCAATATAGTTCCCTTTATCGTAAAGTCGGATTGTTCGCTTACATGTTGCGCGTGAAGATGGTTTAATCGTGAAGCCGGCATGTATGACTTGGTGATCGCTGATACCTGGTAGATAGGTGATAGAATGAACGCAGTCAGGGCTATCCGTTAATATTAGGTCGAGAATGTTAGCGCAGACATCCGTTACACGGGTTGGTTCGGATATTAGTTGAACGAGATTAAAATTAAGGCAAACGTCAAGAAAATCATTAGCATCCCTGTTACCTGTAGCGGTTAGATTATGCCAGTCGATACTGGGAAAATTAAAATCTCCGAATAGGATAGTGCATGTGTTAGGGTGCTTGGTTTTAATTTCATTTAATGCGTGATTAAGTTTTTGAGGAAAGTCTGGGCTGCTAGGAGGCCTGTAGCAAACGCCTATCACAACTGACTTTGGTGAGGCATGACACAAGACCCATAATATTTCAATATCCGATGAAAGGTGAATGGCCGTGCATGATAGCTCCTGTGCAGTTGCAATAAGTATCCCCCCTCCCCTTCTATCTGGACGATCTTTACGGAAAACACGGAATTTGGGCAAGTCGGCAAGGACTTCACTATCAGAAACGTCACTACTCAGCCACGTTTCTGTCAAGATTAGTAGGTTGCTGGAGGATGATGTGACGATATTGGAAATAATGTCGCGCTTTGAAATCAAACTTCGGATGTTAGTAAAGATCGCTGACAATGAAAGTGCTTGTTGTGCATGTTTAGAACAGCCTGTCGATTGGTGATGAGGTGGTTGCTATTTTACCTCTTTTACGGTTTGTGAGGATTCATCGAACGTGTATCGTTTGGGACCAATGTGTAAAGTTTTGAAGCGCAAGGAGAACTTGTCGGTTACCGATCTGGCAAAGGCTACAAGATGTTTGCGAGCGTTACGTATAGGAAGGGAAAAATCTTCGCCAATACTGTAGTCAGTGCCTTTTAGTTTGGTGCCTAAGGAAAGGATGTTTTCTTTGGTTTTGGATGAGGTGAATTTCACGATAATCGGCCTTTTACGATCAGTGGAATGGCGTCCAAGGCGGTGAGCACGCTCGATTAGATTAGGTTCGATGGCAAAATCTAGTTGGGTGGAGCAATGGCGAATGACTGTTTCTTCCGAGTCTGCATATGTTTCAGCGGGGTTAGTGTCGGGTATGTTGTAAAATATGAGGTTGTTGCGACGAGAGCGATTTTCAGCATCGTCCATACGTGCTTCCAGCTTGTCAATCTTGCAGGTAAGTTCAGAGTTCAGAGTTTTCAGGGCGTCTATTTCGGAATGGAGAGTGGAAAGTGAAGCGTAGCGTGATTCCAGAGCGTCCATGCGTTTGTTTAAGTCACTTAAGGTTGTTTCAGTAGTCTTCAGTTGTATTTTAATGTCCTGTAGATCGCAGATTACTGTAGCTTGGCCGGCAGTTAGTTTCTGGAGCTCGGAAAGTACGCTGTCGGTATGGTCGGGGCCGGGGTTAGTTTCAACATCCCCTGACAATAGCAAGA
The DNA here is from genome assembly GCF_055883805.1 of Amblyomma maculatum. Lineage (NCBI taxonomy): Eukaryota > Metazoa > Arthropoda > Arachnida > Ixodida > Ixodidae > Amblyomma > Amblyomma maculatum. Next base: position 506,952,318 of record NC_139344.1, read on the forward strand.
GAAGACGGATAACACGCAAACATTCGGCAACAATATCACAGCAGCACTGAGGGCTCGGCAGCTGCATTAAGAAGTAGTTACTGTTTTTTTTAGCAAATAGAGAAAACTTATTACTAACCTGCATTGTGAAAAGCAGAGGATTAGTAGACTGCGCTGTCGCACAGCTACCGAGCCCACAGAGCGGCGGTGATGACAGCATGCTCTTTATAAAGATCAGGTGTGTTGATGTTCCTGGTGATGGGACTGGCCAATGAAGATCCTCGATGACGTACTCTGGCGGCGGTGAAGGCAGGTGCAACAATGGTGATCGCGCAGGTTGACAAAAAATTTCATCTTCATGGCGCATCAGGGTCACGGGAGAGACGGACGTGCAGGCTGCAGACGGCACAGCGGCGAGAAGCAGGTGTAGTGCGAGGGTAAATACCTGCATTGTGAAAAGCAGAGGATTAGTAGACTGCGCTGTCGCACAGCTACCGAGCCCACAGAGCGGCGGTGATGACAGCATGCTCTTTATAAAGATCAGGTGTGTTGATGTTCCTGGTGATGGGACTGGCCAATGAAGATCCTCGATGACGTACTCTGGCGGCGGTGAAGGCAGGTGCAACAATGGTGATCGCGCAGGTTGACAAAAAATTTCATCTTCATGGCGCATCAGGGTCACGGGAGAGACGGACGTGCAGGCTGCAGACGGCACAGCGGCGAGAAGCAGGTGTAGTGCGAGGGTAAATACCTGCATTGTGAAAAGCAGAGGATTAGTAGACTGCGCTGTCGCACAGCTACCGAGCCCACCAGGATTTAATCTTGAACTCAACATCTGATGAGTTTTCTCATTAGTCTGGAATTACAAATTCTTGATGAGTTTTTGGCATTAATTTTTTTCTCATGAGACCATGCATCACAAATTCTTTATGACTTTTTGCATTAGCTAACCTTTTTTCAATACTAACCCACATTATTTAAAGTAAATTTTCTGAAGAACTTAGGATTAAGAAGCCATTATAGAAACACATTTCCTTCACTATTTCAAGCGAACGTAGTGACATGAATATATTCTTGCTGTATTCATGATTTCATGTTTGCATATTAAACTAGATCCATTCATGAATTTGTTAATTATTTACATTTTCAGGATATATATATATATATATATATATATATATATATATATATATATATATATATATATATATATATATATATATATATACAAGTGAAAAATTGCTTCGTGCTGTTTCCAAGTTTATTTAGAGTCAACGTTTCGGCAGGAGCCCTGCCTTTCTTGAGAAAGGCAGGGCTCCTGCCGAAACGTTGACTCCAAATAAACTTGGAAACAGTACGAAGCAATTTATCACTTGTGTATAACCTCTAGCAACTACGTACGTCTATATATATTGTTACGAAGATGACAAAAGCGGGCAGTGGCGCGGGGCGGAGAGCTCGCGCCAGGCACGCTGGCCATTAAAGCATATTTCATCGTCATGTCATCATGTCGTTCTGTTTCTGTTGTGTCGCCGTGTTCCATCGCTTGTCATGCCACCCCGTGACATTTGTTGGAGGTGCGGTTCATCTCCATCCTCGCCTTGCACCGTCGAAGCCAACCGTACGCCGGGTCCATCTGCCTAAAGCCCGTGGAGATCGCCGCCCAGCTCTGCCCCAGACCTTTTTGCTCAGACCCGACCAGCCGCTGTCCCCAGCCTCGTCCCTAGCCCTGACCACAATACACGAGGACCAGGAAGAGCCCAAAGCCGACCCTACCGACCCTACCGATCCCACGACGAAGCGACCTCACGACCACTCGAGCGAAGACAGCACCACCACCCAAGCCGTTCGGCGTGTCCATGAGCCTTGGCCTTCGGCAAACGGTGAAGATTGATACTGCATTAATACCGTTTCTTGGGCTAGTTGGTTCATATTTGTACTGTGAAAAATTGCGCCGAAATAAACATACCACAAGAAAGAAGACGGGACAAAGGCGCTTGTCCCGTCTTCTTTCTTGTGGTGCGTTTATTTCGGCGCAATTTTTCACAGTACAAAGGTGAACATTGAACTTGATGCTTCGGGGCAAGCATTCTTCCCATCTTCGCATTCATTGTGGTGTCCAGCGTTTCATGTCCCAATCGTGTTTCTGTGTTCATCGTCACGTCATGCATTGGATTTCTAGCAATCGATCGGGACGATCGCTCGGTGGCCCCGGGTAATGCTACGAAGATGACGAAGCGGGCAGTGGCTGGGGGCGGAGCGCTCGCACCAGGCCCTTGGCCATTAAAGCATATTTCATCGTCATGTCATCGTGTCGTTCTGTTTCTGTTGTGTCGCCGTGTTCCATCGCTTGTCATGCCACCCCGTAACAATATATATATATATATATATATATATATATATATATATATATATATATATATATATATATATATATATATATATATATATATATATATATATATATATATACCGGGTGTCCCAACTAACTTGAACCAAGGGATACAAAATAATACATTTGAGGTAGGTCAGTGAAACCAATTGCATTCACCTGCCAGCCTCCTTGCGCACTACAGGCGATTTTTTGTTTTGCAATTACTTAATTAGCTAATTATGTTAATTTTTCTAATTTGTTAAATATCGGCTTTAGACCAAACATGGGAATTGGAAACTTGTAGAGCACCTTCAGAAACCCCCATTCCACTAATTGCGATAAAGAAAGTCTCACGTGTATCTTTTTTTCTGCGCTCAAAAGAAAGCCCGCGAAATACAAATAATACCACGTGACTAATGCATTTGTGCGCCGCGATTGGGGTGCTCTCAGTCGTGGTTTGAGCGAACGAAATTAGCTGCAGCCGTGTCTCCTTTGCCCCGTTAAAGCGGCAGGCCGATATGCCTGCGATGGCTTCTTCGCCTGCGTCCGACAGCCGGCCCACGTGATGGTGCAAGTAGCACCGAGAGCGGCGAGCCGACACCACCGGGATTCTAACAAACCCTCTTTCTCTCCCATCAGCAAACTTTACGGCAAACGGATGAGCGATAAGGTATCAGCCACTGAATCTGCGCATACAGGCTTAGGTAAAGGGGCGAGATGACATCATGTGACTCGACTAAAAAGAGCTCTGCACCTTCATTTGCCGGTTCTTTATCGTCATCCGCCTGTCGTGATGTAGGCTGCTGCGGTGCACAGGCCTGGCCAAGATCGCGGTGACGACGGGCGAGCTCGAGCTCGCTCCAACCATCGCCAACATTTCTGCCTGCCGCTGCAACGGGACCATCGGGTTACGGCCGCAGCTGATTTCGTTCGCTCAAACCACGACTGAGAGCACCACGATCGCTGCGCTCAAATGCGCTAGTCACGTGGTATTATTTGTATTTCGCTGGCTTCCTTTTGAGCCCGGAAAAAAAGATACACGTGAGACTTTCTTCATCGCAATTAATGGAATGGGGGTTTCTGAAGGTGCTCTACAAGTTTCTAATTCACATGTTTGGTCTAAAGCCGATATTTATTAAATTACAAAAAATTAGCATAATTAGCTAATTAAGTAATTGCAAAGCAAAAAATTGCCTGTAGTGCGCAAACAGACTGGTAGTTGTATGCAACTGGTTTCACTGACCTACCTCAAATATATTATTTTGTAACCCTTGGTTCAAGTTAGCTGGGACACCCGGTATATATATATATATATATATATATATATATATATATATATATATATATATATATATATATATATAAAACTCATGAGCAACCACCCGGCTAATAGCAAAGCTAGAACAAGGATATGTCAATAGCTGTATGCATTTTTTTTGGTAATCAATAACTACTCACCTTGGGAGCATTAATTCCTTAAGCATTGGATCATTTTTTTTATACGCAAGCTTGTAATCAGGCATTATATGAAAACTCATGTAAATTATTTTCCGTAAGCAACCGGAGCAGCCATTTAGAGAAGTCCTCTCCCCTTGTTATGCTTAGTCCCACTTCGCGCAAAATCTGTGTCCTTGATGCCCTTGTCCCTGCACAAGTCCACGGCAGGTGGCGAACATCCACTTCTGCAGCTGGTGTGGAACACTTCGGGCATGTGGTTCGTCCGATGTCTGCTTGAGATTCTCATCAGCATGTTACCGACGGGGTAAGGGCGGCCCCAGCTCTTATCCTTCTAAGGGAAACCTCCTCCAATCTCGTTAAGTTATGAGGGAGGGGGAACGTACACGGGGGAATGAGGGCACGTGTACTTTTTCTTAAAGAGGATGCTAAGGTGGGAACAGCGGAGCAGGCATCAAAAGGGAGCCTGGTGGGGGCACCTTAGTGTTTGGAACTTTGTGTGTGAGGTGGTCAACTTTTCTCTGCTCAGCGTTCTCAGTATTGTCTTGTGTCCAATGTATCTTGGTGCGTATCTGTTTTTTTATTGAGTGCGTGGATGTCCTGGGTTACACATAGCGTCTTTGTCACTTTCTTTAGTTGTTTTATGGCGGCTAAGTCTGTATAGATGTGGGTTTCTGTTACGAAATCTATTTTATTTATGGCCTCCATAGCATCGCGGATTGCATAGAGTTCCATCACAAGCGGGTCCGGGTATTCTGAAACATATTCTTTATGTACCTTTAGTTCACTGTGTGTTGGACTAGTAGCTGCTGTTCTACCGTCATTTTCTATAATTGATGCGTCCGTATGTGCAATGCAGGTACCTGGAAGTGCATCAACCAAAGGTCGAGATGCCAGCTATTCTTTGCGACGAAGCAGAGTGGTCTCGTTTGTCGTAGTAGTCGGGAATTCCCACAGAGGGGGTCAGCCATTGGTAGTGTTTGAACTGCCACTTCGTTCTACAAGAATGCTATGAGCATAACGTACTTTCGCTTCATATCCCTTGTTGCCTCTCGTTGTTCAATTAATTCTGTCAGCGTATTTATCTTGCAAACTCTTGGAGAATAGGGATAGGGGTAAATTTTGGTTAGGCCGTGATAGTGCGCATTGCGTTTCTATTTATTTTTTCCAATTTCGCCCACTGTCGCCTCGCGAGTCTTTGGAATTGGGCCTGATATCGTATGCTCGGCTGTAAGACCGATTGTACAAGACGTCTTGCCATGTCCGCTCGAGCTCCTCCTCTTCTAGACGAAATGCGTTTTATTAAGTTTAAGGAAATCGCAGCTACTTGTTTCGCCCTATGAAGCCATTCTGTTCCTTTGCCGGATTTGTGAATTTCTAGGCCAAGAACTCTCAACTCTTCCACCTCTTCCAATGCCTGATTTCCAATCTTTAAGGTGACTCTTTGTGTTGCCAATTGTTTTCTTCCATTCTTGTTTGCAACATGAATGTAGACTTTTGAGGTGACAATTCCAGACCTGCTTCTTGGACGTACTCATCTATGGTATTTAAAGCCTCTTGCAGATACCGATTCAGACCAAATCGTGACATCATCTGTGTAAATTACGAACCGCACTTCTGGTATTTCAGCTAATTTCCACGCCAATGGGTTCAGTGCGATATTAAATAGCAAAGGTGCTAACACTGACCCTTGTGGCACGCCTCTGTTCGAGGTGTAATTGTCAATTTGTTTTCCGCTTGTCCGGATAGAAAACGTCCTGTCCTCAAGCAGATTATGTACTGCTTTTAAGACCTGCAAGGGAATGCCCATACATTACATGTTGCTAAGAATCTTGGCATGTAATACGTTGCCGTATGTCTTCGCCAAGTCGGTAGCCACTACAGTACGCACTAGGTGGCTATAAGGCAACACGTGTATGACCTCTCCAGCGAGCATAGCCAGTCCATTTTCTGTGCCATGGTTTGTTCGGAACCCAATTTTTCGAGCATGGTAGTTTTTCTTGCATTCCAACCACCATGCCAGGCGGATGGCTATTCTCTTTTCATAGATCTTGCAAATTGTGGGTGTTAGCGAGATAGGCCGCAAAGATTTTATGCTTGTGGGAGGCTTCGCAGCCTTTGGTATTGGGACCACCACCAGGTGCTTCCAGTCGAGTGGAATGTCTCCTCCTTTTCATACCTCATTTACCACATCCAAAAAGCTGTCAACTGCGGCTTCTAAATTCTTGAGGACTTCATAAGGAATATCGTCATGTCCAAGCGCAGTTTTACCATTCGCTTCTTCTATAGCAGCCAATAACTCCAATTTGGTAAATGGTGATGTTATTCCTGTTTTATCAACCGCATCCACTGTCGGTGAAGGCGCCGAATAATTTGCACGGTTCGGGAAGAAAAGGGCAGCAGTCTGATCTGCAAACTCCTCTGGTGTAAGATGTAATGCGAGTCTAATACTTTCCGCATGACCTGCCGCTTCTATTCTATGCCATGGAAAGTCCTCCAGAGGGCCTTGTTGGTCGTTCCTGAGCCCAAACGACTGCACCATTCATCTCATCTCTTATGAGCCAGCTGTTTTTCATATCGGCGTGCCTGTGCCGCCACTGTTTAGCTCAATTTTTCTTTGCACGTCTTCAGGATGCCGACCAGCCTGTATCTCGGCCCGTTTTCAGCGGGCCCAAAGTTTTAGCAGGTGCAGGTCGGGAGTTGGCTGATCTTTGTTCAGTGTAGTTGTAATGGTGTGATCCTTGAGTACCGTTTAAAGGGTTGTAACAAGAGTATTAGGGCTAACTGAATGAGTTCCTGTATCCTGCCGTACACCATCCCAATGTGCTACAGAAGCTTTCTTTCGAATTTTCTTCATATGCCCCAAATTAAGACCAATACTAATGGGGACATGGTCACTACCCCACGCATCTAATTCCGCCTTCCTTTGTGGTGCACCAGGTCCATTCCACCACGTCAAGTCTGGTGAGCATGTTTGTCTTGGAGGTAGTGTTGCGACTCCTGGATGATTTGGCAGTGTAAATTCCATTTCCGTGAAGGCAGTATGAACTTGATCACCCCTTTTAGAATCATATTCATATCCCCATACAGTGTGTGGAGCCTTAAAATCTCCACCGATAAGTATCGAAATTCCAGGATATGAATGGCGAATATGCTTAGCCCATTCAAGATTAAGTACTGTGTTTCTTGGCCGAGCGTACACGGACACTAATATAAGGGACGTTTTGTTTGGACGCGTGAGTGCAGCAACTACTTCCTGCTGAGTGTTGCACCACTTGCTCAAGTCGTGGCGTTTGGGGAATGTTGGCCCTAATATAGACGGCAGCTTTTCCTGGCGTTTCGGCCTCTACTCTTGCTCGTTTATCAGGGATAGAAGGACACCGGTACCCTATATATCCTGTTATTGAATATAACCTATTGTGTTCCTGTATCAAGAAAGCCCATGAATGCAGCTTGCCGTACAATAATTTTTCTTGATTTCCCAAACTTTATTAGAGAGCCCTCTGCAGTTCCATTGTGTAATCTGTTGCCATTTGTTTCGGCTACTTCTATCCATGACGTAAGCTGCTCTGAATGAGTTGTGTCAGTTGCGTACGTGTGTCCAGTACCGCCTCCCATATTAGTGTGCTAGCGGCAGGTTTACAATTCGGAGCATCCACTAATCTTGCTGTCATACTGCCTGCAAGCTTTTCTTTCTGTTTTTCTGAACTCTTCTTTCAGGGCTATACACGCTTTCTTTTGTCGCAGCTGTGGGATTTGTGCTGAAAACATCGCAATTTCGTTTTCTATTGCATCCTGCTGGCTTGTGCAACTTCTGGACATTCATCAGCAGTGAATGCCACTGTGCTCCGTTTTGTGCGTCGTCTATTCTTCAGCGTAGAAGCAAAGGATGCACTGTTCTGTGCAACCACCGCAACAGGCTCTTCTTCTTCAGGTGGATCATCAAACAGCTCTCCGGCCAAAGCTGCAAATCTGTTTTTAACCACTAACAGTGCACATTGTTTCCGTCGTCCAGGCCTTGCTAACTCGAGCCTTCGCTTTTTTTGTGGGACACTGAGAGGAAGTGATATCGTGATACTCATATCTGCAGAGGCCGCATTTGAATTTCATCTCTCCCGATTCAATTATGTATTCGGGGTTAACTCCATATGGACACAATTTCTGGATATGGCCTTCTCTGTAACACCTGTAACAGTGCACCGGTCTAGGTCTAGGTCTAACATTGGATCATGGGTAAATATATATAGGAACAATCAGTATGAAAGGAAACAAAGTATGAGACTTCAATAATTACGCAGCACAAGCTGCTTTTTCTGTTTGTTAATGAGAATTCTTTTAGGTGTAAGTACCCAAAAGTCATTTTTGATGTTAGAGAAGAAATTACAAAGTCATCTTTTTGTACAAAGTGATTGTCGTCTTTCATATTGAGTGGTATTGTGCTTGAGTCTGAAAGAAAAGTCAAGTTTCGGGGCGTCCCTACACTTTACTTCACACATATATGACACCCAAGCACAATTTCAAAGCTTTCACTGCTACTCATAATATCAAAGGGCTATAGAACAATAATTCATACTTCACATACTTCACACATACTTCTTAATGAAGACACACAAAAAACCATAGCTGCCCATAGTATCACTAAACATGTTCCACAAAAGCATTCAGAATATCGCTACGATCAGTGTGTGAAAAATATAAAGCCCGAGAGGTTTTCTATACACCCAGCGTTGGGCTCCTAGAAGCACTGTTGGCATACCAAAGCTTGAGAAGGGCTTTCTCGTCACCTGGCACATTGGGAATGCTAGAGAAATGCTACGAGCTCTAGGTGTTACTGGGGCTTCAAGACCACTTAGACTATATATTTTTGCCAAAGACTCTACATGAGCTAATGCATGGGACTAGCTGCACTCACTCAATGGCACAAATTTTCGACAGCAATGTTTTGATGAGTATGCATGTGCACACACAGATCAATGGCTGACATTATTCAAAAAATACTGTGCAGATAAAAATTTCGCTGTGTAGGTAAGTTTTATGGCAGTGGCTCGGGCATTAGGACACGGACAAGAAAAAGCCGAACTTAATGCAAAACAAACAACAAACATAGCAGTCTTTTGTCACACTGATTGAAGTACATATTGCTCTGGAACTGCAGACAATATTGCCGTTCCTGAACACTGAAACACTATACACTTTTACTACGAAAGCAATACTACGCCAGGTTTCGGCCTGTTGCGAAGTCCGTGGCCGCAGTCACGAATGACCTCGAACAGCCGCGAAGAAGACGAAGAAGAAGAACGCTCGGTCACCCGCAGCTAATGCTTTCGCTCCATATTCGGTTCATCAGCGTTGAACCCTTCTTATTTTTTGCATGTGGTACACTCAGAATATTCAACTCATATGTTTCTTCAGTCGTCGCAAAATTGATAGAGTAACAGACAGCTATGCAGCCTAAAAATGTACCTTTGACACGTAACATCTTGATATGAAAGTTTATGTCAGCATTTGAAGTGCAAGGCTGTCAGAGAGAAGCATGGATATCAGTCACTCTTTGGAACAGGCTGTCAGTGGTAATTATAAAGATTTTTTTTTAGACTTGTCAAGTGAGGCCGCACCCTAAGTGAAGTAACCTATTGCTGTCTTTCTGTATCAAAAAATACCTTCTTGACTTCCCCTCACAAAGAGAATGACAGTGTCCCGCTGTGAGCACCTCTTCTTTAGACTTAAGCCTTTTAGCACAGATCTAACAAAAGAAAAAGGCGCATCATTTCATCACTGCATTGTTCTAGAGAAAATCAGCACAGGGCTTTGCAACATTGATAATTTCTCTACAACCTGAACATACACATAGCTGGTTCAACTGACAGAGCTTACCAGCCTTCCATTGAGAGATTGATATGAATAGGCTGAATAGCCCCAGAGAGGCCCCCTGAGCTTCACATGCTCTACTGTATGGATCAGGATGTGCATATTTGTAGGTCATGTTCTGAACACCATAAAGGTGTTGATATTCTGTAAAATCTCTTTCATAGCAGTTTTTAGCTCAAGAGGTTGGTTGCAATACTAGATAGCAATCAAATTTCCATTATCTGCAGAAATTACATTCAATTGTGATAGTGAATGCTAGGCAGAAAACCCCTCAGGATCAACGGAGAAAATAACAATAACCAATTCCTCCACTCAGAAGCATTCCAGAATTTTATCTGAGGGAAGGAAGCCGGTTGATTCTCCAAACTTGTGAGCTGCCTGATTCGTTCATCGATCTCAGGGAGGCACCCTCGAAATTTGTAAGCAAAGAATTTCTTGTGGTTAAGCTACAAGAAGGCTGTTCTATGTACGAATCTACGGCACACGGCATAGATGTCATCGACAATAAATGAGTTGCAGAAGATGACAAATTTTATGAAAAGCAAAACATTAGGGCCCATTATTTCCTTGGGCATGCCAGTCTTTCGTGATTTTTCTGCGTGTTTCACGAAGCGTTCGTGTGTTCTCAACTGTTCTGCCGGTCTTATCATACGGTACACGCAGATGTGCTCTCTACACTTTTCTAGTGGCATGCTTTTTGTATCACGAAATGCTGACAATGTTTTTTGTATCACGAATTGGCTGTGACTATATCGCTTTCAAATACAATAATGCAGGCACAGAAAAAGTGAGGGAAACGAAGCTTTCGCGCTTGGTGACGAGTGCACCTGCTTCACCTAGCCAACATCATAAAAGTTCGGAAGATTTGGCCAGTGCGAGCCAGCTTAAATGAAAATCAAAACTAAATCCTTGCATTAATGTAGCTGTTTATCAGTTACGCATCCTGTTTTCATGTTTTGCGTTGCTCTAAGAGGCTGCGTAACCTCTGCCCGCTAAAAGCGTTGATTTGTTTTTAGTATGAAGCATATTCTTAAGAAAAGAATTGGCACCAGGCGAAGTCTTCGCCGTTGCTAACGATTTTGTCTACTTTTATTTCTCCCCCCCCCCCCCCCTTCCGTTTTCATGCAAGCAGCATCTCTCTTGTAACCTGTGGGTTAATGAAAGGCGCCATAACGGCGAAATTATGCTTCCTTACACGCGGTTTGTAAGAAATGTTTAGACGCTTTAATAAGAGAACGTTTTATACACTTGACGCTGGCTTCGTTTCCACGTGCAGTTTTCCCATTTTGAATGAGTGAATTTGTGAGGTAAACATGAGGTGAAGTGTATGATTTTCAGTGCAATATTTCTTCAAGCTGCTGAAATTATTAACAAAGGGAGTGCTTAATTTTACCAAATGTGTTTGCTATGTAATGTTTGTTATGTAAAATGCGTTTGTTATGTAAAAAAGAGTTAGTTTTCGTTACACTAGTTGAGTTCTTTGTCACAAGATTGCCTCGAAATCCTCTAATGAGGGATGCGCTGTTGTTTACTAGAGGCCTTTTCGATATGGCTTGCATCGTTGACGCTAGTTCTCGAAACTGTTAGAGTGCAGCACTAGGTGACCTAATATAGGTGCAGACACAGTGCTAGCGTGCAGCAATGGCAGCTGTCAAAATGTATACGCAAATGCAGGCCTGTAAGCCTGTAGACCTTGCCTTGCTAGCAGCTGCCAACTTGGGCGCTACTTGTCGCAGAAGGCCTGCGGCAGTATGTAGCCCTTTTTGTGCAGAGACGTGATTCAAGTGCCAAATATTGGCTGTTTTTCCCAATTTTGATAATTGGAGCACTCCCTATAAATGCTGAAGTAGCTGAAGTATTTGTTACAATTTCTTTTCTGAGGGTGTTGTGGTTACACAACAGATTATGACTTAGCTGAATGCATGTCTTTTCCTGATATCCTTACCCCCAACCATACCTCTTTTGTGCCCGCAGTGCAGTTATTTTTATCTGAGCTTCTTTTAAACATGCTGTTGTTCTTACTCGGGAAATCGTATTTCCGCCATGTTGGTGGTTCTTGCCGTATGATGTTTTTTGTCCAGTGCTGGCTTTTGTAACCCCACATGTACAGACTAGAACACGGAAGGTAAATGAAACGCTGCCAGTTTGAAAGTCCTGCAGCAACGTCTATTGATGCTGCACCCAAACGACAGGTCTGGACTGCCAAAAGAGGCTCTATGGGTGTATGTAACTCCTGCTTTTTTACGCTTCTGTGAAGTTTTCGTGACTGGCTGCTGATAAAATCATTGGAAGTGAATTTTTGTAGCACGTCAATACTGTATCATAATCTTATGAAGGTGAGGCAAGCACAGCGTCCATGAGTGGAGCATTTGGTTGGGTTAAGTGGGTGGTTCCTTTGCAACGGGAAATATAGCGCCTATGGCTTTCCTACATTAACACTTCTTTTTGGGCGAGTTGTTTCCTTTTGTCTATAGGAAATTTTGAAACAACGCTAACACACACAACCACAAAAGAAGACGAGCAACGTGTCTCGCCGCTCGTCTTCTTTTGTGGTTGTGTGTGTTAGCGCTGTTTCAAAATGTTCTATAGACACCATGGCCTTCCTAATTTAATGCGTGCCAAATAGTATGCCACGTACTATAAAAAGCCTTGAAGTAGTCAGTAGACTTTACCTTCGGGTGTTCTGGTCTATATTTTACATATCGTCGTGCAGTTCAAAGCGTATCGCTAAGCGTAGAAAGCTGGGATAGTTGGTTTCTAGTACAATTGTGAGACATTGTTCCAGCGCACGAAAAACGCACAGATGAAGGTAGAAGAGACAACACGAACACCGGACTTCACCTAAGGTTTATTTGACAAACAGGCGTATATGTACAAGGAAGGGGGGGGGACAAGGTCATAAAAGTATTCCGCTACCAAGTATTTCGCCCTCGCTCTTGATCACGTTCTACGTGACGCTGGCGGTAACAAAGGACGTTCCACGCCCGCCGCTATGTCTGAGGGTGGCGCTGGTGAATGCTCTCAAGGTTCGTATACAGACAACATAAATATCCAAGAAAGTAGCAGGGGAGACAGCGGCCGATGTAGCTCAGTTGGAAGAGCACCGGACGTGTTATTCGGAGGTCGTGGGTTTGGTTCCCACCATCGGCACGTTGTTTTTCTTCTACTTTGTGTTTAATTATCTTTCCCCTAAACAGATTACATTACTAATTTCTGTGATTATCCAAGTAAACATTAAAAATAAAAGACATAAAGTACCATCCCCAACGCTTTCCTTGGCCTCGCCGACTGTTGGCTTCTTTCCTTCATGTATTATAACGAGCATCCTCTTTTCCCCTTAATTGATCTGCTTGTAGCTTACGGGGGTCTCGGTTCTGGCAGTCGTGAAGCCATAGGTAGCGTAAGAGGGTTCTAGTACAGCTTTTGCCCTCGCTCTTGATCACGTTCTACGTGACGCTGGCGGTAACAAAGGACGTTCCACGTCCGCCGCTATGGCTGAGGGTGGCGCTGGTGAACGCTCGCAAGGTTCGTATACAGACAACATAAATATCCAAGGAAGTAGCAGGGGAGACAGCGGCCGATGTAGCTCAGTTGGAAGAGCACCGGACGCGCTATTCGGAGGTCGTGGGTTCGGTTCCCACCATCGGCACGTTGTTTTCTCGTCTACTTTGTGTTTAATTATCTCTCCCCTAAACAGATTACATTACTAATTTTTGTGATTATCCAAGTAAACATTAAAAGAAAGACATAAAGTACCACCCTCAACGCTTTCCTTGGCCTCGCCCACTGTTGGCTTCTTTCCTTAATAGCAAGTAAAGCACTTAGCCGGTTCTTCCGTTTGCTGAAGAAGGTATTCATGATTCGTAAGTTATTGCGCTCTGCAAACTCAACTGGTAACTCCCCCCTGCTATTCCTAGAACCAATGCCATAGTCACCTACTGCCTTGTCTCCTGCCTGCTTTTTCCCTACCTTAGCATTGAAGTCGCCCATTAGTAAAGTATACTGCGTCTTTACTTTTCGCATTGCCGATTCTACATCTTCGTAGAAGCTTTCAACTGCCTGGTCATCATAACTACATGTAGGTGCATAGGCCTGTACAACCTTCAGTTTATACCGCTTATTAAGCCTAATTACGATGCCTGCCACCCTGTCATTAATACCATAGAATTCATCGATATTACCCGCTATATACTTATTGACAAGGAAACCTACTCCTAGTTCTCGCCTCTCCGCTAAACCTCGATAACACAGTACATGCCCATCCTTCAGTACAGTATATGCCTCATTCGGCCTCCTAACCTCACTAAGCCCTTTGACATCCCATTTCATACCTTCTAGTTCCTGTAAGGGCACTGCTAAACTAGCTTCACTAGCTAGGGTTCTAGCATTAAACGTTGCCAGGGTCAGTTTCCAATGGCGGCCTTTCCAGTGGAGCCAGGCTTTCTTAGCACCCCCTGCTGCGTCACAGGTCTGACCGCCGCCGTGGTCAGTTGTTCCGCATCCGCTGGTGGCTGAGGGCCGGGGTTTTGTGGAGCTTATCATGAGAGGTTGCGGCCAATTACTGCACCAGGGTGGCCAACTCCTGTTCTGGTGAGGGAGTGCGTTGCCGGAGGTGTTCACCGGCATCAGGTCGAACCCCAAACCTGTTTATGCAATTCCATCGACACGCGGATTTTTTTTTTAATCCGGTGGAGAATTGCGCGGCACCGGGATTTGAGCCCCGGTCCTCTTGCATGTGAGGCAGATGTTTTTCCGCTACGCCACCGCTGCAGCGGTGGCGTAGCGGAAAACCAGTACATCGATGTGCTGGATTTCAATAGTATTCATAAAAGTACTAAGATGGCATACGCTTTTTAAATGCTTTTTTCGTGTTCCGATTTCTTCAGGACCATTGACGATTCCCGGTGCCGAGTCACTTTCATGCAGATTGCTTCAGGACGGTAAGAAATCTGAATGAAAGTGACTCGGCACCTGGAGTTGTCATTGGTAGCCACTACAGCTGAAGCTGATACGGTAAATATTTATTTATTTGCAATACCTCAAATGCCCCTGTGAAGGGTGTTACGTCTCTCCACCGACAAGGGTGACAGCTGACGCGGCCACCGCGTAGCAACAGGCAAAGTAGCGAGCGTTTCGGCCATTTCGGCGCCGTCCGGTCAACCGCCCAACGCTTCTTCCCGCGAACGCGTCTCGTCGTGTTCGTGCCACGCGCCGAGTGTGTGTGCGTGTGTGCGTGCGTGCGTACGTGCGTGTGTGTGCAAATGCTGGCCAAGCCCGGCACTCGAGGGAGAGTACGTCGCCCACGCCCGTCTGCAGGAGGTGGAGGAGATTCAGTCGCGCCACCGACGATTGAGTCATCTCGTCTTGTTCGGACTTGCGGGCTCTGCCTTTCCCTCTGACTGACAAGCCTATAAAAAGCAGCGGCAGACTCCGCTGCGACAGAGACTACGTTAGACGCCGTAAAGACGATGCCAGACACCAGCTGTGTGAGAGAGTCAGTATGCTCTCCGGGTCAGCTTCTTTGCCCGTTCCGTCATGATGCTGTATTAAACGTGGTTTTGTCTTTGCTGGGACCGTTGATGCCGTCCGCCAAGCCACGGAGCCGCCAGGCCAACGCTACCGAGGGGCCGCGACCCGCATGTAACAACGGGTGTCAGCGGTGGGATGAGCCACGCGAGCCCCAAATCTAACTGGTGGCAGCGGTGGGATACTCAGGCGCGACCCAAATCTAATAAGGGGTTTTACATGAGGTGTGCTGGCAGCACCAGCGTGATGGTTGTGACCTAAGGCCTAAAAACAGACCAAAAAGTATGCAGCTGTAATTTGTAAGGCTTTGTGAGCATTCAAAAATTTAAAATTGAGAGTTGAACATGCTTGCATTTTATTTGTAAAATGAATTATATAATGCGTGTTCACAATTATTGGAAACAATTTGAATATATAGCCAATATTTCAAATGATTTCTAATTGGCAGTGTTCAAAAAAGGTGTGCTTAAGTTTCCTTGGACAATGTTTCGAAAGAGATGCTCACTCCTATACTGCACAGCATGCTGTCGCAATAGGCTTGCTGCAATGCGTTTGCAATGGTTTGCTGCTGCAATTGGTTTGCTTGGCAACAAAGCCCATTTCACATACCACCTTGATTATGCCCATCGATAGTTCAAAAAATCTGCCAACACTCCAGTGCTCTGATTATTTATAAGCAATATCTGACGCTCTGTCCAGGGCACCATGGCTCATACGTTACTCTTGCTGATCTCATCTGTAGAAATGTGGCGCTAGTTTTTTATTCAGTACAAAATGGTAATTTTCTTCTCTTTCACAGATGGTAATATATTTCACTGATAAAATGATGTCATATTATGTTGGATATCACGTAGTTGATGTGAGCGTTGCAACTTTCGGCAGCTAAGTATAACTATAGTTCTCGTGCTGCACTGCAGTATCACTGCTAGAACTGTGTTAGTTCGAATGACTCTTGTGCAAACATTGCATCTTCATATTTCAATTCAGCTGTTTCGCTGCTTAATTTAGTGTTAGCCTGAATTATCCACTTTTGGTGTACCATATTTCTAGTGTACACCGGCATTGATTCTAAGTTCTCACCTAAAATTTGAAGGCCTGGAAACAAAAACTTCGAGTGTTACGCCTCAAAAAATAAGAAAATTGGGGACAGCTACAAACCACGAAATATGTTTAATTCATACTAGCCTGCCCTTGTTTCCTCACTGTCGTCGGACCTCCTTTGCATTATTCTGCATAAAGTCTGAATGAGTGTGCAACCAAGTCTTCCGTAGTACCATCTAAGGCTGTAGCAATCCGGCTCACTATTACTACTAGTAACACGGAATGGATGTAGGTTGTTAGCGTTAGCTCCTGGGTATCAATGAGTAAGTCTACATAAGACTTTATCAGCCCATTCTTAAAACGTTTGTTGATGCAAACATCAAGAGCACTGTGTAGCTGGCCTGGCATGCCACCATGTATGATTCTGTCTGTACCAGTTTTGGTTACCGTAACTTTGTTGGTTAGGTGCCTGTCATAAGAATCGGGTGCTAGAAAAAAGGCATGGGTCTGCATGTCCTACGCATGTAACAGCACATGAATTAAGCAGTGAGAAATGTTACAAAGTTGCAGTCCAACCTAAAACATAACTGTCAAGTACTTTAAAGCACTGTTCATACCATTTACTACTAGAAGTAGTAATAGGCACAGTGCTGTCTACTGACCAAGTGTTGTTGGGAGCACAATATATGGGCTATATTTGCAGTTTGAGTTGTTGCAGTGTATGATAAATTTTATGTGTAAATCCTCGAATCTAAATTGGCCTAAGAGCTTCTCTATCTCGTGCTTTTAAAAACCCATCGCCTGCAGATTAATGTCTTGGTTAGTACGTTTGCTTGGCATTGTAGAGAGGCCTGACAGGATACCCATTGGAAAGCTGCCACATATTAGCGATGTCATTTTTTGTCCTTAATTTTTAGCTGAACAATGTGGTCACAACTGTTGTGTATTTGTTGCTTGCCACATTAGAAGCAACATTTTGAATTATGGGGTTTAACTTTCCAAAGTGACTCAAGCTATGAGAAACGCAGCAGTAAAATTTGCGACACAGCTTTTTTTTAGTAGTGCAAATCTTGCCGAACTTTCAGCATTAACCTCCGAAACTGCATATATGTATACCTTGCGGATGACACGCTGTGTGATGCGGCTGCTTTTTGCTGCATATGCTTTGCAGTGAACACTGTCATGCTCCGTGCTGGTCGGCCTTAACGCATGGTTTCAGGAGCATTTTTTTTTCTCTAAAAACAATTTCTATGATATAACTGTTTATTGTCCAGCCGTGAGTACAAAATTACATGAAAAAATAAATAGCTTTCATATTTCAAAGCAATCCCTCTACCATGTAAGGTATTGTTAGCAGCAAAAGTTTATGGCACGTGTGTTCTTTGAAAGCCATTTATTGTGCCGTGGATGGCACAAAAGCAAGTGTTCTTATTTAAAGGAGGAGACCCATTACTGAAGTGACTATGATGAAATAATTTATTTTACACCTCCATCCCGGGAACTTTTCCTACCTATAGCATTTTCTTTTTAAAGCAACTGTAGTTATCTTCAGCTATTTGTTAAGAGTTTTGGCAGTTTGGCAGCAGTGCGTGCGGGTTTCACAACGCTCACCCAAGTTCTTTCTCGTACAGGTGCAGAGCGCATACTTTCTTCGGCACGATCCGTTGGCTTCTGCATGGGTACAAGCTGCGCTGGAAAAGAACGTGCCTGACAAGCTAAAGCGTCGATTGCGACGAGCATCACTGCACCGTTATCCTCCGGGATTAGCTGGTGAACGTCGACGTTGCCGCGCCTGCGCTGTGTCCTGCCAAACCAGAGACCGCGCCTACATATGCGGACTGCTTTCACGTGCTTTACTCAGTTTGGCAGCAATGCGTGCGGGTTTCACAACGCTCACCCAAGTTCTTTCTCGTACAGGTGAGGACCATTCTTCCTCATTTTTTATTATCTTACTGTTGTTGCGCGCACTGCTGCCAAAGAACAGTCCTAGTGTTTTCAATTTGTTGTTTGTGATGTCAAACGTGAAGGAGCTTAGTAAGACGCTTGATGATTTCAAACGGGAGATTCGTGCTGAACTTCGTTCCTTCAAACAGAGTGTAGAATATTGCAGTTATTCTTGTGACAGTGTCAACACACTCTCCGCAGAAATAAAGGCTCTACATGAGGAACTTGCCGCAACGCGCAACTGCAACCAAGAACTCGCTGCAGAAAATCAGAAACTGCACATGCGAATCACAAAATTGGAACAGTACTCACGGGCCAATAACCTCGAAATTAAGGGTGTGCCTGATAGCGGAGATGTTTTCGACATTGTGCAGAAGGTTTGTGAAAAGGTAGGGGAGCAGGTAACCCAGGAAGATGTTGACATTTGCCACAGAGTACCAACCAACAAATCTAATGAAAAGAACATTGTTGTACGCTTTGTGCGACGTGACAAGCGAAATGCTGTATTAGCTAAAGCCAGGAAGGCACGTTTTTCCGCTACAGACATTTGTTTCGAAACAGATGCTTCTGTTTTTGTCCATGAGCACCTGACTAGGCAACTCAAACAGCTTTTGGGAGCCGCAGTAGCACAGAAACGAAACGCAGGATCGAAATTTGTTTGGACACAGGGCGGAAAAATTTGCGCAAGGAAGACAGATTCATCAGATATGGTAAGAATCACCTGCCAGGAAGATTTGAGCAAAATGCAATAGGACTTAAAATGCTTTTTAAACTCCCTTTCGTGCAAACAGCGATATGGCACCAGAGTGTAAATACTATGAACCTGGCAATTTCAACGAAGCACTGAAAGTGCCGTCCCACTACTTCAGGGCATTCCACCTAAATGCTCGAAGCATTAAAAATAAAATGGACGATCTGCGCATGTTCTTTGATGACCTACGGGATAAATTTGATGCGATATTATTCACAGAATCCTGGCTTTCTCTTACTGATAGTCCACCGACAATACCAGATTGTATTTATCACGGCATCGTGCGGCCCGCAAACAGAGGTGGTGGAATTGCTATGCTCATCAAAGCCACAATTGTCTGTGAAGTTGTCAGCGAATTGACATGTATTACACCAAATATTGAGTGCTTTGTGGTACGGTTAAAAAATATTCTTATAGCAGCTGTCTATAGGCCACCATTAGGATATAAGTCCCAATTTTTTGAATTCATGGAAACTTTGCTGTCAAGCCTCCATTCAATGCAAGGAGCCTTCTTAGTTATGGGCGATGTGAATATCAATATGCTTGGCGAAGATTCATCTTCTGAACGCCTAGAAACGATACTTCGCACTTTCGCTTGTTCAAATATAATTTCTTTGCCTACCCGTGTTACCGATACCAGTGCCACACTTCTAGACATCTGCATCACCTAAGTACCTTGTGACCAGTGCTTATCAGGTGTGCTTTCCCTTGATATCAGTGACCACCTCCTGATTTTTGCATGTTTGCCGACAGTGATCGTCAAGCAGAAAGTCATTTTTAGCTCTACTTATCGGGATATTAGCTCTGCTTCGCTAGAGAAATATTACACTGAAATAGAAAATATTCAATGGGAAAGTGTCTACGCCAAATGCGATCCTAGTCAAGCATACAGTCGTTTCCTGGGTATATTCGAGGCCTGCTATGAGAAACATTTTCCCTTGGTGCACAAGTCTAACCGAAGAAAAAAAATACGCAGGCCTTGGACTACGACTACCCTGCATAAGAGAATAAAAGTAAAAAACAAAATGTACCATTCTTTCCTCCGATCACGTGACACTATCCTACTAAAACAATACAAGACATTCCGTAATAAATTAAATGCTGATTTAAGGACTGCAAAAACGTACTACTATCAGTGTCTGTTTGGTAAGATATACAACATTCCAAGAAAGCTATGGCAGGAAGTCAGTAATTTGACCAATAACCTTAAAGCTAAGTGTCCTCTTAATATTGCAGCTTTTGCTGATGGGAAGACTGATATAGAGGCGTTTGACACAATGAATGAGTTTTTTTGCTAATGTTGGCGAATACGTTTCCCCAAACAGAGACTGTACTAATTCGTTTTCGAGACTTCGCCCGAGGCTTTAGAATTCAGTTATGCTCTCCCCAGTTACTTCCCAAGAAGTCGTCAGCTTCATGGCCAGAATTCGAAAGAATGTCGCGGCTGGACTAGATGCCGTGAGCAGTGCCCCTATTAAACATGTAGCACCTATTATAGCCAAACCACTAGCATTTATAATCAATCAAATGTTTGAAACTGGTATATTTCCTTCTGACCTTAAACAAGCGCGTATAACCCCGGTCCACAAAGGTGGAAGTGTTGGTGATATATCAAACTATCGCCCAATATCCGTTTTGCCCATATTTTCTAAGGTTTTTGAGAATGTTATTAATGCTCAACTTACAAATTTTCTTACTAAATACCATGCTATCAGTGAATCGCAGTACGGCTTCCAGAAAGGAATATCAGTTGAAATGGCCTTATTACAAATCAAAGATGAAATACTTAAAAATATGGACAGCAAAAAATTCACTGTAGGTTTTGTAATAGGACGTTTATTGACGCTCAGATGGAGAGCTGTGAGGACAGGACCTTGCAACGGCGAGCCCAGCGTACTTCTTCTTTATCTTCGTCGCACAACGCACAGGTGCATGTCGATGGCTGAAGTGCTGACTATCACAGTACATTTTCCCTCCGGGTAAAAAAAAGGAGCCATCCTGGCGACTTATGGCGCGGAAAGCACAGCGGGGTCATAGAATGGCTTCAATCGGTTCACGTGAACTGTTTCACGACCACGGCGACGCAAGTCCGCAGAGGGCGTGACGGGCTCAACTACGTAGTTGACTGCAGATGTTTGCTGGAGGACCCTATATGGCCCGTGGTAGCGAGCAAGAAACTTCTTTTAAAGGCCAGGGGTTGTGGAGGGCACCCAGAGCCACACCAGTGTGTTCGGGAGATATGACGAAGCTTCGCCGGTATCACGGAGGTATTTTTGTTGCCACTGATTTTCTGTTGTGAGAGAGCGAGCGAGCTGACGGCAT
Source organism: Amblyomma maculatum (assembly GCF_055883805.1). Lineage (NCBI taxonomy): Eukaryota > Metazoa > Arthropoda > Arachnida > Ixodida > Ixodidae > Amblyomma > Amblyomma maculatum. The sequence goes on from NC_139344.1 coordinate 506,973,578, forward strand.
TCTTCTGCGTACGTGACGGCATCGGATAGCGGGGAAGATTCGGAAACGTCAGGGCGGTAGGGAAAAAGTGTGTCCATAGTACAGGGTGGCTCGCGCCCGTAAAGGAGAAAGAATGGAGAGAATCCAGTAGTCGCCTGTGTCGCGGTATTATATGCGTAAGTAACAAACGGTAGAACTTGGTCCCAATTGGAATGGTCGGTGTTCACGTACATAGCCAGCATGTCACCGAGAGTGCGGTTAAAACGTTCTGTCAGTCCATTCGTCTGAGGGTGGTACGAGGTAGCGGTGCGGTGTATGATGCGGCATTCTTTCAGGAGAGCCTCAAGAGCGTCTGATAAGAAAACGCGTCCGCGGTCACTGAGCAGTTCGCGAGGGGCACCATGGCGAAGAACCAGGTTTTTCAGAATAAAGGCAGCCACGTCGCGTGCGGAAGCAGAGGGCAATGATGATGTCTCAGTGTAGCGGGTTAGATGATCCACTGCCACGATAATCCAGCGGTTGCCAGCTGAAGTTGTAGGAAGGGGACCGTATAGATCTATGCCGACACGATCAAACGGACGGGCAGGACACGGCAACGGCTGCAACGAAGCAGGGGACTTGAGAGGAGTTTTTCGGCGTTGGCAAGACTGGCAAGAGCGGACAAAATGGCGGACAAAGCGGTACATTCCACGCCAGAAGAAGCGTAGACGCAAGCGCGTGTAGGTTTTCAACACTCCGCCGTGGGCGCACTGGGGATCAGTATGGAAAGCAGCACAAATTTCGGCGCGGAGATGACGGGGGATGACTAAAAGCCACTTCCTTCCGTCGTGAAGATAATTGCGGCGATAGAGCAGCCCGTCACGAATTGAAAAATGGTGAGCTTGGCGGGCAAGCGCCCGAGACAATCGACCTGGAGAGTGACTTGAAAGAAAGTCCAGAAGTGTAGATATCCACGGGTCGCGCCGCTGCTCCGTGGCCATGTCGATAGTGGCAAGCGAAGACAAATCGCAGGCGCAGATCTCATCAGACAACGAAGAGGGAGGCAGCGGTGAGCGCGAAAGAGCGTCCGCGTCAGTATGCTTGAGGCCTGAGCGATATATGACACGAATGTCATACTCTTGGAGGCGAAGAGCCCAGCGAGCAAGGCGGCCGGACGGGTCCTTGAGGGACGCCAGCCAGCACAGAGCGTGATGATCAGTGACCACATAAAATGGTCGGCCATAGACATACGGACGGAATTTGCCGATGGCCCAAATAATGGCCAAGCATTCTCTTTCTCTAACAGAATAATTGGACTCTGCCTTGGTCAAGGTGCGGCTTGCGTACGCCACCACATAGTCTCGGATACCAGGTTTGCGTTGGGTGAGAACGGCGCCTATCCCAATACCGCTAGCGTCAGTGTGAATCTCAGTTGGCGCATTCGGGTCGAAGTGGCGGAGGATGGGAGGCGAAACTAAAAGACGGCGTAAAGTGTTGAAGGCGTCATCACAAGCAGGTGTCCATGCGCAGAGGTCGGAGCTGCCGGAGAGGAGCTGGATGAGAGGAGCAATAATAGAGGCGAAATTTAAGATGAAGCGGCGAAAGTAGGAGCACAGGCCGATGAAACTTCGTAGCTGCTTCAGTGATTTTGGGCGTGGGAATTCGGCAACTGCACGAAGTTTGGTGGGATCGGGAAGAATGCCATCCTTAGAAACGACATGACCTAGAATTGTTAGTCGGCGAGCAGCAAAGCGGCACTTCTTCAGATTCAGTTGGAGGCCGGCGGTAGCGAGACAAGTGAGAACGTCCTTCAGTCGGAGCAGGTGGGATTGAAAATCGGTAGAAAAGACTACGATATCATCGAGATAGCAAAGACAGGTTCGCCACTTGAATCCACGAAGCACAGTGTCCATGAGGCGTTCAAATGTGGCCGGGGCGTTGCAAAGCCCAAAGGGCATGACGTTGAATTCATATAATCCATCTGGTGTGATGAAGGCAGTTTTAGAGCGGTCAGCGTCAGCCATTGGCACCTGCCAGTAGCCAGATCGTAAATCCAACGAGGAGAAAAACTCGGCGCCCTGCAAGCAGTCTAGTGCGTCATCGATGCGTGGCAGAGGATAGACGTCCTTGCGCGTGATCTTGTTGAGCCGGCGGTAGTCGACACAAAACCGGAAGGAGCCATCTTTCTTAGGTACCAACACAACTGGAGACGCCCAGGGACTGTGGGATGGCTGAATGACACCACGACGGAGCATGTCGTCTACATGATCAGCAATTACTTGGCGCTCCGAAGCCGACACGCGATAGGGGCGCTGGCGCAAAGGTGCAGTTTTACCGGTGTCGATGGTGTGCTCTACGACAGACGCGCGGCCCAAGTCAGTTTGAGGAAAGTCGAATGAAGAAGCGAAGTTCTGCAAGAGGGCGACAAGTTGATCACGTTGCGCAAGTGGAAGATCAGCATCAATAGCATGTTGGAAAACGTCGGAGGGCGTCGAAGCGGTCGCAACATCGCAAGAGCAGACTAACGTCGAAGGAGGGGGTTGAGTCAGCAAGAGTGGTGATATGACTGGGATCAAGCTCTTCAAGACGTCCAATGCATTCGCCACGGAGCAGGACTGCTGGGCAAGAAAATGGGTTCGAGGCGAAAAGTGCACTCTTGCCGTCTTGAATTTCGAGAACTGCGAACGGAAAAAGGAGGTAGGGATGACGGGAGGTGGCTTCGGAAGGTGTAAAAATCGCAGTCAAAGGAGTTACCCACTCAAAAGACAGTGGTACGAGGGCAGCAGAGAACGGAGGAATGTCGGTGTCATGGGCGACGAGAAGTTTTGCAGTGCGGGGAGGGGTATCACAGAAGGGGGCATCACAGAGGGGGGCGAAGGCAATTTGCGCACGAGCACAGTCAATAACGGCTTGATGAGTCGATAGAAAATTGTATCCGAGGATGATATCATGCGAGCAGTTCGGTAGAACAATAAACTCGATGGGGTACAAGACGTCTTGAATGAGCACACGGGCTGTGCAAGATGCGGAGGGGTGAATGTGCTGTGATGAGGCGGTGCGGAGCGAAAAGTCGGAAATCGGAGTGGTCACTTTGCGAATTCGACGGCAGAGCTGCACCGGTATCGACGAGAGCGAGAACTGTGGCGCCTTCTACAGAAACTTTGATAACATTAGCGGGACGACATGGAGGACTTGAGGAATTCGAAACAAGCGCAGTTCTTGCCCCCGGAACTGCGACTGTTAGTTTCCCTCAACGGTGCTGGTAGAACGTCGCAGCATTGGAGAAAGCGATCGGCGCCGAGGAGAATGTGATCGACGAGTGGTATAGGTTTGGCGATCTTGTGGGACAAATTGAGAACCGGGCGGAATCATTTGCGAGCGTGAGTCGGTATCGTACGGGTAAAGTGAAGGTTGGAGGCGCTGGCGACAAAGGCGCGCAACATGGCCCGGCCGACCGCAGGCATAGCAAATCGGAAGGTTTCATAGGATGTGGGCGGAACCTTGAGGGTGGGGCTTGAAACGAAGGCTCAGCATGCGGCGGTGAACGGTAGGCAGGGACCTGCACATAAGAGCCAGACGTGGGCGAAGGTGGTGGCCTAGCCGTTACTTGGGCATACGTGAGAGGTGCCGTCACAGGCGGCACCACGGGGTTGGACGGCAAGACATCAGCGACGTGTTCTTGCACGACACGGGGTATAGCAGGGGCCAAAGATGGAGCCAGTTCAGGAACGAGGCGGCCCGAGTCTTGAAAATGGGGAAGGAATGAGATTTGACGTGCGACCTCTTCACGGATAAAATCTTTGATCTCTTGATTCAGCGGGCTCCCTTCAGAAGTTGGCGAACCACCCAGGGCTAATGCGGATACGCCTTCGTCGCACACACTGGAGCGGCGCCTAGAAGCGCGCCGCTTGCGGAGCTCGTCGTAGCTCTGGCAAAGCTTCACGAGTTCACTAACGCTGGTGCGATCTTTCGCTACCAGCATCTGGAAGGCGTCCTCAGAAATGCCCTCGAGGATATAGCGAATTTTGTTTGCTTCCGGCATGGCCGGGTCGACTCGTTTGCAGAGATCAAAGACGTCTTCTATGTAGCTGGTAAAGGTCTCATCAGCGCGCTGAACACGATCGTGTAAACGTTGTTCGGCACGAAGCTTACGCACTGCCGGGCGGCCGAACACTTCCGCGAAATTCTTTTTAAATGTCGACCAAGATGACAGGTCAGCCTCATGGTTGCGAAACCAGAGGTTTGCCACGTCCGTCAGATAGAATATGACGTTACTGAGCTTGTATGAGTCATCCCACTTGTTGTAGCTGCTTACTCTTTCAAACGATGACAGCCAGTCGTCGACATCTTGATCGGCCGTGCCGCTGAACAGGCAAGGGTCACGCTGGCGCACGACGCCAGCACACATGATCGTGGGTGGAACGGCCGGCAGCGTCGAAGTGGACTCGTCTTGCATGGCGGTCGTAGAGGGCAGTGTACGGCTTCGCAGTTCCAGTTTGGGTGGGATCGTTTCCGGCACCTCCACCAATTGTAATAGGACGTTTATTGACGCTCAGATGGAGAGCTGTGAGGACAGGACCTTGCAACGGCGAGCCCAGCGTACTTCTTCTTTATCTTCGTCGCACAACGCACAGGTGCATGTCGATGGCTGAAATGCTGACTATCACAGTACAGTTTATTCATTGACCTCAGAAAAGCATTTGACTGTGTAAACCATAATATATTACTCTCAAAGTTGCAAGATTATGGCATACGTGGTGTTGCTCTTGATCTTATCACAAGTTACCTCTCAGACAGAAAACAGTGTGTAAAAGTGACCTGACTTCTTCGATAACAACAGTAAGACATGGTGTACCTCAGGGATCGATCCTGGGACCTTTGTTGTTCATTTTGTATATTAATAATGTGTGCAATTTGCCTCTTTCACCGAAACTGGTCATGTACGCTGATGACACAAATATTTTTTTCTCCGCACAAACCGTAACCCAATTGAACACTGTCATAAATAGTTATTTGATCAAACGTGAAGAGTGGTTGCATAAAAACAGATTAACCTTGAATGTTAAAAAGACTAAATATATTATTTTCAAGCCTTATAACAAAGCCTGTGACACTGAGCTAGTCCTAGACTTTCAAGGTACAGCGTTGCAGCGTGAAAATTCAGAAAAATTTTTAGGCGTCTGGTTTGAAGAAACCATGTCGTGGAACACACATGTTAGCAAGCTGGCGATAGAATTAAGCAAAGGAGTTGGCTGTCTCTATAAGCTGAGAGAATTACTTCCAGTGAGGCTCAAAAAAGCAATATATTTTGCTAATTTCTACTCTCGTCTTTCATATTGCATTTTAGTTTGGGGAGTTACAACCATCCATAATTATAATAAACTCGAGCGGCTACAAAAAAGGTGCTACGAATTCTTGAAAACTTTTGTGGAAACCCTAGCCAGCTATCTACTGATCCCTTGTTTACTAAACATAGTATGCTTAAAGCAACTAAATTATATGATTACAAACTGTCTCTCTATATGCATAAACGTAACCTTCCCAATGATACCCACCGTCCCTTGCATGCTTACAGCTTACGCAGCGAACTAACGCCAGTGCAACATAAACGTACAAATTATGGCCGGGCCACTCTTGACTACCGCATACCATCACTTTATAATAAACTTAAAGCCCACATTGACTTTACTGCCCCGCTTAACACATTTAGACACGAATTAACAAATTTTATGATGAGGCAATGAATAAATACTGCGATGTTCATATTCATTTTTGATATCTGATGTGTGTATAATTCTTTTGATTTTGATCTCATGTACATATCTATTTTTTGACTGTGTTGTGAAATCCTCTGCGAGATGCTGCCTGTAGGCCCCCAGGGCCCAGTCAAGCTGTCTGTGACAGCTTTTTCCCTGGGGGCCCCCAACTTGTAGGTTGGAAATAAAGTGGATTTGGATTTGGGACTGTAATTTCTCTTAAAAGCAAGCACTTTCTTAATACCATGCTCATTTACATGTAAATAAAAACTAGCTCGCATGGTTACTGGTTAATATGCATGGACACCGAGCCAGATGAATGCAGCTCAATTTCCGCCTCAGCGGCAGGATTCCGATGAAGGAAAAACACAAAGTACAATCGTATACCATGCGATGTCAAGGCACATTGAGAAACTAGGTGGTCTGCATTAATCCGGAGCTCTCGATTGTGGCATTTCTTATTCAATTGTGTCACTGTCAGTCTTCGACGGCTTAACCTAAAATTGCTTCAGAAATAGATACCCCGTGGCTTATCAGTTTTTATTTTCGTTCCCCATTCTCAGGTGTAAAAATTCACATTGTAGCTTACTCACTACTTTCCTCGCGTCCCTCATATAGCTTGGAATGAACAAGAATGTCACCTATGATTTCTTATCTCTTTGTTGTGCAGATGAACATAGGCGGCGGCGTGCTCGTTGACAACGTTGGAGAGACCCCATACACTGCAGAGGTGTGCCCACGAAGTTTGCCAGAGCCCTTATGTGAGTGATTTTCAACAGAGAAGAGATGGATGGAAAAATCCCTTTTCGGGAAGTGATGTAACGTCAACAAGAGCCTCGCAATTAAGGAGGTGATGGATCCTGTGCATGTGAATGCACTCATTTGTAGGTACTACCATTCGTGCTTAGTACATATTACGAAGCTTTGTTCTTACTTTTGTTGTATACAGTCGAATTGGCAGAGATATGTATTTAGTGTTTTCCAGCAAGCCAAAACTGTGATAGTTGTGAAGTGCATTGAAATGGCCTTAGAATATGAGATTTTTCAGTCCCAACAGGAATGCAAAAAGTGAAAAGTGACAAAGAGCTGCACTTACTACCAGCTGATTTGACTTCATTGCTGCGCGGCCGTAGCGCTGAGGTGTGCCCAGAGGCAAAGCCTACGCGTTGCTGCATTCCCATAAAAACGAGTAATCTGCACCAGGCTTGCGCCAAAAAGTCGATATTTCTGTAAGAATGGAATGCTCGGGCACAGTGTAATCCTGCATCTGCGCGGGGGACTTTAGCCAGAAACCTACTTTTGATCAGTTCTTAGGTACTTATTATGTCTTTATGGGCGGGAATCGAAGCGGCTGGACCTGCTATCAGCACGCATATGAAAAGGGAAGTGACACAGGCTGCAGCACTCGAGTATTTACTGTGGTCATCCCCACAGTGGCTTTCGTAAAGCTTCATAAATGGCAGCCGTGTTAACCAAAATTTCGGCCGTGGTGTCGTCAATTGACACCGCAAAAGAAATGTTACACTAGCGCATCAGGAACAGTCGAAAAACTGCTGTAAAATACTGTGATAATTCTTTCCGTTTTTATCGGTGTTACTATAGCCGCGTTTGTGCGAACCTGTGCGTTGTGAGGAGGAAGAAGAGGCGACGGGGTGAGCCATTACTAAAGAAGCAACAGTATAACAAATTGCTAAATTTATATCTCATTAGGCCTTAATTATTTTGCACTGATATTTTTCAAATCCTTTGCCTAATACCTTTCTCAGCTAATACCCACATTTTGAATACTATTGAATATGTATAGGCCCGAAGGGAACAAAATGTAGCGCACCAAGACAAGGACAGAGAAAGAAGACACACACAGCGCTAACTTCCAACTAATGTTTATTCAAGGAATCTTGCCTTGCCTCATGTATGACAGTTTTTCACAACAGTGTAGGCGTCTAGAATGCGCCGGGTACCATTCCCATCTTCTAGTGTCCGTGGCCGAAGGCGTTCTGAAGAAAGTATGCCAGAAAAAAGCGGATGCCAGTCAACAGGCCCCGTGTAAGAAAGAAAAAATTGCCGTCATCCCTTACATTCATAGGCTGTCCCATAATCTCAAAAAAGTTGGCAGCGATCGGGAGTTCGAGTGGCTTTTTCGGCTCCGAATACGTTAAGTCAGGTATGCACTAAAACTTCGTCAGAAGCCAAGAAGGTGATAGGCTGCACAAAGAAACATAAAGAAGAAATTGTTAATTGCATCCAAAATGTAGTCTATCGATACCCCTATCCTGTGGCAAGCAATATATTGGTCAAACGGGCAGATGCCTCAATGATAGGCTTCGTGAGCATGGCCTGGATGTCAGTAACAGGTGTGGTAAAGGTTTGTCGGCTCATTGCCGTGTTTGCAATTGTATTCCTCTTCTCAAAAAAAGTATGGTTTTAAAAGTGCACAAAATCCAGTTAACGCGTGAAATAGTTGAAGCTGAATGGATTACTCTTTTGAAAGATGATTGTATTAGTAACCCTTCTGTCGCGTTGTTGCCAAAGGAGATTGCGTATCTGGTCGATACGACTTGCTAGCGCATGTTCTTTTGGCGCATATGATACGCGGTGGTATAAAACCATGCTTTCTTCCTTGAATAAACATTAGTTGGAAGGGTAGATACTTGGGCTTGTTGGTACATGATCGAAGGGAACAAAATGTAGCGCACCAAGACAAGGAAAGAGAAAGAAGACACACACGGCGCTGTGTGTGTCTTCTTTCTCTGTCCTTGTCTTGGTGCGCTACATTTTGTTCCCTTCGATCATGTACCAACAAGCCCAAGTCTACCCTTCTGTATAGGCCCCTTTAGACCATGTTTGGTGCAGGTGCGATTTTGACACCATTAGGGCTCCACGGTTGTCAGCGGGGACCATCAAGTGATGCTAGGGATTTTTTCTAGAGTGGCTTTGTCTGTATTTTTTTTTGCTGATATATCTATTATTCAAGCTGCTGACATTAATTAATATTTGCGGCAGTCAGACTGATTGTATAGCTGCTGTCCAAAAATAATGAATTGAAATTTTTGCATTCAAATAACACGAATTTTGGAATCGAGTCATGCGCTGATAATAGTAATATATTGGTGAACAACAACATGAAAAATAACAGTGAGGATAGGTTCAGTCTTGAAGTTAAGCTTTTACTGATCATTTGTGCCATTCGCTGCTTCCTATGGACACCGCTAGGAGGCATGGGGAAAACGTGTGGCATGGGGAAAAAGGTTGACAATTGACAGCCGTGTGTTGCGGACGCGTGTTTCATCGCTCCTCCGATTGCACGTGGCTACCGGAAACGGACGGCCTGGCGACAGCGAGAGCTTCCGAAGCGTCAAATAGATGAGTTCTTTCTTTTATTACCTTATTTCGTTTTCAGCTAGTTAGGTTAGGTGCAGCCTAAAGAATAGATTTTATCTCTGTCCTAGCGGCCTGGTTTTTCGTTCCGGCAGCTAGGTTTTCCCAGCGCTCTTCTTTAACTATTGTGTTTAGATAAATAATTTTTTTCTAGGCTATTGGCTTTCTCAGAATTGATTTTAACGCGTGTTTTTTGCTAGCCGTTTCTTGTGTCTTCTTTTGGCAGTTTGTATATTCTGAGAATTCGTAATATAGTTCAGTCGATACATGCTTAAGATGTGCACTCAAAAGAAGGTGAAGTGTACTCAGTGTGAGGCGCAGGTTAATCTCAAGGAAACGCGTTTTGACTCTGTAGGTGAAGCGGAAGGCAGCGACTTTTTGTGTCGGTGTTGCGTGCTGAGTGGGCGCTTAGATAGATTTGATCAAGAAAGGGGCAGTTTAGTGTCTCGTGTGGATGATTTAGAAAAGGAAGTACGTTTGTTAAGGCCAGAGAATCAGAAACTGCTTGGACAGCTTTCTCAAATGGAAAAAAAAAGGCCGACTTTATCCTTGGAACCAACGAGGACGAACATTCCAGTGCGGGCCACGTGGCTGGGACCAGCACTGGCATGGAAGGCGTAAGCAAAGTAGGTCAGGCGGATTTTGCCCTTGGAAACAATGAGGACGAACATTCCAGTGCGGGCAACGTGGCTGGGACCAGCACTGGCATGGAAGGCATAAGAAAAGTAGGTCAGGCTGATCCTAACCGACAGAGCTATTTAGAAGCTTCTACTAAGAAGCCGGAAAGAAAAGGAAGAAGTAAGGAAGAATGAAAATCCCAGAGATAAGGACGCAGATAACCGGAAGCAGGAGCCAACAGTTGGGAGAGGGAGAGAGAAGGCCCGGGTGCTTATCGCCGGAGATTCTAACTTGGGCTGTGGCGACAGTATGTACAGGCTGAACGCATCGAAATAAGGCTACCTTCTGTATTACAGATCTGCCGATAGATTGGAGTGAAGATCGAAGACTGCTCATCGCCGGACAAGCCTGAATTTCCACCGCCAGTCATCACCGCCTACCCTGCATCCCTGCCTCCGGTTTCAGCCAAGTTGGAACGTCATCGCAGACGGAAGCACGTGACATCAAGCAGCGGCGCCTTTAGACACCTATAAAAGAAGGAACCAGAGGTGCTCACGGCATTTGGGCTGTGGCGACGGTACAGGCTGAACGCATCGAAATAAGGCTACCTTCTGTATTACAGGTTTGTAGCAATATTTTTTGGAATCGTTTGTAAGTGGTTTTATTCACGTACTGTCGCCACATTGCCCTTGTCACAAAAAATGAGTTCTGGGGAGGAGGAGTGCTGCTTTGATTGTGGTTTGCCAATCTGTGACGATGCCTTTGTAACACGTAAATAATGCTGTCATTCTTATCACTCGGGAAACTGTGCGGGTATATCTGAGAAAACTTTGAAATCAAACGGCAAAGCAGCTCGAATGCAGTGGCGTTGTCAGCTATGCCGAGGAGCTAAGCAAAAGCCAACTGCTGATAGTGCGCACATCATAGCGATAGCTGAACTGCAAGCTGATGTAAAAGGCATGAAAGACGCTGTTGCTGCCTTGGAAAAAAGCATCCAATAAATATCTGACAAGTATGACACTGTGCTGGCTAAAATCACACAACAGGAAAAAGATATGAAAACAGTTCAAGGGCGTATTGAGAGACTGGAAAAGAACGAATCCTGTGAAGAAATCAAAAGCATTAAAAAAGACATGGATGAGCTGGAATGTCAAAACAGAAAGATGAATCTCGAGATTCATGGTATTAAGCAATCAGAACAGGAAGATCTGCATAAAGCAAACAGTTTTGTTGCATCCCTCGAGCTTCCGGAACCGAATGATAGTGACGTTGTTGCCGTGCATCGTCTGCCCGCAAAAAAAGGCAAAACACCAGGTGTGATTGTTCGCTTCGCTCAGCAGTCTTTGAGGGAACTTTGGTTCGAGAAACGCGAACAGGTAAGAGAGCAGGAATCTTCAACGTATATCCAGGAAAATCTCATGAGACAAGCACGATCACTCCTGTGGCTGACGAAAACTTGGGCGAAAGAAAATGACTTCAAATACGTTTGGCACAGCAGGGGAAAAATCCTTGTAAGGCGTGCAGAAGGCGACTCGGCTATCCTTGTAAAATCTGAGGAGGACTTGACTGCTCTTACTTACGTTTAAACAGCTTTGGTAAACTGCTTTCTTTCCTTCTATGTTCACTACTCCTAACGACCTACGTAAGCATCTTGGCAAAAAATATTTATCCGGAATCAAGTTTTTCGCATAAATGCTCAGTCTGCTAAAAATAAGCAAGTACCACTTGAAGTACTTTTTTGGACAGATCAGTTTTAATTTCGATATGATAATGCTTAGCAAAACATGGCATACCGATGAATGTGTTTTTACTTTGCCAGGTTACAACGTCTTCTATTTAAATCGCCCCACACGACAGGGTGGTGGAGTGTCATTACTGGTAAAAACGCCTACAAATGCGATATCATTGAATCACTCACTCGTTCCGACAGTGACTGTGAAATGCTGTCAGTTGTACAAGCGGCTATCTTGTTACAGTACTTTACCGTCCTCCGAGCTCGAACATTCCAAACTTTCTAAACAGTATACAATGTATTTTTGAATACAGTAGAAAAAACAAATTGAAAATAGTTTGTGGCGGCGACATAAATATTGATATGCTCGTAAATTCTTCAATAGCAAATGAAACGAAATGGTTGTTCGAAAGTTATGGGTTAACGAATGCTATAACTATGCCTACAAGAATAACTACTCTGTCCGAAACCTTAATCGATGTCTTTCTTACCAGTTTTACTGCAGCAAACACAAAATCTGGCGTTTTGCCTTGTGATGTCAGTGGCCATCTTCCAATTTTCATGTCGATTCTAGATCACTTTGACGAACAAAAAACTCCTAGATTAGTGCAAAGCATTTCACCACATAGTCTTGAAAGCTTTCGACTGGAACTAATAAACTTGACCTGGACTGACGTGTTTAGTACTACTGATGCAAATGTTGCATTTGACAGATTTCTAAATAAATTCGAAATCACTTATGCAAAACATTTTCCCTCAAAACAGTACAAAATATTACGAAAAGTTCGAAAACCGTGGATCAATAAAGATCTGATTAAGAAAATTAAGATTAATTATTCCATGTATGCTAAATTCCTTACCGACCGTGACCCAGAGCAACTAAAAGAATTTAGGCAATACCGCAATCGTCTTAATAAGGAAATCAAACGCGCAAGGATAGACTATTCCAACAGTGTTTTTATAAAAGCTTCAGAAACAACAACATGGAAGAAGACAAACACGTTGTTTGAAACTGGTAAGCCCCAAACTTTAATCACGGAACTACATATTCAAGGAAGAACCATAAATGGAACAGAACTGGCAAATGCTTTCAATGATTACTTAGTTAACTTGACCTTTTCAGCGGCCGTCGACGACAATGCACTCTGTACGATGCAAACGTGTTCGCAATCAGTTTTCTTGAACCCTGTTACAGAATTAGAGGTACAAGCAGTAATTGAGAAATTAAGAAATAAATCTGCTTGTGACTTCTCCGACATCCAATTTCGTCCAGTAAAAATTGTGGCGGTCATTATTGCCGGTCCGTTAATCTACATATTTAATCTTTGTTTCAATGTCGGCATCTTTCCTCGTGAGATGCAGGTTTCCAAAGTCCACATACTTTACAAAAAAGGAGATAGAAATAATCTAGATAATTACCGGCCAATTTCCATATTGCCCATTTTCTCAAAAGTTTTAGAGAGTGTTCTTCTTGCTCGTTTGGTGTCATTTACAGATAAGCACAATATAATACATGACTCGCAATTTGGATTCCGAAAAAATCGCTGTACAGAACTTGCTCTGCTAAACCAAAAGGAATACATCCTTCAGAACTTTGAACAAAACAAGTACGTCTTAGGAATATTTGTAGATTTTAGTAAGGCTTTTGATTCCCTAAATCGAAACTTATTGCTGAAGAAGTTAAAGCTATATGGTGTACGTGGCCTCGTTCTTAATATGAAGAAGTCTTACTTTGAAAACCGTAAACAATACGTATCTTTGAATAACTGTTCTTCACTGACTAAACCAACATCATTTGGTGTCCCACAAGGAAGTATTTTAGGGCCTTTTCTCTTTAACATTTTCATAAATGATATAATACAAATCGATCAGTCCGTAAAATACGTAATTTATGCTGATGATACCAGCTTGTTTATTGCAGATAGTGACAGTGAAGCCCTTTTCCGCAGTGGGAATCAAGTTTTATTTAAGCTAACCGACTGGTCACTCTGTAATGGATTAACTATTGCCGCGAAACCTTCAAAACTGTATTTGTTGTTTTTAACAGCCGCCGGCATACGGCCTTATCACTCTGATTCTGGATCGCGTAGCAGTTCCGTATTCTTTGTTTGTTAATGCTCGATGTCGCGAGTCACACCTTTATCAGTTTTCGTTGTAGCGCAAAATGCACCGAGATCTATCTCGAAGATTCCGGCCACTCGTGTGTCTTTCCACAATGTTCCAGCCCGTGCTGGTAGCTGTTTGCGACGTCATCCAGATTGTTCTGAGCAGCCTTTAAATTGAGCGTTGACGAGTGTGACGGGCATTCTTTGTCCGATGAACGACGAGCACGTTTGTTGCTATCGCCGCCGCCGAGTTGCTTAGTTCTTTTGCGGGAGCAAGTCAGCCCCAATAAAGAGTTAATTTCAGTATCATCAAGCCTGTGTCTTCTTTTGGTGTCAACGGCCTTGTCACCACTACGTGACATGTGGTGGAGGTGCTGCCTTTGATCCTTCAAGTGAAGACCCCAGCCTTGTTCCTGTCGCCCTGGAAAACCAGCCTACAGGTAACCGAGCCAGCCGCCGACTCCAAGGCCTACAACCTGAACACGGTCTGCTGCCTGACCCCCTTCAATCTCTGAAGGCATCGACGCTGACAATGGCCCAGCCTACAGCACCGGTTGTTTTCGTCAAACACCGTGAGCCCCCCTGCTTCCATGGACGACCGGATGAAGATGCGGGAGACTGGATGGACCTTTTCCACCGTGTGGCAGAATTCAACGGTTGGAACGACGCTGCGAAACTCAGACAGGTCCACTTTGTTCTTCAAGGACATGCCAGAGTTTGGTTTGAAAATCACGAGAATTCTTTCAAGGATTGGGAGATATTCAAAGCACAGTTCTTGATGGCTTTTACAAGTTCTGTTCGAAAAGGAAGAACCCAGGCCCTCCTCCAGTCAAGAATTCAACTACCAAACGAGCCCGTCCTGGCCTACGCAGAGGAGATGAAACGCCTGTTTCGCCGCGCCGAACATGACCGAAGGTGAGAGAGTGAAATTACAAATGCGAGGCGTTAGAGTCGCTTTTTGCGGGGCTTGTCCCGAACCCGCAGAGAACTGTGGAAGAATTTGAAAGTGAAGCATCGCCAATCGAGAAGACATTGCACACCCGGATGCGCCACTACGAGCGACCACTTCAACCAGACTACTCATGCCACTACCTCAACGCATCTGCAAGCGGAGAGAACCTTCGGGACCTCATCCGGGAGATCGTGCGAGAGGAGCTCCGCCGAATGCTGCCATCATCGCAACAAACCCAGGTGGCGACGCTCGCGGACGTCGTCCGTGAAGAAGTTCAGCAGGCGCCGGGCGTTCCTAAGGCGATGGCTCCGGAGCATGAATCAGCAGCGATGAACTATGCAGCTGCGTTATGTCGTCCTGCACCCCGACGCGACCTCCCAAGCCGACGCGACCTTCAAAGCCCTCGTCGCTACCATCCTGCTTCCGAAAGCCGCCCCTTGGCCCCGCCCGCCAAGCCTACCAACAACCCCCAAGCCCCAGGAAGTGCGACGCCTGGAGAACAGCAAACAACCGGCCATTATACTTCCACTGCGGTGAGGCCGGCCACATTCTGCGCCACTGCCCGTACCGACGAATCGGTCTCCGCGGATTTGCAGTCGATGCTCCACGACCACGCCCAGGTGAACGACCGCACGAAATCGACATCTGCGTAGCGGTGCGATTGCGCTACCAAGCCGTCGGTTCAAGTCTCCATCGCCGTACAGGGCCCGCTTTGCGTCGCCAGGGCGTAACTACAATGAAAGTGTGCGCGGAAGGTCTCCAAGCCCGCGCAGGGGAAACTAAATAGAGCAACCTTTGGAGGTGAGGTTGCTCAACGGCCAAATTACGAACATTCTCCGCCGCCGACGACCACTAACGACGACGCAGCTATTTCACCGCCTCTCCACACGACAACATCGATGACAACACGACCAGAGTGCAAGCCGACACCGCCGCCCAGCGAAGTAACAACGGTATGCCCCGGCCACGACCTGAAAAAACGACGGAGCCGAGATCGGACACCAAGGCCCACGTGCAATGCGAGGACGCGAGCAAGTCACCTTGAAGTTGATATCGACGGTCGCAGAGTCACTGCCTAGTAGACACCGGAGCTGACTATTCAGTCATCAGTGGATCGTTAGCCTCCCAGCTCAGGAAAGTTGCGACCGTTTGGGAGGGCCCGCTAATTCGCACCGCAGGCGGCAACCTGATTTCTCCATCGGGACGATGTACTGCAAGAATAACCGTAAATGGGCGTACGTACCCTACTAGCTTTCTGGTCTTGCAGCAGTGCTCCCGCGACGTGATTTTAGGCATGGACTTCCTAAATGAACATAGGGCAATCATCGACCTGCGATCCAAGCTCGTCAAGCTCTCTGCAGACAAAGCCATTCCTGCTACGACGACGTCGACGCAACACGTCGCTCTAAACGTCCTCGACGGAGAATTGACCATGCCGCCCCGATCAAGCGTCGCAGTCTGCGTAGGTAGCGCAAATATCGAAACCGCTGAAGGCATCGTCGAAGGAAATATCCAAATTCTCTTAGAACGAGGTGTCGGCATCGCAAGAGGCATCGCGAAATTCCGGAGAGGCTAAGCTCAGGTGCTGGTAACCAACTTCACCGAAGAATACCGGCATCTCAACAAGGGCACAACGATCGCTTTTCTCGACGAATTTGCGGACCTCAAAGATGTATTCACCCTCCACGACCAAACGCTGAAAAGCGCGCCGGACCAATTCCGTCAGCCCACATTTGACATCAACCCGGTATTGACCCACAGCAGGAGATATCAGATTCTGAGTCTTCTTCGAAGCTACGGGGGGTGCTTCTCGTCATCATCGAAGGTACGACAAACACCACTGGCCAAGGACCGCATTATAACGGACGAACACGCCCGACCTCTGCACCAAAGCCCCTATCGTGCATCGCCGCAGAATGCCAGGCCGTGCGCGATTAAGTTGCGGAAATGCTGCGTGATGACGTAATCTAGCCATCGAAGAGCCCCTGGGCGGCACCAGTCGTTTTAGTGAAGAGGAAAGACGACACACTTCGCTTCTGCGTTGATTACCGCCGCTTGAATAGCATAACGAAGAAGGATGTCTACCCGCTTCCCCACATCGACGACACTCTCGATCGGCTCTGCAATGCAAGGTACTTCTCATCAATGGACCTGAAGAGCGGATATTGGCAAATTGAGGTCGACAAAAGATATCGCGAGAAGACTGCATTCATCACACCGGACGGTCTTTTTGAGTTAAAGGGGATGCCATTCGGCCTCTGCTCCGCACCAGCCACATTTCAACGAGTAATGGACAGAGTCCTGGCAGGCTTCTAGTGGCAAATTTGTTTGGTATATTTGGACGACGTTGTTTTCTCGTCAAACTTTGAAGACCACCTAAAACGATTACAGACAGTGCTGGAAGCCATCAAGTCATCAGGACTAACTCTAAAAGCAGAGAAGTGCCACTTCGCCAACGAAGAACTCCGGTTCCTAGGTCACATCGTTAGCAACGACGGTATTCGCCCAGACCCGGAGAAAACAGCTGCAATCGCGCAATTCCCACCGCCTGCCGACAAGAAAGCTGTGCGCTTATTATCGACGATTTGTCAGAAACTTTTCGCGGATCGCCGAACCATTCACGCAGCTTACAAAGGCTGACTTACCTCTTAAATGGGAAGCGCCGCAAGGAGAAGCCTTCGACGAACTTAAGCGCCGCCTGCAAGTCCCCCTGTACTAGGCCACTTTGATGAAAACGCCGAGACCGAAATTCACACCGACGCGAGCAGTGTGGGCCTAGGAGCCGTTCTCGTCCAGAAGAGTGCCGGACAGGAGAAAGTAATGGCCTACGCTAGCAGGTCCCTCACAAAAGCCGAAATCGATTACTCGACGACCGAGAAGGAGTGCCTTGCGATCATCTGGGCCACTTCTAAGTTTCGTCCAATTCTATACGGCCGATCATTCAAGGTGGTAAGCGACCATCACGCGCTCTGCTGGCTGGCTAATTTGAGAGATCCCTCCTGCCGCCTTGCCAGGTGGAGCCTACGACTTCAAGAATTTCAGCCGTTCGGAGGCACTTGCTGCCTTTTCGATAGACGTAGAAGATCTTTTTTATTCGATTCCTCAGCCTGACTTATTAGTGGCAGTTCGAGACCTCATTGAACAATTCCAGAATGCTTCAGGTTTATCTATTGACGGCTTCATGGAACTTCTATCATTTTATCTGTCTTCCACTTTTATAGATTGTAACGGTAAATCTTTCATACAAAAGGAGGGGGTCTGCATTGGTTCTTACATTGCGCCGGTTTTAAGCACCATCTTTTTAGCCCAGTGTGACAAGCGTATTGACACATGTATTGACGCAGCTATAATAGCTAAGATTTTTAGATATGTTGACGACTACCTAGTAGTTATCAGGGCAAGCACGTTTTAGTGTAGGGAGGCCATGGTAAAAACAACTTACGACGGCGCCACGCAGAGTACAATCAAGGAGACGAAGTGTGGGTTTGGACACAAATTCGCCGTCGCGGACTTAGTGAAAAGTTGTTGCGTCGATACTTTGGGCCGTACAAAATCATTCGCCGCGTCGGACTACTGGATTATGAAGTTATTCCCGACGGAACGTCAGCATCACAACGGCGACGCGCACGCCCAGAAATTGTACATGTTGTACGACTGAAGCCTTATTACGCGCGTTAAAGAATCTGTGGTGTTTAAACTTCGCAGTGTTTATGTTTAAGTTGCCTTGATTTGGAACATCGAGGCGATGTTTTTTAAGGGGGGAGTAATGCAGCGAAACCTTCAAAACTGTATTTGTTGTTTTAAACAGCCGCCGGCCTATGGCCTTATTCTGGATCGCGTAGCAGTTCCGTATTCTTTGTTTGTTAATGCTCGATGTCGCGAGTCGCACCTTTTTCAGTTTTCTCTGTAGCGGAAGATACACCGAGATCTATCTCGAAGATTCCGGCCGCTCGTGTGTCTTTCCACAATGTTCCAGCCTGTGCTGATAGCTGTTTGCGACGTCATTCAGATTGTTCTGAGCAGCCTTTAAATTGAGTGTTGACGAGTGTGACGGGCTTTCTTTGTCCGACGAGCACGTTTGTTGCTATCGCCGCCGCCGAGTTGCTTATTCTTTTGAGGGGCGCAAGTCAGCCCCAATAAAGAGTTAATTTCAGTACCATCAAGCCTGTGTCTTCTTTTGGTATCAACGTCCTTGTCACCACTACGTGACACTATAAACACTAAGAAAACAAAAGCAGTAGTCTTTCGGAAAAAAGGCAAGCATTTCGAACAAGGTCACACTCTCGTCCTAAACGGAGAACCATTAGATATTGTAAGTAGCATCAAAACATTAGGAATAATTTTTTCAGAACATATGATGTGGGATTTACAGTTTGACTCCGTTACAACTAAGCTCGTACGACAGTTTTGCTTTATCGCCACCGTGAAGTACTTCCGTTTAATATAAGGCTTCTGCTTTATCATACACCTTTTTTGTCTACTGCGCGCTACTGTTTCCTCGTGCGGGGAATACTACGCGCACTAACGCAGCAAAAATTATTCGTGTTTAGAATAAGATTTTAAAAGTCTCAAACTCACCCTCAGAATCTTCAACCGATACACTGTTACAACAAATGAACGTGGTAAAACAAGAACACTATTATGATTTCTGTTTGTGTAAAGCACTTATTAAAGACAAAAAGCAAAATAAATTGTTATCACAGTTGGCTAGCATAAGCAAAAATTGTCAACCATACCACCCGGCACAAAGAAGAATGGGAAGTGCCTTCATCAAGGACAAACTACGGAATGCAAATGCTGTCAAACATTATTCCTAGGTTGTTAAACAGCCTTGCTTCAAATGTAGCAATGCATGATTATATCAGATATATTAACGTGTTGTATGGTTGATTTGAATTGTCGTGTTTTCATCCAGCTATATGTAGATTTTTATTCTATATGCTCTGTATATAAATGCTTTGTATTTGTTTTTCTTTGCAACACTTGAGTACAGGATGTAGCTGCTTCTTCGCTGTGTAAAATTTGCATCTAATTGCTGGTAATCTGTGTTATTTCTATTTGTAGCTGTGTTTTTCACAACATCGGTGTTTTTATTTTTTTATTTTGTTTCACGAAACGCTTTTACTGTCTGCCCTTATGTATTAGTGGGCGCGAGCTTGTCAAGCTGTCGACGAGGCAGCTTTTTTCTCTCGCCCCCTCACGTGCTTTCACTACGTGAAAAATAAACGCAAATGAAATGATCTCTTGGATAAGAGAGCCTTCCCAGGGAGCACAATGAGAAATTCCGCAGAGGGCAGTATGGTGATAGTTGCCGCGGGGCTAAACGATGTCCTAAATGGTGACGCTGCAGGAGTGGTGGAAAGTTTGGCTAAGGGAGTTGACGAGATCAGGGAGATAGCACAGCAGGCGCAGATAGTTGTATGCACAGTACAGAAGGTGCTAGGATTGAGCGGAAAGATGGAAAAGGACGTGGTGACAGTTAATCAGGACATAAGAAAGTTAAGCCTGGAGAAGCGTTTCGAAGTGGTTGACGTAAACAGGGAGGTACATAAAGCAGGTTTTGGTAGGGCTTTTCAGCGATATGGCATTCATTTTAACAGAAGGGTAGGAGCAGAGATCGGCTGGCGCCTGGCAGGCAGGGCTGTAGCTTTTTTAGGGGGTCCGCGAGGACTCCGTGCACAGAGGTAGTTAGAAGTGAAGCAGAAGAAACTGTAATAACAGAGGCAGAGCCCCCAAAAGTGGCAAGGAGGAGGTCAAGAAAGAAAAGTACAAAAAAGAAATTTAGCACTAGAATCAGCTACATAAACATGCAAAGAGGTAGAAAAAGAGCGAAGTGGCTAGAGATAGAACAGCAGCTGAAGGATGACAAAATAGGTGTGCAAGCTCTATGCGAGACTCATCTCAGGATCCGCTTTTATAGAAGGCTACGTCTTGGAAGGGTGCAACAGAACGAGAACGGAAAAAAAGGGTGGAGGAGTAGGTATGTTTATACACCAGGGAACAAATTGGCAAAGAATAAAATCATCTTGTAAAGAACATATCTGGGCATCAGAAACAATTGCCGGCATGAGGACATGGCTAGGGGTAATTTGTTTAGGAATAGGACAGCAATGCAGGCAAGAAACAAGGATCTGGTTCAATGTCTCAGTGATGATATAAGCCAGTTTGGAGACGGGGCCGATATTATTCTGCTGGAGGACATGAACGGCCACATCGACGATCTGGATGGATACACGGATTGTAACGGCAAGCTAATGCTAGATTTCTGTGAGCGACACGATCTAGTTATAGTAAATAGAGAAACCAAATGCGAAGGCCAACAGGCAGACGACCATTGACTACTGTTTAATGTCGCAGGGAATTTATAGCAAGTTCACAAAAATGGAAATAGACGAAGAAGGGGAGTATAGTCTGGGAAGTGATCATCAACGTATTAGTCTGCAGATGGGGCCCTTGATGAAAAGAGAAATGGAACTTAGACAAAAATTAAACGCAAAATTAAACGACGATCAATTAGCGCAGATAGCAGCAGACATAGAGGAAGCAATAGAGAAAAGCCGCATTGAAGACTGGGATTATGAAGAGGTAGAACTACTCATAAGGAGGAAAATTAAGGAGGTTAAAGTAGCAAATCCCTGAAATGGAAAGAGGAACCCATGGAGCTGGTGGAATAAGGAAATTAGGGAAGCCACTGAACAAAGACGGGCCGCTTCAAGGGACCATCCAGAGACAAAGAAAGTACAGGTATCTCAGGAGGAAATCGACCAACAATGGGAATCATATCAGCAAAAAAAAAAAAAAAAAAAAACTGATGTACAGGCCCTCGTCCAAAATAAAATAAAGCAATCCTCCGATCGCAGGATGGCTGACATACACGATGCCTCTAGAGGCGGAGCAAGAACAGTCTGGAACCATATAAGCTGGCTAGGTAAAAAGAATCAAAGAAAGCAGGACCGGATTCAAGATGACGAGGGAAATTGTTTAAAGGGAGATAACGCCGTGAACAACATTACATCAGTTATAGCCGAGTCATTTAAGAGCGACGACAGGGTAATCTCCGCAAATCAAGAAGTAACACAAGATAGCAGAATGCAAAGCAGCTTAGAACTGACCAATCGAAACTGGAAAAAGGCAGAAAAAAATATTCCTAAAAACACATCTACAGGAATAGATGGAATTTCGATCAAGCTGATTAATGAACTCGGTCCAAAAAGTAAGGAAACGTTGTTAAAAGCTTTGGAAACAGTCATAGCGAATAAGCAAATTCCGGACAGCTGGCGGCAGAGTAAAATGAATTTGATTTATAAAGGGAAAGGAGACAGGATGCACATAAAATCCTACAGGCCGATTACAATAACATCTGTTATGTACAGGTTAGCCATGCAGGCGGTGAAATTAAAGGTGCAAGCATGGGTAGAAAGTAACAAGATACTTGGAGAACTTCAGAACGACTTTAGAAATGGTAGGCGCTTAGATAATAGCGTCTTTGTGCTTACCCAATGCATCGAAATATCTAGAGTGGAAAATAGACCTCTGTATTTGGCCTTCCTGGGCATAAACGGGGCGTACGACAACGTAAGCAGGGAACTCCTGTGGAACATAATAAAAGAAGAAGGTATCGGTTATGAGATAATAGAGTTCCTACAGGAAATATTACGGGATAACAAAGTAGAAATTACGTGGGAAGGGATAAAAAGCACGGAGGATGTCAAAGTATGCAAATGATTAAGACAAGCCTGTCCTCTATCGCCGCTACTATTCATGCTTTATATGATAAACCTGGAACGGAGGATACAAGCAAGTAACCTAGGCTTTATCCTGTCATATAGGTTAGGTGGAAAGGCGGTAGAGCAGCGCCTCCCCGGTTTGATGTATGCAGATGATATTGTGCTGCTAGCTGAGAGTCTGGAAGATTTGCAAACTCTAGTTAGGTATTTCGGAGACGAAGGGGACGCTCTAGGCTTCAGTTTTAGCTCAGTTAAGTCGGGTCTGATGATTTTCAACGGCTCAACTGATCAGGGTCTTAAAACACAAGGCCATGAAATACCTAGAGTAGCAGAATATAAATATCTGGGGGTATGGGTAAACGAAGATTGGCATACATTGGAAAGCATGAGCAATCACTTAAGGCCAAAGGGCGAAGAAATGCCGGGATAATGAAGCGTAATGCATTGTGGGGATACAATAGGCATGATGTTTTGAAGGGTATTTGGAAAGGAATTATGGTACCCGGACTTACTTTCGGAAATGCGGTTTTGAGCCTAAAATCAGAGGTACAGTCGACATTAGAAATAAATCCGACATCCGTTGGACGATTAGCACTAGGTGCCCACGGCAAAACTACTAATGAGGCGGCACAGGCAGATATGGGCTGGGCATCTTTCGAAGTACGGGAAGCTCAGAGTAAAATATTATATGAGGAACGCCTGAGGAAATTGGACAGTAACAGATGGGCAGCTAAAGTATTTAAATACCTGTACCTAAAATGCGTTGACTCACAATGGAGGAAAAGAACTAGGAAACTAACTAGTAAGTATGCTAGTAACAAGGACGGAGAAATAAAGAGCGTTAAGCAAAAGGTGAAAAATACAGAGGGTAAAAATTGGATACATTCGATGGAAAAGAAACAGAGTGTGGAATTATGCCGAAAGTGCAAAAGGCAGATCAGGAAGGAAGCTTTCTTTGATAACTCGAGAGGCAGTGCCCTACTTTTTGAAGCTAGATCAGTGTGCCTTAGAACACGCAGCTACAAAACGAAATTTAACAATGAAGATGACGCATGGGCTGTATGTGGTAACTGCAGGGAAACAATTGATCATATTATACTCGAATGTAATGGTATCCATCCGGAAGGTGATGCAAGCGCAGTTACTGTTCGCGAAGCTCTGGGGTTTAGAGATACCAGTGGCTGGGTAACAAACCGGCGGTGGAAGCTAGCAAAAAACGACTGGAAGATAGGTGGCTTAAAAGCAGAGAAGTGACAAAATGTTAGTAATCATCATCATCATCATCATCATCATCAGCCTGATTATACCCACTGCAGGGCGAAGGCCTCTCCCATATCTCTCCACTTAACCCGGTTCTGTGCTAGCTGCATCCACTTGACCCCTGCGAACTTCTTAATCTCATCCGCCCACCTAACTTTCTGTCGCCCCCTGCTACGCTTTCCTTCCCTTGGAATCCAGTTTGTTACCCTCAGCGACCATCGGTTATCCTCTCTTCGGGATAACCGGGTTAGTAATATAGAAACAAAATTTTAATATAATATAGAATGATAGTATAGGTAAACAATCTAAAACAATTAAGATATAGGGAGAAAAATGAGCACGATAGCTACTGATACCACCCCGTTTTAAAGGGGACGCTCCTATATTCCATCCATCCATCCATCCATCCATCCATCCATCCATCCATCCATCCATCCATCCATCCATCCGTCCGTCCGGACGCTCCTATATTCCATCCATCCATCCATCCGTCCGTCCACCCACCTATCCATCCATCCATCCATCCATCCATCCATCCATCCATCCATCCATCCATCCATCCATCCATCCATCCATCCATCCATCCATCCATCCATCCATCCATCCATCCATCCATCCATCCATCCATCCATCCATCCATCCATCCGTCCGCCCGGACGCTCCTATATTCCATCCATCCATCCATCCGTCCGTCCGTCCGTCCGTCCATCCATCCATCCATCCATCCATCCATCCATCCATCCATCCATCCATCCATCCATCCATCCATCCATCCATCCATCCATCCATCCATCCATCCATCCATCCATCCATCCATGCATCCATGCATCCATGCATCCATCCATCCATCCATCCATCCATCCATCCACCGAATCCTCCTTGACGAAGTGTCCTCGCGGATTTGCACTCTTAACCGCCCATTTGGTCATTATCGGCATCACATCGGCTCCAGAAATTTTTCAAACAACAATGACTGAAATTTTCGATGGGCATCGACGACATTTTGGTCATGGGAAGAGCACCAGGATAGACAAGGCCTTGTAGACAGCCTCACACTTAATTGGGACAAAGCATGTTTGGCGCGAAACAGACTTCCTTGCAGACGGAATAAGTGAGAAAGGCATCAAACCAAACCCAGAACTGGTAGAGCCCATTGCCCAGCTACAAAAAAAGTCCACAGGATAGTTTACTTGGTGCAGTCAAATATTTCAGAAAGTACTTGCCAAACATAGAAAGTCAGACAGAATCACTTTGTGGTCTGTTGCGCGAGAATTTTATTTTCGAATGGACAAACGCACTCGACAACGAGTGGACATATTTAAAAGAAATGGTGACTGAAGCTCATGTACTTGCTATTTTTGATCCATTCCTACCTACAAAGCTGTCCACTGACGCATTCACCTTTGCATTGGGTGCACAACTTTTTCAGCAGCATGACACCGAGTGGCGGCCTGTGGGCTATGCTTCTAGGGTGTTAGCAGAAACTGAGCGCAGGTACGCACAGATTGAAAAGGCAGCGCTTGGAATAGTGCTTGGTTGCGAGAAGTTTAATGAGTTCGTTATGGGTCGAATAACTTATAGAGGCTGATCGCAGCCCAGTGATATATCAAAGAAAGGGCTCGGAGTCATACCTTCTCAGCTTCAAAGGCTGTCCCTGCGGCTGCTAAAGTATGACTATGTATAGTAATTTGTTCCAGGGAAGAAACTGGTTATTGCTGACACCTTTTCGAGGCTACAAGGGTAAAGCTGGCCCGATAACTTCTAAGACGGTTTGGAAGTACACGTCGTAAGTATTTTGGAGGATCACGTGAGCAGGAGAACAATGCACACATTGAAAGATTGCACAGCTAGGGACCCTGAACTGCAGTAAGTTATGACAACACTGCTATTGTCAGAGCCTATATATGGAGAGTGAAAAAAATGCGCGAATTGTCAATGGTGGAAGGAGTACTGTTGAAAGGTACCAGAGTTGTCATTCCCTCCGAGTTTGGAAAGGAAATGCTTTGTCGGCTGCATCGCGGTCAAATCACGAGCACACAGAATGGCAGCTGATAAATGACCGGGCGGTGTCCAACTATATATGCATATTGTGGGGCCATTTATCTTTAGGGCCCGTGGCGCGCCACTTCCCAATACTTCCTGCGCGCGGCCTGTTTCCCTCTCCCCGCTCGTTCGGGGATAGCCGGTCCCGCGCGAGGGGGCTATAAAGGAAGGCACGCGCCGCCGTCTCGCTCTTCTTCACTCCTGGCTCTTCACTACGGAGACGACCTCGCACCGCCTTGGACGACCCCCTTCTGGAGGTGAGATTAAAGATGTTTGTTACACCTTAGCAGGGTAGATGTGTAGGCCAGTTGGTGAGACATAAGGAAAATAAAACTGCAGCAGACACAGGACGGAGGCTGGAGACAACACAGGGCGGTACTGGCAACTGAAAAGTTTATTGAAAAAACGGGCTTTTAAAGACAGAAGGTACATGTGACCTTACAATCAGGTAAAGTGGACTGAAACAAGAAAACCAAACAAGATCTTCGGCGAAACTTAAAAGACAACAATCAGCACGTGGAAGTTGATAAAAGGATGATAACAAACATAATCTGTAAAAGAGGAAATCATTACATTACATCTGTCTTTAAAAGCCCCTGTTTTTTCAATAAACTTTTCAGTTGCCAGTACCGCCCTGTGTTGCCTCCAGCCTCCGTCCTGTGTCTGCGGCGGTTTTATTTTCCTTATGTTTGTTACACGACCCGCTGTGTATTTGTCTTGCGCATCCTTCGGTCAGAGGAATCGCCCACAACTGGCGCCCAACGTGGGGCTGAATTAGCACCCATGTGGACGATTTCTCGACGTGGCAGCGCACGGCAACACGACGGGCCGGTTCTTTGTATGACAGGCGCGATGCCAGTTTGAGTTTAGGGTTAGCGTGTGTGTATATGAGGCGGAGTGTAGTATAGTGGTGTTTGTACAATGTTTTAATTTTGTTTTGGGTTATGAGTGTTTTTTTTTCATGTCGGGCGGTTTGTGTTTTAATTTTTTTGTGCATATGTTAGTTTTATGAAGTGTTTAGCCTTTGTGAATAGCCTCCTGACGTGGGCTAGGTGGTAGTCGTGCGCGTGCAGCATTTCTGCGGCTCCCGGCCGGCTTTAGTTGTTGAGTGCAATGCCTCCGAGAAAAGACATGCCAGACAGGGCCGCCGCTTCGGACGCCAGTGCGTCCGGAAGGGAGGTGAGGGACGCGGTAGAGTCTGCGCAGGTTACCGATGCGGCCGCCCTGATGAGGCAGATGAACGAAATGTTGTCTGTGTTCACCCGTCAGCTCGGTTCGGTGGCTAGCGCCAACCAAGCCACAGCTGCGGCGACAGTCTCGCGTCACCGGATAAATGTAGAGGTTTGCTCCTTTTCCGGCTACACGGACGTGAAGTCAGTCCACGAGTTCTTGCAAGAACTCGAGGATTATCAGACGGCACTGGGTTCCCCAGATGACGTGGTGCTAATTCCCGTGGCACTTCTTGAGTGTGCAGCGCGATGAAGACACTGCCAGCCGGCCTTCCAGTCGATAGTAGACTTCACAAATCGTTTCCCCGCCGCGTTCTTGCCGCCCGATTACGAGCGCCGGATGCTCGAGGTGCTGGCGTTGCGCACACAGCACCCAGAGGAGAGCCTCCTCGAGTATGTAGGCGCAATGCAGGAGCTCTACAAGAGGGCAGATCCCACGGCGACCGATCTTGAACAGGTCGCGCGCGTGATCAGGCAATGCCATCCGCGCTTCAAGCCGTATTTGCGGGGACGTGGTTTTGCAAACCTCGAGGCCCTAGCACAGGAAGCGAAGGTAGTGCAGGCGGATTTATTCGCTCAATTGCGCTACCAGCCACCCCCCAGGCCAGCCGAATCGCTAGAGCCGCGATGCGCCTGGGCCGGAGGCTAAGATTCCGCGCCGCACGCCAGAGGCACAGACGTAATGACGGTAGGACAAGAAAGGCCAGCGGAAGGCTACGCTATTCCTCGCGCTCTTGACCAGTACGCGTTCGAGCAGCGGCGGCGAGCTGGGCTCGCCAGCGACGTCCGCATAGTCGCGGAGAGAGGGTAAAGGCGTCCACAACCGCTTCGTGGAACGCGGCATCCCCCGACCGCGCGGCAGGTGAACGATCGGCTTTGCTAGAATAGCAAGCAGCCGGGCCGCGTGGCACGAAAGTGTCAAGCAAGGCGTATGCAGGGAAACGCGGACCGCCGGCGGCTATAAGTGGTAACACCAGCTTGTCGCCGTCGGCGGGAAAATTTCGTTGTAGCCAGGGGCGGAAAATGGGAAATGTACTCCCATGCCGCGTCACCGGGCGACCGCACCGGCGGCGCAGAGGCTTTTTTCCCCCTCGCCTGTAGAACGCAAGGAATGTTGTCGCTCTCGAACCCTTTCATGCTAGTGCGGTTAGCTGGTCAAAGCTACTCGGCACCCGTTGACACGGGCTCAACACTGTCACTGGTCGGTGACGATGTGTTCGAGGCCTGCCCTAGATGTAACATCCGTGTCAGGCCAGCCGAAACCCCTTTGAGCTTAGCAGCAGGGATGGCAAAAGTGGAGGGAGCAGTGCGTCTGGTCCTGCGTTTTGACGGCAGAAAGCGGAGGCACCGCTTCGTGTGTCTGCCCGGCTTAGCCATACCAGTTATTCTGGGAAGATATTTTCTTCCGAGCGAAGGCATTGTGCTCGACTTGGGGGAGAACGGCTATCGCTACAGCCCCTTCACCCCCCTCATTCCCTTTGTTAGCGCACCCAAACAGGAATGCGTCGCCAGCGGGCGAGTGTCCACGCTTGTGTGGCAGACGGCTTCCCCGCGACGCTGAATGGTAGCCCATTAGAAGCAATTATCGCGTCCTTCTCTGGAACCGGTAGTCAACGCCGAAGGCTTGTGGAAACTTTACTCCTGTTTTCGGATTGCTTCACAGAGAAACCAGGCAGAACCGACTTGCTTCAGCACGAGATCGAAACGGGTGATGAGCGCCCTTTCAGATGTAACCCGCGACCGTTAAGCGCGCATAAGAGACAGCTTCTTGACAGCGCCCTTGACGAGATGATTGATACTGGCGCGGTGAGACCCTCACAAAGTCCCTGGGTGTCCCTAGTGGTTCTAGCGCCAAAGAAAGATGGTTCGGTCAGGCTGTGTGTTGATTATCGAAAGCTCAACTCACTGACGTCTACGGTTGCGTACCCTTTCCAGTCGATCGAGGCTGTGATGTACGCGTTAGGGAACGCAAGGCTCTTCCCAGTCCTGGATGGAAGCAGGGGGTACCTGCAGATTGAGGTGGCGAAAGGTGGCATTCAGAAAACTGCATTCACCTGTCACTGCGGGCTCTTCGAATTTACTCGACTCCCGTTTGGTTTGTCTAATGCATCGAGCGCGTTCATGCGATTGATGGACATCATGCTGGGCGATGCAAAGTTCAACTACGCGATGGCGTACCTCGACGACTTCGTGATATTCTCACAGTCGTTCGAAGAGCATCTCATTCACCTGAATTCCGTTCTTGAGAGAATGAGACCTGCGGGTGTAACGATCAACCCAAAGAAAGTGCAGTTGGCATCAAAGAGAGTGAACCTCTTGGGCTTTGTGGTTGATGATGGCACTTTGAGACCGAACGATGACCAACTGCAGGCAATTCTGAACTGCCCTGCCCGACGGACGTGAAGAACTTGCAGAGGATTTTGGGAATGGTTGCTTTCTACAGACAATTCATCCCTTGTTGCTCGGAGCTCGCTAGGCCGTTGAACCAGCTATTGCGTAAAGGCTCGAAGTGGGTCTGGGGCAAGCAACAGAACGACGCTTTTGTTGCCTTGGCTCGTGCGATAGCGAACACCGCTAGTTTGCGCCTCCCCGACCTGAACAAGCAGTTTGTCTTGCAGACAGATGCTAGTGATGCCGGTGTAGGAGCTGTTTTGTTGCAGGAACACGAGGGCAAGCTGCGCCCTGTCGCGTTATCTAGCCGCACGCTCACATCAGCGGAGCGGAATTACTCCGTGACCGAAGAGGAATGCCTGGCGATAATGTTCGCATTGTCAAAGTTCGACGTGTACCTAGACGGAGCAGTTTTTACCGTGCAGACAGATCACCAGGCACTTTCGTGGTTAAAGAGGCTGAAAAACCCCGCAGGCAGACTCGCGAGATGGGCGCTGACGTTGCAACATTACGTGTACGCCATTGAGTACCGCCGGGGCAGCATTAATAAGGTGGCCGATGCTTTATTGCGCGCACCGTTGAAGGCTGGAAGAAGCGCAGAAGAGGCGCATACCAACATTGCTAAAAGCGGCGTCGCCGCTAGTGGAGAGGAGGAGGGGGCGGACGCGAGAGTCGCGCCCTGCGTAGTTAAAGAGAGAAAGGAGGCGGACACAGGCGCCGCGCTGTGCTGCGAGAGAGAGAAGGCGCAGCAGCTGGTGGCGGCGTCTACTCGCCCGCCAAGAAGCGAAGCAGAGAGAAATCTGTCTTGGGGAGTAGGGTCAGTAGGGAAGAGCTAATTGAGGCCCAGAAGGCAGACGGTCTATGCCAGCGGATGCTGACAGAGCTTGCGAGTAGTGCAGCCTGCACTGGGAACGCTGAGGGAAAGTACGGCGCGTATCTGCTGGGCGATGATGGCTTACTGCTCAGCTACATCCCCCAACTTGACGAGGAAGAGGCGATTGCATCCCCTTTCCGAGTCGTGGACCCCAGAAAGTTGCGGAAACGATTTCTCCGGTACTTTCATGACTCAGTGTTGGCAGGCCATGGCAGCGGCAGTTAGACTTATGACAAGTTATGCCGTGTCGCAACCTAGCCAGGTATGAGAAAGGATGTGCCTGGTTACGCCCGCACATGTCCTGTTTGCCAGGTAGCCAAGCCTCGGGCGGGGCCCGCTGACATGATGAAGCCGGAAGTTAGCAACTATCTGTGGCAAGTGGTCGCGTGCGATATCATGGGACCCCTCCCTCGCTCCGCGCGCGGAAATCAATATATCCTGGTAATAACGGGCCACTATTCCAAGTGGGTTGAGGTTTTCCCCCTTAGAAAGCTTGTGCCAGAACGGATTTGGGAGAAACTGTTGGAGACATTCACTCGTTTCGGTTTTTCTTCCCACCTGATTACAGACAATGCTTCGTATTTCACAAGCAAAGTCTTTGTTGATTCCTGTCGGGCCCTCCAAATCCGCCACAGGGAAATGAGTCCCTACCACGCTCAGAGCAACATAACCGAGAGAGTGAATCGGAATGTTAAGAGTATGCTGGTCGCGACGACTGAACAGCACAGAGATTGGGACGCAGGGCTGTCCGAACTGGCGTTCGCCACTAGAACAACCGTGAACAGGTCGGTCGGCATGACACCTGCTTACTTGAATTTTGGGAAAGAGATCGCTTTTCCGCTAGAGAACGCCCTACTTGACGCGGCGGGGCCCACCCCCCTCCGCTTACGCAGTACGCGGCAAAGCTCCGCAAGCGACTTGAGGCAGCGCAGCGCGCGGCTCGTGAAAACCTCAATGTTGCGCGCATGGAGCAAGCGGATCAGTACAACAAAGGTCGTCGTCACGTCGTTTTTAACACGGGTGACTTGGTACTGAAAAGAACGCACCCGCTTGTTAACGCAGCGCGTGGTTTCGCCGCGTCGCTAGCGCACAAGTGGGTTGGACCGTTCGAAGTTACGGCACGGACTACGCCACTCACCTACCAGCTGCGGTTGTTGACGAGCGGTGAACCCGCCGGTCCGGTGCGCATCGCAGACTTGAAAGCTTACCACGTTCGCAAGGACGATAACTACGAAGCAGGGCAAGCTCAAGGCGATGCAGCGATCTCCCCCAAAGTAAGGCGTACAGGCAGCAACCCGGTATGCAACCGAGGCTATAACCTAAGGCCAAGGTAGTGCACTACTTTGTCTAACGTCTTTGCTTCTTTCAGAATGCATTCTGATAAGATTTTGCAGCAGCCAAGTGAACACCGTCGCTGGAGCGGGAAACCGCACCCAGCGCATGGTTCAGGGAGGAGCCACTTAAACAGGGGGTACCCCCCTAGTTCGTAGTGGTTTGTGGCCCATCATTGTGACCAGCGCGGCCATGCTGGCCGTCTTCAACGAGCCTGGATTGGAGCCCGCTGCCCAGGCCTGGAGTACAAGCCTCAGGAAGCCAGGTGTGCCCGGGGCGGAAACGCCTGCTGCAAAGGGGTCCCGGTGGATCCAGCACGGCGCCACGTGGAAAGGGGTCGACAGCGATGTAGAGTAGCAGCCCAGCTGCGCTGTGACCCCGAGGATGTGGCCGCTGCCAGAGAGGGACCAGCTGGAACAATCCCGCCATGCCTGCTGCTTCTCCCGTCCCACGGACCAGCTGAGATGGCATCCCGCCAGAGCCAGGCGACAACCTCCATATTTTACGCCGACCCGGGCTAGGACATAGACATGGCCCCCGGCTGTTGGCGGAGCCCGGGTCAGACGCTGAGGGGGGGGGGGAGATGTGGGGCCCTGCGCCATTTATCCTTAGGGCCCTTGGCGCGCCGCGCATTCAAAGGCCGCGCTATTTCCCAATACTCCCTGCGCGCTAGCTGTTTCCCTCTCCCCGCTCGTTCGGGGATAACCGGTCCCGCGCGAGGGGGCTATAAAGGAAGGTACGCGCCGCCGTCTCGCTCTTCTTCACTCCTGGCTCTTCACTACGGAGACGACCCGCGGTTCTCTGCTCCCGAACGACGACCCCGCACCGCCTTGGACGACCCCCTTCTGGACGTGAGATTAATTGTTTGTTACATGGCCCGCTGTGTATTGGTCTTGCGCATCCCTCGGGCAGAGGAATCGCTCACAATATAAACAACCCGCTGAATCTCAGCTACTTCATGACACACCCAGTCACCCCTGGTACAGGGTGGGAGCTGACTTGTGCGAAACCGTCAAGACTTACGGAAAATGAAAGAGGTTTCCAAACACAGAGCTGCTCCATTCCACAGAACGTAGCACCGGAGACGTGCAGTCATCCAATGTTACGCGCAGCGACAGCACCTCAACAGACCTTCATGACCGTTGACAGTTCGTTATTGCGTGCAAACCAACAGTCGCATCAAGGAAGCTGTTGTACATCGCCTAGACAGCTAGGACCTCCTAAATGATCAGCACCAGCACTTGGAGTAAAGGATGCCGTCGAATGCCCTGCTCGCACTCCTCCTAGATCGACAATCTGGAGCAGCTGAGTCAACCAGGCAAGAAGCTGCGGAGCACTCGACTGTTCCATCTCCAGGAGGAGCAGCAGCAACAGCTGCATATACTGCAAATGCAGAAAAACTGAGTGCTCTATATCCAAAGCTGCAGACACCGAGCCGACGGTTATCGAGAATCAGAAGGCTTCCCCATCGATTGGGCTACCAAAATTAAGATGCTTTGTCCTGTATACCACTGCTGCCTCTTTGAAGGACTTACTGTCTAGCCAGTTTCTCAGTTTAAATAAAAGAGGATGTATCCGTTAAAACTGCGACGTACGCCAACCAGTCTGGCAACGTGCTCGGGCACTTCCGGTACGGCGCCAATAAGCATCAATCGTTCCTCAGTCTCGTTTAATACATGACAATTCTGCACGATAGCACGAGCGTCGCTCGACACCGTTTATGTTTTCCAAATGTAACGTGATGGTGCCGCGAACGATTCATATCTTTGTTTTTCGAGAGCGGCCGGCCTTATCCCTGTGATTCTGGTGCACGGACCAATTCTGTATTTTTTGTCTGTTCATGCTCGTTGTAGCGAGACGCTGCTTTATCGTTTTTCTTTGGCGCTCAGCATGCGTCAATATGTATCTAGAAGATTCCGGCCACTCGCGTGCGTTTCTGCAGTATTCCAGGTTGTACTAGTCATGGTCTGCGGCTTTATCTGGAAGTTTGTTCGCCGGCTTAAAATTGCGCTTAGCGCGTACGGCGGGCATTCTCTGTTTGACAACCAGTGAGTACGTTTGTTGTCATCGCCGCCGACGAGTAGCTATAGTCTTTTTCGGGTGCAAGTCGGCCCAGTAAAGAGTTCATCTACCTGTCTGGTAATCTGTGGCCTCCGGTATTGTCACCACCAGGTGACAATATGAAGTTCAGGCAACGTATAAACGGCTCCTTTACTTGCAGCGAAAGGATCACACATGTAAATCGAGATCATTTCCCATTCAGAACACCGACTCTATAGTGCCCTTAGCGTAAATTCTTTCCGTACGAAGCCTGCTTCTACATGTGCGACGCCTTCCTACCGTGGCCACTTTCCTCGCGGTAATGCGCCTTCTCTTCCAAACATTTCAAATACCTACAATTTGTGTCGGGGGTCGCGATAGTTTTGGTGATCAGCGGCTGCTGCTCTCGATAGTTAAGGGAGTAAGGCGTGTCGTCATCGTCCACATTCGGAACAGTTTAGACTACTCATCGTTTGCTTCTGTAGCATTCCATCGTCGTATGACGTCTCCCATTATGTTTTGTTTTCTCACAAAGTAAGCCCTCTTGCAAAAGGAGCTCGATGTCGAAATGGAATGCCATTAGGGGATTTTTATTGGGCCCGATTGACATCCAGGGGTGCAATATGGCGAGCTAGTTAGGAGTGTATAATTGAAACAGTGCTGTGCCTTTTGTGGTGTGTGTATCTCCTTCGTTATTTCCAGCAATGCTTCACTCTACATTCATTAAGTTAAAATAAAATAGAAGCAATATTTATAGGTTCTCAAAAAACGTACACCATTCGTTCAGCTGCAATGAAAAATAGAAAAATGACTACAGCTTAGTTAACAAGCGTTGAGGTGCCGGCTAGTTGGTAATACATTTTGGAATAACAGCGCGAAAAACGAGGACGAAGATCAGAAGGACACAAACACAGCTTAGTTGTGCCAGGCTATGCAAGCGAAAGATTTGTTACGCTATCCTAAGCCAGGTTAGAAGGTGTGAAGAACAAGCAGCGAGCAGGCGCCGCACCTGAGGACAAAAATCCATGTCCAACGCTTCCGCTTTAAAATAAATAAATTTCAAACTCCGTTTACGGGATTTATTAGGCTGACTATGGTCTGAAAAAATTTTGACCACATGAGATCCTTTATCGTGCACCGCATAGTACACCGAGGGGCGGATCAACAGAGATGGGGGCCCGGTAAAAGATGATGGCCCCTAAACTTGTCTCCAAAGTTACTATAATTCTACGTGTCCCCCCCCCCCCCTTTGTCACCACTTTAATTACCCCCCGTTTACCATGCTTGAGACGGGACGCGTTTTTCACAGTCGCCCGTAGAAGGCGGCAACTTGTGTTTTCGCGCAGTTTGACTCGTTCACTAAGTATGAACCCCATCAGAGTACACTTAAGCTCTGTCTTTAAGTGTATTATGGGACAGCGTTGATGGCTCCCATTAGCTGGCTCCCAATGCGGATCCTCAGTCGCATGCGTGCACTTTTCTTTAAAATAGGGAGGACACTGAAGCCATGCTATCAGGTCTACTACAAGGCGAAGCTTTAGCGCCCTCCTATTTTCTTACAGAAACATTGCATGTTTATACAATAGAGAATACAAGTATTTTGCAGGAATTCAACTTTTTAATAAGCCGTGTCGTCGTATAACATATCGGTGTTTTACTCCCCTTTTGAGCCAATCAATAAGGCATTTACGTTTCTGTGGGCTTTTTCGAGCCTTAGCTGGGAGAATTTAGTGATGAGATGACCTGCCTGAGAATCTCGCGTCTCCACTCCTGCAGCGATAAATTACTGTGGCGCTGTTAGCTATGAGCAGTCAATGTCTAACTAATAATTTTTTGTCATAGCTTTCATTGCTTACGCTTAGGTTCATAAAACATAAAACTGAGCTCAGCAGCAGTAATGACAAAGGTCAGTTGGTTCCCCAGCTGGTACGAGCTGACTCCCAACTGAAAGTCCGCTAGAACCCGCTGATTCCACTCCACCACTAACTGAGACCCGCTGATTTCTATTTCGTAGGCACCTGGAGCAAGTTAACGAGTTGAGTACCTGTTGAGTACCAGCTGGGATCAGATTTATTTATTTATTCTTTTACCCACTGCGCCGCAAGTGGCATTGCAGTGGGGGGTACAGTTCTATAAAGCATAAGAAAAAGACAGTTACAAAGACGATACGATGCAAACACGATACGATGCAAAAACCTGTCAGATATATGAACGCCGGATGAAGACAGGGCGTTCCATTCTCGAACAGTGCTCGGAAAAAACGACGATTTAAACAAGTCGGTTCTCGCCCTGATTTCACGCATTTTATAATCGTGATCAGTACTCTCGGATCTATAGTGTGGACAGAAAATGTACTTGTCCCTAGGAATAGCAGTTGCTTGGCGAGATATATTGTGAAATAATTGTAACCTCAGTTTTCTTCTTCTCACTTCAAGTGGTTCCTATTGTAATTTCTCTTTTACGCTGCTCATGCTACTTTGTTTGCTATAATTTCCTGAAACAGCGGGCAGCCAAGTTCTCAACTCTTTCTAATTTGAGCTTATCAACATTTGTCGGCGGATCACATACAAGTCATGCATATTCCAGCACGGACCTAATTCTTGCGGCAACGTTCTTGTGTTACGACGCAGAAAACCCAACATTTTGCAAGCCTTCGCAGAAACATAATAAACATGCCGATGCCTACTATTCTATAACAGTTTTCAATAAGTGTCCGTTCACATTGTAGACATAATTAGGTACTTTTTGCTTCTCGTAAACGTCATGTGCACTGTCTTCTGCAAGTTTTATTTCATGTGCCGCTGTTCGCACCACTGGTGCTCTCTATCAAGATCTTCCTGTAAAGCATGCGAGGTGTGAATATTTTTCACTTCTCTATACACCACACAGTCGTCGGCAAACATTCGCAGGCAGCAAGTAACATTCACCGATATGTCATTAATAAACGCAAGAAAAAGGAGAGGTCCCAAAACTGACCCTCGTGGGATGCCAGACGTTAGAGAACTTACATTAGAATTGGCTCCATTTATGGTTACGTACTGATACCTTAAACTTAAATATTCCTTTATCCCCTCAACAACCTTCTCATTAATATTTAAACAACGCAGCTTGTGGACTAACAAACCATGATATGCGACGTCAAACGCCTCTTTGAAATAACGCTGCAACGGTTCAATGCTTCACATACCTCGTGGAGAAACTCTGTTAGTTGAGTAATACAAGATGCGCCTTGCCGGAAGTCATGCTGGTTTGGGTTTATTACGGGACTGAGATGATTCATGATGTGCTCAAGACTTTTACAGGCGTTGCTTCATAAAGAAATAGGACGATAATTCGGGATGAATTCCTGATGCCCAGTCTTATGCACCGGACTACGCAGGCAACCTTCCAATCGCTCGGAAGGGAACTGGTAAGTAAAGACTTTCTGAATGAGAGAGTTAAAAATGGAGATTCAGATTGGGCACATATCTTTAAGAGAACATTGGACAGACGATGAGGGCCTCTAGCTTTGGACTGAAGAAGTGCAGCAATTGCCGTTTCATCTATTGCTATGTCTGCCATAGGAGTAAGCTGAACTGCTTGGTGAGGAATGTTGGACAAAACTACCGAACCAAAGAAATTGTTAAACGTGTTTGCTTTTTCAAGACTTGCATCGATCAGATGGCCATTATGCGCGAGAGAGATGGAGTGCCTACGTTATCTTTACCGTTACGTTTAACGTATCCCCAAAATTCCTTTGGGTTCTTTCGATGGTCACCTCATGGTCGTTGTTAGCAGCCTCCAAATTTGCCTTTGTCAAAGAATTTGGATTTGTTTTAAAACTTTTAAACGCTCTTTGCCGTTTGTTATGAAGACATCGTAGATTTGCATTAAACCACGACTTATTCTTGCAGCGCCTCAGTGGCTGCATTCATGATAAGACAAACTTATCCTGTAATTCGAACATTTTGTTTTTGAACAGAAGCCATATTCCATTAACAATGCTCGTTTCTGACATCTCGTAAAGCGGAAAATGAGCTCCTAGCGCTAGATTTATTTCTGTAGTATTAGCTCTCTGAAACCAACTGAAACCAGTTAGAACCAGCTTATATTATTTTGGATATTTTTTTCGTCTATTTGGCGCGACTACAAAGTTTTGTCCTTTGGCGAAATATCAGGCAGACTTTCGGATTAAGCGTGCGAAGAGCTTTTGAAGAATTTGACATTGCAACACATGAGGTACAGTTTTAATCACGGTAAATAAGGAAGAATATAATTTCAATATTTTTCGGGCCAAACGCTGAATGTCTTTTTACGAAAACATGCTTCACCAACTAGCCCAGCAATGTGTATTGTTAAACGTCGAAATCCGCCGTTTTGTCACCTCTCGGGGCGCCCCTGAGAAAGGGGGGCCCGGTTCATTTGAACCCTTTAAACCCTGGATAATCCTGCTCTGATTTATTACTACACCTGGATGAATGGATGGATGGATGGATGGATGGACGGACGGACGGACGGACGGACGGACGGACGGATGGATGGATGGATGGATGGATGGATGGATGGACGGGTGGACGGACGGATGGATGGACGGACGGACGGATGGACGGATGGATGGATGGACCGACGGACGGATGGATGGATGGATGGATGGGTGGATGGATGGATGGATGGATGGATGGATGGATGGATGGACGGACGGACGGACGGACGGACGGACGGACGGACGGACGGACGGACGGACGGATGGATGGATGGATGGATGGATGGATGGATGGATGGATGGATGGATGGATGGATGGATGGATGGATGGATGGATGGATGGATGGATGGATGGATGGATGGATGGATGGACGGACGGGTGGACGGATGGACGGACGGATGGATGGACGGACGGACGGACGGATGGACGGATGGATGGATGGACGGACGGACGGACGGACGGACGGATGGATGGATGGATGGAATATAGGAGCGTCCTCTTTGAAACGGAGTGGTAGCAGTAGCTATCATGCTCATCTTTCTCCCTATATCTTAATTATTGATTTAGAATGGTTAACTAAACCATCATTCTATTTATTAAATTTTGTTCCTAGATTACTAACATTATGTCACTTCTCTGCTTTTAAGCCAATCTTCCAGTCGTTTTTTGCTAGTTTCCACCGCCGGTTTATTCACCCGGCCACTATTATCTCTAAACCCCAGAGCTTCAGAAACAGTGATTGCGCCTGCACCAACTTCCGGATGGATACCATTACATTCGAGTATAATATGGTCAATTGTTTCACTGGAGTTTCCACATACAGCACATGCGTCATCTCCATTGCTAAATTTCTTTTTGTAGCTGCGTGTTCTAAGGCACCCTGATCTAGCTTCAAAAAGTAGGGCACTGCCTCTTGAGTTATCAAAGAAATCTTCCTTCCTGATCTGCCTTTTCCACTTTCGGTATAATTCCACACTCTGTTTATTTTCCATCGAATTTATCCAATTTTTACCTTCTGTGTTTTTCACCTGTTGCTTAATGCTCTTTATTTCTCCCTCCTTGTTACTAGCATACTTACTAGTTATTTTCCTAGTTCTTTTCCTCCATTGTGAGTCAACGCTTTTTAGGTACAGGTATTTAAATACCTTAGCTGCCCATCTGTTACTGTCCAATTTCCTCAGGCATTCCTCATATAATATTTTACTCTGAGCTTCCCGTACTTCGAAAGAGGCCCAGCCCATATCTCCCTGTACCGCCTCATTAGTAGTTTGTCTTTCGCCTACACGCAGCCGGTGGCGAACTCACGAACTTGCAGTCGTATTCCCTAACTACTGTGTGTGTGTGTTGCAGCGATGAAATAGGTGTGTGCGCTCTATGCGAGGCTCATCTCAGGGACCTAGACCTTTATAGAAGGCTACGTCTGGGAACAAGAACGGAAAAAAAGGGGGGAAGAGTAGGTATGTTGATCCCAAGGAACAAATTGGTAAAGAATAAAATCATCCTGCAAAGAACATATCTGGGTATCAGGAATAATTGCCGGCATAAGTACATGGCTAGGAGTAGTTAATTTAGGAAGAGGTCGCCAATGCAGGCAGGAACATAAGAATCTTGTTGAATGTCTTAGTGATGATATAATCCAGTTTGGAGATGTGGCCGATATTATTCTACTGCGGAAATGAACAGCCACATTGACGATCTGGATGGATATACGGATTGTAACGGGAAGCTAATACTAGATTTCTGCGAGCGACACAACCTAGTTATTGTAAAAAGAGAAACAAAATATGAGAGAAAAATCACGCGGGAATTCCGGAAGAGGCAGGCAAGCATTGACTCTTGTCTAATGTTACAGGAAATGAATAGCCAGCTCTCAAAAATGGAAATAGACGAAGAAGGGGAGTGTAGTCTGGGAAGTGATCATAAACGTATTAGTCTGCAGATGGGGCCCTTGAGGAAACGAGAAATGGTACTTACACAAAAATCAAACGCGAGATTAAACGACGATCAAATAGCGCAGATAGCAGCAGACATAGATAAAGCAATAGAGAAAAGCCCCATGGAAGACTGGGATTATCAACAGGTAGAACTACTCATAAGGAGGAAAATTAAGGAGGTTAAAGTAGCAAATCGCTGGAATGGAAAGAGGAACCCACGGAGCTGGTGGAATAAGGAAATTAGGGAAGCCATTGAACAACGACGGGCCGCTTCAAGGGAACATCAAGAGGCAAAAAAAGTACAGGTATCTCAGGAGGAAATCGACCAACAATGGGGATCATATCGACAAAAAAAAAAAAAACCTTGACGTACAGGCTCTCGTCCAAAGTAAAATAAAGCAGTCCACCGATCACTGGATGGCTGATATGCACGATGCCTCTAGAGACGGAGCAAGAACATTCTGGAACCATATAAGCTTGCTAGGTAAAAAGAATCAAAGAAAGCAGGACCGGATTCAAGATAACGAGGGAAATTGCTTAAAGGGAGATAACATCAGTTATAGCCGAGTCATTTAAGAGCGACGATAGAGTAATCTCCGCAAATCAGGAACACAAGATAGCCAAATACAAAGCAGCTTAGAACTGACCAATCGAAACTGAATAAAGGCAGAAAAGAAAATATTCCTAAAAGCACATCTACAGGAATAGATGAAATTCCAATCGAGCTGATTAATGGACTTGGTCCAAGAAGTTAGGAAACGTTAAAATCTTTGGAAACAGTCATAACGAACAAACAAATTCCGGACAGCTGGCGGTAAGGTAAACTGATTTTGATTTCAAAAGGGAAAATAGATAGGATGCACATAAAACCAACAGACCGATAACCATAACATCTCTTATATAAACGTTGGTCATGCAGGCGGTGAAATTAAAGATGCAATCAGGGGTAGAAAGTAACAAAATACTCGGAAAACTTCAGACGGCTTCAGAGATGGTAGGCGATTAGTGATAGCCTGTTAGTGCTTACCCAATGCATCGAAATATCTAGAGTGAAAAATAGGCCATTGTATTTGGCCTTCTTGGACGACAACGTAAACAGGGAACTCCTGTGGAACATTATAAAAGAAGATATCGATCATGAAATAACAAATTTCGTAAAGAAAATATATCGGGATAACAAAGTAGAAATTACATGGGAAGGGATAAGAAGTACGGAAGATGTGAAATTATGCAAAGGATTAAGACGAGGCTGTCCTCAATCACCGCTACTGTTCATGCTCTATATGATAAACCTGGAATGGAGAATACAACACAGTATCTAGGTTTTAACCTGTCATATAGATTAGGTGGAAAGGTGGTAGAGCAGCACCTCTCCGGCTTAATGTATGCAGACGATATTGTGCTGTTAGCAGATAGCCAGGAAGACTTAAAAACTCTAGTTAAGTATTGCAGAGGCGAAGGGGATGATCGAGGCTTCCGTTTTAGCGCAGTTACGGCGGGCCTGATTTATTAAATTATTATTCCTCAAAGGTCCACGAAGGACATTACATGAGGGGTGGGCTGACAAAATAATATTAATGTGGATTCAGATGATCTTCGATGGCACATGTGAAATGAAGTGGATTGATGATGGTTGCCACTTTGGATGGAAGGTCATTCCAGTCGTTCGCTGTTCTGATGAAAAAAGACTGCTGATATGTTACATTGCGAGATTGGTGAGGGTAGACTGCATTAGGGTGGGAGTATTGCGGGATATTCTATGAGCGCGTGTAATGGGGGTGACATCGTGGATGAAGCTATGATAAAATCTGTGAAACAGGGAAAGACGGGCAATTTTGCGACGACAGGCCAGTGTGGGAAGATGGAGCTTAGATTTTAGAGCAGAAACGCTAGTGTGATAAGAGTAGTCAGAACACAAGACTCTTGCTGCATGGTTCTAGACAGATTCGAGCGTGGTGATAAGGTTAGCATAGAAAGGATCATACGCGGTAGATGCAAATTCAATTTTCAACGGCTCAACTGATCAGGGTCTTAAAATACAAAGCCATGAAACAGCCAGAGTGGCAGAATATAAATATCTGGGGGTATGGGTAAACGAAGGATTGGCGTACATTGAGAAGAATAAGCAATCATTTTGGGCAAAAGGGCGAAGAAATGCCGGGATAGTAAAGAATATAGCATTGTGAGGATACAACAGGTATAAGGCGTTGAGGGGTATTTGGAAAGGAATTGTGCTGCCCTGGCTTACTTTCGGAAATGCGGTTTTGTGCCTAAAATCAGAGATACAGTCTACATTAGAAATAAATCAGAGTCGTCGGACGATTAGCACTGGGTGCCCACGGCAAAACCAGAAATGAGGCGGTACAGGGAGATGTGGGCCGGGAATCTATCAAAGTACGCGAAGCTCAGAGTAAAATATTATATGACGAACGCCTCAGGAAATTGGACTGTAAAAGGTGGGCAGAGTAAAAAGCGTTTACTCACAAAACAACTAGTAAACTAACCAGTAAGGTCACAAGGACGAAGAAATAAAGAGCGTTAAGCAACAGGTGAGGAACACAGAAGGTAAAAATTCGATAAATTTTATGGAATTCTATACTCTATAGGGTTTTTCGCCCCTCGTAAACTGGCTACATTGTGTTCCTGGATCAACAAGGAACGCCCCAAGGAGCAAACCTGTGGTGTAAGGCATACTCATATCTTTGTCAGTTGTAGAGAAGGTGTTACCTACCACATTCCGTTAACATGTGGCACGGTGTATTAGTACAAACGGCAAGATGCGCCTGAATGAACGTTTGAGGGAACACGAACGCCTGCGCGAAAAAGGAACTGGGTCCAATCTTGCGGGTCATTGCAGCAAATGTACATACATGCCTCGGTTATTTGATATTTATTTATTGTATATAATTTCAAGGCCCGTAGGCAAAAATGAAAGGATTGGTGCAGTTACATTATTTACAAAACGAAAAAAAAAATAATGAAGGACCT
This sequence comes from Amblyomma maculatum, assembly GCF_055883805.1. Taxonomy (NCBI): domain Eukaryota; kingdom Metazoa; phylum Arthropoda; class Arachnida; order Ixodida; family Ixodidae; genus Amblyomma; species Amblyomma maculatum. The sequence goes on from NC_139344.1 coordinate 507,016,358, forward strand.
ATAAGACACTCTGAAGAGCAAGCTTGAAATTGGTGCTGTCACAAATAGCGGTTCTTGGTAACGAAGAACAGTATACATTAGAGCGGCAAAATGGCACTTCAACTTTCTGTTGATGATCTATGCGAGATGTTACTGGGTCTGGTGAAAAGATTCTATGAAAACGACAGGCAAGAGTGCTTGGGACATAATGAAATGTCATGCAGACCTAATATTTTCTTCATGGACGCTAGATTGACATAAATAATTAGAGAGAATAAAGTGTGCTGCACGGTTCTGAATGCTTTAAGAAGGAAATTACGACAGTGGAATAAGCAGGGTCCCTTATGGCACAAGCATATTATAGTTCTGAACGGACGAGCGTTTTGAACATGGTAAGTCAGGCTGATGATGAAGCTTTAGTGAGGTAGGAGCGGAGGCAAAGTTACGTCTTAGATAAGCTAATGTTCGCTTAGCATTGCTAGTGATATATTCGACATGCATCTTCCCTGAAAGGTTGCTAGTAATATGCAGGCCAAGAGTTAACACCCGACAGGACCATTGATTGAATAGGGGGGCGTATTAGAAGGGGTAGAGTGGAAGGAAACACGCATACATTTGCATTTAGTTGTGTTAAACTGCATTTGCCATTTGTTACACCGTTTTGATACACTAACCAGATCGTCTTGAAGCTTACTGGAATCATTAAAGTTAGTTATTTTGTGGTAGATGACACAGTCGTCCGCGAACAACCTGTTTCCGAGTCGGAAAAAACTACAGAAACGTTTCTGTTGTTACGACATAATTTCTGTGCGGTTTTTGACGGTAAACTTGTTGTGACAAAGAAACTTTTTGTAGTAACATCAGAAAAATCTGTAGTTACAACAGAAAAGTGCTACAGAACTACAGACAACAGAAAGCTACTACAGAAAAACTACAGAACTACAGAAAGGTACTACAGAACTACAGAAAAATCTGACGTTTACGACAGAACTACAGAATATTTTGTTGTAATTTTGACACGGCTCTGTATTTATTTTTTTACTGGGTTGTGTTAGAAATACAGTCACGAAGGTCATTAATGTAGATGAGAAAAAGCAGGGGCCTCAGTACCGATCCTTGCTGGAGGTTACAGAACAAGGTCTGGACGTATAATAATTTGCGGTTGCATACTGGGTCCTGTTAGAGAGAAAGTCCTTAATCCATGCAATATTGTGTTCAATATTAAGACGGGGAAGTTTGAAAATTAGTAAATCGTGAGAAACTGAATCAAAACCTTGCGAGAAGTCCAGAAATACACAGTCCATATCAAGTTGTTGATCTACAATAATAAACAAGTCGTTAGTAAAAGAGAGGAGTTGGTTTCGCAGAAACAAAAATTTCTAAAGCTATGCTGTGCATTGTTAAAGAAGGAATTCGTCTCGAGAAAATTATTGAGGTGTGAATGATGTTACATAGATGAAGCGTTGAAAAAAACCAGACAAAGGAAGAAAGAAGAGTTCGGACACGTGCGTTCCACTGGACCTTGTGGTGTCAGTGCTACTGGCTGTGTGAACCCGCCTGTCAAATCTGCCAGAAGATCTTCTTGGTCACGTGACATGGTGGTGGATGTGCGGGAGCGAAGATCCCAGTTAGAAATGGAGCACCGTCGAAGTGACTGGAACAACCCAATCGGAGCCCCGCACTTTCGCAGGACCGGTGGGGAGGACGTTCACTAGTGGCTGACCCACGGGTGAGCCTCTACAATCGATGGGGTGCCGCTGCTCAGCTTGCCAACGTGTTTTTTCCCTCACAAATTCCGCTCTGCTGGTTCAAAAACCACGAGGACTCTGTGACAACCTGGGAGAACTTTCTTACCCAATTGCGCCCGGGCTTTGGTGACTGCCTTACGTGGAAAAAGCGTGCTGAACACCTGCTCGCACATAGGGCTCAGCTACCGGGAGAAACGTGCACAACGTGCACAAGGACATCTTGAACCTCTGTAAAGTAACAAATGCTCAGATGACCGAGGAAGATAATGTAGGACATTTGTGGAAAGGCACCATTGACAATGATTGCAATGTCATGATAGCAGAAGGTGACGCCATCTCTGATATCATTCGCCACGTCCGCACTTTTGAGACATTGAAGAATTTGGGCAGCCAGCCAATGTTCCAACTGTGGCTAGCATTGCAAATAGTTGGCGAGGAACTACAGTGGTTTTCTTCTGATGTTGCCGTTCCTCGAGAGGCTCCCGCCCTGCTCCCCTTAATGCCAGCGATGAACTCCGTCAATTTGGCACACACTAATGCCTATCGGCAGAAACCTTATTATAGAGCTTGTTCAGTTGAAAAGCGGCCGGCGTTGTCTCGGCGAGGGCTGCGTTAGAAAAATATTATGACAATTTATGGCTCTAGGGATGTTGACTGGTGTGCGGTACGCAATGTCCTGTTAAAGAAATCAATGATTGATCCATAAATAAAAATGAAGAAAACGGGGCTTCAAAGTTGTCAGTACGAAATGCCAATACTTGATGATATTAAAATTTCCAGCGCCCATTATTATTTCATTGAAATAATTGAAAAACAAAACAAAAAGTGAGCTGACACAATGCTCAGAATGAAAATCTAGTGCTGGCTGATGCTAATCAAGAAAGTTGAGTGTTATTGATCAAATAAAATAATAATAATAAAATTAAAAGGTGCGTCGAAATTCTCATAATGAAAAGCCAATGCTTGATGATGCTTATTACGAAAATGAAGTATGTGTGATTCATCAGTTGATATAATTAAAAATGAAGCATTGGTACAATGTGTCAAAATGCACAGAATGGAAAGCCAATGTTACTATGCTAATATCAGTGTCTGGAAAATACAAAAAATAAACTTTTAAATGGAAGAGTCACCCGGCGTTGCATCGAATGCAAACAACGCGTTCCGCTGAACGCGCGCACAGGGACGCATCAAGTTTGAAGAAGCGCCATCCGAACTTATTGGTGACATCGCCTGGTAGGCTATAAGAAAACAAAAAGCAAATAAAGAATAGAATGCATTGTTATCGCGTGATACCGGAATTGTAGTTCCTGGAGGGTATGCATGGGTTCGTAATGCACAGTTGCAGGGAAATCAATTTTTTTTTTCAAAATAAAGTTATAGGAATACTGTATATTCCAATATTTTTGTTGTATTGCCCCTCCTGCTTGGGCCAACATATTGGCCTGCAGTATGATTAAATAAATAAATATAAAATAAATAAACTCGACGAAAAAAAAGTGCAAGAAATCTATAGGGCACTTTGGACCACAAAGTGACTTTACCAATGAGGCGAAAGCGATTATAGCGCGGTGGATCGTAGCCCTCCACTACGCCTCCCTGTCTTCGTTCACTTCCTCCCTTTTACTCCGTGGTCAATGTGTCCGCGCAGAATCGTGACAGATACTGCGCCTTTTCTATGCTGTAAACCAATTTCAAACGCCGCTGATGCCTGCTGTACTAACGTCTCCTAGACATCTGGGCCTGTTTGCTGTGTGGTGCAGAGCTTGGAAAAGCGGCAACTGAAAGGCGCCGCACGGACGCCTGGATCGGACGCCCGGCGGGGTCAGCTTCGTCTACGCATGGTTGGTTGGTTGCACAACTTTCATTTTAATCGGAAATGGGCGTCCTCTTCAATCGCCTGGTGACGTCATGACCTGTCGTGACGGTACATCCCTTGTCGAATACAACCAGCATTTCATTGAACGCATCAAAGTTCACTGGCGTTGTGGTTTACAGGGAAGTATCTGTCGTGGAATCCCGCTATCACCCTCACGGTAGAAGAGCATTGCACGGTCCTGGCGCAGTGGTAAAGCGCTGGGATCCAAGGTATGGAGGTTGGATTCAATCAACCAATAACCGTTCTATTAATTTATTTTTAACTGTCGTGACACTTGTGCTGACAACCTTCTGTCAATCTTGTACTTGGGGTCGACAACAATGAGGCATTAAAGGCTTTCGCCTTAAAATGTAGCCCATCACTGCATTGAACTGTGTGCGGAATCACAAAATTTACTCGAAAACTGCTTATTTTTTAGTTACGAAACCTGCCCAATAAGTTTACTGAAATATCGTTTCTATTTGTTTGCTACTAATTTCAAAACACATTTAAGAAATAATTTCCTAGCCGCTGTACTGAGGCGAATGGTTGAGAAAAATGAGCTCACTTGGCGAGTTTTATTGCGACGTTTATGTGGCGTACGCATGTGTAAGTTTTAAACTTTCGTGACCAGCATAGGGCACAAATCTGTCGGCTTATGTGCGCATGAGCACGCGCTATGCACGAAACACAGCGGCGCGTCGTCCGCTACCCTCGAGGGGGCGCTACCTGTTGACAGTTGCCAGCCGTGTGGTGCGGACGCGTGTTCCATCGCTCCTCCGATTGCACGTGGCTACCGGAAACGGACGGACTGGCGACAGCGGGAGCTTCCGAAAGCGTCAAATAGATGAGTTTATTAACTTTATTCTCTTTTCAGCTGGTTAGGTTAGGTGCAGCCTAAAGAATAGATTTTAGCTCTTTGTCCTAGCGGCCTGGTTTTTCGTGCCGGCAGCTAGGATTTCTCGGCGTTCATTCTTTAACTATTTTGTTTAGATAAATATTTTTTTCTAGGCTATTGCCATTCACAGAATTTATTTTAACGCGTGTTTGTTAGTCGTTTTTGTGTCTTCCTTTTGCACTTTGTATATTCTCAGAATTCGTAGTAGAAATAGTTCAGTTGATGGATGCTTAAGATGTGCAATCAAAAGAAGGTAAAGTGTACACAGTGTGAGGCGCAGGTTAACCCCAAGGAAACACGTTTTGACTCGGTAGATGAAGCAGAAGGCAGTGACTTTTTGTCTCGGTGTTGCATGACGAGTGCGCGCCTAGATAGATTTGAACGAGAAAAGGGCGGTTTAGTGTCTCGTGTGGATGCCTTAGAAAATGAAGTAGGTTTATTCAGGGCAGAAAATCAGAAACGGCGGGGACAGCTTCCTCAAATGGAAAACAAACGGCCGACTTTGTCCTTGGAAACAATGAGGACGGACATTCCGGTGCGGGCAACGTGGCTAGGACCAGCACTGGCATGGAAGGCAGAAGCAAAGTAGGTCAGGCGGATTCGAACCTACAGAGCTATTTAGAAGCAGCTGCTAAGAAGCCGGAAAAAAAGGAAGAAGTAAGCAAGAATGAAAATCCCAGAGATAAGGACACAGATAACCAAAAGCAGGAGCCAACAGTTGGGAGAGGGAGAGAGAAGGCCCAAGTGCTTATTACCGGAGATTCTAACATGAACAGGTGCAAGCGAGATATCTTGGAACGTGTAAGGGGTGATAAGAGATTGTTGGTTGGAGCCTTCCCAGGGAGAACAATGAGGGCAGTGCCAAAAGAGAGTAAAAATAGGCTGTTGAAGAATTCCGCAGAGCGCAGTAGGGTAATAGTAGCCGCGGGGCTAAACGATGTCCTAAATGGTGACGCTGCAGGAGTGGTGGAAAGTTTGGCTAAGGCAGTTAACGAGATCAGGGAGATAGCACAGCAGGCGCAGATAGTTGTATGCACAGCACCAGAGGTGCTAGGATTGAACGGAAAGAAGGAAAAGGACGTGGTGACAGTTAACCAGGACATAAGAAAGTTAAGCCTGGAGAAGCGTTTCGAAGTGGTTGAGGTAAACAGGGAGGTACATAAAGCAGGTTTTGGTAGGGCTTTTCAGCGAGATGGCATTCATTTTAACAGAAGGGTGGGAGCAGAGATCGGCTGGCGCCCGCCAGGCAGGGCTGTAGCTTTTTTAGGGGGTCCGCGAGGACTCCGTGCACAGAGGTAGTTAGAAGTGAAGCAGCACAAAGTGTAATAATGGAGGCTGAGGCCCCAAAAATGGCAAAGAGTAGGTCGAGAAAGAAAAGTACAATAAAGACATTTAACACTTGGATCAGCTACATAAACATGCAAGGAGGTAGAAAAAGAGCGAAATGGCTAGAGATAGAACAGCAGTTGAAGGATGACAAAATAGGTGTGTACGCTCTTTGCGAGACTCATCTCAGGGATCTAGAAGATCCGCCGTTTATAGAAGGCTACGTCAGGGAAGGGTGCAACAGAACGAGAACGGAAAAAAAGGGTAGAGGGGTAGGTATGTTGATACACCAGGGAACAAATTGGCAAAGAATTAAATCATCTTGTAAAGAGCATATCTGGGTTTCAGGAACAATTGCCGGCATAAGGACATGGCTAGGGGTAGTTTATTTAGGAACGGGACATCAATGCAGGCAAGAAAACAGGGATCTTGTTGAATGTCTCAGTGACGATATAAGCCAGTTTGGAAACGGGGCCAATTTTATTCTGCTGGGGGACATGAACGGCCACATCGACGATCTGGATGGATACACGGATTATAACGGCAAGCTAATGCTAGATTTCCGTGAGCGACACGATCTAGTTATAGTAAATTGAGAAACAAAATGTGAAGGCCAAATCACGTGGGAATTCCGCTACAGGCAGACGACCATTGACTATTGTCTAATGTCGCAGGAAATTTATAGCAAGGTCACAAAAATGGAAATAGACGAAGAAGGGGCGTGTAGTCTGGGAAGTGATCATAAACGTATTAGTCTGCAGATGGGGCCCTTGATGAAAAGAGAAATGAAACTTAGGCAAACCGTAAACGCAAAATTAAACGACGATCAAATAGCGCAGATAGCAGCAGACATAGTGGAAGCAATAGAGAAAAGCCCCATGGAAGACTGGGATTATGAACAAGTAGAACTACTCATAAGGAGGAAAATTCAGGAGGTTAAAGTAGCAAACCGCTGGAATGGAAAGAGGAAGCCATGGAGCTGGTGGAATAAGGAAATCAGGGAAGCAATTGAACAACGACGGGCTGCTTCAAGGGAACACCGAATGGCAAAGAAAGCACAGGTATCTCAGGAGGAAATCGACCAAAAATGGGAATCATATCGACAAAAGAAACATCAAGAGCAGGCCCTCGTCCAAAGTAAAATAAGACAGTCCACCGATCGCTGGATGGCTGATATACACGATGCCTCTAGAGGCGGTGCAAGAAAATTCTGGAACCATATAAGCTGGCTAGGGAAGAAGAATCAAAGAAAGCAGGATCGGATTCAAGATAACGAGGGAAATTGTTTAAAGGGAGATAACGCAGTGAACTACATTACATCAGGTATAGCCGAGTCATTTAAGAGCGACGATAGGGTAGTCTCCGCAAATCAGGAAGCAACACAAGGTAGCAGAATACGAAGCAGCTTAGAACTGACCAATCTAAACTTTAAAAAGGAAAAAAATATTCCTAAAAACACATCTACAGGAATAGATGGAATTCCGATCAAGCTGATTAATGAACTCGGTCCAAAAAGTAAGGAAACGTTGTTAAAAAACAGTCATAACGAATAAGCAAATTCCGCACAGCTGGCGGCAGAGTAAAATTAATTTGATTTATAAAGGGAAATGAGACAGGATGCACATAAAATCCTACAGGCCGATTACCATGACATCTGTTATGTACAGGTTAGCCATGCAGGCGGTGAAATTAAAGGTGCAAGCATGGGTTGAAAGTAACAAGATACTCGGAGAACTTCAGAACGGCTTTAGAAATGGTAGGCGTTTAGATGATAGCCTGTTCGTGCTTACCCAATGCATCGAAATATCTAGAGTGGAAAATAGACCTTTGTATTTGGCATTCCTGGACATAAACGGGGCATACGACAACGTAAGCAGGGAACTCCTGTGGAACATATTAAAAGAAGGTATCGGTTATGAGATAATAGAGTTCTTGCAGGAAATATACCAGGATAACAAAGTAGAAATTACGTGGGAAGGGATAAGAAGTACGGAGGATGTCAAAGTATGCAAAGGATTAAGACAAGGCTGTCCTCTATCACCGGTGGTGTTCATGCTTTATATGATAAACCTGGAACGGAGGATACAAGACCTAGGTTTTAACCTGTCATATAGATTAGGTGGAAAGGCGGTAGAGCAGCGCCTCCCCGGTTTGATGTATGCAGACAATATTGTGCTGCTAGCTGAGAGTCTGGAAGAATTGCAAAGTCGTTAAGTATTGCGGAGACGAAGGGGACGCTCTAGGCTTCAGTTTCAGTGCAGTTAAGTCGGGTCTGATGATTTTCAACGGCTCAACTGATCAGGGTCTTAAAATGCAAGGCCTTGAAATACCTAGAGTAGCAGAATATAAATATCTGGGGGTATGGGTAAACGAAGGATTGGCATCCATTGGAAAGCATGAGCAATCACTTAAGGCCAAAGGGCGAAGGAATGCCGGGATAATGAAGCATAAGGCATTGTGGAGATACAATAGGTATGAGGTTTTGAGGGGTATTTGGAAAGGAATTATGGTGCCCGGACTTACTTTCGGAAATGCGGTTTTGTTCCTAAAATCAGACGTACAGTCGACATTAAAAACAAATCAGAGATCCGTTGGACGATTAGCACTAGGTGCCCACGGCAAAACTACTAATGAGGCGGTACAGGGAGATATGGGCTGGGCATCTTTCGAAGTGCGGGAAGCTCAGAGTAAAATATTATATGAGGAACGCCTGAGGAAATTGGACAGTAACAGATGGGCAGCTAAAGTATTTAAATACCTGTGCCTAAAAAGCGTTGACTCACAATGGAGGAAAAGAACTAGGGAACTAACTAGTAAGTATGCTAGTAACAAGGACGGAGAAATAAAGAGCATTAAGCAACAGGTGAAAAACACAGAAGGTAAAAATTGGATAAATTCGATGGAAAAGAAACAGTGTGGAATTATACCGAAAGTGGAAAATGCAGATCAGGAAGGAAGATTTCTTTGATAACTCTAGAGGCAGTGCCCTTCTTTTTGAAGCTAGATCAGGGTGCCTTAGAACACGCTGCTACAAAAAGAAATTTAACAATGGAGATGACACATGTGCTGTATGTGGAAACTCCAGTGAAACAATTGCCCATATTATACTCGAATGTAATGGTATCCATCCGGAAGTTGGTGCAGGCGCAATCACTGTTCCTGAAGCTCTGGGGTTTAGAGATAACAGTGGCCGGGTGAATAAACCGGCGGTGGAAACTAGCAAATAACGACTGGAAGATTGGTGGCATAAAAGCAGAGAAGTGACATAATGTTAGTAATGTAGGAACAACATTTAATAAATAGAATGATGGTTGAGTTAACCATTCTAAATCAATAATTAAGATATAGGGAGAAAAATGAGCATGATAGCTACTGCTACCACCCCGTTTCAAAGGGGACGCTCCTATATTCCATCCATCCCATCCATCCTTTAAAGTAACGCCCATATTCACAACGCTCCACCCCCACTCTGTGGAGGGGAGAAAACAGCCGCTCCTCCACTCGAGGGGCCGTATCCAGCGGAGGTTTCTTTCGGGAACTGTTCTGTTTCAAGATGACGTCAATTTGACGTCAGCAAGGCAGCGGGCTGCCACCTCACGGCGAGGACGGGAAAGACAGCGGCCACTCAGCGATGGCGCCAAATCGTAGGCGTGTCCACCATGTCCACCACGAGCATGTGGCTTTTTCTGGTACCAAATACTTGTACCAAAGTGGTGTTAAGCACGAAATAAATCTAATAATTACATAGTAATGCAAACTAGTGAATAATAGACTGAAATATTCTTAGAAGCATCCTGTTAACAACTGCCAAGCAATTGTCTTGGCTCATGAGTACCTCTCTTCGCTAGATGGTGTCGCGCGCGCGGCGGCGTCGTCTGCTTCCTCGCTCGCTGTGAAGTTTTTGTAAGTTCTGCCTTTCGCACAGAGTGGCGAATATCCTAAGAACGAGGACTACAACGCCCGTAGTATGCAGTCCGAATCACGCTAGCTCTTTGACGGAGGAGTTGCTGCCGCCGTTGCGAGTACGAACGAGCTGCTTGATACCGGCACCGCGCCGGCGCGTCCGCGCCTGCCTATGTAGCGGGGCCGCGTCCGTAGCCTTATCGGCCGCTCAAGCGTCGTGAGTATGCGCTACCTTTCCGTGAATAGCTGTCAATGTAGGCGGCAGCCGATGACACATGGAATCCAACCGCACTCGATCCAGTCAGCCACCGTCTACTCCCCTTCCGCTGATACAGGAGCAAAACTCAGCCCGCGCTTACGGACTCGAATTATTTGTCGCCAGACTGCCGGATTGAAATGGTCGCACTGCTGTTGACCGAGAGCTCCCGATCGCAAAGTAGCGATCGAAGCGCGTAGAGCACCTTTGCTTCTGACTGCAGCCCAGCATACCCCTTCGTCCCCACTTTGCTTCGCGATCGGCACGCAGCCTCAGCCAGTGTTGCCGCAAAACCTCCTGAGACATGTAGAAGGCGTCGTATCGTTTTTCTTTTCTTTTTTACTGCGTCAGTTTACTAAACCCGCAAAGCGCTGCCCAAAAAACACACACACACAAAAAAAAAAGGATACCACACCACGGCCGTACTCAAGCAGCTGCGCGGCGCGCGCCGTCGCTCGACTACGGCCATGAGGCGCCACAGCGACCGCAGAGCGGTTCCATCTCGAAGCAGACCAACTCGTCGTGGTTCCTGCGCCGGCCGGCAAAAAGGCTCCTTTCGGAGCGGTGGCCCCGCCCCGTGACGTAAGCGAAAAACGCGGAGCCGCCTCCGGAAGTTTTGGCGGACACGCCGGACGTGACGCAGCAACCAATTAGGAGCGGCGAAAGGAACCAGTTCCCGAACGGAACCGTCGCGGGATCTGGCCCCAGGGCCGATTCGGATTCATGAACGCCCCTCGGCATTTCCTCCGACTCCTCGAGAATACGTCCTCCACTCGAAACAGCGCAAGTGGCACACGGGAACGACATTAAGGTGAACTTTTTGCCCTAAAACTGCGTGCTTTAACACACTCCGTTTTTCATGCCGAGCCTTCTAAATAATCTTCGCATGCATCATCGACGTTAACAACATAATGGAAATTGTTTTGTGGGCTGGATGAAAAAGGCGGCTGTGGAAAATGGCCGAAAATGGTTGTGCATCTGGCGACAGTCTCTGCTGGTGACGTAGAGTTTATGCAGAACATGACGTAGGCTTCGAGAAATGGTGTGAATTCTTCGGTTTAATTTTTGGTGTGAGATCTACGCTCGCCCTTTGCCACTTTGCCGTTTTCTATTGCCAGGCATTGACAGACATCAAAATATACTGTGGGGAAAAAGTAAAAGCTGCCAATTCCTACGAGCATAGTGCTCGGGGGTGAGCGGTGAATACATGTGTTAAAAAAAGGATGGAGTATATCCAATTAAACTGCGTTTATTAAATTTCTTGATTACACGAAAATAGGCTTGTACGACAACGGTGATCTTTCCTCGTCCGTGTCCGGCACCCAGTCTCTTTCCTCCCCTGGTCCCCGGTCCCGCGGCGCGCGGGAGCGCGTCCTCCTCACCCTCTGTTTGCCTCTCTCTCTGCTCTTGTGGACGCCTCGGGGCCTCGGGTTACAGCGGCAGACCCTGCCTGCCTTGCTTGTCCCGTTCTTTACGCCTGGCTCGCAGAGCGGCCGTTCAGCTGGGCGTCCTCGTTTTTGAGAGCTGGCGTTAACACATGCGTGCTGCTTCGCAGCGCGTTGCAGCTCAAGCACACTGAATTCGACTCTCCAGAAGCAAATGCCGCGTGCGGTTTCCAAACAAGTTGGGAGACCTAATTGAAAACGTGCTTGAAAAGCCATGCCCTTCGTCGGCCGCGAATATCCCTCCATTGGACGAGCACACCAACGCGCTCCCTCGACAGCGCCACGCGTCCGTACCCTCGAGCTACTAAGCCACCGATGCGCGGGATGCAGCACGAATTGTAAAAACATTTACACCCTTAAAGGTGCCACGATGCTGTTCCCACTTTTTTTACACCCTTATGTATTGCTTTTTAGGTAAAAAGGGTGCAAAGCATTCCTTCACACCTTCCCCACTTCTTTGCACCCTTTAAGGATGCAAAGGTGTAAGGGTGTTTGGCTCCACAGGGTGTAAGGGTGTTAGAGTTGACAAAATAGTGAAAACAATATTGCACTACTGATTATACAGACTGAGAAGTTTGGTTAAACCAAATTTATAGTTACAAATCGCAATACCTAATGATAATACATTATCAAATACCCGTTAAAAATTTCATTTACCTTTAAATACCTTTCTCATTTTTGTCAACAGCAAGAAGCATGTGTATACAATTGTCAAAAAACTACAATCATGCTGTATTTGTTTTATATTTGTAAGGAGAAGCAAGTTAGCTTCATCGTGTGGGATGTTTAGCTGCTCTTAAATTTCTTTACCAAGCCGAGCAGTTTATATTTATGAACCGATTTGACTCTGCTCTCGATTCGCATACCTGCCTTACACCCTTAAATGCCGTAACGGCTATCAGAAAAAAGCTAGAGACTATTTCACAATACTCTGTACATAAGCTTTTACAAAGAGTAGGTAGTAAAAGTCCTGTTAGCAATGTTTTGTACTTCAAACAGCAGAACTAACAGAGAACCCTCTAGCTATCAGCACTCTATCCCTTGAGTACAAACAGATACTAACTACTACAAAAAAATTCGAGTTACCAGAAGAATCCTAGGTTAGTAACTTTTACCAGGTGTTTTCCTGCGCCATGCTTTCTGACAATTTGATTGCGTGCCAATGCTTTATTTCGACAGGATGCATACGGAAAGCATTAACGTTTCCTGACAGAAACTATCACCGCAAAAAGAATGTACATCACTAGACATACGCATCGGTTCAGCGCTCCTAGCTTTGTAGTGCATACACTGCCTCACAATATTGCCGCGAAACCTTTAAAACTGTATTTGTTGTTTTTAGCAGCCGCTAGCATATGGCGTTATCACTGATTCTGGCACGCGTATCAATTCTGTATTCTTTGTTAGTTAATGCTCGATGTCGCGAAACGCACTTTTATCAGTTCTTTTGCCGCGCAAGATGCACCGAGATCTGTCTCGAAGATTCCGGCCACTCACGTATCTTTGGACAATGTTCCAGGTTGTACTAGTGACAGTTTGCAACGTTATCTAGATGGTTCTGAGCTGCCCTTAAATTGAGCGTTTATGTGTGCGACAGGCGTTCTTAGTTCGACGATCGCCGAGCACGTTTGTTGCTATACACCGCCACCGAGTTTCTTAGTTCGTTTACGGGCGCAAGTCAGCCCCAATAAAGTTTCTTCCTTGCACTCCAAGACTTCATTTCTGTCATCGACATTGTCACCACCACGTGACATTTGGTGGAGGCGCTCCTCTTCGAGTCCCGGTTTACTCCTTCAAGCCAAGACACTAGCCCTGTTCCTGTCATCTCGGGAGATAAGCTAACAGGCCAGCGAACCAGCCGCCGGCAAGGGCTCCAACCCGAACACGGTCTGCTGCCGGACCCCGTTAGATCTCGGAGGGCATCAACGCTGAAAATGGCCCAGCCTGCAGCACCGATTGTTTTCATCCAACCCCGTGAGCCGCCCGGCTTCAATGGACGACCGAACGAGGATGCGGAAGACTGCGTCGACCTGTTTGAACGCGTGGCAACTTTCAATGCCTGGAACGATGAAACGAAAATCAGGTAAGTCTACTTTGTTCTTCAAGGACATGCCCGAATATGGTTCGAAAATCATGAGGCAGCTTTGAAGGGTTCGGAGATTTTCAAGAAAGAGCTTTTGACTGTCTTTGCGAGTGTCGTTCAAAAGAAAAGAGCTCAGGCACTGCTTCAGTCAAGACTTCAACTCCCTAACAAACAGTCCTGGCGTACGTTGAGGAGATAAAGCGCCTCTTTCGCCGCGCCGACCCTAACATCACTGAAGGTGAGAGAGTCAAATTTTTAATACGAGGCGTTAAATAGTCGCTTTTTGCAGGTTTGTCTCGATATCCGCGAAAAACCGTGGCGGAATTTGAAACGGAAGCGTCTACCATAGAGAAGACGTTGGACACCCGGATGCGCTACTATGAGCGAACACTTCAACCGGACTACTCAAGCCACTGCCCCAGCGCATCTGCAAGCGGAGAAAACCTTAGGAACCTCATCCGGGAGATCGTGCGAGAGGTGCTCCACCGATTGCTGCCATCATCGCAAGAATCCGAGGTGGCAATGCTTGTGGACGTCGTCCAGCAGGCGCTGGGCGTTCCTCAAGCGACGGCTGCGACAGTTCCAGAAAAGAGGCAACAGCGATGAACTACGTTGCTGCATTACGTCGCCTTGCGCCCCGACGTGATGACTTTCCAAGCCCTCGCCGCTACCGTCCTGTTCCTGAAAGTCACCCCTTGGCCGCCGCCCACCAAGCCGACCAGCGACCTCCAAGCCACAGGAAGTGCGACGCCTGGAGGACAGCGAACAACCAGCAATTATGCTTCCTCTGCGGTGAGGCCGGCCACATTCTGCGTTACTGCCCGTACCGACGAATCGGTTTCCGCGGATTTGCAGTCGACACTCCACGACCACGCCCAGGTGAACGACCGCGATAAATCGACAACTTTCTGCATAGCGGTCAGATTGCGCTACCAAGCCGCCGGTTCAGGTTCCCATCGCCTTACAGGGCCCGCTTTGCGTCGCCAGGCCGTAACTACGATAACAAGGTGCGCGGTAGGTCTCCAAGCCAGCGCAGGGGAAACTAAATAGAGCAACCTTTGGAGGTGAGGTTGCCTCACGGTGAAAACACGAAGATGCTCCATCGCCGATGACGAGTGACAACGACGCAGCCATTAAATTGCCGATCCACCAAACGACAACGTCGACGAGATCACGACTAGCCTTCAAGTTGACAACACCGCCCAGCCGCGACATAAGCACAAGACGAAGCAGAGATCGAACACCGAAGCCAATGTGCAATACAAGGACGCGAACAAGCGACGTTGAGGTTGCTGTTGACGGACGCAGGGTTACCGCCCTACTGGACACCGGTGGCGACTACTGTCATCAGCGGAGCTTTCGCCGCCCAGCTCAAGAAAGTGACGACCACTTGTGACGTCCCGCTAATCTGCACCGCTGGTGGTAACCTTATTACACCGTGACAGTGAATGGACGCATTTACCCTACGAGCTTCGTGGTCTTGCAGCAGTGCTCCCATAACGTGATTTTGGGTACGGACTTTCTGAATGAGCATCGGGCGATCATCGACCTCCGCTCAAAGCTCATCAAGCTCTCCACGGACAAGGCAAAACCTTCCACGACGACTTCGACGCTACACTTCGTTCTAAATGTCCTCGAGAAAGTAGTGAGTATACCGCCCCGATCAAGCATCGTTGTCTCCGTGGTTACCAGAGACATTGAAGCTGCTGAAGGTGTCATGGAAGGAATTGCTTTCGGAGCGCGGACTAGGAGTCGCAAGAGACGTCGCCCGTTTCCGTCATAGACAAGCTCAAGTGCTCGTCACGAACTTCACCGAAGAATACCGGCACATGAACAAGGGCATGACGATTGCTTTCCTTGGCTAGCTAGCGGACACCCAGGAAGTCTTCGCCCTCCCCAGCCAACTTGAAGACAATGCACCCAACCGAGCCAAGCAGCCCAATTCCGACATCAACCAAGCGCTCCCCCGAGACAGACAAGACCGAATTAGCACTCTTCTTGAAATCTACAGCGAGTGCTTTTCTTCAGCGTCGAAGGTGCGGCAAACTTCGTTGGCAAAGCATCGCATCATCACTGATGAACACGCTAGACCGCTACATCAAAGCCCCTACAGTGTATCGCCGCGATAACGCCAGGCCATATGCGATCAAGTTGAGGAAATGCTGCGTAATGACGTGATCCAGCCATCGAACTACCCCTGGTCGGCACCAGACGTTCTGGTGAAAAAGAAAAACGGGACACTTCGCCTCTGCGTTGATTACTGCCGCTTGAATAGCATAACAAAGAAGGATGTCTACCCGCTTCCCCGCATCGACGAAACACTGGATCGGCTCTGTAACGCTAAGTATTTCTCGTCGATGGACCTAAAGAGCGGGTAATGGCAAAATGAGGCCGACGAAAGAGACTGCGAGAAGACCGCATTTATCACGCCAGACGGCCTTTCCTAGTTCAAGGTAATGCCATTCGGCCTCTGCTCTGCACCATCGACATTCCAGCGTGTAATGCATACCGTGTTGGCTGGCTTGAAGTGGCAAATTTGTCTAGTGTACTTAGACGACGTTGTCATCTCCTCTTGGAACTTTGAAGACCATCTGAGAAGGCTTCAAACAGTACTTGACGCAATCAAGTCTTCAGGTTTAACGTTCGTTGAAAGCAGAGAAGTGACACTTCGCCTACGAAGAGATGTTGTTTCTGGGTCATATCGTCAGCAAGCAGGGAGTTCGCCCCGACCCACTGAAAACAGCTGCGATCGCACAGTTTCCAAAGCCCGGCAACAAGAAAGCTATATGCTGATTCCCCGGACCGTGCGCGTATTACCTACGATTCGTCAAGAACCTTTCGCGCCTCGCCGAATCTTTGACGAAGCTTACAAAGGCAGACGTGCCATTTCGAAGCACCGCAAGCGGAAGGTTTCGAGGAACTTAAGCGCCGCCTCCTGTCCCTCCTGTGCTAGGCCACTTTGATGCGATCAGTCTGGGCGCCATTGTCATTCAGAAGAATGCCGGACAGGAGAAAGTTACTCTCGCAGGTTACTCTCGAAAGCCAATTACTCGATGACCGAGATGGAGTGCCTCACGATCATCTGGACTACTTCAAAGTTCCGCCCATACTTATACGGCGGACCATTCAAGGTGGTAAGCGGCCATAACGCGTTGTGCTGGCTGGCTAATTTGAAAGACCCCTCCGGCCGCCTGATGGAGCCTACGTCTTCATGAATTCGACATCGCAGTCGTGCACATGTCAGGTCGCAAGCATTCCAGTGCAGGCTGCTTGTCACGAGCCCCCGTTGACACGCCGGCGAAAGAAGACGACGAAGACGCCTTTTTAGGACCGGTAAGCGCCAGCAGTTCCGCAGAGCAACAGCGATCAGACACTGAGCTGAAAGCGCTAGCCGATTACTTAGTAAAAACGACCGCTGCCCCTCCTGTTGTGTTCAGGTGTCATTTATCACCGTTCGCGTTAAGCAATGGCCTCCTCGTGAAGAAATTCGCCCCCAACAGAACCCCGCAGCTTGTTGTGCCTAAAAGCCTCCTACAGGAAATTCTGCAGGCGTTGCACGATGAGCCCACCGCAGGCGATCTCGGGTTTGCGCGCACGCAACGTCGTACCCAGGAGAAGTACTACTGGCCGCTACTGCCTGCCGAAGTTGTCCACTACGTGAAGCCGTGTCGTGAGTGCCAATGACGCAAGAAGCCGGCAGATCCAACCATAGCGACTACTGAACCCGATTCCGCCCCAACCCTGTCCTTTCAACCAGTTGGGATGGATCTTCTCGGCCCCTTTCCATCTCCATCTACGGGTAAGAAGTGAATCATCGTGGCCACTGACTACCATACCCGTTATGCCGAAACAAAAGCACTACCCAGTGATACCGCGCCAGAAGTCGCCAAATTTTTTGTCGAACAAATTCTCTTGCTACATGGCGCCCCCGAAGTGCTCATCACGGACAGGGGAACGACGTTTACGGCAGAGTTGACGCAAGCCATCCTGGAATACAATCATACAAGCCAGCACCGAACGACTACGTACCATCCCCAGACCAATGGACTTACGGAGCGTCTGAACAAAACGATCGCGGACATAATCGCCATGTACGTCGACCCTGAACCCAAGACCTGGGGCGCCATCTTGCGTACGTGATCTTCGCGTATAACACGTCAGTTCAGGAGACGACCAGAGCGAGCCCGTTCAAGCTTGTGTACGGCAGGGAGCCCACGAAAACGCTCGACGAAATGCTGCCGCATTTAACTAATGCGGAAACTTTGACGTCGCCGCCTACCTGCAGCGTGGAGAGAAAGCCCGACGACTCGCACGGCTGCGTATTAAAGACTAACAGCGCACCGACACCCGACGATACAACTTACGACGACGCCACGCTGCGTACAGTCCAGGAGACCAAGTGTGGGTTTGGGCTACAGCTCGGCGCCGTGGACTAAGTGAGAAGTTACTGCGTCGATACTTTGGGTCATAAAATCTTTCGCCGCGTTGGACAACTCGACTATGAAGTCATTCCCGACGGTACGACAGCATCACAACGGCGACGCACGCACCCAGACATCGTTCATGTTGCTCGTCTGAAGCCTTACTACGCGCGTTAGAAAATCTGCGTGTTTAAATTTTGTAATGCGTATATTTAAGTTGCTTTGTTTATTTTGGAACATCGAGGTGATGTTTAAGGGGGGAAGTGACGCCGCAAAACTTTTAAAACTGTGTTTTTAGCAGTCGCCGGCATGCGGCGTTAGCACCCTGATTCTGGCACGCGTATCAATTCTGCATTCTTTGTTAATGCTCGATGTCGCGAGACTTTTGTCGCGCAAGATGCACTGAGATCTGTCTAGAAGATTCCGGCCACTCGCGTATCTTTCTACAATGTTCCAGGTTGTACTAGTGACAGTCTGCGTCGTTATCTAGATGGTTCTGAGCCGCCTTTAAATTTAGCGTTGATGTGTGCGACAGGCATTCTTAGTTCGACGGCGCCGCAGAGTTGCTTAGTTCGTTTGAGGGCGCAGCCCAATAAAGAGTTTCTTACTCCAAGGCTCTTCATTTGTGTCTTCGATCTTGCCACGTGACAATATTAAGAAAAGGCGCTAGCACAGAAAAGCCCCTTTTCAGGACTTTATTGCACAGAAATGACTATCTTATTGAACGTCACAAAAATTTCTTTTAGCTGCGAGGGTTCTGAGAAAGCTGTATAGCTTTCCTTTGTAGCCGTATAGCAGCGCTTGGGTGGGTGAGCAATTACTCTTTTTTTACACTAAATATTCGACCGTCAACATCCTAATGTGGTTTCTATATACTCGAATAAATTACTTTTGTTGAGAAAATTTGTGCCTAGATGCTTTTCAGATTTGCCTGCACTGCGGTTATGCAAAACGAATCGAGCAGGAGAAGCTTCAATCTTCAGCTGCTATGGACGCGTGAATATGATTCTCCCGCCAAAATACACCCGACGTGGTCGAAGGCACAACGGTGTGTTTCTCAAGGACGGCGTTTTAGTTTTTGCTTTTCTCCTCGGCGCTGTTGAGTTAGCGGCGGCCAATTTCTCCCATTCATATCAGCGCGTTCTGCGGCCAACGCGCCGGCGCTTGGACTGCTCACGTATAGGGAACCCAAGCTGGAGTTTGCTCCGCGACGGTTTCTAGCGGAGCGGAGAAAACTTACAAAACCTGCGCCATGGCCTCCGAGATCACCTCCGGCCGAAAAGGGGCTTGACAGCGTCTTCCGCCGCACCACGGCGCTCGCGCAGCTTCAAACACGAGTTTCCTCAGCTTGCGCAGTCGAACTGCCCGCTCTAAAATGCCACGGGCAAGACGGTGGTAGCCAACAATTTCGCGATCGTTAACGTACTAATAATATGAGGCCCACATGCGCAGTTTGGCAGCGACTACGAAGTTGCATGGCTGGCCGAAGCATAGATGCTCTCTCTCTCTGCTGCGGTTCCGCGTCTATACACGCCGTGGATTTGATTAACTCGCTAAACGATGACGACATCCATCGCATGAATGCAATTCTAGCCATTGCTGACGATAGCTATTTTTATTTCTCGCACGGTTTTAAATTGAAGATTGTAAGCACCAAGTTTGATACCTCGATCTGCCGTCATATGCGAGGTTTTCGGATCCCGTTAAAAACAGATCATACCATCGAAGGAGAATCTCGTTTGTAAACTACGCGGCACATCATGGCATAAATGTGCGCAGTTATCATGCTCGAGCTTATTTCTAGCTTTCACTTGTTTGCATATGCTACAGACAGGGTGCAGTGCTTTTATTTGTAATTTTTACTCCTATGCCTATACACGCAGATAGCCAAGCTGAGCAAGTGGGTTAACGAATTATGATTAGACTATAGAATAATGGCACAGGGCGGTGAATACGACCATTATACACGCCACACTAGTTAGCAATTTTTCATTAACTTTCAATGATACACGAAACGCATAAGAAGAGTTTTGACACTAAACCTTCGGCGGTTGCAATGATGCTAGCAACTTTCTAAACTAAATTACGAGGTAAATACTGTGAGCAATTTTAAAAAGACATGTTTCTTTATTTCCAAAACTCATGAAGGGAACAAATAGAAAAAACAATATGGGCAAGCACAATCAAGAAGTGCACACAAACATTTCGTTATTTACAAAGTGCAGTCACTACATGCGTAGTTTTTCATTCGCAAAGATAAAACTCGCCAGACTAAACACGTGGCTCCTATCTTGCTCAGCAGTTTTTTTTTTTTTTCTTTTCTGGTAAGCTGCTTGATCAATTACTATTTTTCCTGCGTTGGCAAGTTGTGGCCTAAGCAACTTTTCTATGATTATCTTCGCTGTATCAGTGCCGTAGTACTTTCTTGCTGCACAAGCTAGAAGAGAGCACCTCTCGAAGTAAGGCAACATAATTAATCTAGCGACATGTACGCTACACTGGAATGTAACGATGTACGCTCCACTGGAATTTGCTATATTTGCGAGCAAGCGCAGAAGTCTTAGGTATAAAAATGAGGAGAAAAACGAACGTCACAGTTCGCCAAACAGCAACAAGACCCTGATCCTGCGGCCCTGATGGTGTACCTACCTTTGTTTTAAAATCATGTGCGAACGAAATCGCTCATTATTTAGTCACCTTGTTCCAAACATCGCTTAACTCGGCATGTTTGCCAAATGACTGGAAAAATGCTAATGTTGTCCCAGTGCATAAAAGCGGTTCGAAAATGTCTGTTGTTAATTACCGACCCATTTCTTTGACTAGCGTGTGTTGTAAAACATTGGAACATATAATTTACATTGCAGTCATGAAACACCTTGACTCTCATGCCTTCTTTACAGCATGGCTTTAGAATTGGTTTTTCCTGTACCACCCAGTTATTCGAGTTCAGTAATGATCTGTTTTCCTCTTTTGACCACGGATATCAAATTGATTGTGTATTTCTGGATTTTAAAAAAGCCTTTGATTCTGTACCTCATGTGCTATTATTACATAAGTTACGTCGTCTTGGTCCGCATCCCAATATCCTCGACTGGCTTCATTCATATCTCCAGGACCGCATGCAGCGTGTTGTAATTAGCGGTTGTAACTCCGATTCCGTAAACGTCTCCTCAGGTGTGCCCCAGGGGTCTGTCCTTGGACCCCTTCTTTTTCTCATTTTTATTAATGATATTGTTCTTGACCTCACCTGCCAAGTTCGGCTATATGATGACGACTGTGTGCTTTATCATGTTGTGGAAAGTTCTTCTGACGCACTAAAACTTCAGCGAGACTTAAATTTTATCCAGTACTGGTGCTCAAAATGGCAAATGTATTTGAACATTTCAAAATGCAAAATTGTCTCATTCACTCGTAAGCGTTCCCCTCTACCGGCCTGCTACTCAATAAATAATGTTCCCCTGCAAAAAGTTTCTGAATATAAGTATCTCGGCGTATATTTCACCTCTAACCTTACGTGGACGAGACAAGTTGAGCATATTACATCGAAAGCCTGCAGAATGTTTAATTTTTTAAAGCGTAATTTCAGCAAAGCGCAGTCAAATGTCAAGCAGCTCCTGTATTTCCCTTACATAAGGCCAATTCTTGAATATGCATGCCCTGTATGGGATGCCCAGTTTATTTACTTATCAGACATGCTCGAACGCGTCCAAAATAATGCTGCCAGATTTGTGTCTAACAATTATAATTTTTCATCTAGTGTCACGTCTATTAAACATCATCTTGGTTGGGAATCTTTAGCTCACCGCAGAAAACATTTCTGACTGCAGATCATGTATCGCATTTATTTTGGAAAGTTCAGCATTGACAAAGACCGGTACCTGCTTCAACCGCACTTTTTGTCTAGACGACTTGATCATCAGTGGAAGATCCGCGAAATAAAATGCCGGACAGATGTGTATAAAACCTCGTTTTTTCCACTGACGATCAATGAGTGGAACCGGCTGCCAGCTGGCATCACTGAGTGTTGCACTGAAAATTTATTTCAGGCTTTTTTATCGGATGTGTGACGTGGCGCCCAGTTCTCTTGCGTGTGTTTCCTTCATTACTTTGTTTTTGAGTGTTTTCATCACTTTGTTCGTCGTGCAGTTGCCCTCTTTAGATGCATGTTTTTCATTCTGCATTATCACTTGTGTCGTGTTATTTCCTTCATTTTTATGTATTTTATCACTGGCGTTCCCAGCAAGATTACTTGTCATCTCCCCCCCCCCCCTGCAATAATGCCTTCGGGCGCTGCAGGAACTTGTAAGAAATAAATAAAAAAGACATTGCAGCTAAAAAATATGCATTCATTTGACCATTCGATCATACGCTCGCGACTCTGACCGCCGGCTTCACGACCAACCGTTAGTCACTCAAAGACTACCACCTACACAAAGTAGTCTTGACGAGTAACTGTTTCACAAGCAAAGAAAACAATCTACGTGAGCACAATGTGTAAATTCCAAATAGAACGGAACGCATTATGTGAACGCGGCAAGAACAGCAACACTCCGCTTCGGTGCACCTAAATTGTGAAACAATTCGGACGTACTTACCTTGCGCTCAGCCTTTGCTGGAAAACCAACTAAAATTGAAAGGCTGCATGACACGCTCGTAACTAATTTAACCGCGCCATGGAGATACGCCGCGAGCGGGCTGGACGATGCATCGGGGTAGAGAGGGAATATTCCCCTTTGAAACGGGGTGGTAGCAGTAGCTATCATGCTCAATCGACGCATTGGTGCGCCCCCTGAAGGAATCGACAAATTTACAACATTTGGCTTGGGCCGATTGGAACGGCCGGAGAGAAACGCGCGCGGGGGAGATCGCCTACGCGCATCCGCGCACGGCTGTCTGCGGAGCCTGCGCAGCCCGCTCGCAATTGGGAGCGCGTACCACGGGCACATTAAAAGTCAACTTTAAATCTAAAAATTGCAATACATTTTTCTGAGGAACCTCTAAGGTGAACTTCAGTCCCGTACCATTCCGAGCATTGCGATCATGTATTGCAATTTTTATATTTAAAGTTGACTTTTAATATGAATCATGTGTGTTGGCAATACTCTCCTAGAAGTGTAAAGCCTCTTTTAAACTACAAGTCATGTCACTCCAAACTTGTTAAATCTGGAATAGTAACAGCTTGTTTTAGGATGGCTGTCAATAAGTCTTGTGCACATCAAATGTTTAATAGCCTTGAAATCCAAGCTAATAGATGTAGGGAGGCTGGTTATCCAGACTCAGTGCTTGTAGCTAGTGCTGATAAGGTTCTGCGTTCTCTGAAGTGTTCCGGACAGATAGAAAGAAAAAATGAAAGAAATAAAATTGCAGTTGTGCCTTATATACATGCATTGTCACATCGGTTAAGAAAGAAAATATGGCGTACAGATGTTGTTTTCAGCCCCTAATAAGATTGGCAAGGTAGGTGCAGCAGTTCAAAGAAAGCTGGGGGGCACAAGAAGTAAGAACAGATGGCAGGTTAGTCACGCCAAGAGTTTCATAGTTGTAGGATGAGTGCAGTATATCAAATACCATTGTCCTGTGGCCGTACGTATATAGGGCAGACAGGCCGTTGCATCAACATTAGGCTGATGGAGCATGCGCAGTCCTTAAAAAAGAATGAAACAAACTTAGCAAAACATTGTAATGCGTGTGAGTGTGTACCTTTCTTTGTTGATACTAATATATTGTTTCTTCATAAAGACCAGACTACTCGAGAAATCGGCGAGGCTTGCCATATTAACCGGAAGCAAAATGTTTGTGTTAGTAAAACGTCCGTCGCATTGACAGAAAAAGAGATGACCATGCTGCACAATCGATAGTGCGTCGGCAGTTTTCACCACGTGCGTGTGATGGGGGGAGTTTTACATGTGCTGATATATATTTTTATAAATTTTGACTATGGGCATGTGGGTACAACAAGTGTGTGTACATATATATGCTCTTCCGTTCTTCGATTAAATCAGTTGTCAGTTCTGCGCGTCGTTGTCTACTTCTCCTCTTTGTCTCGTCTTTTTGCGCACGTATATTACTGTCCATCATGGTTCACCAATTCGCCCAATCAGCCGTTCCTCTCAGCAGTGCTGTATTACAGACGTTTCATTCACAACGTCCAATAAAATTCCCACATTCAACTCAATGGCTTAGCCAATTAGGTCACCAGCTTCAAATAGCGCAGTTGTTTACTCTTTGGGTTAACACTGATAGAAAAACGAGATTGTCGGGATTAAAAGCACTTGCTGCTGGGCTAGTTGGTGTTGGTCCATAATTAAAATAGTTTAAGGCGCAAAAAAACAGACAAACACAAAGGTAAGTGACGGGACGAAGCGCCAACTCCCAACTGATTTTATTGCATGCAAGAAAATGTACTTAAATAGTTTTTTGTAGTCACATGCGTAGGTGTCACCTAAAGCTCAGGAACGACCTGATAAGGCGCGCTGCAGGAATATCTTATACAATAGATGTGTCACGCACATGTCACCTTTCTTTTTGATATAAAACGCTTCTATCAACTCCCTGGCATTCTTATCTTTGCTTTATCTTGGCGCTTCGTCCCGTCACTTACCTTTGTGTTTGTCTGTTTTTTTGCGCCTTAAACTATTTTAATTATGAGATTGTCGGGAGAAGCACGAACAGATTACACATACACTGTTCAATGAACTGAACGCGAGAATCAAAGCTCATGGTGCCGAGTATTTTTGCGACTTGTAACGGTGCGTTGGACTTTTCTTTCGGTTACGGTTTGGAATGCATCGACAAAACATTTCCGACACTTGCCGCCAAAACAAAGAAAAGCTTTTATTACAACACGTTGCCCAACATGCTGCGGACAAATCCTAGACAGTTTTGGAAAATTGTTCATCCATCGCGTAACAATCACTTATCTCTGTTCGATGACCGAAATAATCCTATTCCTGATAAAGATGTTCCAGAAGTTCTGAACTCCGTACTTTCATCTATTTATACTAACGAGTCTAGTGATGAACTTCCTGATTTTCCGCGACACAATCACCCTGTCATGCCTCCCATAACTTTTCATGCCAACGGAATTGCGAAACTAATCGATTCTTTAAAGGTCTCTTCCTCAGCCGGGGTTGATGGCATCAACTCAAAACTACTAAAAAACACCAAACATATCACAAGTATCATTCTGTCGCATATTTTTCAGCAATCGTTATCATCTGGAGTGTTGCCACAAGACTGGAAGGTAGGCAAGGTGATTCCAGTTCCTAAAAAAGGTTCGCCATCTTCACGCCATAGCTATCGTCCCATATCCCTCACAAGCATTTGTTCAAAGTTAATGGAGCATGTTATCTACACACACATCGCAAATTTTCTTATATCTGTAAATTTTTTTCACCCTAACCAACACGGTTTTCATAAAGGAATGTCATGTGACACACAGTTAGCTCTATTTATTAATGACATTAGTTCTAACCTAGATGACAACATACCAGTTGATGCATTGTTCCTGGGTTTTGAGAAAGCTTTTGACAAAGTTCCCCACAGACGGCTTCTACTTAAACTTTCACGTTTGAACCTTGACCCACTCATTCTAACTTGGTTAGAACACTTCCTCACTAACCGTAAGCAGTTCGTACACGCTAATGAATTTTTCTCACCTTTAAGCTCCGTCGCCTCTGGAGTGCCACAAGGTACTGTACTCGGTCCATTACTTTTCCTAATCTATATTAATGACTTGGCTACTGATATAACTTCTAACATACGACTATTTGCGGATGACTGCGTAATATATCGACCTATTGCTAACAGCAACGATACTAAACTGTTACAGAATGACTTGAATTACATCGAATCCTGGTGTAGCAAATGGCTCATGTCCCTTCCACCGTAGGCAGTCCTTTCCTTCACCTTCGTATTATATATTTGGCTCTAAAATTTCCGCAGTTGTTATAAATATCTTGGTGTAACCATTACCCGTTCCCTCACTTGGTCTACTCACGTCTCTAACATTGCTAAAGACGCCAATCGCAGGCTTGGTTTTTCACGCCGTAACTTGCGACTTTCACCTCCTTCTGTCAAACTGCTGACCTATTTAACACTCGTCCGTCCCAAACTGGAATACGCATGCGCAGTTTGGGACCCTCATCAGTCTAACCTTTCCCTCACCCTCGAATCCATCCAAAATCGTGCAGCAAGGTTCATTCATTCAGACTACTCATATCACTCAAGTGTTACTGATTTGAAGACAAAATCTAATCTCCTTTCCCTCCAATCACGCCGCGAAATAGCCTGGCTGTGCCTTTTTCATAAATTTTACCATTCATCACTAGGAAACTGTGCCATCATGCCTTGTCACCGCGTATCCCATCGACTTAATCACAATAAAGTATTATACCCGCCATCCGCAAATACCACTGCACATCTAAATACTTTTTTCGTCCAGACAGCAAAGGACTGGAATCGCCTTCCTGCCGACGCAGTTCATCACGCTCATCCAGCACACTTGAAAGCATTCATTGAAAGACTCGCTAATGAACAGCCCACCCCTCATGTAATACCCCACCAGGGGCATTTGAGGTATAAATAAATAAATAAATAAATAAATAAATAAATAAATAAATAAATAAATAAATAAATAAATAAATAAATAAATAAATAAATAAATAAATAAATAAATAAATAAATAAATAAATAAATAAATAAATAAATAAATAAATAAATAAATAAATAAATAAATAAATAAATAAATAAATAAATAAATAAATAAATATGCCTCCCATAGATTTTTGAGAATCTCTAATGAGTACGCAAAATCTTTTCAGGCACGCGTACTCGCATTACCGCCGTGAAATATATTATTTTGCATTTGGCCATTTTCAAGCAATACCGGCATCATGTCTCGGGGTACATTTTCCAGAGTATCTCATTAGATTGTGCAGTGAGAAAAGCTTGTGGTGTCTACAAGGACTGCACAAAGATTTCAATGAGTATGTTAGCGTACTCGATGAAGGCTCTTGAAGGCGCAAAAAAGACGGAGATGTAGACAGGACAGGCGCTAACTGACAACTTTATTTTCGATAAAAACCGCAGCACAATTTCTGTCAAAACTCACGTGACAATCAAGGGGCCTTATACTACGACCAAATACAGTTGAACAAAGGGCGGCCGACAATCTTGACCCGGAAAAACCATAAAAGAAACAAGGAGGAGGGCCGGAAAGCATTATCAACACATTACATAACATTGTGAACTTATTACAACAGAGGGGCGCGAACAACAACGTGGCCAAGGGGCGGTGCCACCACAGCAACGAGCGAGCCAAAACAAGGGCCTTGTTTCTTTCATGTTTCTTTTTCCGGGTCAAGATTGTCGCCCGCACTTTGTTAAACTGTGTGTGGTCGTAGGCCCCTTGATTGTCACGTGATTTCTGACATAAATTGTGCTGCGGTTTTTCTCGAAAATAAAGTTGTCAGCGCCTGTCCTGTCTACATCTCCGTCTTTTTTGCGCTATGTCTTCAAGAAGCTGCTACCAACTATAGCCCAAACCAAACATCTGTTGCATCGATCAAGGCAGTGCCAGTCTTGCCCAACAAAAGGCATGGTTATGTTTAATTGCACGGAAAATATGCATGACATTGTCAGTGAAAATGAATGAATAGACGCACTAGTAGTGTTGCTAAGTGTTCTAGCTTCTCTCTGAAGCGAGGCTGTTGCATAAAGGCATCTGAATTTTTCACTAACATGATTGCAACCATGTAGCCAGAACATAAAACATAAAGTTTCTTCTTGCCAATAATACAGCATTCAGATGTAAGTGCATATATTGTCCACAGAAACATAAACTCGAGCTTTTTCCAGCGCACCTGCTTTGTTTGCTATGTTCCTAAGGGCGTGAAGCAAAATTGTCTGATTTTGTTTTATTCATTACAGTCCTAATTTAACTTGCTTCTTTTGAAGGGGCTCTGTTAAGATAACATGGAAATTATCACAATCTTATACTAGATGATCTAATCTATGTCTTTGAACATAAACGTCGAGAAGCTTACCTATGTGTCCATTACATTATCTCGGTAACTATATAAGATCAGTCCAATATATACATCACTGCAGTCTTGGCCTTCATATGAATTTGCACAACGAGTTTATTGGAATCAGCCCATTGGGCACAAAGTTAGATTTTTAATGATATATACTACTGTGAAGTCAGATTTTGTAGGCATTCATGAGAGAAGCAGGAAAGGCTGTATATTTTAAAGTAAACCTGGGACAATGCATTGCAACGTGCAAGTTATGTCCAGATAATTTTGCTTATTTGTGTGAACTGCGACTACTTGCTGTAGTTTCTAATCTTAACTTTTACGTGCTGTCTTACATATTCAGGATGAAGAGAAGTCACTGACGCTGTGCGTGGCGTTAGCCAACATGATTGAACATGCTGCTATTTCCAGGTCGGTGCGATGCACTAGCGCCTGTTTCGTGTTATTGACGGTGCTGAAGGACTTACTGCCATATTGGCTTCTCAACATCAGCTATTCAAAGGCAGCACCAGCGCACAGCTTGTGCTGGATAACTGCCAACCATTTCAGGAACCTCTCAATCAAAGCGGAAGCAGGGTGAACAGCGGTTCATCGGTATTTAAATCAGAATTCATTTCAGTTTACCTGGAATATGTCTCTTATTTGATACCACATATGCTCTTTTGTAACGAGCCACGCCTTTCTGCTGAATAAGTTTTCCCGCTCACTACTGCATATCACTATAAGTTATCCCATCCACATATTTCATGACTATGTGGTGAATTGCAGAGATGCAATGGCGCATTCAGATGAAAAATGTGCGATAAGTTCCATATCTACCGCGCGATAAACGGGACAAGAGAGAAAACATATAACGACAAGCACAGCGCTGTAGATATGGAACATCGTCACCAACTCGCCCAACAACTGACTTTGTGCAATAAGTGTAATAATGTAAGCCAAACCAGAACAGCTAAGCGTACATGCTAAGCGATAACATATGGACCTTTGCTCGGAAGGGCGTAGGTGTGATTATAGCGCCCTTTTCAACAAAGGGTGTAGATACTAGCACGCTTTTGACAAAGGGTGTAGATACGCTTGCAGCACCCTTCCTTGTAAAGGGTGTAGATGCCACATCTTATTAGAAAAGGGTGCAGATGGGCATGGAGTACCCTTTCCCCAAAAGAGTGCAATGCTGGCTTATGCAGTCATTAAAAGGGTGCGCTGCTACCTTCATGCATCCTTTCTGGGGGGCGAAAGGGGTTTGTCATAGACACGGCAAAACACCCTCAAGGGTGTAAATTTTGTTACAGTGTGCATATGTCCTCACAGTCCCACCGTGCCGCCGGTGCCTTCCAGCTTACTGCCTGCAACACGTTGTTCCCCCACAAGTTCGCCGCCGTACAACGCGCAGGTCGAGCCAAGGAAGGAATGCGCCGCTGCCGCTCAACTGTCGATTCCGGCCGCGGGCGAGCTCACCATTAACGGTCAAATAGCGCCTCAACTCTGCACTTGGTAGGCTCCGAAAAGTTCTACACTTATCCAGTGTCGACTTGAAATGTGACCGCGCCACAGAAGCGTAATGCGATGATCAACTACAGCACTGGTGTCGGCGGCTGATCACGGTTATCCATGCTCGGCGTGAGCGGCAGCGAAGGCAGGAGCCTAGCCATGACCGCAGCCGTAAAACGATAACGTGCCAGAGGTCCTGGGTCGCGGTCACTCTCAGCGGATGCTTTAGAGAAACGTTCGGTGCATCCTCGTCATATCCCCTTTCAAAAGTTTGGTATACCGGTAAAATGAAGTCGGATTGCAGCGGTGGCGTAGCGGTAGAACATCCGCCTCGCATGCGAAAGGACCGGGTTCAAATCCCGGTGCCGCGCAATTCTCCACCGGATTTAAAAAAGTAAAAAAAAAACTCCGCGTGTCGATGGAATTCCATAAACGGGTTTGGGGTGCGACCTGATGCCGGTGAACACCTCCGGCAACGCACTCCCTCACCAGACCAGGAGTTAGCCATCCTGGTGCAGTAATTGGCCGCAACCTCTCATGATAAGCTCCATAAAACCCCGGCCCTCAGTCACCAGCGGCTGCGGAACAACTGACCACGGCGGCGGTCAGACCTTTGACGCAGCAGGGGCAGCTAAGAAAGCCTGGCTCCGTTGGACAGGCCGCCATTGGAAACTGACCCTGGCAGCGTTTAACGTTAGAACCCTAGCTAGTGAAGCTAGTTTAGCAGTGCTGTTAGAGGAACTAGAAGGTATGAAATGGGATGTCATAAGACTTAGTGAGGTTAGGAGGCCGAATGAGGCATATACTGTACAGAAGGATGGGCATGTACGGTGTTATCGAGGCTTACCAGAGAAGCGACAATTAGGAGTAGGTTTCCTTGTCAATAAGTATATAGCTGGTAATATAGATGAACTCTATAGTATTAATGAGAGGGGGGCAGTCATCGTAATTAGGCTTAATAAGCGGTATAAACTGAAGGTTGTTCAGGCCTATGCACCTACACGTAGTGATGACCAGGCCGTTGAAAGCTTCCACGAAGATGTAGAATCGGGCAATGAGAAAAGTAAAGACGCAGTATACTGTAGTAATGGGCGACTTCAATGCCAAGGTAGGGAAAAAGAAGGCAGGAGACCAGGCAGTAGGCGACTATGGCATTGGTTCTAGGAATAGCAGGGGGGAGTTACTAGTTGAGTTTGCAGAGCGCAATAACTTAAGTATCATGACTACATTCTTCAGCAAACGGAAGAACCGGAAATGGACATGGAAAAGTCCTAGCGGGGAGACTAAAAATGAAATTCACTTGATAATGTGTTCAACCCCCGCCATTGAGCAAGATGTAGAGGTAATTGGGAAAGTGCGATGCAGTGACCACAGCATGGTGAGGTCCAGAATTAGCCTAAATCTGAAGAAGGAACGGAAAAGATTAGTAAGAAAGAAACCCATCAAGGAATTAGCGGTGAGGGGGAGGGCAGAAGAGTTCAGGATCTTGCTACAGAATAAATATTCAGCTCTAACCGAGGATGGCGACATTAACCTAGAAGCAATAAACAATAATTTCAGAGATATCATTACGGAGTGTGCGGTAGAAGTAGGCGGTAGGATAGTTAGAGAGGATACCGGTAAGCTGTCTAAAGACACGAAAGATTTGATTAAGAATCGCCAGCATATGAAAGCTTCCAATCCAAAAGACCAGATCGAATTGGCCGACATATCGAAGCTAATCAATAAGCGCAAGATGGCTGATGGGAAGAAGTATAACGGGGAGAAAATTGAGCATGTAGTAAAGAACGGGGGAAGCCTTAAAGCGGTAAAGAAGAAATTGGGCATAGGCAAAAACCAGATGTATGCGATAAGAGATAAGGCGGGCAACGTCATCACTAATATGGACAAGATAGTCAAAGTAGCCGAGGAGTTCTATACAGATCTCTACAGTAGCCAAAGTAGTCGGGACCGTAATGAGATTGGCGGTAGAGAAAAACAGTCAGACGTTCCACCAGTGACGAAGGACGAGGTCAAGAAAGCACTAGAAACTATGAAACGAGGGAAATAAGCTGGAGAGGATCAGATAACTACAGATTTGGTAAAGGACGGGGGGGATATCATGCTAGAAAAACTGGTCACCCTATATACACAGTGCCTGGTGTCATCGATAGTACTGGAACCATGGAAGAATGCAAACATTATCCTCATTCATAAGAAAGGAAACTCTAAGGACCTTAAAAATTACAGACCAATCAGCTTACTGTCTGTTACGTATAAGGTATTTACGAAGGTAATCGCTAATAGAATCAGGACAACCTTAGACTGCAATCAAGCAAAGGATCAAGCAGGTTTCGGTAACGGTACTCTACTATCGATAATATCCATACCATCAATCAGGTGATAGAAAAATGCTCGGAATATAACCAGCCCTTATACATAGCATTCATTGATTACGAAAAAGCATTTGACTCAGTTGAAACCTCGGCGGTGATGCAGGCATTGCGAAATCAGGGGGTAGACGAGCCGTACGTGAAAGTGCTGGAAGATATATATCGTGGCTGCACAGCAACCATAGTTCTGCATAAAGAAGGTAACAAAATTCCCATAAGGAAAGGTGTTAGGCAAGGAGACACAATCTCCCCAGTACTATCCACAGCTTGCTTAGAGGAAGTATTCAGAGACTTGGAATGGGAACAGTTAGGGACAAGGGTAGATAGAGAATACCTCAGTAACCTGCGATTTGCTGATGACATTGCCTTGCTAAGCAACTCGGGGGATGAACTGCAAATAATGATTGATGACCTTACAGGAAAAGTAGAAAGGTAGGCTTGAAAATCAATATACAGAAGACTAAAGTAATGTTCAACAGCCTTGGCAATTAACAGCAGTTTACATTAGGTAGCGAAGTACTGGAAGTAGTTGGCGATTATGTCTACTTAGGACAGGTAGTAACCGCGGATCCGGACCATGAAAAAGAAATAAGAAGAATAAGATTGGGATGGAGCGCATTTGGCAAGCTCTCGCAGAATATGACTAGCAGCTTACCGGTATCGCTCAAGAGGAAAGTATACAACAGTTGCATCTTACCTGTACTCACCTATGGGGCTGAAACGTGGAGGCTAACCAAGAGAGTTCCACTTAAGTTGAGGACAACCCAGAGAGCTATGGAACGAAAAATGGTAGGGGTAACATTAAGAGACAGGAAGCATGCAGAGTGGGTCAGAGAAATAACTCAAGTTACCGACATTCTAGTGGAAATTAAGAAGAATAAATGGGCATAGGCAGGACATGTATTGCGAAGAGAGGATAACCGATGATCGCTTATTGTAACAAACTGGATTCCAAGAGAAGGAAAGCGTAGCAGGGGGCGGCAGAACGTTAGGTGGGCGGATGAGGTTAAGAAGTTCGCGGGGGTCAAGTGGATGCAGCTAGCACAGAACCGGGTTAAGTGGAGAAATATGGGAGAGGCCTTCACCCTGCAGTGGGTATAGTCAGGCTGATGATGATGATGATGATGATGAAAACGAAGTCCACACAGCGAGCGATGCATGTCCGCCATGTTTGCAAGTGGAGTGCCCCCCAAGGTAGATTCGTCGCCCACTCGATCTTCTCGCCGCTGGAGAAGCGATTCGAGTGGAGGTTGCTTTCCGAAACGAAAAGCAAACCTCGAGGGCTGCTTGGAGCATAAGTTCGAGTGAAGGCGTGTTCGTGAATACGGCGGTTCTCTCTCCTGCAAATCTATAGCAGGAGCAAAGCTAGTCAACAAGGGAGAGCAGGGAAGGAGGACAGGAGAGCGCCGTCTGATTGGCTGTATTCGGCAGGCATTGTAAAATTAGAGGAGGCGTTGGCCACACCAACGGCAATGGTCGCTCAAATATCTTCTCTGTGTATTTCCATATATTGCCCCACCGCAATTTCAGAAGAGGCGTCCGTGTGCTGTGCGATGTTTTGTGTACGTTAAATATCCCAATCTGGTCGAAATTACTCCGTATCCCTCCACTATGGTTCCTCTTGCTCTCTTTCCACTTTCATTTCTACCTTCCTTTACGGTGCTGTTCTGGTGTCTACAGAAACAAGTGTGACAGATACTGCGCCTTTCAATTCCTGTGAACCAATTGATAATAATAACAATAATAATAATATAATATAAAATATATTATTATTATTATTATTACTATGCGGAGTTTCTTCTTTCGGTCCCTTGCTATCATCAGCCCCTGCGTAGCAGTCGCTGGCGAGGATTCCCTCCACATGGGAGAGCATAAGATGCAATCTTTTCATAGGCTAAAGTAAGAGCGAGTGCTTTCAATGGCAACACTCATAATTAACTTGTCAGGAAAGCGCTTTTTACTACTATAAATGGCAAGATAAACATGGCCATATAGGCCACGCTACCCAGTGCGAAACCGATTCGCTTGAAAGGGGAGGTAGGCCAGCATATTTCAGGCTAGAGTGTTGCAAAACAATATCAAAACACAGTAAGCCTCGCCCACCTGAGTCTCAGTCAGCTTGAGGGTGTGCGCCAGGTCCGCCCGCTCCGGTCCTGTCAGGTAACGCTGGTGACTGAAGCGGCGCTCTAACTCGAACACCTGGGCGTGGGAGAAGGCCGCGCGGCACCGCTTCTTCTTCGTCTTGTCCCCAGCTTGAATGTCTGCAAAATTGCGATTCAGTCAGAACGCTGCATTCAAGTTGGATTGGAGAGAAAGCCCACTGATAATGTACTGGATTAAGGCTCTTATAATGAATTCCAATGGCAGATCCGGAGCAGGTTTTTCTTCTGGCCAGAGCAATTGTATTCCAATGGCAGAACGGGAGCGCGAGTTGTCTGTTTCAATGGCAGATTGGGAACTCGTGTCGATGCCGGATCAAGGACTGCAGCGGGGCCAGTTGGTACATGACCACTAAAAAAGAGCGCACTTTCCACAGGACATGTTCTCCTATGAAGCGCTGTGTGGTGTCTTACTCCCTGTGTCCTGTCGAACGTGTGCTCTTTTTAGTGATGATGCCGGATCGCTCCGTGGAGCGACGGTATTTGCTCTGCCAAAATAAGCAGGTTTGGCAGCAAGCCAGCGTGACGTTGTACTCGCTTCCGTTTCACGTCACGACCGGCTGCGGCAGCTTTGGAAAGCGATGGACGACGTAATTGTGCTCTATGGAAGTGGCAGTTCCGACTCAGACGATGTAAGAAAGCAGCGACATCTGAAACAGACAGTGAGTATGAAGCTGCGGTGTATAGGAGGAATTCGACGCGATGCCCGCCAAGAGGCCTAAGGCTTCGTCGAAGACGTCGTTTGGCAGTACTCGGATTACGAGTATCGTACGGCTCCAGTTGTGCTCGTGTGCCAGAAACAGGGCATGTTTGGGAAATCCGATGTTCTCCAGTTTCGCAGGCACTTTCGACTGCTTCACCCGTGTGCCCCTTAAGCAGTCACGGCGTGGTGCCGCTGAAATCTGGAAAAACTCACGTACTGACTTTCATCTGGTGAGCTGAGAGTTTTATTTACAAAGTTTGCTTGCTGTGTTTATCGTAGTGCTTACTGTTTTTTTTATATGTTTTGGCTCGTCGCGGAAGCATCCGTTGAGCGGATAGGTGAGCGATAAGCTGTCTGCATGTCATCGGGAATTCAGAGGGCTTCCTGTGAAGCATCTGCTTATTCCTGACGTTTATTTATCGCACTGCTTCGTTTTGTCTTTGCTGGTCATTCAATCAGTGTATAAACCTTGTTGATAGGATTCCTTTAATGTCCGCACCGGTGCTCACAGAAACAAAATGCCTTCTGCTTATTCTGATTTGGGTGTTATTAGCATTGCAAAACAGCGCTAAAAAATAAAAACTCTATTTTGCCATACAAAACAGCATAAAAAGACATTAACTGAAATCTAGGTCGTCATTTTTTCTTTTTTTCTGCAGAATAACGTGTTATTCTATTTGTAGGTATGCGGCCAACAAAACAAGTATAAGAAAAGTTGCAAGCCGTTTTGATCTACCCGAGAGCTCAGTGCAAAGAATTCTTATCAGGTTGGCCGACTTTATCCTCACTATGGGTCCATCTGTGGTGACGTTTACTTCTGGCATGCAGAAGCTACTAACGAATCTGATATGGTCGGTATTCAAAATTTGTATAAAACGGTTTGTGCAGCTCAGTGAAATAGGTTTCTACTACATCGCATTTATGCTTGTCTCTGACTTATTATTATTATTAGCATTATTTTCCTTCCTAATAGGTGTCTGGAATGCCGGGAGTGGTTGGATGCCTAGATGGTTCATACGTTAAAATACAGTGCTCACAAAACAAGGTGGCTTCCACCTATTGCAACAGGCACCAATATATGTCATTAATCCTTCAAGAAGAGTGTGATTGCAAAAGTTGTTTTGTCGACACGTGCATTGGATGCTCGAGCCAAATTCATGATTCTCGAATATTTAAACTCTCGTCACTTTCAAAGAAACTCTCTGTAATATGCGAGGAAGACATCTATCACCGGCTTGGTGATGCAGCTTATCTCCTCAGGGCGTCATTTAGGGATTTCGGGGCATTGCCGAAAGCCCGCAAATGTTTCAACAGGAGATTGTCAGTCACAAGGGTGCTGATAGAAAACAGTTTTAGCAACCTAAAAAAAGATTCAGATAGCTGATCTACCTTGAGCTGCGGAATATTGAATGTTTGAACGAATTTATTATGGCCTGCTACATACTGCATATGCATCGGGCATTGCATCAAGCATGTGCATCGATTGTGGAGACTTGGAGCCCGAAGAACCGGACGATGCTGCGACAATACCAGGCGACATTCAGTGGCAAAAAGTATGCACCGATAACTCGGACGAGACCGAGGATGAAGCACTGCTGCGAGGACTAGGTGAACTAAAGAGGCTGTTAGATTTGGGGCTCGCGTTGCTCATCCCACCGCTGCCGCCAGTTGTTAGATTTGGTGATCGCGTGGCTCATTTCACCGCTGACGCCAGTTGTTAGACATTGGCTGGCACCTGAGTATCGTACCGCTGCCACCAGTTGTTACATGTGGGTCGCAGCCCCAAAGGTAGCGTTGGCTTGGCGGCTCCGTGGCTCGACGGAAGGCATCAACGGTCCCAGCAAAGACGAGGCGTCTTCTAACAAAACAAACGTTTAATACAACATCATGAAGGAACGGGCAGAGAAGCTGACCCGGAGAGAAAACTGATACGCTCATACAGCTGGTGTCTGGCGTCGTCTCTGTGACGCCTCCCAAGTAGTCTCTGTCTCGGCGGAGTCTGCCGCTGCTTTTTATACGCTTGTCATTTCAGCGGGAAAGTGAGAAACTTCATGTCCGAACAAGATGAGATGACTCAATCGTCGGTGGCGCGACAGAAATCTCCTCTGCCTCCAGCAGATGGGCGACACACTCTCCCTCGAGCGCCGGGATTGGCCAGCGTGTGCACATACACGCACGCACACACACTAGGTACGAGTGACTTCAGCGTGCAAAGGCACTCCCGCGGGAGGAAGCGTTGGGCGGCCGGCCGGACGGCGCTGAAATGTCCGAAACGCTCGCTGCTTTGCCTGATGCTACGTTGCGGCCGCGTCGGTTGTCGCACATGGCGAATCGTAACAAGGCGCAAGGTACTAGAAGCTGCGCTGCGGAAGCAGTAGTAAACAAATGACGTTTTGAAATTGCCTTGTGTGTGAATAAATGAAATTCAGTTTATTGGTTCTTTGTTGTCACCTACAGGGGGGTTTTTCCCACATCGTGCATTAATAGTGGACAGAATACAGACAACTGAGTAGAACAGTTAAAATATGCTTTATTTACACATTACACATACTGGGAATTGCTCTGAATATTCAGCGCTGTCCATCAACTTCGGGTAATCCGAAAACAAACCTCAGTAGTTCCATTTTCTGTTCGTGTGTTGCCGCCCTTTACTACCTCACTGCTTCTCTGACACTTTTTTTTCTTCACGGCCCAACCTTCTCTGTTCTTCACGAGCTGTTTTTTTTTCCTTCTTTCAACTTCTTCAAAGAATAGCTTCACATCTTGAGCTCTTGGAGCTGACGCTCGCACGGCCTTGGTGTTTGGCTGCTTATCGACTGAATCTACAGAAGTCTATGTTGTGCTTGTCAGCAATTCTTGCGATTTACTGGCGGATTCATCAATCCTGTTGCCAGTGCTGCATTGCGATAGGGGCGACGCTGTAGTAGTTGGGCCTTGCCTTTTTGTAGATGACCCCATAACGGTTCCGCAGTTGTGCCGGTTCCAAGCTGTCATCAAGCCAGCGTATTTTCCTATCTAGTAGACACAGGGCACTGGCGTTGCAGAGTTGCCCGAATTATTATTGCGAGCTGTAGCGGTTTTCTTTTTCTTCATCACTGTCTTGTAGTGTGTGCTGCACTGGTCGGCTGTCCTCACTACTCCAAGTGTTTCGTAAGACACTTAGCGAAGCACGTTGGTGCATAGCTGTCAAAAATTTAAGCGCAACAGAGACAACACACAGACAAGATAGGACAGGACTTGTTCCAAGTGTTTCCTTAAAGTTAAGGGCTATTTGAGAAAACATTTCCTCTTTGTTGCGAAATTTTTTATTGGCTCCACTCGCGTTTAGTACTGCTCGTAATAATCTAAGAGCAGTTTTTTTTTCTCCTGCTGTCCATTCACAACCATGGCCCGCAAACACGCAAACACACGCACAACACACACACAAAAAAACTCAAATCAGTATATAGACATTGCCTGGTTTGCAGTGTACATATGCGTAATGTGCTCGCGTACCAAAAGAACAGTGTGGAAAACTTGCGCGAGAGCTTCAACTTACCGCGGTTGTCAC
This sequence comes from Amblyomma maculatum, assembly GCF_055883805.1. Lineage (NCBI taxonomy): Eukaryota > Metazoa > Arthropoda > Arachnida > Ixodida > Ixodidae > Amblyomma > Amblyomma maculatum. The sequence continues at coordinate 507,054,587 of NC_139344.1, forward strand.
CTGTGCCTCTTCGAGAGTTTTCTGTAAAAAACAAACGAAGCATGAACGCTAATGAAAATTTTTCAAATCAATGTTCATCATCATCATCAGCCTGACTACACCCGCTGCAGGGAGAAGGCCTCTCATATATATATTTCTCCACTTCACCCGGTTCTGTGCTAGCTGCATCCACTTGAGCCCTGCGAACTTCTTAACCTCATCCGCCCACCTAACTTTCTGCCGCCCCCTGCTACTCTTTCCTTTCCTTGGAATCCAGTTTGTTACCCTAAGCGACCATCGGTTATCCTCTCTTCGCACTACATGTCCTGCCCATGCCCATTTCTTCTTCTTAATTTTCACTAGAATGTCGGTAACTTCAGTTATTTCAACAGGATAGTTAAGCGGGCGAGTTGGTGATACATTATCCAAAAAAATCAGCGCGAACAAACGGGGACGACAGGAAGAAACCATAGGAACAAGCGCTGTATATAAGGTACAGAAACAATAGAACAACAAAACCAGAACGCACGTGTTACTATGTGATGTCCAGATATGCAACCTTGCAGTCACGAAGGAGCAGGGAAGGTTTGCTGACACACAATCTTTCTTTCTTAGCCACATTACACTCCTCGATTATTTCCCTGGTCAACTGGTCGGGGTGTTTGTACAAAATGTCAGTAAAATGCAAGGACGGAAAACAGGATTGACACTCACGGCAATGATCAATTAGATTAGTGGAGCGATTAGGTTCTAATGAGTTGAGATGTTCTCTGAGTCGTGTGTTGATACATCGTCCCGTTTGCCCAATGTATATCTGACCACAAGACAAGGGAATTTTATAAACTACCCCTTTGGAGCACGGCACAAATCTTTTATCTTTTATTGTGTTTAACAGCACAAGACGCTACAGATTTATTAAGATTGCGGGACTTGATATATACCACTGAACAAATTTTATTAAGCTTATTAGGGGCCGAAAAAACAACTCAACTTCATACCTATGGGCAACATTTTTAAGACCATGAAAAAGGCGATGTACATAAGGAAGGACTGCGAACTTTCTCCGTTTTAGTTCTTTCTGTGAAGGTTCTTCCTGTCGTTCTCGTTTGTTCGCGCTGTTGTTTTGAGTGTTTTCTCTGACCCACTCTGCACGCTTGCTATATCTTAATGTTACCCCTACCATTTTTCGTCCCATAGCCCTCTGGGTTGTCCTCAACTTAAGTAGAACTCTCTTGGTTAGCCTCCACGTTTCAGCCCCATAGGTGAGTACAGGCAAGATGCAACTGTTGTATACTTTCCTCCTGAGCGATACCGGTAAGCTGCTAGGCATAATCTGCAAGTGCTTGCCAAATGCGCTCCATCCCAATCTTCTTCTTATTTCCTTTTCATGGTCCGGATCTGCGGTTACTATCTGTCCTAAGTAGACATAATCGCCTAATACTTCCAGTACTTCGCTACCTAATGTAAACTTCTGCTCCTTCTCGAGGCTGTTGAACATTACCTTAGTCTTCTGCATATTGATTTTCAAGCCTACCTTTATACTTTTCTTGTCTAGGTCATCAATCATTATTTGCAGTTCATCCCGCGAGTTGCTTAGCAAGGCAATGTCATCAGCAAATCGCAGATTACTGAGGTAATCTCCCATCTACCCTTATACCTAACTGCTCCCATTCCAAGTCTCTGAATGCTTCCTCTAAGCAAGCTGTGAATAGTACTGGGGAGATTGTGTCTCCTTGCCTAACACCTTTCTTTATGGTAATTTGGTTACTTTCTCTAGGCAGAACTATGGTTGCTGTGCAGCCACTATAAATATCTTCCAGCTCTTTCACGTACGGCTCGTCTACCCCTTGATTTCGCAATGCCTGCATCACCGCCGAGCTTTCAACTGAGTCAAATGCTTTTTTGTAATCAATGAAGGCTATGTATAAGGGCTGGTTATATTCCGAGCATTTTTCTATCACCTGATTGATGGTATGCATATGATCGATAGTAGGGTACCGTTTCCGAAAACTTGCTTGATCCTTTGCTTGATTGCAGTCTAGGGTTGTCCTGGTTCTATTAGCGATTACGTAACAGACAGTAAGCTGATTGGTCTAATGTTTAAGGTCTTTAGGGTCCCTTTTCTTATGAATGAGGATAATGTTTGCATTCGTCCATGGTTCCTGTACCGTCGATGACACCAGGCACTGCGTATACAAGGTGGCCAGTTTTTCTAGCACGATATCCCCCCGTCCTTCAGCAAATCTGTAGTTATCTGATCCTCCCCAGCTGATTTCCCCCTTTTCATAGTTTCTAATGCTTTATTGACCTCGTCCTTCGTCACTGTTGGAACGTCTGACTTTTTCCCTCGCCAATCTCATTACGGTCCTGACTACTTTGGCTACTGTGGAGATCTGTATAGAACTCCTCGGCTACTTTGACTATCTTGTCCATATTCGTGATGACGTTGCCCACCTTGCCCCTTATCGCATACATCTGGTTTTTGCCTATGCCCAATTTCTTCTTTACCGCTTTAAGGCTTCCCCCGTTCTTTACTACATGCTCAATTTTCTCCACGTTATACTTCCTTATATCGGCCATCTTGCGCTTATTGATTAGCTTTGATATCTCGGCCAATTCGATCTGGTCTGTTGGATTGGAAGCTTTCATACTCTGGCGTTTCTTAATCAAATCTTTCGTCCCCTTAGACAGCTTACCGGTATCCTCTCTAACTATCCTACCGCCTACTTCTACCGCGCATTCAGTAATGATATCTCTGAAATTATTGTTCCTTGCCTCTAGGGTAACGTCGCCATCCTCAGTTAGAGTTGAAAACCTATTCTGTAGCGAGATCCTGAACTCTTCTGCCCTCCCCCTCACCGATAATTCGTTGATGGGTTTCTTTCTTACTAATCTCTTCCATTCCTTCAGATTTAGGCTAATTCGGGACCTCACCATCCTGTGGTCATTGCATCGCACTTTCCCGATTACCTCTATGTCTTGCATAATGGCGTTGGTTGAACACATTATGAAATCGATTTCATTTTTAGTCTCCCCGTTGGGACTTTTCCATGTCCATTTCCGGTTCTTTCGTTTGCTGAAGAAGGTATTCATGATTCTTAAGTTATTGCGCTCTGGAAACTCAACTAGTAACTCCCCGCTGCTATTCCTAGAACCAGTGCCATAGTCACCTACTGCCTGGTCTCCTGCCTTCTTTTTCCCTACCTTGACATTGAATTCGCCCATTACTACAGTATACTGCGTCTTTACTTTTCTCATTGCCGATTCTACATCTGCGTAGAAGCTTTCAACAGCCTGGTCATCATAACTACGTGTCGGTGCATAGGCATGAACAACCTTCAGTTTATACCGCTTGTTAAGCCTAATTACGATGACTGCCACCCTCTCATTAATACTATAGAATTCATCTATATTACCAGCTATATACTTATTGACAAGGAAACCTACTCCTAGTTGTCGCCTCTCCGATAAGCCTCGATAACACAGTACATGCCCATCCTTCAGTACAGTATATGCCTCATTCGGCCTCCTAACCTCACTAAGCCCTATGACATCCCATTTCATACCCTCTAGTTCCTCTAACAGCACTGCTAGGGTTCTAGCGTTAAACATTGCTAGGGTCAGTTTCCAATGGCTGCCTGTCCAGCGGAGCCAGAAGTTCTTAGCACCCCCTGCTGCGTCACAGGTCTGACCGCCGCCGTGGTCAGTTGTTCCGCAGCCACTGGTGACTGAGGGCCGGGGTTTTATGGAGCTTATCATAGGATGTATTACTGAACCAGGGTGGCCAACTCCTGTTCTGGTGAGGGAGTGCGTTGCCGGAGGTGTTCACCGGCATCAGGTCGCACCCCAAACCTGTTTATGCAATTCCATCGACACGCTGATTTTTTTTTTTAGTCCGGTGGAGAATTGCGCGGCACAGGGATTTGAGCCCCGGTCCTCTTGCATGCGAGGCGGATGTTCTACCGCTACGCTACCGCTGCACTGCAATAAATGTTACATATGCATAAACATAAGATTGTCGCAAGATACTACAATATCGCCTTTTGTTTGAGTTAATGTTAGCATGGATAAAACTTTAACGGTATAGTCTGATGTCTTTGGATATATATTGCCGTTCACTCTATTAACCGGAATTTATTGCACTTTTTTACTGCTAGTAGCTATTCTGCCTATCGATGAAAAAGCATATTCTAAATGCTGGTCCAGGCTGGTTGCCCAGGTTGCTTGAATATGAATAAGCACCACTGATATGAAATAATGTTTCAAATCAACCAATTTCTCAGATCACATGTTGATGAACACGGCGGAGGGCTTGTTGAGCTATGCACACTTCGTTCACCTCGTTGCTACAAGCCAGATTCTTTGTACTGCGAAACATTACTGCACAATAGCGGTTGTTACGTTTCGCCACCGACGTTTGGACTCGCCGAAAGGGCTATAGCGGACGCAAGATCATTAGCCCGAAAAACCTCTTTCAGCGCTGTGGCGATCGACCGCCCCCCAACGCCTCTCCGGCACGCTCATCCAGACGCACCCCTTGGCCAGGTGTGAGAACTGTGCAGGACAGTGCGAGAATGGAAACAAACTTTAAACTCATGCTTTTAACGCAAATTCACTCTTCAATTCATCGGCGATCAATGTTGGGTCCATTTATTCCATTCCATTTATTCAAAAATTCCATTTATTCGATGCCCACAACACCTACAGAAGAAATTTCAAACACGCTGTCGATAAACTATTGCCACGGAGGCCCTGCGACCGCACCCGCTTCGTGTTCACGTGAGACCAGCAAAATAAAAAATGAACACGCACAATGTGTGTACGGCTCTGTAGACCTCATTGAGTGCACTCATGGTTGGGCCAGCGCAGTCCATTTTCAGCAGAGCATCCAGCGTCGACAAAACTTGCCGCAGGTGCGAAACACGTGGCAAAGATAAACACGCATTGGATGCTGGGATAATCCGGTTGATGATGATGACCCGGTCGCGTCTAGCGCCGCCTCAAGATCCTTTCTTGCACTAAGTGCTCCCGCGGGAGCGAACCCGTTCCAATGGCAAATATGGAGGAAGGGATCTCAGCGCGAGCGAGGCGCTCCGTTTGTACTACGGCCGAGCGCCCGCGATCTGCCATTGAAATTCAATATCAGATAAAGGAAATGCGGGTATTTATGAAGTGAGTTCGTCTAGCCCTTCAAGCGTGCGAACGACTCCCGATTAAGCCTGGCACGCATAATGGGGTGCTTTTCTGGGTGATTCGAAGGCGTCGACGGCAGCGGAGTGTCACCATTGTCAGATCGGGCATCATTTCCGCCGCCCGAAAGGACATTTTCATGAAGAAGACGAAAAAACCCAGCCGCCGGCATATGGCAGAATAATGAAAGCGTCCCGTGCTCGGCGAGGGGACGCAACCCGTCAAGAAGCCGCTTTCCTGCGTATGGATCATGAAAGAGGTTTCGTATGAACTCGGGACGTGGCACATTCCTATTTGCAAACGGCAGAAAGTGGGAGCGGAACAAAAAGCAGCAAATTCAAGAAGATTCATTAGAACGCAACAAAAGAGTAAAAAATTGGCTACGGTTTAGCTCTGTGTAAATCTAGTAAAGTCAGCCACAGACCCCCGCCTACGCTTAGGCTTCGCTTGTAGTTATACGTGTTATTAAACTTCGTGGTTTCCCACTATACTAAGAAAAGAGAGACGTTGTGCTCAACTAAAGGGTAAAACTATATTTTTCACACCGATTAATGCGCTTCTATAACCCGTAAAGTAATGGGCTTTTCTGACGACATCGTCAATGGCGCTGCTCCTTTTGAATTTCTTCAGTGCGCTGTCTCCTCTTTAATTCATTTCTGCGGCAATCCCTGGCCTCATTCAGGCTGGCCGACTTCTCACCATACATACTGCGGCCTCAACTATGGCTGCGGTGACGCAAGCTCTCCCCGTCTATAGTGCCTAGAATATACTTGCTAGTGTGCCGTGCGGAGGGGTCTCCCAATCCAATAGGAAGAGGTGGCCGCGCTGGCGATGCCTTCCAACGTTGGCCGCCAGGGACGCTGCTCATCGGAAAGCTATTTGGCCTTCCTGGACGTAAACGGGGCGTACGACAACGTAAGCAGGGAACTCCTGTGGAACATATTAAAACAAGAAGGTATCGGTTATGAGATAATAGAGTTCCTACAGGAAATATACCGGGATAACAAAGTAGAAATTACGTGGGAAGGGATAAGAAGTACGGAGGATGTCAAAGTATGCAAAGGATTAAGAGAAGGCTGCCCTCTATCACCGGTGCTGTTCATGCTTTATATGATAAACCTGGAACGGAGGATACAAGACACTAACCTAGGTTTTAACCTCTCATATAGATTATGTGGAAAGGCGGTAGAGCAGCGCCTCCCCGTTTTGATGTATGTAGACGATATTGTGCTGCTAGCTGAGAGTATGGAAGAATTGCAAACTCTAGTTAGGTATTGCAGAGACGAAGGGGACGCTCTAGGCTTCAGTTTTAGCGCAGTTAAGTCGGGTCTGATGATTTTCAACGGCTCAACTGATCAGGGTCTTAAAATACAAGGCCATGGCCATACCATACCTACCATACCATGCCATACCTAGAGTAGCACAATATAAATATCTGGGGGTATGGGTAAACGAAGATTGGCATACATTGGAAAGCATGAGCAATCACTTAAGGCCAAAGGGCGAAGGAACGCCGGGATAATGAAGCATAAGGCATTGTGGGGATACAATAGGTATGAGATTTTGAGGGGTATTTGGAAAATAATTATGGTGCTCGGACGTACTTTCGGAAATGCGGTTTTGTGCCTAAAATCAAAGGTACAGTCGACATGAGACATTAGAAATAAATCAGAGATCCGTTGGACGATTAGCACTAGGTGCCCACGGCAAAACTACAAATGCGGCGGCACAGGGAGATATGGGCTGGGCGTCTTTCGAAGTACAGGAAGCTTAGAGTAAAATATTATATGAGGAACGCCTGAGGAAATTGGACAGTAACAGATGGGCAGCTAAAGTATTTAAATACCTGTACCTGAAAAGGACCGAATGATTTCACTTCGGATCCAAGGTCACCCTTTCAACATAACAGTTATCCAAGTTTATGCACCGACCACTACTGCTGAAGAAGCTGACGTTGCGAGATTTTATGCGGACCTACAATGCCTTTTAGACCGCACCCCATCATCAGACGTCGTTTTTCTCATAGGAGACTGGAATGCTATAAGGTCGGGAGTGAAAAAATATCCGGAATTATAGGCAAGTTCGGTCTTGGCGAGCCAAATGAAGCTGCGCAGAGGCTAGTAGAGTTTTGTCAAGAAAACAACCTGACCATAGCGAATACTCATTTTCAACAGCACAAGAGGCGCCTGTACACATGGACTTCACCGGACGGTCTGTACAGGAATCAGATCGATTATATTATTTGCCGGCAGAGACGGAGAAGCGCTATACAAGCAGTAAAAACAAGGCTGGGGCCGATTGTGGCAACGATCATCAGCTTCTTGTTGCCAAAATTAAGCTTCTATTGAGGAAAACGCAGAAAACTAGAAGGCCTTTCAGGTATGATCTGGATCAAATTCCATTAGAATATGCTGTGGAAGTGAGGAATCGATTTCAAGAATTAGGTCTAGAAGACAGAGAGCCCGAAGAGATGTGGACTGATGTTGGTGATATAATACAAGAAGTTGCTGCTAAGGTAGTTCCAAAGCAAAAGAAATGCAAGAAAGAAAACTGGTTATCTGAAGAGGCTTTGCAAATTGCTGAGGAAAGGAGGATGGCAAAAGTTATGGGGGAAAGAGAAAGATACAAGGTTCTCAATGCGGATTTTCAGAAAATAACAAGGAGAGATAAGAATGCCTTCCTGAACATACAGTGCCAAGCAGTTGAGGACAACAGCCAATTAAGGAACACAAGAGCTCTGTATAAGACAATCAAAGATATCAAAGGAAGCTTCTGTGCTAAGCTGGGCGTGATAAAGGACAAACGAGGCAAGGACCTCACTGAAGCCTCAGAGATAATGAAGAGGTGGCAGGAATACACAGAAGAACTGTACAAAAAGGAATCGAATGTGCAAACCCATGTATAAGACGGTTGTGATTACTGATCTCGAGCCGGGCATACTGAAGAGTGAAGTTGAATGGGCCTTAGCCAGCCTTGCTAAGAACAAAGGTAGCGGAATTGATGGCATTCCACCTGAGTTGCTTCAAAACCTCAACCATGACGCTGTTAACATTCTGCATACATTATGTCAGAAGATTTGGACAACCCTGCAGTGGCCACAGGACAGGAGGAGGTCAGTTTACATCCCCATTCCAAAGAAAGGCAGTGCCAAAGATTGTTCCAACTACCGCACGATCGCGCTTATTTCGCATGCTAGCAAGGTGAGGTTGAAAATCCTCCAAGGTATGCTGCAGCAGTATGTGGATCGGGAGCTTCCGGACGTGCAAGCTGGGTTTCGCAAGGGCAGAGGAACTAGAGACCAAATTTCAACCTTCGCTGTATCATGGAAAAAGCAAGAGTTCCAGAAACCCATCTACTTCTGCTTTATTGATTATGCGAAAGCGTTTGACTGCGTAGATCGCAGCAGATTGTGGCAAGCTCTCCAAGAGATGGGAGTTCCAATTCACCTCATCTGTCTCCTCAGGAACCTGTATGAAGGGCAAGAGGCCACAGTCAGAACTGGGCATGGTCTTACTGATTGGTTTCCGATTGAGAAAGGAGTGAGGCAAGGCTGCATACTGTCGCCCGGCCTATTTAACCTATATGCAGAGTGCATCATGAGGAAGGCCGGTCTGGACGAGTCTTCAGCTGGAGTGAAGGTTGCTGGAAAACGTTTCAACAACCTTAGATATGCGGATGATACCACTTGAATGGCAGAAATTGAAGTGGAACTCAAGAGACTTCTGATGCGCGTACAAGAAGAGAGTGAGAAGTTTGGGCTTAAACTGAACATTAAAAAGACAAAGATCATGGCGTCTTCCCCTATCAAGTCCTGGAGCATCAATGGACAAGACGTGGAAGCTGTGACAGATTTTCTGTTCTTGGGCTCCAAGATTACCTCGGAAGGAGACTGCAGCCATGAAATTAGGAGACGCCTGCTTCTGGGAAAGAGAGCAATGGTTAGCCTTGACCGCCTAGTAAAGAGCAGAGACATTAGTCTGCCAACCAAGTTCCGTATAACTCGTGCTATGGTCTTTCCAGTTGTGATGTATGGATGCGAGTGTTGGACTGTGAAAAAGGCTGACCGCCTAAGAATTGACGCGTTTGAATTGTGGTGCTGGCGAATACTCTTGAGAGTTCCTTGGACTGCCAGAAGATCAAATCAGTCGATATTGTCGACCATAAACCATGCCTGCTCATTGGAGGGTCAAATTATAAAGTTAAAGCTCAGCTAATTTGGTCATCTGATGAGAAGAGAGGAGTCGCTGGAGAAAGATTTGATGTTGGGAAAGGTTGATGGTCGCCGGAGAAGGGGTAGGCAGCGAACGCGATGGTTAGATGGCATCCTCGAGGCACTGCAGATGAAGTTATGTGATGTTAGGAAGATAGTGAGAGATCGGAAAGCTTGGCGTGACATGGTACATAGGGTCACGAAGAGTCGGACACGACTGAACGACTGAACTGAAAAAGGAAGGAACCGCAATTTACATTAGGTAGCGAAGTAGTGGAAGTAGTAGGCGATTATGTCTACTTAGGACAGGTAGTAACCGCAGATCCGGACCATGAAAAGGAAATAACAAGAAGAATAAGTTTGGGAAGGAGCGCATTTGGCAAGCACTCGCAGATTATGACTAGCAGCTTACCGGTATCCCTCAACAGGAAAGTATACAACAGTTGCATCTTACCTGTACTCACATATGGGGCTGAAACGTGGAGGCTAACCAAGAAAGTTCTACTTAAGTTGAGGAAAACCCAGAGGGCTTTGGAACGAAAAATCGTAGGGGTAACATTAAGAGATAGGGAACGTGCAGAGTGGGTCAGAGAAATACCTCAAGTTACCGACATTCTAATGGAAATTGAGAAGAAGAAATGGGCATGGGCGGGACATGTAGTGCGTAGAGAGGATAACCGATGGTCACTTAGGGTAACAAACTGGATTCCAAGAGAAGGAAAGTGTAGCAGGGGGCGGCAGAACGTTAGGTGGGCGGATGAGGTTAAGAAGTTCGCGGGCGTTAAGTGGATGCAGCTAGCACAGAACCGGGTTAAATGGAGAAATATGGGAGAGGCCTTCGCCCTGCAGTGGGTATAGTCAGCCTGATGATGATGATGAAAAAGCGTTGACTCACAATGAAGAAAAAGATCTAGGAAACTAACTAGTAAGTATGCTAGTAACAAGGACGGAGAAATAAAGAGCATTAAGCAAGAGATGAAAAACACAGAAGGTAAAAATTGGATAAATTCGATGGAAAAGAAACAGAGTGTGGAATTATACCGAAAGGGGAAAAGACAGATCAGGAAGGGAGATTTCTTTGATAACTGAAGAGGCAGTGCCCTACCTTTTGAAGCTAGATCAGGGTGCCTTAGAACACACAGCTACAAAAAGAAATTTAGCAATGGAGATGACGCATGTGCTGTATGTGGAAACTCCAGTGAAACAATTGACCATATTATACTCGAATGTAATGGTATCCATCCGGAAGTTGATGCAGGCGCAATCACTGTTCCTGAAGCTCTGGGGTTTAGAGATACCAGTGGCCGGGTGAATAAACCGGCGGTGGAAACTAGCAAGAAACGACTGGAAGATCGGTGGCTTAAAAGCACACAGGCTGCCTGACAAAACTCAGGCCGCCTGTGGGTATTCCCCTAGAGGGAATTAGAAGAGAACATTTGCGACGGCTGCGTTCAGTTGAAGAATGGTAGCCGTACTCCCGTTGTCAGCGCGGTGTGTACGGCATGACAGAGGTTTTTGGTGGAAGGGCTACCAGTGTTTGCGGGAAGTTTGGACTGGAAAACAATCACTGTGCTGCGTGAAACCGGTTGCGACACCGTGATTATCCGGAGAGATTTGGCAGCCGATGACCAGCTAACGGAGACGAGTAATCCTGTATACCTGGTGGACGGCACTTTGAATAATGCCGCGAAACATGCAAAACTGTATTTGTTGTATTTGGCAGCCGCCGGCAAGCGGCCTTATCACTCTGATTCTGGTTAGCGTATCAGTTCTATATTCTTTTTTTGCCAATGCTCGATGTCGCGAGGCGCACCTTTATCAGTTTCGTTGTCGCGCAAGGTGCGCCGAGATCTGTCTCGAAGATTCCGATCACTCGCGTATGTTTTTACAATGTTCCATGGTTGTACTAGTAGCAGTTTGCAGCGTTATCTTGATTGTTCTGAGCAGGCTTTAAATTGAGCGTTGACGAGTGCGACGGGCATTCTTAGTTCGACGACCGCCGAGCACGTTTGTTGCTATCGCCGCTGCCGAGTTGCTTAGTTGTTTTGCGGGCGCAAGTCAGCCCAAAAAAGAGTTTCTTCAGTGCAATCACCAAATCTTCATTTGTGTCATCGAACGTGTCACCACCACGTGACATCTGATGAAGGTGCTGGGTAGTGGCTTCACTAGTCCGGTTGAAGTGGTCGCTCCTAGTGGCGCATCCAGGTGTCCAACGTCTTCTCGATGGTCGATGCTTCACTTTCAAATTCATCCACAGTTTTCGGCGAGTTCCGGGCAAGTCCTACAAAAAGGACTATTTAACTCATCGCCTTAGAAATTTCACTCTCTCACCTTTGGTCATCTTAGGGTCGGGACGGCAAAACAGGCGCTCCATCTCCTCTACGTATACCAGGACGGGCTCGTTTGGGAGTTCAAGACTTGATTGGAGGAGGGTCTGAGCTCTTTCTTTCCGGTCAGAACTTGCAAAGGCGATCACAAAACGCTACTTTGAATATCTCCCAATCCTTTAAAGAAGCCTCCTCGTGATTTTCGAACCAAACTCGGGCATGTTCTTGAAGAACAAAGTAGACCTGCCTGAGGTTCGCAGCGTCGTTCCAGCCGTTGAATTCTGCCACACGGTCGAAACGGTCCATCCAGTCTCCCGCATCTTCACTGGGCAGTCCTTGGAAGATGGGGGGCTCCCGGGGCTGCACGAAGATGAGTGGTGCTGTTGACTGGGCCATTTTCAAAGTTGATGCCTTTGGGAGTCGAACGGGGTCAGGCAGCAGACGATGTTCGGGCTGTAGGCCTTTGAGTCGGAGGCTGGCTTGGTGACCAGTAGGCTGGTCCCCCAGAACGACAGGAACAAGGCTGGGGTCTTCGCTTGAAGAATCAAAGGCACCACCTTACCAAGGTGGTGACAAGGTCGGTGACACAAATGAAGAGTCGGTGACTGCACTAAAGAAGCTATTTATTGGGCTGTCTTGCGCCCGCTAACCGGCTACTTAGAAAAAAGACCGCTTCTTCTCCTGCTGTGTTCAGGCGACATCTATCATCGTTCGCGTTAAGCAATGGCCTCCTCGTGAAGAATAACTTCGTACCCAACAGGACCCGCTGCAGGGCGAAGGCCTCTCCCATATTTCTCCACTTAACCCGGTTCTGTGTTAGCTGCATCCACTTGACCCCTGCGAACTTCTTAATCTCATCCGCCCACCTAACTTTCTGCCGCCCCCTGCTGCGTTTTCCAATTCCCTTGGAATCCAGTTTGTTACCTAAGCGACCATCGGTTATCTTCTCTTCGCACTACATGTTTTGCCCATGTCCATTTCTTCTTCTTAATTTCCACTAGAATGTCGGTAACTTGAGTTATTTCTCTGAGCCACTCTGCACGCTTCCTATCTCTTAATGTTACTCCTATCATTTTTGTTCCATAACCCTCATGATTGTCCTCAACTTAAGTAGAACTCTCTTGGTTAGCTTTCACGTTTCAGCCCCATAGGTGAGTACAGGTAAGATGCATCTGTTGTATACTTTCCTCTTCAGCGATACCGGTAAGCTGCTAGTCATAATCTGCGAGTGCTTGCCAAATGCGCTCCATCCCAATATTATTATTCTTGTTATTTCATTTTCATGGTCCGGATCTGCGGTACTACCTGTCCTAAGTAGACATATTCGCCTACAACTTCCAGTGCTTCACTACCTAATGTAAACTGCTGTTACTTCCCCGAGGCTGTTGAACATTACCTTAGTCTTCTGCATATTGATTTTCAAGCCTACATTTCTACTTTTCCTGTCTAGGTCATCAATCATTATTTGCAGTTCATCCCCCGAGTTGCTTAACAAGGCAATGTCATCAGCAAATCGCAGATTACTGAGGTATTCGCCATCTACCCTTATCCCTAACTGCTCCCATTCCAAGTGTCTGAATACTTCCTCTAAGCAAGCTGTGAATAGTACTGGGGAGATTGTGTCTCCTTGCCTAACATCTTTTTTTATCGGAATTTTGTTACTTTCTTTGTGCAGAACAATGGTTGCTTTGCAGCCACGATATATATCTTCCAGCACATTCACGAACGGCTCGTCTACCCCCTGATTTCGCAATGCCTGCATCACCGCCGAGGTTTCAACTGAGTCAAATGCTTTTTGGTAATCAATGAATGCTATGTATAAGGGCTGGTTATATTCCGAGCATTTTTCTATCGCCTGATTGATGGTATGGATATGATTGATAGTAGAGTACCGTTTCCGAAAACCTGCTTGATCCTTTGCTTGATTGCAGTCTAAGGTTGTCCTGATTCTATTAGTGATTACCTTAGTAAACACCTTATACGTAACAGACAGTAAGCTGATTGGTCTGTAATTTTTAAGGCACTTAGAGTCCCCTTCCTATGAATCAGGATAATGTTTGCATTCTTCCATGGTTCCGGTACCGTCGATGACACCAGGCACTGCGTATACAGGGTGGCCAGTTTTTCTAGCACGATATCCTCCCCAGCCTTAAGCAAATCTGTAGTTATCTGATCCTCTCCAGCTGATTTCCCCCTTTTCATAGTTTCTACTGCTTTCTTGACCTCGTCCTTCGTCACTGATGGAACGTCTGCTTGTTTTTCCCTACCGCCAATCTCATTACGGTCCTGACTACTTTGGCTACTGTAGAGATCTGTATAGAACTCCTCGGCTACTTTCACTATCTTGTCCATATTCGTGATAACGTTGCCCGCCTTGTCCCTTATCACATACGAGTGGTTTTTTCCTATGTCCAATTTCTCCTTTACCGTTTAAGGCTTCTGCCATTCTTTACAGCATGCTCAATGTTCTCCATGTTATACTTCCTTATATCGGCCACCTTGCGCTTATTGATTAGCTTTGATATCTTGGCCAATTCTATCTAGTCTGTTGGATTGGAAGCTTTCATACTCTGGCATTATTAATCAAATCTTTCATCTCCTTAGACCGTGCACTCAGTAATGATATCTCTGAAATTATTTTTCTCTGAAATTATTGTTAAATTCTGAAAGAATTTAAATTGTCGGGATAAGCAGCATTTTGTTCAAGAAGAAGGCGGAATGCTAGACGGAGAAGGACGGATGGCAAGTTGTTCCCGAACGGCACAGAGAAACGGTGCTCAAGATGGCGCATGACAGCGTAATGGCAGGACATCTGGGGGCCTAGAAAACAAAAGAGCGAATTTCAGAAGTTTTCCTGGCCTGGCTTCACGGCGGATGTGAAGAGATTTTTGGCATCATGCGATATTTGTCAGCGTACCAGGCTGAAAGGGAGAGTGCCACGCGTGCCCCTGGGGAAGGCGCTAGTCATTTACACCCACTTTAAACGGGTGACCATTGACATCGTCGGGCCTACCTATCCCCGCTTCCAAACAAGGCAACAGGTAGGTCTTCACACTGATCGACTATGCCACACATTACGCAGATGCTGTTATCTTGTCAAGCATAAAATTCGAGCGTGTTGCCGAAGCTCTGTAGGCAATGCTTTCGCGATTCGTTGTCCCCCACAAGGCACTCAGCTATCGTGGCACAGACTTCACCACAGAATTAATGAAGGAAGTGGCACAGCTGCTTTAAATCCGCCAGCTGCACAGCACTCCATACCACCCCATGGCTAAATGGCTGGGGGAGAAATTGAATGGTACTGTCTTTGCCAAAAGTAACCAGGCTGCTCCGAAGGCTGCCGGAGTAGGCGCGCTGCCGTGAGGCGGCGTTGCGTTCGCTGGCGCCTGCCTGTGCTCATCAGCTCCGAGGGTGCAGCAGCTGACATAGCTTCGCACCTTGATTCTTATAGCGCTGACGAAGCACCACAGGAAGAAAGACACAGAAGGACAGAAGCGCAACTTCCAACTTTAATGAGCAGAAAAGGAACCCAGGCACTCTTTTATAATATCTGGTCTGCGTGAATGTGCGATAACCCCCACACTAAATCAGAAAAAAAAAGACAGTAACACTAGGCAGGATTGAACCAGTTCAATCATGACAAAACACATGGGTGAAAGGCAGGTCGTATGGATAAAGACACGAAACAAGAAAATGATAAAGGCGAGCAACCACAAGAGATTAAAAACCGAAGATGACATGAGAGAGACAAGTCAAAGATAAAAGCATAAAACTCAAACGGTGGATGGCAGCGTGTAAAAGGCGCCTAAAATCATTAAAAAAGAAGAAAACGGTGAAAAAACTACACATATCCTTCCAAAAAGGAGAGTTCGTCTTTAGAAAGGAGTATAGAGGGCGTGCTAACGCACTTGTCTTTTCTTTGATGAATGTAAAACGCCTCAATAACTTCTCTTTCTGTCTTGTCCTGTGCCTTGGCTAGAAACTTGATTTCCTAGCCAAGGCACAGTTTTTTTTCTGATTTAGTGTGGGGGTTATCGCACATTCATGCAGACCAGAGATTATAAACGAGTGCCTGGGTTCCTTTTCTGCTCATTAAATTTGGAAGTTGCGCTTCTGTCCTTTTGTGTCTTTCTTCCTGTGGTGTTTCGTCAGCGCTATAAGAATCAAGATCATGTACCAACTAACCCGTCAAAAAGTCCTGCCGCAGCTTCGCACCCTGACTCTCGCTCTTTGGATGATTGTCACCCGTTAATAATTAAGGGGGTATTATTAACGATGCGCCCTTAACGGTGCGCACACTCCCAGACACCCTTTGAGTGAGTGGGGGTAGCTGTTCCGGTCGCAAAGGAGATGCCCTCGACCTGCGTGGCAAGCTCAGCCGGAATTCAACTACCTTGTAGTGACAGAAGGGGGTGGTCGTTTGGTGCCCAGCGGTCGCCGGTTCAAACCAGAGAAAGGATCGGCGACCGCTGGGCACCAAACGACCACCCCCTTCTGTCACCACAAGGTAGTTGAATTCCGGCTGAGCTTGCCACGCAGGTCGAGGGCATCTCCTTTGCGACCGGAACAGCCACTCACTCAAAGGGTGTCTGGGAGTGCCTAGGCTTTTATGATATGCACACTGCGATTTCACATATGAGAAGCCTGGTTGTGCTGAGCGATGACGCTCAGTGCAATTCGGTCTTGTTGGTAACTGCAATTAACAAAAACCAGTTCATAGTGGGCAAGGTGAGCTCTTGTGCGCTTCTAGGACGAAAGTGCTAGGTTTTCGAGACAGTGTTGCCCCGAAATCAAGTGTTCCGTGATTGAGAGAAATCATGTGCGCCTATGGCTAAGTTTGGGAAAGGTTTCATTATAATCTGTTACTTAAACCCTAAATGCAAGAACTTATTACAATCAGTCTATGCATTACTTTATACAAAGCTTACCCAAGACACCAACATATGCTTTGTAAACCTAAAATAGAGATAAGTGGGCTTGAAATGGTTCAGAAGCTTTTTCAAATCATATCTTTGTGCGGGAGCCACGCCGCGTTAAGTGGCCTTACGCAAGGCACCTCAAAAGAAGCATATCGAAACTTCGAGGTGCGTTATCAATCTATATTTTACAGGCGTATAAAACGCGCAGAAAATCTCAATTGTGCTGGTGCGTTTCAGCAGCGGATGACAGAAGGCAACCACTTATAATTATACAGTGAAAAACGAGACTTATATCTGCTTCAGAAGGGCGATTAGCACCGTTGCTATACCGAGTGCCCAACCGGGCTTCGCACACCTGAAAACGAAGTCAGCACACCATACGCGCTTAGTTTTCATCATCCAGAGAGAAGAGGGAAGGGGCGAAGCTACGTCAGCTGTTTTACCCTCGGAGCTGGCGAACACCAACAAGCGCCAGCGAGTGCCGTCACACGGCCGCGCGCCTGCTCCGGCAGCCTTCGGAGCATCATCATCTTTCATCATCATCTTTATTTACACTGTGGGGTACATGTACATGGATTATTAGTATTACAGAAGGAGGTCCCGAAGTATAAACTGTCCGGGGGACCTCCTATGACAGAATGGATAAGATTAGCAGGTAATATACTAGGCAGTGAAAAGAAGAATATACAGGCGTGCAGAGAAAAACTATAATAGAATACTAACAAGAAACAGTGCAAATAAATTCTAAATAAACAGGAACTTCAAACAAAAAATGCACAAATTACAGAAATTAGCGCATTATTGGTACAAGAATAAATAAAATGTAAACACGGAAACTATGATCCAGACAAAACATCTTTAGTCGGTGGAACAAAACAAGGTAGAAAATAAATATGTCTTTAATGAACGATGAAATGAATGAATAGTACGCTGTGCTTTAATTTCAGGAGGCAGTGAATTCCAAACAGATATGCCTGAGAAGTATGCAGTTTGTTTCCCATAATTGGTCCTCATTTTCGGTAGTAGTAGATTATGCTGTTCAGCAAATCTGGTGTTATTTTTGTTAAAAAGCTTGGATGACTCAAAACCACTAAGGACGACATGTTTATTACGCGTTTTGAAGATGATTGATGCCACCCTAAAATTAAGCTGAAGCGACAATGGCAGTATGTTAAGTGTGCGATAATAATTGAAAACGGATGCACGGTAAGGGCTGAAGGTAAGTATGCGGAGTGCTTGATTTTGAAGGTGGCGAACACATGAAAGGTGAGTGCTGTATGTGTTACCCCATGATGATATGCAATACGAAAGGTGGCTATGTATGAAGGAGAAATACAACATGCGAAGTGTAGGTAGGTCAAAGTAATGTCGGGCTTTAATTATTACTTGAATACCGAAGGCTGCTTTAGATTTAGCATCCTGGTTACTTTTGGCAAAGACGGTACATTCAAGCTAATGCTGAAGTGAATGAGCGCCGAGAAGCCAAAAGACTTGGATCGGTACCTAGCCCCTCTTCTTTTTGCCTACCGGGAAGTTGCCCAATCCAGCTTAAGCTTTTCGCCGTTAGCGCTCCTCTACAGCCGACATGCTGTAGAGACCAATCAGCTTACTGTCTGCTACGTATAAGGTATTTACTAAGGTAATCGCTAATAGAATCAGGACAACCTTAGACTGCAATCAAGCAAAGGATCAAGCAGGGTTTCCGAAACGGTACTCTACTATCGATCATATTCATACCATCAATCAGGTGATAGAAAAATGCTCGGAATATAACCAGCCCTTATACATAGCATTCATTGATTACGAAGAAACATTCGACTCAGTTGAAACCTCGGCGGTGATGCAGGCATTGCGAAATCAGGGGGTAGACGAGCCGTACGTGAAAGTGCTGGAAGATATATATAGTGGCTGCACAGCAACCATAGTTCTGCATAAAGAAAGTAACAAAATTCCCATAAAGAAAGGTGTTAGGCAAGGAGACACAATCTCCCCAGCACTATTCACAGCTTGTTTAGAGGAAGTATTCAGAGACTTGGAATGGGAGCAGTTAGGGATAAGGGTAGATGTAGAACACCTCAGTAATCTGCGATTTGCTGATGACATTGCCTTGCTAAGCAACTCGGGGGATGAACTGCAAATAATGATTGATGACCTAGACAGGAAAAGTAGAAAGGTAGGCCTGAATATCAATATGCAGAAGACTAAGGTAATGTTCAACAGCCTCGGGAAGGAACAGCAGTTTACATTAGGTAGTGAAATACTGGAAGTAGTAGGCGAATATGTCTACTTAGGACAGGTAGTAACCGCAGATCCGGACCACGAAAAGGAAATAACAAGAAGAATACGATTGGGATGGAGCGCATTTGGCAAGCACTCGCAGATTATGACTAGCAGCTTACCGGTATCGCTCAAGAGGAAAGTATACAACAGTTGCATCTTGCCTGTACTCACCTATGGGGCTGAAACGTGGAGGCTAACCAAGAGAGTTCTACTTAAGTTGAGGACAACTCAGAGGGCTATGGAACGAAAAATGGTAGGGGTAACATTAAGAGATAGAAAGCGTGCAGAGTGGGTCAGAGAAATAACTCAAGTTACCGACATTCTAGTAGAAATTAAGAAGAAGAAGTGGACATGAGCAGGACATGTAGTGCGAAGAGAGGATAACCGATGGTCGCTGAGGGTAACAAACTGGATTCCAAGGGAAGGAAAGCGTAGCAGGGGGCGGCAGAAAGTTAGGTGGGCGGATGAGATTAAGAAGTTCGCAGGGGTCAAGCGGATGCAGCTAGCACAGAACCGGGTTAAGTGGAGAAATATGGGAGAGGCCTTCGCCCTGCAGTGGGTATAATCAGGCTGATGATGATGATGATGATGACAGCCGACATGTGTGTGGGCCACTGGCCATCTTTAAGGGGCACAGTGACGTGCGTAAGGGCGTTAATTCCAGCCAACCTCCAGGTTCTTTGCACAGTGCTGATGTCAGGAAAAAGCGAATTACAAAAATCGGCTCACGGAAATGAGAATGATTCGTTTTATGAAATTCTAAATACAAGAGAAAAATAACAGTCCATCTGAGCTGGTGCGAGAGGGAGCCCCTCTCCCATTTCGCTCGCCCAGCGCTACGAAGGTATTGCGGACAGTAACCCTTCGTGTTGCTCGAGAAGGGAGCGGCTATTGAGCGCTTCCTGTCGACCTGAATGACGGCTGTGCGACAGTTTTCTTGACGAACTTCACCAATGAAAGTCAACACCTCGCGAAGAGAACGGCTGTCGCCTTCCTCCACGATGTAGATGGGTTGCCGAATCTGTGCCCAGTGGAGATGAATCTTCATGATGATGCCGCAGCACAAAACGCCCTTCAGAAGGTTAAAATAAACCCGGGTTTGTCACCTCATCAAAAGAACCTTCTGTCGTCCCGCTACTTGATTTTAAAGATTGCTTCGCGACGAGCTCCAAGGCCGGACGTACGCCGGTAGCCAGGCATCGCATCGTCATCAATTCAGGAACGCCATCAGTTTTTCAGCGTTCATACCACGTTTCGCCTAAAGAGCGGGAGGCTGAGTGCAAGTCGATCAAATGCTTGCAGACAATTTCATACAGCCGTCAACAAGTCCGTGGGCGTCACCGGTCATCCTGGTGAAAAAGAAAGACAACACGTTACGATTCTGCGTTGATTACAGGAAACTGAATCAGATTACAAAAAGGACGTGTACCCACTACCCAGCATCGATGATGCGCTTGACCGACTCCGAGACGCCAGGTTCTTCTCTTCCTTAGATCTGAAAAGCGGATATTGCCAGATCGAGGTGGACGTGCGAGACCGCGAGAAAACAGCTTTCGGAACGCCCGACGGTCTGTACGAATTTAAGGTGCTCCCGTTTAAGCTCTGCTCTGCGCCGGCCACGTTTCAACGCATGATGGACACTGTTTTAGCTGGTCTGAAGTACCAGTCATGCCTCGTGTACCTGGACGACGTGGGCATCTTTTCGTCTAGTTTCGAACAACACTTGCAGCGATTGCGCATTGTTCTTCAAACTCTCCAGTCTGCGCAAATAACTATCAAGCCAGAGAAATGCCATTTCGCCTTCGAGGAGCTCCGTTTCTTGGGACATGAGGTCAGCGCACAAGGTGTTCTCCCAGATCCTGACAAGAATTCCGCCGTCTCCAGTTTCCCACGCCCAAACGACAAGAAGGCCCTCCGACGTTTTCTGGGTCTCTGCTCCTATTACCGCCGCTTTTTTAAAAATTTCTCTCGCCTAATTGAGCCATTGACAGCCTTGACTCGAGGTGACACACTTTTTATGGGAGAGTGCCCAAGACGAAGCCTTCAAACTCCGTCGCCGCCTGCAAAGTCCACCGATACTAGCTCATTTTGACGAGAATTCAGAGACAGATATCCACACTGACGCCAGCAATGTCGGCCTCAGAGTGATCCTCACACAGTGTCAGTATGGTGCAGAACGAGTCGTCGCCTACGCGAGCCGTGGACTTTCTCGTCCGGAAAGGAACTATTCGACGACAGAAAAAGAGTGTCTTGCCATCGTCTGGGCTCTGAGTAAGTTCCGACCATATATCTGCGGGCGACCGTTTCGTGTTGTCAGTGATCATCACTCGCTATACTGCCTAGCCAGCATTAAAGATCCTTCTGGGCGGTTGGCCAGGTGGAGCCTCCGGTTACAGGAGTACGACATGACAGTCGTCTACAGGTCGGGCCGGCAGCACCAAGACGCAGACTGTTTATCACGAGCACCCGTGGAACCGGCTACGCAATGCATCACTGAAGATTTTCCTATCCTTTGTGCCGTCAGCATCTCTCGTATGGCGCAACTTCAACGGACCGACTCTGAGTTGTCGCCACACATTGAGGACCTGGAGAGTATTATTGCTAGTGTACCCCGTTTGTTTCGTCGTGGGCTGCGGTCCTTCACTCTACGGTGTGGAGTGCTCTACAAGCGAAACTTTGACACCAGCAGGGAGACGTTTCTGCTTGTTGTACCATCCCAGTTACGGCCCGAAATCTTGAGCGGTTGTCATGATGAACCATCCGCCGGCCACTTGGGGATCAGTCGCACACTGGCAAATATTCGGCTGAAGTACTACTGGCCGGTAACACCGCATCGGGGTGATGCTCCAGAGGAGGGGGCAGTGGCACGTGCATTAGAGCTAGAAGAAGACGGAGCGAAATGGGATGAAGTAGAGGACGTTGAAGTCTCCTCCCATTCTTGTTGCCCGCGTTCCTGATTCAGCTCTCTCGGTGCCCTCGTTCAGCGGTTACAGCAATTCTTTAGTGCAACAACCGTTGCAATATTATGCGCTACGATTCCGACGTTATGATTGGGCTTTGGGGCATCGGGAAGGTGTAAAGAACTATAGCGGCCGGCTGGAATTAGTGGTCTGGCGAACGTCGCGGCGCCCCTTTAAAAGAGGTGTGGACGAACGAGAGCCTAGATAAGAGGCAAACACCACTTACGAGCACGTACTCGATCTCCGAAGCAGATTGAAAGAAACGGGTCGATTGGCGCATGAGGAACTGGATAAGGCAAGGACCCGTTATAAGAAGTTCTACGACCGCAAGGCGAAGGGCCGAAACTTCGAACCTGGCGACATGGTGTTAGTGCTGCTGCCAACTGATAGCAGCAAGCTGTTGCTGCAGTGAAAGGGCCTATTCGAGGGCATCGCCAGGAAAGGGGACACCGATTACGTCATCGAGGCGGCCAGCGGGTCAAAGATGTTTCAAGCAAACATGCTAAAAAAAACACGTAGAGGAGAGACGCACCCGCCAACAGACTGTGCCTGGCGGTCAGCAGCATGACTGAAATTGAGGACAGTAAGCTGCCGGTACCAGATTTTCAGAAAACGGCAGGAGTGGTGGAAGTGAAACTATCACCGCGCCTCGATGCCGCGAAGAAACAGCTACTTTTGTCCACGATGGAGAGGTATACGCCGCTATTTTCTCCAATGTTCCCGTCAAAACATAATGGATGCAGTGCAATCTCCCGCTCACGACTACCGCACCCGTTAAGCCGTTTACCTTTCGGAACACGGCAAGGTATTGAGAGCAAAGTGCGAGAAATGGAGAGGCTGGGAATTGTTGAGAAGTATATAACTAAGTATAATAAGTATAAGTATATAACTTCCCGGTACTCCTGGTGAAAACGCCGGATGGAAGTAATCGTTTCTGCATCGACTTTCGGAGGCTGAATGATGTCCTGATCGGAGACTTGGAGCAATGCCCAGAACCGATACCGTTTTTGCCACTGCGGGAGACAAGATATATTTTTGTAATGTGGACTTTTTCAAGGGATACTAGCAGATCCCGCTGTAGCACGACGCTAAGGCTAAGACGACGTTTTGCACTACTTCCGGGCTCTACCAGTTTCGCTTTCTTGCCGTTTAGCATCCCGACAGCACCCGCTGTTTTCGTCAAACTGATGTGCAAGGAGGTCGGCGGCATTCGCGGATAAGAGCTCTACTACGGCGACATACTAGTCGCCAGCGCAACCTGGTAAAAACACGTTGCTACACTGCAACAGCGTTTTGCAAGAATCGAAGCGGCCGGGGTTACGGTGCGACCCAGCAAGTGTGAACTTGGGATGACAGAAATTGATTTTCCTCGGTCATCGATTCGGTGACCGAGGAAAACCCCGGTGACCCCTGGGCAAAAATTCTGGACAAGGTAGAAGCGGGCAAGCCACTAGACAAAGCGCCAGACGCGAGCTTTCCTGTGATTGACCGGCTATTACAGGGAGTTTATCCTAAACTATGCGGAGGTAAGCGCACCCTGCTCGCAGCTGATCCGAAAGGGCGGAAGTAACGCAGTGAAGTGGGAACCCGTACATTAGGTAGCCTTCCGGCAGCTCAAGGGGGGGGGGGGGGGGCAGCTCTAATCCCCGTGTTTTGCGGCTGCCAAACTTCGAGTCCTTCGTACTGTGCACCGACGCTTCCGACACTAGCTTAGGCGCTGTGCTCCTGCAGCCATACGAGAGAACGCTGCACCCTATCGCGTATGCGAGCCGAAGTTGATCGCTAAGGAGGTTGCCTACAGTACTATTGAACGAGGAGGAGGAGGAAGATATGGAGGAAAGGCATGGAGGTTAACCTGTAAAAGCAACCGGCTTGCTACCCTGCACTGGGGAAGGGGGTGAGTGGATATAAAAGCTCTGAGAGAGGGGTGGTTGAAGTTAGTACAGTCACATCACAGACATGCCACATCCTGTCACAGTTATATCCCTTAACATAACTGCTAACTCATAGCCTTTCGATTAGGCTTGCGCTTTTCATAAAGCGGAGCAGCGCCTGGGAGGCCTTCACTGCAGACGATCGCCGTGGCCAGGGACCTCAAATCTTAATTTCTAGTCAATGGGCGTCCAACTAGGCGCTCCAGCGTGAGGCACAGACACTGTCTTTCCTCACTGTATATGGGGCACTCAGAAAGAATGTGGCCTACAGAGTCGTCGCACCCACAGTTTCTACATACAGGACTGTTTGCCATGCTTATCATAAAAGAATACGAGTTTGTGAATGCTACACAAACCCACAGGCGGCACAGCAAAGTTTCTTCGCGTCGGGGTAGGCTAGGTGGAAGCCGGAGGTTCAGGTCAGGGTCCAGGGATTTTAAGCGGCAGTTCGCAAACTAGCCAGAATTCCACAAGGAGAGTGTGTGTTCCCGCACAGTGCTTTCTCGCCTTGAACAGTGCCTCTCTCCCCTTGTTTTGACCCATGAGGTACCGGATAAGGGAGCTTTACGCTTTCTTGATTTAAGGCTGTCCACGGCAGATGACCACCTGTGCTGGTGGTACCAACCGAGAGGGGGTAAGTCCTTGTTGCCCTACAGTTCAGCCAATTCTAAGATTGTTAAGAGGGGCATTGTGAACCTTTGTTTCACAAATGCCCTAATGAAGTCCTGTCTACACTCTATGGGCCGGGTCATCGATAAGCAAATTCAGCGGCTGATAAATGCTGGCTACCCTGAGCATTTGCTGGCCTCAGTAGCAGGCTCCCTCTTGCAGAAGCTTAAAGGGGGTCAAGTGAGAGCTGCTCCTGAGCATCAACACAAGGTTGCTGTGGTGCCTTACCTTCATACTATTTCCCACAGGCTCAAACGGATTGGGCGAAAGGCAGGCGTCCGTGTTGTGTTCTCGGCGCCTGACAAGCTTTCCAAGCTTTGTCGCAGTCAATGCCCCGGCTGAGCGAAAGCCAGCCTGCCCTGTTAGGCACCAGGCACCTTTCGTTCCCTGCCAAATTGGTGTCGTCTATAAGATTGCCCTGAGCTGTGGCAAGGCCTACGTGGGGCAAACCGGGCGTTGCCTAAACGAACGACTTATGGAACACTCAAACAGTGTTTACAATACTACAAAAAGAAACCTAGGTGTTCACTGCCTAAAATGTCCCTCTCAGTCCTGTGAGCCATCCCTTCATAAATGCACTGTCATTGCGAGAAATGCACATCAGTTCACACGCGAAATCATAGAAGCCGCTCACATTCTAAAGCTAGGTCAAAATTGTGTTAGCACACCCTCAATAGCCCTGACTAAACGCGAGTTAGAATATTTGAACCAGACGCACAGTGGTTTTAATGTTTAGATTCCGGGTACACTCCTCAGCCTCTAGCGGCCTGGCCTTGGTTGTTTTAGGTATTCTGTTTTCAATGCCCTTTTGGTCTTGTAATGCTCTTAATTCTCCTTTTGGTTCTTTTATCGCTCTTAATGCCCCTTTTGTGTTTTTTTATCGCTCTTAATGCCCCTTCTGTGCTTTTATCGCTCTTAATGCCCCCTTTGGCTTTTATCGCTCTTAATGCCCCTTTTGGCCTTTTTTCGATTTTAGTTTACGTATCTTCGGATCGTGCCATCTTTAACTGTTTTTACCTATTGGCCTCCCCCTTTTTCGCTTCTTCTTTATTTTTCATAGCCCTGCCGTTCTGCCTTGCTTTGACCTATATTGTTATCGTGCGCCTTTTAACTTTGCGTTCGCTGTTTTACGCCACGTGCAAACTCAGCAGTTGTTATCAATTCCTTCGCGCCCACTTTTCGTACATATATATTGTGTCACTCTCTAATAAAAAACCAGTTGAAGTCAGCGCTGTGTTGTCGTTCCCTTCCTGTGTCTGTGTTTTGAAGTGCGCTATTTTGCTTTCCAAGATGATTTACCAACTAGCCCGTTCTTTCACCCTTGCAACACACAATCGCCGTCTTGGTGGGCTGTTCGAGCGACCTCGTCCGCCCGAAGATTACCCGCTATGCCGCTGTGTCCTGCAAGCCACTGGAAGATGATGGCATGTCCTTCATTAATTGCACAGTGATGAATATGTCGTAATTCCGCAACGAGTTGTTCATTGGCTGCACGGCGAAGAGCCGCTTTAAGGCTCGCAGGGCTGCTTTTGAATCTGTGAAAATAGACCACCGCTGAGGGCTCTTCTGACTGATATGCCTAATTGCGACAATAAGAGTGGTTAGCTCTGCAGCTGTTGAAGAAGTCTGGTGAATTGTCCTAACTTTTATTTCTGTATTAATTGAGTGTATGACCATGGAGCCTGAAGAACTCACGGCATTCACTGAACCATCGGTGTAGACGTGCAAACGATTTGCATGGTGCTCACGGAAGTATTCAAGAGTGATTTGGTTTAGTTCTATCGGCGATAGCTCGACCTTCTTCCTGATGCCGGGTATTAAAAGAAGCACGTGTGGTTTATGCAGGCTCGATAGTGGTGAGGACGGTCTAGATGCGGGTGTAAACTGGGAGGGCAAAATAGCGTGATGCGCATGAATGGTCTCTAATAAACGATGTACGCGGCCTGGTAATAGGAAGACTGACCAAATGATGACAGGGAACCCGGAAGATGTGTCGAAAATGTGCCCTTCGGGCGTTAACTGTCAGGTAGGTAGATATGGGATGCTCTTGTACAATTAAAATGGTAGCAGCCGTAGAGGCACATTTCGGCAGTCGCAGGAAGATTCGCAGACCTTGAGCTTGAATGCTCTGTAGAATTCCTAAGTTGGTTTTCCTGCTATTTGCAAGTGCAAGTAATCTGTACCGAAGAAATCCTATAAATAATGCACGGTATAGCTGGAGAATCGCCCGCACGGACGCTCCCCATGACTATCCCCCAATAAAGGCAAGTACGTCAGTAATTGCTGTCAACCTCTTTTTCATAAATGAAATATGGGGAGTACACGAAAGATTTCGGTCGATGATCACTCTCAGAAAGCGATGGCTGCTTTCGTACGGTATCGCTTTTCCATCAATGCGTACGGTGTAAGGTAACATGTTCTTGCATGTGAATGCAACTAGCGAACACTTTTCAGTTGATATCTGTAGACCTTGCAGGTGAAGGTAGGCTGCAACTATACTTGCCGCCTTTTGAAGCCTCGATATAACCAGTGGGCGCGGAACTCCTGATGCCCAGATACAGATGTCATCTCCATATATTGAAAGTTGCTCCGATTGTGGTATTAAGTCGACAAGCTCGGCGAGAGCAAGATTGAAAAGCGTTGGGCTTAGTACTCCGCCCTGTGGGACTCCACGGGAAGTGAAATGAAAAGATGTTGGGCCATCCTCAGTCTGCATAAAGTGATATCTATTAGATAAATAACTGCGTATCCAGCAAAAAACACGACCGCCAAGCTCGGCAGCTTCCAGAGCGTGCAAAATGGCCTGGTGAGTGACGTTGTCATATGCGCGCTTTATATCCAGAAACAACGCCGCGGGTAAGAGCTTCAAAATGTTTTGGCGTTGTGCAGATGCTACCAGGTCCACCATGTTGTGAACTGAGAGCGTCCACGCCGAAACCCTGACATTATATCCGGATAATGCGGTAGCGCTCCAGGTACCAATCAATACGTGTAAGCAGCATTCTTTCCAGTACCTTACCAACACAACTAGCCAGTGCAGGTGGACGGTATGATGTCAAGTCCAGAGGTGATTTGACAGGTTTCAGGAGCGGAACTAAACGACTGCACTTCCACTCGTCTGGAACTGTACCCTCACTCCATGATTTGTTGTAATATTCCAAAAGCGCGTGCCTAGCTTCTTGTCCAAGATTTCCAAGCGCAGTGTATGTTACACCGTCGAGACCCCGGCGATGATGACCGTCTGCAAGAAGCCAGCGCAGCGTCAAGTTCCTCCACGGAGAAGGGAAGGTCCATTCGTGAATCCCGTGAAGCTGAAACATCGTTGAAACGTAGCGTTGCCGTTGGAGTCGATTGGCCTGCTACCATAGAGCAGAAATCTTCTGCTACCTCGACCTCACCACGTCTTTGATAGAGTGCGAGATTTGAATGGGTAGAGCTGTTTAGGGTGACGTTTGGAGACCACGAACAACATTACAGATGCGTGATAAAGGCTTGCGGGGATCAAGCGTTTCACAGAATGACCGCCAACGCTTTGCCAGGAGGGCTTGAATTCTGCGCTGAATTTTCTTTTGCGTGCGCCTCGCATCTCTGAGGTCGAGGCGCGACTTCGTGCGTCGGTATCTACGCTATTCACCTCCGTCGCAATACTCGCAGGCGCTGTAATTCCGTATCAAACTCTGTGTAGGTTGGAATTGGGGTGAAGATAGACGTCGCGTTTATCATGGCCTCCTTGATTTTCTCTTCAGTACCTGCAGAGAGGCCTGCTGTGCAACATCTTCCATAAGTGCTTGAAATGCCGACCAATCGATGTCGCGCATTTGTGGGACATACGTGGATGTGAAAAGGCTATTAATGATTACATATGTACGAACGGAAGATATATATAGCGGCTGCACAGTAACCATAGTTCTGCATAAAGAAAGTAAAAAAATTCCCATAAAGAAAGGTGTTAGACAAGGAGACACAATCTCCCCAGCACTATTCACAGCTTGCAGGGGAAGTATTCAGAGACTTGGAATGGGAGCAGTTAGGGATAAGGGTAGATGGAGAATACCTCAGTAATCTGCGATTTGCTGATGACATTGCCTTGCTAAGCAACTCGGGGGATGAACTGCAAACAATGATTGATGACCTAGATAGGAAAAGTAGAAAGGTAGGCTTGAAAATCAATATGCAGAAGAGTAAGGTAAAGTTCAACAGCCTCGGGAAGGAACAGCAGTTTGCATTAGGTAGCGAAGTACTGGAAGTAGTAGGCGATTATGTCTACTTAGGACAGGTAGTAACCGCAGATCCGGACCATGAAAAGGAAATGACAAGAAGAATAAGGTTGGGAAGGAGCGCATTTCGCAAGCACTCACAGATTATGACTAACAGCTTACCGGTATCGCTCAAGAGGAAAGTATACAACAGTTGCATCTTACCTGTGCTCACCTATGGAGCTGAAACGTGAGGCTAACCAGGAGGGTTCCACCTAAGTTGAGGACAACTCAGAGGGCTATGGAACGAAAAATTGTAGGGGTAACATTAAGAGATAGGAAGCGTGCAGAGTGGGTCAGAGCTCAAGTTAGCGATATTCTAGTGGAAATTAAGAAGAAATGGGCATGGGCAGGACGTGTAGTGCGAAGAGAGGATAACCGATGGTCGCTTAGTGTAACAACCTGGATTCCAAGAGAAGGAAAGCGTAGCAGGGGGCGGCAGAAAGTTAGGTGGGCGGATGAGGTTAAGAAGTTCGCGGGCGTTAAGTGGATGCAGCTAGCACAGAACCGGGTTAAATGGAGAAATATGGGAGAGGCCTTCGCCCTGCAGTGGGTATAGTCAGCCTGATGATGATGATGTACGAACGTGCTCACTTCCGTGTGTCTCTATATCTGCAAACTATTGGACATTGCTGGTAAGGCATTGAGACGCGAAAGCTAAATCAAGACAGCTGCTGTAAGCTGCCCCTCGAATAAAGGTCGGTGTACCGTCATTAAGACACTGCAGGTCCTGATCAAAGGCGAAGGACACAAGCTTTCTTTCCTTGAGGTTCATTCGAACACTTCCCCACATGATGTGGTCAGCGTTAAAGTCTCCTATAATGATCCAAGGGTGAGGTGTAATCGCCATCAAGTCGCTCAATCATGTGGCGTCAAAACGACTTGATGGCGACATATACGCACGTTCAAGTGTAAACGTGAGATTGCGCTTCTTCACTGTCAGGCAAACGTACTGGTTATCGTTGCTGGGAGTAGCCGGATGGATTACATATGTGTGTTCTCGCCGAATATAAATGATGACCTTGCTGTTTCCCTGG
This sequence comes from Amblyomma maculatum, assembly GCF_055883805.1. Classification (NCBI taxonomy): domain Eukaryota; kingdom Metazoa; phylum Arthropoda; class Arachnida; order Ixodida; family Ixodidae; genus Amblyomma; species Amblyomma maculatum. The sequence continues at coordinate 507,084,348 of NC_139344.1, forward strand.
TGCGTTGGAGATGCAAATTCCTCACAAATAACAAGGATGTAGATGCGACTTGCATGAAGATATTGTCGAATATCGTCAATTCGGGACTGAAGCCCACGGGAATTTCGTTGAACCATAGAGGCATCCTTGAGTTTTTTTCCAAAAGGTAATGCTGGGGGAGCCATTGTGTCTGCTACTCTAGAGCCGCTAGAACTGGTGTTAGCGCGTCCAGAACCTGTAGCACATTCTGTGCTGCTGGCGTGTGCAGACTAGATAGCACAGCGCGGATTGCATTCATTATGGACGTGAGAATGGCAATTACCTGTAGGTCTTGGCCATGCCCCACATCCTGACTTTCCTCTAGTTCGGCAGTTGGTGCAGGACATTCGATTCGAGGCCCAGCGGACGTGGAAGGTTTTGGTAGCGGTGGCCAGTTAACGTCTGAGGCAGCTCCTCCAAATTCACCGCCCGTCGTGGTCCCTTGATATAAATATACAGGCATATGAGTAGGACAAAATGCAGGAGTGCTCGAGGCCTTGCTATCAAAATTAACTGCTTTCTTAGATGAACTTTGGCGACGCGAACGATGCCGCCACACCTTAGCAGCGGCCTCTCTGCGTGTAGACTGGTCAGGCACCATTTGCTTCAGCGCTGCCCGTTCTGTCTTTAAGCGGGGGCAGTCCTTTGAGGAGTATTCATGAGGGCCATGGCAGTTGGCGCACTTCAGAACAATCGCACGGCTAATGTCGCCGCTATGCGACTCAGAGCATCTAGGACACACGATAGAATTTTTGCTGATCGCACTTGCGCGCCCGATCTTCATACACGTTCTGCATTGAAGTGGCTTGGGCACGAAAGGCCAGACCGGGTGTCGGAAACGTCCAACCTTCACATACGATGGTATGCAGTGTCCTTTGAAAGTGAGCTTGATGCATGTCGATCTTCCGACGCGCTGCACCTGCAGTATGGAGGTGCTATTTGATGCTGGTTTGATTAAGACCGGTATATCGGTGTCAGCGATGGCCACGTCCACATTGTAGATGACGCCGTCCACTGTGCCGCTGTCCTGAAGAGTTCGTTGATGGCGGTCAATCTCTCTAATGCGCTCCACTCCATGACATCAATGGCAATTATGTTTTTGTAAGGATTCACTCTAACGTCCTTATTCTTTCCAGGGACGAGGCTTTTAAGGAACACAGACGTGACTTGAACGAGAGTGCCTCGCTTTGGTCCGGGTAGTCCAAAAGTTCTCGACATATCTGTACGGTGTAAAATACCTTGTTCATACAGATCATCAGCCGCTGGCGAAGAATAGGCAACTGAACAGTCGAGGTCTTCAATGGCGTTTACCCCTCCAGGAGTATAATTTCCGCGTGCAACCCTTTAAGGGTAGTCAGAGCGTCGGGGCTGACTGCCTTAGCCGACTGTAGGGCTCATATGATCGTTCATATATCATGGAATATTGGGTTATACTCCTATATGTTGTCTGAACTTCAGTTTTGTTAACCTAGAAAGACGGGCTAGTTTTTTTGGTAAGTAGAGTGCATATTTTTGAGCGAAAAATTACAGACAGGACGAAAAGAGGAGGCACATATTTCAGCGTTCCTCTCTTGTCTGTCTACTCTTTTCGTCCTGTCTTTAATTTGGCGCTGAAAAAATATGGACTCTACTTCAGTTTTGTTATGTGCAACTTATTGTATATTGCATGCCAATGCGATGTATCGGCCTGCGGGCCACGTTTTGTTTGTTTAGAGTATCTTTCCATAATATTCTGAAACTGGGGCAGGGGGGTGGAGGCCGTGTCACAAAAGTGGCAGCATTTATATTTTCATAATATGGCAATTAAACGTATGTAGTATTCTAGAAGGGTTGATTGACAAATTTCAGTGTATCCTGTGTGCCTCTGCCTTGTCAGTCCTGACCAGAGCAGGAGTACGTGCGCGTTCTCTTCGCGGGTTAGTTTCCGTGCAGTTAGACATACCCCCTGCCGGCGCGAGCGGGGGCGTCATCCTGCTCGTTTTGTATATGGGTAAATTTTTCTCGCCTGCAAAGTGATCCCTAACAGGACCGAAGTTGTTGGCGTACGTGCCTCCTCTTTTGGTTGTGACCTATTTTTTTGCATCCGAAACATGGAGGCCATGCAGTGTGGAAGGTGCGGGGACTACCTGAGCGTATCAGCTACTTGTGCACTTGTGCGTATTTGTTTTTATGTACCCTGACTCAAGGAGTGAACTATTGGGTGGGCGTGTCTTGTGCGCTGACAACCGACGGCTAGACAAGAACCCGTCTCGGACCCAACGGCGCCTCTCGCCTCCGAGCTCCCCGAGCCGCGCCCCGAACACAACGCCCCAGGACTCCGGAAGGACCATCTCCTTCGAGAGCTCCCCTCCTGCGTCGCCTTTGTGAATGGAGTGCCGTCAGGCTTGCCGGACAATACGCTCGTTTCCTAATTTAGTCTGACTTTCTCTACACTCGCCTCATTTTAAATGTCTGTGTTCAGTTTGCATGTAGCAGCTCGATAGTGAGAATTTGACTGATGTATTTGTATAATTGCTAGTTTTTTATGTACGCTACCTTCACTTGTTGTCTTAAATTCATGTAAATGTTGCGTCGTATAATCCTGTGTATAATACTGAGAGTATATTTGTTGTTTTGCCATAAATATTTTTGCGGCTCTGTTTTCACTCGCGACGCTGAACTAACTGGCAACGCTGGCCGTCAAAGTTCCACCCCCTTGCCTCCGGTCGGGAATGAGTTTCGCACTCCTTCCGGAGCTGTGATAGCAGCACGGAGAGGGAAGCGGGAGTAGGGCGTGGTTAACGGAATTTCATGTAGGCATATGTGACCTCTAGCAGTAGCATGGCTTTTGCAAAGTCTGGATGTGCGATTGACAAACAACGGAGAGTGAGCTTTCCAAAGCACGTACAGCGTCTCCGAAACGTCTTCCCTGGTAAGCATACGCACAGAAAAAGGTGGGGGGAAGAGGGAAGAAAATACATTTTAACAATAAATGTGCATGCGCTTCCTCCTACACGTCAGGCGACCACTCCCCCATTCACCCCACCCGGTCTCAGAAAAACAAGGAAAAAGTTCGAAAGAAAAAGTGTGCAGAGAGGGCGAGGATGCGCGCACTCCCCCATTCACGTCAGACAGTTGGAAGAAAAGTTAAAAAAGAAGCCTGCCTAGAGGGCAAGGAGAACCAGGATTGTAGCCGTGACATAGGTTCTATGTCATGTGATCCTGCTTAGTTGACGTGAAATAACTGAGTCCCGTGGCCGCGCGGTGACTGCGACGAGCCGAGTTGCCGAAGAATCGACGCCCGTGATGTGACGTCACACAGAGGGCGCGGCGAGCGCGACAGCTGTGGCGGTTGTCAGGCGACGGTGGACGCGTGCCTGTAAAGGCGGGGACACATGCCCGAAAAGCGAGTGCGATCCGCTCCGGCGCGCCGCGTCCGCACGAGTCCGATCCGGCAAACCGGCGCTCGCCGCCCGCGTCCAACCGGGCAGATGTCTCCGGCAGTCCGCATGCGAAGCGACGCTTCGGCGGGTGGCTGCAGCCAATGCGAGCGCGAACAGCGGCGACGTCACGGTGACGTAGGGGGACTGTGCGGTGGAGCCCCAACCTTGGAGCGCCTCTCTGCTCTAAAGCCCCTCAATAAACTTTATTGAGGGGCTTTACTCTGCTCCACCGTCGAATGCTGCCAAGCGGACGACGCGGACGCGCCAACCGCTGAAAGACCCTTCAGTATTGTTACTTCGTGTACATAAAAAGTCACAAAATAAAGGTCTGTCAACTACAAGTAAATTGTGAAGATCGCCGGCCAATACTGATGTGCTGCTACGAGTGATAACTGCGACACAAGCGAGTTTGTTCGCACAACCACTGCTGCTGCCCGGTCGATCGCCAAACGTCTGTTCGCTCCGCAGCCGAATGCGCCGCTCAAATCGAGCTTATGTTCATTCTATTATAAGATGGCTTTCTCAGTACGCTGGTGATGAAATTCGAACCTTTATTACAGTGTTGGCCCGTTCCGAAGCACGGTCTGCTACCTCTTCGGTACACCGGCTAGGCCTAGCGACGGCTAGGGCAAGCACGAATCGGTGGAATTCGTCGCCCAGCGCGTCCGCGGGTGGCATCGTTGCCGAAAGCTTCGTACGTGTGCAGGCATGCTGTTGTTGCACGAGTACAGCAGACAATCCTTCTGATAACATCGCTGTTTTGTCATTTCTTGTACGAGCGTGAACTCATGCGAGGTTTATCAAGCCAACCAGTCTTCGGTCTCCGCTGCGCGGTGACACCGGCTGTGGGCGGAGCTTGAGGGAGCTCGCTCGCCGGACGCACGGTGCTCCATGTGTCCCGGCTGGCACTGCGGCGGCAGTTCGCATGCGGCGTTCGCTGCGGCACGCCGGTCAAGCTTTCGCACATGTGTCTCCTGCTTAAGAGCGGAGTCCACGCGGCGACCGCGACGAGCCGATTTGCCGGAGAATCGCGGCCTGTGGTGTGACGTCACAAAAAGGTAAAGAGGCTAGTACACTTTAAAGGGGCCCAAAACAGCCTTAGCGATACAGTTTCCCTATGCCTAGTATGGAAAGGAATGTCGATGTAAGATAACCTTCCCGCAAAAATTTTTTAAATGCGGCATTTGGAAGCAGAGTTATTTGCAATCAAATTTTGAATATCTGCGCCTTCGCGGCTTTCCTCCTCTTTTCAACTTTTTAGCGCGCGCAAAGGCTGGCCTCCTCCAAGGCCTCGCCCACTGACACGTCACAACTGACGCACCTGCGCTTTTACTGTTTTTGCTTAGCGCCGCACGCCGCAACTTCCGTTTTGTCGCGCTTGCTCGCCGACGCGCCGCCGGGGGCCTCTTGTCGTCTGCTTCATCGTCATCGCCCTTCGGCAAGAACCCGCAAGTTTTGTTGCCACGCTATACATCCCTGGCGTTGACCTCACCTTCGATTTTGTGTTACGTCGTGTGCGCGACGGGTGCAGAACAGTTCTGGGCTATACTGGTCACTCTTGAGTTCGCGAAGGCAGTTATCGAAGCGCTGAATTGTTGTTGTTGACGGGACATGAGCGGGAGGTTGTTACAGTGTGCAGTCCCTGGCTGCGAAGGTATTGCTTGTGACGGCAGGAAAAACATTCTGCATCAAGTGCTTCAAAACGCCAACCTCCGGAAACAGTGGCTACAGATCATCGGATAGCCAGCATCGGTGAAGACAGCGTTTATCTACGTTTGCTTTACCCGGATATGTGGTTCGCGATTTGGGGATCCCAACAAGACTGAGTCTGCGTGAAGGAGCGGTACCAACGCTGTTTCTTCCAACCCTGCCGGTAAGTGTAAAATGAAAAGATTGTGACAATATTAGCTTTAGACGCGTTATCACAGTACAGAGTGGATTGTTTTTTTTAACTCAGGCTATCTTGCTCGGCGTTGTGGCATGCATATAGCAAGATTTGTCATGATCACTGTGAACTACACTGCTCAAAATAAACCAGTGGCGAGCTTACGATGGGATTTTATTATTTTTTAATGGTATGCTAGTCGACCCCACGCACCAATGCACCCATATAAGCCGTATACTATCATCGTCGGGGTTCAGCAGCGGATTCTTCAACGGCGTGTACTTATGGGGGTCGAGTCCCATCTCGGTACTCATTCGCCGAAGTCGCTTTTCAAGCTCGGGGTCCATAATATCCGTACCGCAGCAAGGGCATGAGATGTTAGCGAAAGACTAGAAATTCAGAATCGAGATCGCAGAGAGCGGTCTTCCTGGCGTTGCGGAGGGAAACTCTCTCGTGCACCTTGCCCGAACCTTGAAACCTCCGTGTTTAGGCTCCTCTTGCTTTTGACTATATGATGCCCCTTCGTGAAAGATAACGATCGATTGTAAAGAAAAAAAAAGGGTGGGGATGAGGAGAAGGGGACTGCGTAGTTGTGCGCTGTGGTGTAGTTTGTCAGCCGCGGTTCGGCGTCAGCTGACTGCAACGGCGAACACGCGCGCCGACAGGAAGTAAACAAACTCTGTTCGGTGCCCGATTAATATCGCAGCATGACTCCCGCCCTGTAGCTTTTTTTTTTTTTTTTTAACGCCGTGTGGTGTTTGTACAGAGCGCACCCTGAAATGTCGCGCGGATGGAGCCGCGTCCAAGTTTACCAACCGAGGCGGCCAGGAATTAGAAACACGTGAAAACCGAGATGGGCGTTGATAAGAAGAAAGCGAAGAAGGTCAGGAATGAAGAGATGGAAACAGAAGAAAAAAAAAGTGCCAAGAGGCTTTACCCTTCAGCAGAAAGGGGGGGGGGGGGGGGGGTCGCGAATGAAACGTTATCACTCGCGTGAACTGGCTTAGTCGCTCAAAGTTGTGCCTCTTTATCCCTAAGCGATCAGCTGCCGATCGGAAGTGTAAGAGTTGGTTTTGACAGGAGCATAGACAGGAGTTATACACAACTAGATTTTTCCTGCGGAAAGGGGGGAGGGGGATTAACCGCAACAAGGTAAGAGGACTTCTTCAAATGGCTCACCGACAGCAATAAGAGCAAGAGCCTTCTCCGGTTCCTAACGGAAAATAATTTGCACGGGTTCTTATAATATGCCTTATGGCAAGCTTGCGTAATAAAAAAAGAAAAAACAGCGCGCGCATGCAGTAGTGCAACGATCGAGTGACACAGTTCGGCACAATGTTACAAGTGGCTCACAAATGCACATTTATTTTTGTCCCAGCTTTTCCAGGAACAGCGGGTGCAGAGCCAGCTGGATGGAATGGAAGTGGACCTCGCAGGAGATGGGCGTTGCGACTCCCCAGGCTACAGCGCCAAGTACTGCACGTACAACGTTATCATTCAGACTGACCATATTCTACAATGGGAAAAGGTAAGAATAGGAGAGGTAAGGCAATGCTGCGATATGAAAATTGGCAAGCTGCAATTCATATTAACTGTGTGAAGTCAGCTGCAGTGCCCAATAGTGCGAGCATGGGGCCTGGCCTCAACTTAACGAGTTTTAGTGCAGTCTTTAACAAAAGGCGACAATTTCTGCATATTATTAGGAGAAATAATTTTCAGCCTCACCAAGAGGGCCCTTCGCAAGTGCTGCTTGCATGTCTATACATAAAAAGAATCAAATTAATCATTATATAATACAAACAATTCAATTACAAAATGTTTTATCGTTGCAAACCATTGGTGAAGAGGTACATTTGCTGACATATATTATTATGTAATGAGTTTTTAATTTAATCTGTCTACAGACCACCACCCAGCTATCTGGACATATTGCAAGAGCAGCAAATCGCCCATACAGCACTACTTTGATGCTTGGTGCATTACTAAAGATGCATGCAGTTGCTTGCTTTAATAATTAGGGCGAATACATGGTAATAACAATATTCTATACTGCATTTAAGAAGTTGGAAGCTGTGAGCAGGTCAAAGGGCTGTGAAGCAATAGAACCATGGATCCAGACAATCACAAGTCTATGTTGCTGCCCTGGGCCAGGGTAATGGTGACCTGATCATCAGCATGTAGCAGCCTGTTGAACCACATATGCGATAAGCGTGATGGCCGTGATAGACCATACATCAAATGCCTGCATTAGCTCCTTGCAAACAGGCAATGGATGAGCAGAGGTAATCTGTTTTGTATAGTTTTTTTTTTGTAAAGTTTTCACTTTGATGTTGTTTGGAAGGTGCACGGCTCACACTTGTGGCATTTGTCAACCAATGATAAATTTAAGAGATAGGTAATGCAAATAGAACTTCACAGAAAAAACTTTGTATACATTCGCACATAACAGGAAGTTCACATATGACATAGCTGAGAAAGAAACCCCTAATCAAGTGAAGAAACAAAATAATGTAAATGTGAGTGCTGAGACTGCAAGATATTTTAATACTGAGGCAGCTTGGTTATACATGCTAGTATGGAACACAAATACAATGGGATCTTCCATACTGTACTATACTGGCAATTTTAAAGAAGACAAAGTGTAGCATGTTTGCTCGACAACATCTCTTAGATTTCTTTTCACCGTAATATAGTAGTACAAGACCTGGGGTGTTTTTAAGAATATGATGCTAAAACTGTTTTCAGCTGCAATGCAGCAGCTGTAAGCAGGTTCAGCATCTACGATTGACTAGAACACACACCAACATTGCAACTCATCAGCCAAATATTTATATATATTTTTTTATGTATATATTTTTAACAGATTCATGTGCTTTCAAGAAGCTGAACTCCATTCTGAAGAACTCCCGGTTTTTGATTGACACTCGACAACTGTCTCCCAAAGCCCAAACATCTTCCCCTAAATCTTTTCACAACTTTGTCATCAAGTTTGCTCCCAAATCAATTGCATACTCGGATGGTGGGATGCAAGTAAGGTTTGTTGAATGAAAGAGAAGACTAAGACATTATTTTCCCTCCAGTGTGACTATGTAGTCCAACTTTTCTGCATGGCATGTGCAAACAATAAGTCCTTGCATGAAGCTTTTAATGTATGTACATAATATTGTCATTATAAAAGGAACAGAGACCATAGGAAATAGAACACAGTGCGAAAAAGAAAACCAGAAGTTCATATCATTTGCTCCATTTCCTTTTGCTCCTTTTGATTCTTCAACTTGCTAAGCAGCCCATTGGAACTTGCAACTAAGCAGATTGCTTTTAGTTCGTGCTGGAATAGCCCTGGAGGGCTGAAAAATTGCTTTGTGACCAATTTCAAGCACCTCAAAACAGTAATTCTCATGGGCTAGTGCTGAGGTTTACAGAAAAAATGTTCAAAGGTTTTTTTTTTGTTTTTTTTTTTATGTGAGGAGGGGGAAGCTGGTGTGTTACTGGACGCATTTGGCGCCTTCTTTTTATGGAAGTTGGGCTTGACTTCAGTCTCCTTAGTGCAGAGCTTGATCTGGAGCTCTCATGTTATCAGGCCAGGTAAAACGAGACCCTACAATTGCAATTCACAGGAGTCGACCCTGACATCTGCCAAAAAAAAGTGCCCACCATGTAACTCAATCCCAACTTCTGCATAAAGTAGGCACTCAATGCACCTTATGAGCCAGCTGCCACAATCCTTCCATCCTGATAGTAAATACACTGCTGTAAAATTAGCCGAACTTATCTTGTGTCTTTCTTTTCGAAACTTGGAACACTTCCATGTCAAAGGTAGTTATCATACATTTGGAGGAGGCTGCAGTGCACACTTCTGACATTCAAGGATGCTTCATATAATATGGTAAAAACATATTTGGTAGAATGGTAGCACTAGCCATTCTGTAATCCCCTTCCATGGAAAAAGTGAGACAGGAGGCTATAGACGTACTGCACAGGCCACCAAGGGTCCTCATTGAAAGTCATTGCTGTTATATTAGAATAGGCAGATGGGATGAGATAAAGAGCAGTGCACCAGGAATACATACAGACAGAAATGACATGAGCTGAGACACTGCAATGACACAAAGTTGAGGGCGAGCATGGAGGGCTGGCTGGAAGAACACCTCGTCTCTCTTTTGTGCTCCTCATCTTAGTGCAGTCCCAAGACAAAGGTAGTTTTTAAAGAACTGGAAGTTATCAGCGCAAGTTTCCGACCCCTCTAGAACCATCTCGAATGTCCCGAAGCTAATGTATTGAAACTGAAAGAATGCTCAAGGTTCACTTGATCACTTGGACTAATGATGATCGCTAGAATACCACAGCAGGGAGAACACGGGTGATCCACGATATGAAGTTGTATAGCCCATGTCATACATTCATTTTGCTGCTTGAAGATCATTGCATCACATTTTTAATTTGATATAAAGGCGCTGGATATAGAAGCTAAAACAGAAGCAATCTCTGCTGCAGTGATGTGAATATAATGCATAATGGTTTCTTATAGTAGCCTCTACTTGGTATAATTTTGCTAGTAGGCAACAAGAAACACATTTTTTTCCAAAGTATGAGAAATTCATTGATATTTACCTTCATTTTAGGTCACATCTGGCTGTTATTCACTGCAATGAAAATTCTTCTAAGCTCCAGGCACAGAAAAAGAAAGGAGAGGACGGCTGGAAAGTGAAAATGGCAAAATCAAGAAAAGGACTTTTCAGTGCCGCTTCAGTAAAAATGGAGCATACTTTTTGTAATCTAAAACTTCGTTTTACTTATATTATTACACAAAAAACTAAGTGAACTGTTGTAATCACGATGGCTATTTCGCGCAGCGTACGTCCAGAGGCTCCTCCAGGATGCGGAGAAACGGTCTCAGGGCTCTTCACACAGAGACACAGCTGCAAGCATAGCTTCAGAGCGCCACCTTATGACTGATGCCTATGAAAGACCATCAAAAGAAGTAATTGCTGCACACAGGCACAGATTTGTGCTTCATCATGACTATTCAATTGCACAGCACAACTGTCAGTATACTTAACCCAAATGCTCAACAGACTGGCATCAGCGAGGCACAGCATTGGCCGCTGGAGCCAAAACAATTGTTTCAATATGTTTGCTGCGACTAACAATAACTGGAGCGCAGTTTCATATGACTTTTTTTGTCGTAGTGAGTGCAGTCTTGTACCCGTGTCTCTGTGTTTCGCTTCTGGCTGCGGCCAAGCAAACGTGCACACAAAGCATGTTGCTGTTTGCTTATCGCGGCAACTCCACATGGTGTGCGACCGCTCGCAGGCCCTTCAAGTATTGCATCAAAGACAGAGCAACTGTGGGTTCAGGGTGTGTGTAAAGCTAGATAGCGAATAATTATGCCGATCAGAGTTGTTCAGCTTCTTGAGGTCAAGCTGGAAGTAAATGGAAGTAATTAAAGTGAGCCGACTTCACAAGTGACCATGTCACATCTCTCTTTTCACAGGCTGGCTGTTCAAGAAGCTACATCCGTTAAGCTACACAGTTTGCAAGACAACAGTGTAATTGCGCTTGTTATTATTATGTGGGCGATATAATACTGTGTTCTTAGCGATAATTTATACTGCTGACCCAGTTGGAAAAAACTACAGAAAATTTTCTGATGGTACGACAGAATTTCTGTGCGGTTTTAGACGAGAACCCTGTTGTGACAACAGAACATGCTGTAGTAACATCAGACATTTTTGTAGTTACAACAGAAAAGTGCTACAGAACTACAGACAACAGAAATATACTACAGAAAAACTACAGAACTACAGAAAACTACTACAGAATTACCGAAAAATCTAATTGTTACGACAGAACTACATGATATTTTGTCGTATTTTTGACACAGTTCTGTAGTTGTTTTCGACCGGGGAGCGACTAAGAAAGCACAACGCTTCGCTGCGGAGAGAAGTTTCTTTTTTTTTTTTTTAATAACGTCAATTGTTTACCCTCAGGACATAATGGAATATGCTCTAGGACTTATCTAGAGAAATTCTGTAGGCCTTCTCTCGAAATAAAGTTGTTTTCTTTGTTTATTCGGTGCCTCCTCATCACTGCGCGTCATGTAAAACCTTGCAAGGGGCAGATACAGCATGCGAATGCTAATACGTGTTTACCGCGGCGTCTTGTATCTCACCGGCCTAACCGCTCAGTAGTTTGTGGTGAAACTGCACACGGAGCTTTGATATTGCGGTAGCTTTTATTTGCTCGCAGTAAGTTAGGTAAGGGTGCTTAATTCGCTGCTGCTGCGTACAATGCGAACCCGCAATCTGCGCCAGTATCGGGGGCCGAAAGCTGCCAACGCCGGCACATGATCCCACGGGTTCGCGCATCGCGCACGGCCAAGCCAGGTAGGTACAGTTGTCTTAGCTAATTTACTATAAGGCAAAAGTTTATAACCTACAAACTTACTACGAGACAAAATGCAACCTCCGTAAGTAGTTTCACGCAATCAAGTCAACGGTTAAGACGGTAGGATTTTAATAGCCGCCACAGTAATGATGCATCACAACAATGACTAACTCATTGCACCTGTGAAACCGTCGCTTATCTGTGCGCTATGTTCAAGCTAGTAAACACATTACTTACCAGCGTATGCTGTCGCCTTGATTGATCCGAGGTGCGTATTTTGGTTTGGTGGACACAGGAACGGAGCAGCGGTTGCCTCCGAAATTTTGCTGCACTACGTAAGGCGCAGAGGATTGGGGCCCGACATTTAAAGCACCGACTTAATGCTGTAAACCTGTAAGCCGACTTCAAAGTTCATTTCACATGGGCGACACAAGAAACGAGAACATTCACAGGCGGAAAGTGCCCCGCAAGTACACTGCAAGGAACTGAAACGAGATCGCCGCTCGCGACCGCGCCGCGATTGCCGTGGTGCCTGCGCGAAGGGCAAAGATGCGCGCGTGCGCGCGCGAGACCGGAAGTGCAGGAAAAAAAAGCTTTGAAAAAATGTTTCTGTCTACAAAACATCCTTATTTTCTTTCCTGATAATTAAAAGTTAAGCGTATTTCGATTTTTCTGGCATAAGCGATAGTTTAATGGCTTTGTGACGTCGCAAAGAAGCAGACCAATAGTCATTCGAAAACGCATGCACATAGCAGCGTTGCACAGAGGAGAAGGAGGACTGGCAAAAGTCGAAGGAAAGAACGCGCCAACTTTCGAATGGGATTGTGGGACCTGCACTGCGCGTAGACGTGTATAATTGCGTTCAAAAGTGTATCGCAGCATAATCTAGCGACTGAGATAGTTTGTGAGGAGTGCTCGGGAGGTGTTTGTGGGCCCCTTTAACAGGGGGTGCGGTGAGCGCACAACGGCTAAAACTCCTGTATCATTCGAAAACGGCTGCAATTGTTAGATCTTTCTGCCACACCGGAGGTTCTTCCTCGCGACCTCCTGCCTCCCCAGCCTCCTCCCCGCTCTCATTCGCCAGTGCGTCACATGTAATCGAGCGTTGCGCTTATATATATATATATATATATATATATATATATATATATATATATATATATATATATATATATATATGCAATCGGCACGTTGTTTTTTCTTCTACTTTGTGTTTAATTATCTTTCCCCTAAACAGATTACATTACTAATTTCTGTGCTCATCCAAGTAAACATTAAAAAAAAGACATAAAGTACCATCCCCAACGCTTTCCTTGGCCTCGCCGACTGTTGGCTTCTTTCCTTCATGTATTATAACGAGTACCCTCATTTCCCCTTAATTTATCTGCTTATATATATATATATATATATATATATATATATATATATATATATATATATATATATATATATATATATGCATAAGCGCAACGCTCGATTACATGTGACACGCACTGGCGAATGAGAGCGGGGAGGAGGCTGGGGAGGCAGGAGGTCGCGAGGAGGAACCTCCGGGGTGGCAGAAAGATCTAACAATTGCAGCCGTTTTCGAATGATACAGGAGTTTTAGCCGTTGTGCGCTCACCGCACCCCCTGTTAAAGGGGCCCACAAACACCTCCCGAGCACTCCTCACAAACTATCTCAGTCGCTAGATTATGCTTGTTTGCTTAATGTTTGCTTAGATATATATATATATATATATATATATATATATATATATATATATATATATATATATATATATATATATATATATATATATATATATATATATATAAGCAAACATTAAAAAAATAAAAAAAATAAAAAAGACCTAAAGTACCATCCCCAACGCTTTCCTTGGCCTCGCCGACTGTTGGCTTCTTTGCTTCATATACATATATATATACAGCGCGACGAAACTGCTGCACGTGCAAGCTTCATCGCGATGTCGTGCTGCTTCGCCTTCGGTGTCCGCAACCGACAAGGCGAAGAGGAAAGGCTTTTTTGTTTGGCCAGTGCAACGCAAAAAGAACAAGTTGAACCAGCCCGTTATACCTAGTGGCACGGGCAGAGGCTCATTATTTTATGTTTTCTGGGGGGTAGCCTCACCATAATATACGTATAGAATCGGCAAATTGCAAAAAATGCATGGTTTTGTGCAGGAAGTGCCATGGTTCATTAGTCGTTTTTATTTTGGCCTTGTGGACTCCTGCCTCTTTAAAAAAGCGTGTGTCAATGCTGTGCTCGGGTTTTAGCGCATTTGAGTTGACCTTTTTTCTCACGAGAGCTGTGACATAAGAATTTGTTGAGGCCATGATTTCAGCTTCATTATCGACACGATTGCAGGACTCGTCTTATATATACACTCGGTTAGCCTCCACGTACGCTCACAAGTGTTACTTAGGTCCCCTAAGCAATGAGGGAGGCTGTCACCTGGGGCGTTGAACGGGGTGCTGATTGTATATAGCACGTGGGCATTTGGTTCCATCCCACTACTTCATGACACGACCCTGAATCGGAGGGATGAGCGGCTGCTCGCACGTTTTGTGCATTGGTTTATCATAGTATAGAAATGCTGTCAAGTACCACAGGCCCCTGGCATGGATTAATAGCTTTGCTGTTCTCTAAAACTTCAGCAGCTTTCTTTTTACACTTTTTGTTAACAAACACATTACTTTAGAATGCGCCTGATTAAGCAAATAGGTTTCGTATACGCCATATGCGCTTATGTTTTGCATCATGGGGTGAATTATCTCACTGTGATAGCTTGTCAAAGTAAATTTATCGTTTTCTTATTATGGTGTGCGAATGGAGTCGCTGTGGAAGCTGCGCGAAGCAGTCATGTAAGTCGTTTTTTTTTTTTCAATGCGGTATTCAAATTTTTTGTTTCCTGTTTTCTTCTGTTTTCATTTCCTGGGTCCTTTGCTGTTCCACTAGCTATTTTTGCAGTCAAGTTTACTGCTTGCATGGGTAAAATAATCTGCCCCCTTATGAAAATTTCAGCGTCTACTCAAATTTTCCAATTACAAATATCATCTTTCATTACCACACTTGCTGCGATTTCTAATCGTTCTGATTTGTGTTTTACAAACAATACAATGATAATGATACACCAGTTAGTTAGCGGTGGTTTATTTTTATCGCAAACCTATCGTCAGTTTTTCATATTCACGGCTACTTGTTTTGAGTTGTACTTTTTAAATGACAATGTTTCGAACGCACACTGCGCTTTCAGGTGCCGTAGTGGTTAGCGCGATAAAATTAGGCGCGTGATTTTTCCTTTCAATAAAACAATTCTTTGTCTCTATTATTTCAAAAATGGTGTTATAATTATGGGGACGCTGATTCTCGTCGAAAATTTACGTTGGGAAAGTATGCAAGTTAACGCAGTGTACAGATATAGAATTAGCACTTCAACAAAGCGTTGCTAAGGGGGAGATAATTTTTCCGTTTCCTTTTTCCACCAAGCTCGTCCTTGCTATCAAATTCTAATCTCTTTCAATGTAATCAATAAGCGATGTCATGCGCTGCGAGAACAGCATGTGTATTGCTCGCATTATCGATACCGTCCACGAGTGAAAACATCGTCACCAGAACTCGCGCATCAACTACACAACTGTAAAAGTCACAGAGCTGCCAAGCTGCTATAGGCATTGCCGACCTAGGAAAGTTCACCTTGCACGTGCCGGGCAAGCAAAATTTTGCTTGTACAGGAGATGATGAAGACAAAGCGCAAACACACAAGGACAGAGCAGAGAAGTAGAGGAGAAGAGCGCTAACTTTAACGGCGATAAGGCTTGCACACACGGAGCACACTTAGGGCTCTGTCCTTGTGTGTTTGCGCTTTGTCTTCATCATCATGTCATACCAACAGGCTAAAATCACAAAACTTTTTGTTGAAAAGGTACGTAAATAAGCCTTTTCAACCCCATTCACGTACTTCCACGCAGTCAAAACTTAAAACTCTTGGAAGTCTGCGACATTGCGCGCGTGTTTTGCATCTGTAATGTTTATGTTGGAATAAATGATATGATGGTGTTTGAGCATACCGCGGGCTAGTGCTTCAACAACACGTACTTATATTTGCGGACGCTTTACGCATTAAATGATGGTCCTTTTCACAATTTTTCTTGCACGATTCTAATAAGGCATCATTAAGGCCAGACGAATAAAATTTCGCTATAAAAAATTTACGCAAGGCTTCAACAAAGTTTTCCGCGTTTTTCCTCCGGCAGCGCGTCAGCCGTCGTCTCCTTCGGGAGGTAGACACCGGGAGGGTGTTTTTGCAGATCGTGAACGCGCAATCACGTGACACAAAAGTGACGTGGAGCTACTACGTCACTTCTGCGTGTCCTGTCGACGTTTTATTTTTTTATTTTTTATTTTTTATTTTTTATTTTTTTCATTCCACTGGGGCAGTGAGAAAAGCGCTTGGGCGTCGGAGCGCGGCTTCGAGCTGGCGGAGGGAGAGCATCTAGCCGTCCACAGGCTTTCTTCTGTATTTTTTTCCTATTAGTGGGGAGAGGTTGGAAGGAGGGGCGGCTAAAGCCCCTCAATAAAGGGGCTTTACGAGCAGGCAGGCTAGCCAACAGCGTGGTTTCAAACGTGACGGCTTGGAGCTGCCCTCGGTAAAGCAGTATGCACGCTTGCTTCTTCTTTTTCCCTAGCTGTGAGGTATGGGCTGGTTTGGCTTGAGAGGCAGCGGAGGGAGTGCTGAAGATTTGCTGTGTCGTTTACTTGGCTCAATCAGCCGCTTTTGCACCTTAAAAGTTACGCCTCAATTATGTACATACAACTAATATATATATATATATATATATATATCATCATCACCAGCCTGATTATACCCACTGCAGGGCGAAGGCCTCTCCCATATTTCTCCACTTAACCGGTTCTGTGCTAGCTGCATCCACTTGACCCCTGCGAACTTCTTAATCTCATCCGCCCACCTAACTTTCTGCCGCCCCCTGCTACGCTTTCCTTCCTTTGGAATCCAGTTTGTTACCCTCAGCGACCATCGGTTATCCTCTCTTCGCACTACATGTCCTGCCCAAGTCCATTTCTTCTTCTTAATTTCTACTAGAATGTCGGTAACTTGAGTTATTTCTCTGACCCACTCTGCACGCTTTCTAGCTCTTAATGTTACCCCTACCATTTTTCGTTCCATAGCCCTCTGGGTTGTCCTCAACTTAAGTAGAACTCTCTTTGTTAGCCTCCACGTTTCAGCACCATAGGTGAGTACAGGCAAGATGCAACTGTTGTATACTTTCCTTTTGAGCGATACTGGTAAGCCGCTAGTCATAATCTGCGAGTGCTTGCCAAATGCGGCCCATCCCAATCGTATTCTTCTTGTTCTTTCCTTTTCGTGGTCCGGATCTGCGGTTACTACCTGTCCTAAGTAGACATATTCGCCTACTACTTCCAGTATTTCGCTACCTAATGTAAACTGCTGTTCTTTCCCGAGGCTGTTGAACATTACCTTAATCTTCTGCATATTGATTTTCAAGCCTACCTTTCTACTTTTCCTGTCTAGGTCATCAATCATTATTTACTGTCGTGACGCTGGGACTAAGTCGACCCGGCCTTCACTTGGTAGCGTGCAGAGACTCGGGGTTGATGAGGGATTGAATCTTTGAAGTTGGTATAATATGTACAAGCAGGTTTTGGCACTTTGAGAAAACTTATTTACAAGATTATTTATAAGAAAAAGAAGGGTACATCAGCAAAATGGCAAGCGTTAAGAGTTCATAGCGAGAAGCGACTGGATGAGCCGTTTACCCAGGGCTCAGAGCGACATTTCGTGCTCTGCAGCGTCCTTAAAACCCCCTATGTCCAGCCCATCTCTGAAGATGCTGACCAACCAAATCCAGGGCACGCCCCTCAGATATCGGCATCCAATCGAACACATCACTGCACTGATGGTCTGAAGCACTGACTGGCCCGGCATTGTTTCGTTGGGCCTGGTCACTTGTTGGCGGGAAAAGCTTGGGAACGGCGAGGAGGTACATTTCTATTCTTCAGCCAAGAATCGATAGGCTGGTTCCGGCAAGTGGATTTACTTCTCAGAAACCCAAGTGCACGTGCGCGCCGCATACGGCTCCCAGCATTGTCCCTTTTCAACAATTGCAAATCTTTCCTGCATTCCCAGGAAATCCCCTAATGGCCGTAATCACCTTGCTCCTTTCTTGTCCTGTACGTCAGCGGACGTGTCACTCTGTCGTCTCCTTTGGACAGTAGGCATTCCTTACTTGACCATAGCGCTTCTCGACGGGAAGGGTGAACAATTGAACGAAAGCACTTCCGGCTATTTCCTGCAGGGGGACATTTCTTTGTGTTTTTCTAGACGTTCTCTTGACAGGGTCAATTTGGCATTTGCAGGGTGTCCACAAAGCAAAACAGGCTTACAAAACAGGATTCCTGGAAACAGGCTCACTTAGAGCCATTGTACCAATAGCACATATCCACAGCACTTATCCATGCCCACAGGCGAACAATAGAGCGCGCAAGTGCGGATGATGCACGGTCGTAACAGCCTCCTCCCCCGCCAGAAGAGTCTCGGAGGGCAGCAGTCGCAGCTGCTGCATGAAGAGACGACTTAATGGCCTGCACATGAACGCTTGAAGCTCGCTGTTGCTTGTCGCGTTGTCTTGATTGTCACAGGCCAAATTGCTTGAGCTGTCTGAAACTCAACCACATGTCGAAGCAAGCACTCGGCTCCCTTCTGAAGAGACCAGGTTAAACGAAAACTGCCATTGTTGTTCGAGAAAAGCCCACTCTCAAGACGTTCAGGACCCACGTATTCCTAGAAAACCAAATGTGCTGCTTTACATAGTCACACATGTACAAGTGCACGAGAAAAAAAAACAAACCTGATTATCAATTTGGATACATGGTGAGGAACACCTCGGACCGCTTAGAAACAGCGGCTAAGCGCGTCCGCATTCCCATTTAATTTCCCCTTTTTGTATCTTATTTCAAAATTGTACTGCTGTAAAATCAAGCTCCACCTAAGAAGGCGACTGTTCTTCGATGTCGCAGTTTGCAGCCAAGCCAGGGGACAATGGTCCGTCTCTACGGTGAATTTGGCCCCTCCAAGATAGCACTGCAATTTTTGAATGGCCCATACAATGCAAGCGCACTCTTTCTCTGACGCGCAATAAGCCCTCTCTCTAGAACTCAGTTTTCTGCTCAGGTAGAGCACAGGGTGCTCATTACCGTCGTCATCTCTCTGGCAGAGAACAGCACCTAGCCCTCGATCACTTGCATCACACTGGACCGTGAATTCTCGGCCATAGTCTGGAGCTCGCAATACCGGACGGCTAATCAGCACAGCCTTCAGGTTTACGAAGGAGGCTTCCTTTTGTTCGTCCCAGACTACATTTGTCGGTTCTGTCTTGCGGAGAGCGTCGGTCAGAGGGCTGGCCAAAGCTGAATAGTTAGGGATGTAGTGATTGTAGAAAGAGTGCAGCGGTGGCGTAGCGGTAGAACATCCGCCTCGCATGCAAGAGGACCGGGGTTCAAATCCCGGTGCCGCGCAATTCTCCACCGGATGACAAAAAAAAAAAAAAATCCGCGTGTCGATGGAATTGCATACACAGGTTTGGGGTGTGACCTGATGCCGGTGAACACCTCCGGCAACGCACTCCCTCACCAGGACAGGAGTTGGCCACCCTGGTGCAGTAATTGGCCACAACCTCCTATGATAAGCTCCATAAAACCCCGGCCCTCAGTCACCAGCGGCTGCGGAACAACTGACCACGGCGGCGGTCAGACCTGTGACGCAGCAGGGGGTGCTAAGAAAGCCTGGCTCCGCTGGACAGGCCGCCATTGGAAACTGACCCTGGCAACGTTTAATGCTAGAACCATTGCTAGTGAAGCTAGTTTAGCAGTGCTGTTAGAGGAACTAGAGGGCATGAAATGGGATGTCATAGGGCTTAGTGAGGTTAGGAGGCCGAATGAGGCATATACTGTATTGAAGGATGGGCATGTACTGTGTTATCGAGGTTTACCAGAGAGGCGACAACTAGGGGTAGGTTTTCTTGTCAATAAGTATATAGCGGGTAATATAGATGAATTCTATAGCATTAATGAGAGGGTTGCAGGCATCGTAATTAGGCCTAATAAGCGGTATAAACTGAAGGTTGTACAGGCCTATGCACCCACATGTAGTTATGATGACCAGGCAGTTGAAAGCTTCTATGAAGATGTAGAATCGGCAATGCGAAAAGTAAAGACGCAGTATACTGTACTAATGGGCGACTTCAATGCCAAGGTAGGGAAAAAACAGGCAGGAGACAAGGCAGTAGGTGACTATGGCATTGGTTCTAGGAATAGCAGGGGGGAGTTACTAGTTGAGTTTGCAGAGCGCAATAACTTACGAATCATGAATACCTTCTTCAGCAAACGGAAGAACCGGAAATGGACATGGAAAAGTCCTAACGGAGAGACTAAAAATGAAATCGACTTCATAATGTGTTCAACCCCCGCCCCCCGCCATTGTGCAGGATGTAGAGGTAATCGGGAAAGTTCGATGTAGTGACCATAGGATGGTGAGGTCCCGAATTAGCCTAAATCTGAAGAAGGAACGCAATAGATTAGTAAGAAAGAAACCCATCAACGAATTAGCGGTGAGGGGGAGGGCAGAAGAGTTCAGAATCTCGCTACAGAATAGGTTTTCAGCTCTAACTGAGGATGGCGACATTACCCTAGAGGCAATGAACAATAATTTCAGAGATATCATTACTGAGTGCGCAGTAGAAGTAGGCGGTAGGATAGTTAAAGAGGATACCGGTAAGCTGTCTAAGGAGACGAAAGATTTGATTAAGAAACGGCAGAGTATGAAAGCTTCCAATCCAACAGACCAGATCGAATTGGCCGAGATATCAAAGCTAATCAATAAGCGCAAGGTGGCCGATATAAGGAAGTATAACATGGAGAAAATTGAGCATGCTGTAAAGAACGGGGGAAGCCTTAAAGCTGTAAAGAAGAAATTGGGCATAGGCAAAAACCAGATGTATGCGATAAGGGACAAGGCGGGCAACGTCATCACTAATATGGACAAGACAGTCAAAGTAGCCGAGGAGTACTATACAGATCTCTACAGTAGCCAAAGTAGTCAGGACCGTAGTGAGATTGGCGGTAGGGAAAAACAGTCAGACGTTCCACCAGTGACGAAGGACGAGGTCAAGAAAGCACTAGAAACTATGAAAAGGGGGAAATCAGCTGGAGAGGATCAGATAACTACAGATTTGCTGAAGGACGGGGGGGATATCGTGCTAGAAAAACTGGCCACCCTGTATACGCAGTGCCTGGTGTCATCGACGGTACCGGAAGCATGGAAGAATGCAAACATTATCCTCATTCACAAGAAAGGGGACTCTAAGGACCTTAAAAATTACAGACCAATCAGCTTACTGTCTGTTACGTATAAGGTATTTACTAAGGTAATCGCCAATAGAATCAGGACAACCTTAGACTGCAATCAAGCAAAGGATCAAGCAGGGTTTCGGAAACGGTACTCTACTATCGATCATATCCATACCATCAATCAGGTGATAGAAAAATGCTCGGAATATAACCAGCCCTTATACATAGCATTGATTGATTACGAAAAAGCATTTGACTCAGTTGAAACCTCGGCGGTGATGCAGGCATTGCGAAATCAGGGGGTAGACGAGCCGTACGTGAAAGTGCTGGAAGATATATATAGTGGCTGCACAGCAACCATAGTTCTACATAAAGAAAGCAATAAAATTTCCATAAAGAAAGGTGTTAGGCAAGGAGACACAATCTCCCCAGTACTATTCACAGCTTGTTTAGAGGAAGTATTCAGAGACTTGGAATGGGAGCAGTTAGGGATAAGGGTAGATGGAGAATACCTCAGTAATCTGCGATTTGCTGATGACATTGCCTTGCTAAGCAACTCGGGGGATGAACTGCAAATAATGATTGATGACCTAGACAGAAAAAGTAGAATGGTAGGCTTGAAAATCAATATGCAGAAGACTAAGGTAATGTTTAACAGCCTCGGGAAGGAACAGCAGTTTACATTAGGTAGCGAAATACTGGAAATAGTAGGCGAATATGTCTACTTAGGACAGGTAGTAACCGCAGATCCAGACCATGAAAAGGAAATATCAAGAAGAATAAGATTGGGATGGAGCGCATTTGGCAAGCACTCGCAGATTATGACTAGCAGCTTACCGGTATCGCTCAAGAGGAAAGTGTACAACAGTTGCATCTTGCCTGTACTCACCTATGGGGCTGAATCGTGGTGGCTAACCAAGAGAGTTCTACTTAAGTTGAGGACAACCCAGAGGGCTATGGAACGAAAAATGGTAGGGGTAACATTAGGAGATAGAAAGCGTGCAGAGTGGGTCAGAGAAATAACTCAAGTTAATGACATTCTAGTGGAAATTAAAAAGAAGAAATGGACATGGGCAGGACATGTAGTGCGAAGAGAGGATAACCGATGGTCGCTGAGGGTAACAAACTGGATTCCAAGGGAAGGAAAGCGTAGCAGGGGGAGACAGAAAGTTAGGTGGGCGGATGAGATTAAGAAGTTCGCAGGGGTCAAGTGGATGCAGCTAGCACAGAACCGGGTTAAGTGGAGAAATATGGGAGAGGCCTTCGCCCTGCAGTGGGTATAATCAGGCTGATGATGATGATGATGATGATTGTAGTACCCAGTCAGGCCCGTGAATGCTCGAATTTCCGTCTTCGTGCTCGGCCGCGGGTAGTCTGCTACCGCAGAAATCTTAATCTCGCTGGGTTTCCTGAAACCTTGACCTACATTGTGATCCAAGTAGTCCACGGTCGCCCTTGCCAGGCAATATATCTCGGCCTTTACGGTTAGCCCAGCTTGACGCAAAAGGCTCAGTACAGCTCTTAGATGTACCATATGGTCCGCCCATGAGTCGGAAAAAACCGCAATGTCATCTAAATTAGGCACCGCGAATGTTTCACACCCCTTTAAAACTCTATCCATGAGTCGGGAAAAACAAAATGGAGCATTTTTGAGCCCGAAACTCATCATTGTTGGCTGGTAGCTGCCCGTCGGAGTGACGAAAGCCGCGTATCTGCTGGCGCGTTCAGTGAGCGGTACTTGCCAGTATCCTCGAGTAAGGTCCAGCGTAGTCACATATGCCGCTCTACTGACCTGTTCTACTCTCTCCTCAATATTCGGAATAGGATACACTTGATCCCTGGTGAGAGAATTTAGCTTTCGGTAGTCTACCACAGGCCTAGGGTCTTTACCTGGAGCTTCTACTAAGATCATAGGCGAAGCATAATCGCTTTCCGAGGGTTTTATTACTCCCAATTCCAGCATGCGAGTTACTTCCCTATCCAGAATTTCTCTTTGCCTTGGAGAAAATCGGTAGCACCTTGATCGCACTGGCACGTCTGAAGTCAGCTCAATATCATGCTCAGTCAAATCAGTCCTGCCTGGCCTGTCCACGAAGCAGGCCTCAAACTCTGTTATTATCTCGCCCAGATCGGACAGCTGGGATTTCTTTAGTTCTCCTCTCTGCTCCGTCTTTTTGAGAAGCTCCTGAGCGTTGCTTCCTTTTCCGCTGAGGCAAATCAAGTTGTCCCCCATCTCCTCGGGAAGGTTTAACGTTAGATTTACCACTGCTTGCTCCATAGCTAAGTCCTCTCGGATTCCACTTAAAAGTCTCGTGAGATTACTAGACACTGGCGGCAAGAGGTTACTCTCAAGAACGTCTTCATTCCGCGTCTCATCAAGCTCACTTTCAAGTTGACTTATCTGAGATGCCTCGCTCTCCAAGTTTTCTGACCCGCTATCTTCTACATCGACCACTGTGTTAACTGCCGTTTCCTCCACTGTGGAATTTTCTGGTATGAGCAGTGTAGCTAGTTCTCGTGCCTTTGAACGCGTTAAGGCTTGCACAACTCTGTCTCCTAAAAGGATGCCCCTCTTTCGCAGTAGCATGTCCGATTTGTTGGAAAACAAATACGGATAGCACTTAGGAAGCTTTCCTGAAACGGCAGCCTCGGTTGTTAACTCGCCGAAAGGGCCCTCGATGACCACGTTCGCGATTGGCAAGCACACACTATGTTCCTCCACTACCTGGCGGATCCATACACACTGTCCTGTATAGTCGGAAGGCGACACATACGCCGGATGGACAACATCCATCGTTGCGGCCGAATCGCGCAGTACCTTGCAGGGCTTCCCGTTGACTACTAGGTCATGCAGGTAGGGTTCCAAAAGCTGCATATTTTCATCGCAGTAACTGACATACGAGAAAGCAATCTTTTCTTTCCGGCAGTTGACGGCAATGTGACCCTGCTCATTACACCTAAAGCATGTGAGCGGCTTCCTAGCCTCAAGCTTATTCTTAGTGTTCTGCGCGTTGGTCACTTCCCCACTTTTCTCACTGCCGTCCTTTCTAGTGAGTTTGCCTGAAGAAGCCTTCCTTTTTTCGTTTGCAACTCTAGCAAAGTGCCTTTCCTGACGGTTATTCACACTCAACTTGGGATTGCGGGGCCTATCCACTGCTGGGTTGCTGAATTGTCGGCGCGAAGCATACTCCTCAATGAGTTCGGCAGCTTCAGTTGCCGACTTAATGTCGCCTCGGTCCTGTAACCAATTTCTTTCTTTTTCTGGGAGGCAGTTATAAAACTGCTCCAAAAGAATTCGCTCGACTACAGCGTCCCTATCACTGTAAGAATCAGTGCTCTTTAGCCACTCGCCCAAATTGACTCTTAAATTGTACAGGAATTCTGGGTAACTCTCGTCCCTGGACTTAGTAGCTTTCCGAAAACGTTGTCTGAACGCCTCGGCGCTAAGCCTATACTTTCTCAGAAGGCAAGCTTTGACCTTCTCGTAGTTGTCCGCGTCCTCCTTGCTTAAGCCGCGTTCAGACTACGTGCGCAACGCACGTATCGTTCGTAAGGATCGTAAGCGTAAGCGCAAAAAACGTAACGTGTCTGTTCAGACTGCTGTCGTATTGAGCGTAAAATGCGCAACGTACGCAGCCAGCGTGGGCGTAAATGTCGGAGGACCCGCGACTTTTACGACTAGTACAGATACGTCTGTTACGCGCGACCAATGCGCACAGCCGTTTCGGTTTTCCCTTTCCGGTCACGGGGCTTCCGGTCCTCCCAGATTTCGCGCGCAAACCACTAGTAGGCGACATCATCCAACACTCCTACTCTGCTGCAGTGTCTCGGCTCGCCGTTGTTATTGGTGTTGTGTCGGTGATTGTGTCTGTGTCGGTGATTGTGTCTGTCCGCAGCTTGATCATGTGCAGTGCGGAATCTTCGCTCTGGAATTAGCAGCCTCTCATAAAAAAAGTTCGGCAGAGGCCGGCTCTCTACTACGAGTAGCTGAAATCGCAGAGAGAAGTGCAAAACGATGCCTGGCTGCAAATTGCCAGTGCGCTGAGTCAAAGTAGTAAGTGGTTTATCAATCCGTTTTTTCATGCGCGAACAAGCTCTCAACAAGCAGATGTTTCCTCTAGTTTAGAAAAGTGAGGTTATGGAGGCGGGGGATGCCCGCTTCATCCCCGTGCATTCTCGCAGCCCATCGGCTCCGTTGACAAGTGAGGAAACAGCCTGCAGCGAAAGGCCGATGCGGGGCGACGTTGCGGTCGGGCCGCAGAACGGAGCTGGTGCGGACTCGTCGAAGTTTGAAAGAAGCTCACCGTAAAAGAGAAAAAGAAAACAGCATTTTCTGAGGGGGGACGAGGTTCCGCGGACGTTTCCGTGTCTGCCGCGCGCCCCGGCTCATTGTTTGGAGTCAGTAGTACGGCTTTTGAGTCACCGCCCCGGCCCGTCTCCAAGATCGCTCCGGGGCACTGGTAAAATCGCAAGCAGGGATGCAGGCGGACCGTACGCCTGGTTTGGTGGGAGAGAGTGCGATCACGGGACACCGAGCAGGAGTGCGCGATACGTCGACAATGAGGACGGGCGCGTGAAGAAATGTGCGAAGGAGTGAGCGGTGCGTCAGCACGGTGAGCGGACGTTTGAAAACTGTGTGGTGCGAACGTGCGTGTGTGAAACGAAGTGTATTTATAATCGAGTTGTTAATTGTTAATATACCCATTGTTCTTTTTCGTATTTTATTTGTGTGTCCAGTCTTTTCTTTCACATCTCATTTTGAGCTTGAAGAGCCCAGACCTCCGCTATCAGCCGCTTGCTAATCGGCGCCATGTTGAGAGCGCTGATTGGCCGGTCGTAAAGAGCGCATCTTACCGAACGGCCCAGTGTGAGCATGCGCGGTCGCAAGCTACGTAAACGGAAGTTCCAGCCACTATGCGCACTGCGATAAATACGATACATACGACGGATGCGCACGTAGTCTGAACGCGGCTTTAGCCGCGCGACAACCTCCGCTGCCTCGCAGGGCAGAACCGTCAATAATATCTGAGACCAAGTGTCTCGCTGGAAGGACAGTTTTTCGCAGGTTCGCTCAAAGTTATCCAGATACAGACCGATATCCCCTGATATCACATATGGCTGCATGTACTTTGACATCTTGAAATCTGCCTCCTTGTTGAGAAGAGGTACCGCTAGCTGGGGACAATTGCCCGACCTCTTGCTCAACTCTAGTTCTAATTTCCGGAGCTCAATTTCTAGCTCCAGCTTTTTTGCTTCTCTTTCAATTTCACGCTTCTTTTCCTCTTTTTCCCTCTCAAGTTCACGCGCCTTTTCCTCTTTTTCCCGCTCTTTCTGCTGTCTGAGCTGTTCCTTTTTTTGACCGATGAGGTTCCATGCTTCACTGAGCTCCTCATCATCGGTTCCCAGATCAGTGATTGCCTTTATAATCAAGGATGTTCGTGCCAAACCACTTGTATCAATTCCCAATTCCTCACACAATTGCAACAGTTCCGGTTTCTGCAGCTTTTGTAGGTCCATGATCGCTCCGAGTGTCGGCTACTTCCAAAACAACAGTGCAAACTACCAAACCTAAAGGCGTTTCAACACTTTTTACCAGTTCTAAAACCTAACCCTGTTCTAGAACCTGGTCCACATCAGAAGAAAAGCCAAGCACTCACCCACACATGCGATCGATGTTCCGAGCTGCTCTATTGTTGGCCGATTGTTGCGCCTGCTTGTTGCTTGAGATGCCACCTCCGATCACCAGATGTTGTGGCTTGTAGATCCAGATCCACCTCCAATCACCAGATGTTGTGGCTTGTAGATTCAGATCCCAACGCTTGTAGATCCAGATCCACCTCCAATCACCAGATGTTGTGGCTTGTAGATTCAGATCCCAACGCTGGTCACCAGTTGTCGTGACGCTGGGACTAAGTCGACCCGGCCTTCACATGGTAGCGTGCAGAGACTCGGGGTTGATGAGGGATTGAATCTTTGAAGTTGGTGAAATATGTACAAGCAGGTTTAATGGCACTTTGAGAAAACTTATTTACAAGATTATTTACAAGAAAAAGAAGGGTACATCAGCAAAATGGCAAGCGTTAAGAGTTCATAGCGAGAAGCGACTGGATGAGCCGTTTACCCAGGGCTCAGAGCGACATTTCGTGCTCTGCAGCGTCCTTAAAACCCCCTATGTCCAGCCCCTCTCTGAAGATGCTGACCAACCAAATCCAGGGCACGCCCCTCAGATATCGGCATCCAATCGAACACATCACTGCACTGATGGTCTGAAGCACTGACTGGCCCGGCATTGTTTCGTTGGGCCTGGTGACTTGTTGGCGGGAAAAGCTTGGGAACGGCGAGGAGGTACATTTCTATTCTTCAGCCAAGAATCGATAGGCTGGTTCCGGCAAGTGGATTTACTTCTCAGAAACCCAAGTGCACGTGCGCGCCGCATACGGCTCCCAGCATTGTCCCTTTCCAACAATTGCAAATCTTTCCTGCATTCCCAGGAAATCCCCTAATGGCCGTAATCACCTTGCTCCTTTCTTGTCCTGTACGTCAGCGGACGTGTCACTCTGTCGTCTCCTTTGGACAGTAGGCATTCCTTACTTGACCATAGCGCTTCTCGACTGGAAGGGTGAACAATTGAACGAAAGCACTTCCGGCTATTTCCTGCAGGGGGACATTTCTTTGTGCTTTTCTAGACGTTCTCTTGACAGGGTCAATTTGCATTTGCAGGGTGTCCACAAAGCAAAACAGGCTACAAAACAGGATTCCTGGAAACAGGCTCACTTAGAGCCATTGTACCAACAGCACATATCCACAGCACTTATCCATGCCCACAGGCGAACAATAGAGCGCGCAAGTGCGGATGATGCACGGTCGTAACATTGCCGAGTTGCTTAGCAAGGCAATGTCATCAGCAAATCGCAGATTACTGAGGTATTCTCCGTCTACCCTTATCGCTAACTGCTCCCATTCCAAGTCTCTGAATACTTCCTCTAAACAAGCTGTGAATAGTACTGGGGAGATTATGTCTCCTTGCCTAACACCTTTCTTTATGGGAATTTTGTTACTTTCTTTATGCAGAACTATGGTAGCTGTGCAGCCACTATATATATATCTTCCAGCACTTTCACGTACGGCTCGTCTACCCCCTGATTTCGCAATGCCTGCATCACCGCCGAGGTTTCAACTGAGTCAAATGCTTTTTCGTAATCAATGAATGCTATGTATAAGGGCTGGTTATATTCCGAGCATTTTTCTATCACCTGATTGATGGTATGGATATGATCGATAGTAGAGTACCGTTTCCGAAACCCTGCTTGATCCTTTGCTTCATTGCAGTCTAAGGTTGTCCTGATTCTATTAGCGATTACCTTAGTAAATACCTTATACGTAACAGACAGTAAGCTGATTGGTCTGTAATTTTTAAGGTCCTTAGAGTCCCCTTTCTTGTGAATGAGGATAATGTTTGCGTTCTTCCATGGTTCCGGTACCATCGATGACACCAGGCACTGCGTATACAGGGTGGCCAGTTTTTCTAGCACGATATCCCCCCCCGTCCTTCAGCAAATCTGTAGTTATCTGATCCTCTCCAGCTGATTTTCCCCTTTTCATAGTTTCTAGTGCTTTCTTGACCTCGTCCTTCGTCACTGGTGGAACGTCTGACTGTTTTTCCCTACCGCCAATCTCATTACGGTCCTGACTACTTTGGCTACTGTAGAGATCTGTATAGTACTCCTCGGCTACTTTGACTATCTTTTCCATATTAGTGATGACGTTGCCCGCCTTGTCCCTTATTGCATACATCTGATTTTTGCCTATGCCCAATTTCTTCTTTACCGCTTTAAGGCTTCCCCCGTTCTTTACAGCATGCTCAATTTTCTCCATGTTATACTTCCTTATATCGGCCACCTTGGGCTTATTGATTAGCTTTGATATCTCGGCCAATTCGATCTGGTCTGTTGGATTGGAAGCTTTCATACTCTGGCGTTTCTTATTCAAATCTTTCTTCTCCTTAGACAGCTTGCCGGTATCCTCTCTAACTATCCTACCGCCTACTTCTACCCGCGCACTCAGTAATGATATCTCTGAAATTATTGTTCCTTGCCTCTAGGGTAACGTCGCCATCCTCAGTTAGAGTTGAAAACCTATTCTGTAGCGAGATCCTGAACTCTTCTGCCCTCCCCCTCACCGCTAATTCGTTAATGGGTTTCTTTCTTACTAATCTGTAGCGTTCCTTCTTCAGATTTAGGCTAATTCGGGACCTCACCATCCTGGTCACTGCATCGCACTTTCCCGATTACCTCTACATCTTGCATAATGGCGGGGGTTGAACACATTATGAAGTCGATTTCATTATTAGTCTCTCCGTTAGGACTTTTCCATCTCCATTTCCGGTTCTTCCGTTTGCTGAAGAAGGTATTCATGATTCGTAAGTTATTGCGCTCTGCAAACTCAACTAGTAACTCTCCCCTGCTATTCCTGGAACCAATGCCATAGTCATAGTCACCTACTGCCTATATATATATATATATATATATATATATATATATATATATATATATATATATATATATATATATATGTGTGTGTGTGTGTGTGTGTGTGTGTGTGTGTGTGTGTGTGTGTGTGTGTGTGTGTGTGTGTGTGTGTGTGTGTGTGTGTGTGTGTGGTGACGTATCCGTAAGCTGTGTAACATCTTGTATAATTTCACAGCCTGATTCCAAACATCAACGTGTTTACGCACAAGATGCTGTAAAGCTATTTGCTTTTTGCCACTAAAAAACTGCATGTGTGTGGGCGCGCGTGTGTGCAAATAACTCATGCGCAGGTACTCAGTATATTTGAGGCCCCGCATAAGGTCAGTACTCTTGCACGTTTTCATTGTAGTGAGGAAGCAAACTCACAATCCCTGCAGCGCGCTGCGAAGAAGCAGACTCGCGACTCGAAGTCCCTCCGTTGCTTCGAATACCAGCTCTAACCCCACCGGAAGAAAGAGAACGAAAGCAAAAGACTGCGAACGCACAAAATCTGCGCTCACTGATTCCCCCGAGGGAGGAAAATTCTGTTTACTGCTTGGAGCTATGGGGGAGGGGAGAAGACTGTGTTGGAGGAGGAGCCATGGCGTGGACGAAATAAACTGCCGCGAGCGCTTTCTCTTACAAGGAAAAAAAAAAAAGAAAGACTACGCAAGATACGCGTACGTGACGTTTAGGCTGCGTCACATATGTGTCACGTGATTGCGCATCGACGATCTGTAAAAACATTCTGCCGTCGACACCACTACAGTGACTAGAATAACACCACCATCAAGGCCCGCCGCGCGGGAGAGTGGAACGGAGCAGAAAGGAATTGGTCGGCGCTAACATGTGAAGATTGCCGCCCGCCTCATCTCCGGCGCTTTCTTTCGGCATTCGACCCTCCCATTGGCCGAGCGCCGTCACGTGTTTCCGCGCGCTTTTTTCTTGCTTGTTGTGCTGACCAACGTTGTAGCGTTGGTGTTGGCTGCCTCCTTCCTCGGTGCAAAACAACAAGCGCGCGGCACATATTGTTGTCTGTTTTGCTACGGCTCGCGCTTCTTTTCCGCTGTTTCTTTCTTTTTTTAAGTTGCTTCTTTCGAAATGCCGTGTTGCTGCGCTTTCGGGTGCAGCACACGTAGGCATGACGGCAAACGGTTGTTTATAATACCGTCCGCGAATCGAGATGCGATGCGGAGGAAGATTTCGCGGCACCGGCTGGGCGGACCAACTCAACGGCTCTGTGAGTAAAGTGTGCTTATCTCTAACCCAATATGCCGCCATACACTCTGCACAAATTCGTTCATGTTTCCGCCATGTGCCACATGCCCGCGTGCCGTATTGTGTCACACTTTTCGCGTTAGATATCGAGTAAGTATTAAAATAAAAATTAGAGGGCATCTTAGATGTCTCTTAGGAGGAGAATGACGAAAGCTTTCCCTTCCTTACCAATCATTTGCGTCTCATTGTTTAAGTGAAGTGAAAGTTTATTAGTTCGAACATATTTACAGAGTGCATAAAAATACAGGCGAGGGTCCCATAGCCAGACCCAACGAACGCCTTTTATCGGCGTTCGTTGCAGTGCTACATATAATTGTAATTGGTTTACAGGAAAGGAAAGGCGCCGTATATGCCACACTTTCTTTGACGAGTGTGCGTTTGAACCGTACACCATCGCTCCTGTCGTGTGGCGTTCCTTGGCGTGCGTTCAAGTTTGGGATTGCAGATGGCAAGAGCGCTAGACAAGATGAGACTTCTGGTTGGTCACTTAGAATTTGGCGGCTGGCGACGTCACTTTTCAGTCGACCAATCAGGTGCGCAGCTCGCGCGGACAGCTTTCTTCGACGTCAGTATAAGCCATTAACGGGTTTCGCCTACGTTCTTCGTTTTTAGCTACACAGCCATGCTTTGTGAGGCGTTTTCATGAATGTAAGCTACCTGCATGCTGTGAGCGTGTCGCCGCATTTAATGAAACAGTGACGGCTCTTAGGCGATCGGATAATTGTATTCGATTGTACTGGGTTTTTTGGCGCATAAGCAACTCAGGCTATCATGCGCCAGGATCAAGGTCTATGTTTATTTTTTAAACGCGGACTGATCTCTTTTTTTGAGTTTGTTTGGAGGCTTGCATCCTTTAGGAAATGGAGAACATTGTTAACTTCGACCAGTGCATCTTCTCCCAATAGCAGGCTGGGATAGAGAGGGATCTGTTCTGTGTAAAAATGTGTAAAATATTTTTTCCTTAACTTCTCTAGTTTAGTAAATGACAGTAGGATATGATTTATTGTTAGTTCACCACCGCATCCTTGACACAGAGGTCTGTCTTCTTTCTTTAGAATGAAGCTATGTGTCAGATGAGTGTGTCTGATGCGAAGACGACATAAAATGACTTCGATGAAACGTTTTTAGTGACTGCACGATTTCCATTTTCAATGATCGGTTTGACAAGGTGTAACTTATTATTTATTTCGTTGTTCCATGAAGTCTGCCATTTTACTCTCAGTTTTCTCTTTGCAAGTCTTAGAACATCTTTATGTGGTATGTTGTCTGGCTGTATTTTAGTATGACGGGCAGCTGCGGGACATGCATCAGCTCTCTCATTGCCGCTGATTCCAACGTAGCTTGGTACCCAACATAATTTACTTGCATGTCCCTGTGTTTTTGCAGCTACTATATTATGTATGATGTCTCCGATTAGAGGTTCTGTAGCATTTCTATGATTTAATGCTGTGATAACTCTGAGAGAATCGGTATAAATGATGCTATTTTCAATACCGGTTTTTAATATTTTTTCTACTGCTAAAGAAATAGCGTGACATTCGGCTGTGAAAATTTATGAAAACTCCGGTAACTGTACTATATTTTCTCATTTTCCTTGTATCACAGCACTTCCAACCTGGAACTCTGTTTTAGACCCATCTGTGCAGAACTTTGTGTAATCTCTGTATTTTCATTTAGTGCCAAGAACTCCTGTAGTGTGTGTTCATGTGGTGTTTGTTTCTTACGGAAATGGGTTAGATGTATTGTCAGGAGGGAAATGGTACCAAGGTGGCAGTGGATTTTCGGGAAATATTTGGAAGAGAATGGAGTATGTCTAATTCTTGGCATATCTGTTCAAAACGAATAATTATTGGTCTGAGTGCGGTTTGTTTTCAAAGAGTGTTCTAGATGGGCACTGGGTAACTGTTGGGTAACAGACATGTTTCAGCAGAGACCTTATTTTGAGCACATATGCGCACATATGCGCATATAAAGACTATGCACCAGTTGAGAGCCGTAAACCTAAGTTGTGTACTGGGTTCAGCCGTTTCAGATAAGAGGGTCCATACACTATACATCCCTCTGTCAGAACCCCAGTGTAAGTATGTTTAATGAGCTTTTTATCAAAAGTAATAGCGAGAAATTTGTGCTCGTTCTTGACGGGTAGCACAGTTTTTTTGCCTCGTCTGAGGGGACAGCCTGCGGGGATGTAACAACCTATTTATTGTTAACTGCCGCTCACACGTTGATATGTTTCAAGATGTGCATACAATCTAGAGATCGTCGACGTACAGTGAATACATATTAGATTTCGGGATTATTCTGGACAATTAATGTATTTTAATAAAAAACAGAGTTGTGCTTAAAATGCATCATTGAGGCACGCCATTCTCTTGAGTGACAGTCCTCGAGAGGGTTGAGCCCAGGCGTGCATTGAACGAGCAGTTTGGGATCCTAACATCAAGACTCTTATTAATACCTTAGAATATGTCCAGAATCGTTCAGCTCGTTTTATTTTGAATAACTACTCCCGTTCATCTAGTGTCACACTCATCAAGAGATCTCTAGATCTCCCTGAACTTTCGGTGCGGCGTCATTTTTCTCGACTTTCCACATTCCACAAAATATATTACAGAAATGAATCCTTGAAAGAAAGTCTTTTCACTGATCCGAGTTACATATCATCCCGCATTGACCATCGTTTTAAACTTAATGTTCCAAACTGCAGGACTAACCAGTGTTTCTACTCTTTCCTCCCCAAGACCAGCTCACACTGGAATCACCTGCCCGCCTGCATCGTCTCCATTTCCGAACCCGAAGCGTTCAAATCTGCGCTTCTTCATCACCTGTGTTAAAAATTCTTAGTTCTAATGTTTGTAAAAGTAGTTAAACCACTTCTATCTGTAACGCCCCAACGGCCCTGATAGTAGCCAAATAAAAAAAAATAAAAAATAAATCGTTTAGACAGTTCAACATTTTTTCCGCGGATGCCTAAATCTGCTAGGTCAGGCAGAATACCAAACCTCCAAGTTATATCACATGCCTTCTACATGTCGAAAAAAAAACAGCGAGGCACTGCTGTTTGTGTATAAATGCTTCTCTAATTGTATTTTCAAGCCTAACGAGATGATATGTTGTTGATCAGGCTTTTTTAAACCCACACTGATTAATGTCGAGAAGTTTACATGATTCCAGAATAAACGTTAACCTAATGTTTATTAGACAGCTCGTAAGGGCTATGGGCCAGTAGCTAGAAGGGGAGGTAGGCGGCTTTCCGGGTTTAAGGAATGGAACGATAACGGCTCTCTTTCAAGCATCGGGTATCTTTCCTAGGGTGAATATTTTGTTAAACATTTTCAAAAGTGCTTCTACTGCGGAATCAGAAAGGTGTGGCAACATTTCATACTAGTGTATTCTGTCAGGTCCTTGGGCTGTATTTTTGCCAGCAGAGAGTACTGTAATTATTTCGTGGGCAGTAAATTTTCTGTTATAAGATTTGTTTCTGCCACCACTTGTTGGGAGTGTATATTTCTCGGTCATACTTTTATATTTTAAGAAAGGATGTGTATAGTGGGATGAGCTAGAGACTGTTGCAAAGTGTTGACCTAATATATTTGCTTGTTCCATTAGAGTGGTTTGAATACCAGGTGTTGTTAGGAGGGGGATATTAAAAGGTAAAAATTTGCCATTTAGTTTGGGAACCTGCTCCCACATTTTTTTTTTTTTTTTTGGATGT
The DNA here is from genome assembly GCF_055883805.1 of Amblyomma maculatum. NCBI lineage: Eukaryota > Metazoa > Arthropoda > Arachnida > Ixodida > Ixodidae > Amblyomma > Amblyomma maculatum. The sequence goes on from NC_139344.1 coordinate 507,118,948, forward strand.
AGTTCAGCTGTTTATGGAGGTTACATATTTTTGCCACGAGTCCTTTTCGGCATTTCGTCGGATGTAGAGCGCTTTAGCTTTTGTTTTTTTTTTCTTAATTATCTAAGTGTTCGTATGTTGGATATCTACGGAACGTTCCCCAGGCTTTGTTTTGTTGCTTTTTTACTCTCCTACAATCTGGAGAATACCAGACTTTATGGTTTTGATGCACTACTCCTGAGGATTGTAAGATAGCAAATTCTGCTGCGGCAAGGATACAGGCTGTGAACGTTTTGTTTAGTTCATTAATAGAAAGATTTTCGGCAAACATTTCGTGTAATCTGGCTTTATCTCGGAATGTCGTCCAGTCAGCTAGATGCAGCTTCCAGCGTTGTGGTTTGGATGGAATGATTGCAGATGATGATGATAAGTTAATTAGTATTGGTAGGTGATCATTGCCATGTGGGTTATCTAAAATATCCCAATTAAAATCGTTAAAAACAGAGGGTGAAGAAAAAGATAAATCTAAAATATTCATTTTTCCCGTGCTCGGTGAGCAGTAGGTCGGTTTGTCAGTGTTTAATAAGCAAATAGTGTTACATACAGTAAAATCTTCTACAATTTGTCCACGGGTATCACTTTTCTCACTCCCCCAAAAGGAAGAGTGTGCATTAAAATCGCCAACTATTATATAAGGCTCTGGTAGTTGAATTAAAAGATCTTCAAGGTCATGAAGGGTCCGGTGTGGCTCAATATAGGGGCAGCATATTGTTATTGTTTTGAATGTAAGTGGCTGCCACCGCTTCAAACCGAGTATTTAATTTATGTTCATTTGCTGGGATGTCCTTTTTTACAATTATGCCAACACCACCGGAGAGCCTGCTGGCTTGCTCTCGGTCGTGGCGGAAAACTTTATATTTTTTCAGTATATTTCAATGGTGTGAACCTAGATTGGTCTCCTGCAGACACAGCGCTACAGGTGACACTGAAGTGAGAATATCTTTTATATCGCTGTAGTTCCTAAAAGTCCTCTACAGTTCCATTGGACTAGGAACGCCATCTTTAGAGGAAGGCAGAGAGATTAGGTTTTTTCTGGGCCAGTGATTCGGTTCTTTTCTTTTCTACTTTGCTCCGAGGAGCTCCGATGCCTGCGGGATGTTGACGGCCCCGGATGATTGTCTGTTGTGTCCATTGCGTCCTCGGACGTGCTGGACGACTGTGCAAAGCACACAGACACATTTGTGTTAGGCCTCGGCATGATTGCAGAGGTCTTGAGGCCGGCTGACCTAGAGGTCCGCGCAGCCAGCTTTGGGGGTGGTGGAGCAACGCAAGCTAATTCCACCGGGTGTGCAGAGGTCCCTGCCTCAGGTGCACCATGTGTGGACTGGACAGGTTCCGAATACTGCTATGACGCCTCCCCCTTTTGCGTCACAACAGAATAAGTTGGATTCTGAGTCGATGTGAGCTTCTTTCGTGGCTCCCTGTAAGTTAGATTTTCTTTGACTTTCAGTGTGATGATATCTTTTTCTTGTTTCCAGGTTGGAAAGTTGAGTGAGTAAGCAGCGTGACTGCCCTCACATTTGATGCAAAGAGGTGTTTTAGTCTGACAGTTATCTAAGGGATGTTCGTGGGGGGCGCACTTCGCACATGTAAGTTGGTAGTCCGTGGTGTCGCACAGTACACACAAACACCTGCTTTAACAGGTTCCCCTGGCTTTGGTTTCATTTGAAATGCTGTCGACATTCCGTATTGATGTTTCAGCTGCGAGTATTATTTTAACGTCAACACATTGCGACAAAATGCAAGCTGAAATGATTTGGTGAGACCCCGCGGCGCCTGCTCCGAGAGCGTGTACTAGCCGTGCACCAGGTAGGTGGAGCCACGGTCGAAACGCGAGAGGAAGAGCAACGGCGCCGTAAAAAGATACGGCGCTACATTTAGTTTATTGAGGGGTTTTACCAACGGCAGGAGCGGTGGCCGCGCGACGGCTGCGACGAGCCGAGTTGCCGGAGAAACGAGGCCCGTGGTGTGACATCACACAGATGGGGCGGCGAGTATCACGAACACAAAGGGGGCACTCTAGGCTTCCGTTTTAGCGCAGGTAAGTCGGGTCTGACGGTTTTAAACGGTTCAACTGATCAGGGTCTAAAATACAAGGCTATGAATATCCATAATGACAGAATATAAATATCTCGGGGTATGGGTAAACGAAGGATTGGCATATATTGAAAAGCATGAGCAAACACTTGGGCAAAAGGTCCAAGAAATGCCGGGATAATGAAGCATAGGGCATTGTGGAGACACAGCAGGTATCAGGTCGTGTGGGGTATTTGGAAAAGAATTATGGTGCTGCGGGCTTACTCTCGGAAATGCGGTTTTGTGCCCAAAAGCAGAGGTACAGTTGACAGTAGAAATAAATCAGAGAGCCGTCGGAAGATTGACACTGGGTGCCCACGGCAAAATCACAAATGAGGCGGTACAGGTGATGGGCTGAGCACCTTTCGAAGTACGGGAAGCTCATAGTAAAACATTATATGAGGAATGCCTGAGGAAATTGGACAGTAACAGGCGAGTAGCTGTAGTATTTGAATACCTGTCTCAAAAGCGTTGACTCACAATGGGGAAAAGAACGAGGAAACTAACCAGTAAGTAAGCTGATCACAAGGACCAAGAAATAAAGAGCGTTAAGCAACAGGTTAAAAAACACAGAATGTAAAAATTGGATAAATTCTATGGAAAACAAAAAGTGTGGATCTATATCGAAAGTGGAAAAGGCCTATTTTTGAAGATAGATGAGCGTGCCTACACATGCAGCTACAAAAAGAAATTGAACCATGAAGATTACACATGTGCACTATGTGGTAGATTCAGAGAAACAGTTAATCATCTAATACTCAATGTGATGGTATCCATCCAGAAGTCGATGCAGGCGTAGTCACTCTTCCTGAGATCCTCTGGTTTAGAGATACCAGTGGCCGGGTGAATGAACCTGCGGTGGGAGCTAGCAAAAAACGACTGGAAGATTGATGGCTTAAAAGCAGAAAAGTAGCATAATGTAAGTAATGTAGAAACAAGAATTCAATGAATAGAAGGATGTTATAGTTAACTGATTTAAAACAATAATTAAGATATAGGAAAAAACGATCGTGATTGCAGCTGCTACCACCCCGTTTCAATAACGACGCTCCTATATTCCATCCATTCATTCATGGGCGGCAAAAAAAAAACGCTGCTCGGCTGCTGACCATGCGGGAGTGAAATCGTCGACGCGGGCGTCGTGCGTGCGACGCGTTTTCGCGTGCAAAAAACGCGCCTTGCGGGCCAAGGTTTAGATTTTGGAATAACAGCGCGAAGGACGAAGATCAGAAGGACACAGCGCCTACTGACAACTGATTTTTTTTCCAGAAGTTACCTGGCTTGAAGCGCGACAGAAAAACAGATAAAACAGATGCAATGCGCATGACGAAACCGAAGCCTTTTACGCATTGCCAAGAACGCAAGCTCTTTGTCCGATAACGCAAGGGAAGGAGTGCTAATGCATCGGTCCTCAAGCTCCAAAATTATTTCGGCTTAAATAATTTCTCTTGGGGTGCGGTCTTTATTTGTCAGGTAAGATTTGCATTTATCGAAAAGGGGTTTACATTCTTTTACGTTGCTTAGTGCATGTGAGGCAGTGAAGAGGCAGGTTACGGTCCTTGGAATTTTCCACATCCTTTTTATGTTCTCTTAATCTCTCATTAAGGCATCGCCCCGTTTGCCTTACAGGGCATGTAGGTGTTGCATGTAGGGCATGTAGGGCATGTTGGTGCCCTACATGTAGGTGTTGAGGGTTGTTTGAAGGTGAGTCTCTATGGTAGCGTCAGTGCCTCGACATGCCCAGACAGTGATGTCATCAGCATAAAGGGCAAAATGTATGTCCGGAATCTCAGAAAGCTGTTTTGGAAGATGAATAAGGGCAATGTTAAATAGTTTCGGTGAAAGGACCGCTCCTTGAGGTGTTCCCCGGGCCCCGAGGTTGATGTTTGGAAGCGTATGAGTGCCCAGTGTGAGAGTCGCTGTTCGGTTGCTGAGGAAGGCCCTTATGTAGCGTTCGTAGATGTCAGACAATGGCAGAGTGTGTTACATTATCAAATGCTTTGGTGAGGTTGACTCGAAGAATTGCTCGTGTATCGCGATTTTTTGAATCAAGGATATGGTGTCTTCCTCAGATGCCGGGGAGTGCCTGCTGTCCTTTCGTGATATCTTTACCTACCACCGCGAAAATAGGACCTACGCACCCCCGAAACTCACAATAGCACAAGCTGCCCATTGGTGCCACAAACGCGCCCCATCCTTCGCCCACTTCTGAAAAGTGCTGATGAGAAGGAAAGTGTGCTTTTGTCTTTGATTTCTATGCATTTTTATGGGCGAGTTGGCAGAGCGAGTATAAAGGGCTGAGCAGACTTGTCGATGGCTGCTTCGTCTCAATTATGGTCCCCTTTCGTGGATTGGCTTCACCGTACAAACGTTTTGGAAACTGTGTATCATAGCCGTGTTTCTAGTGCTTTTTGCAGCCGAATATGGAGACGCCTGCTTTTGGGAAAGAGAACCATGGCTAGCCTTGACCGCCTAGTAAAGAGCAGAGACATTACACTGCCAACCAAGATCCGTACTTAAGTTGAGGACAACCCAGAGGGCCATGGAACGAAAAATGGTAGCGATAAAATTAAGAGATAGAAAGCGTGCAGAGTGGGTCAGAGAAATAACTCAAGTTACCGACATTCTAGTAGAAATTAAGAAGAAGAAATGGACTTGGGCAGGACATGTAGTGCGAAGAGAGGATAACCGCGATGGTCGCTGAGGGTAACAAACTGGATTCCAAGGGAAGGAAAGCGTAGCAGTGGGCGGCAGAAAGTTAGGTGGGCGGATGAGATTAAGAAGTTCGCAGGGGTCAAGTGGGTGCAGCTAGCACAGAACCGGGTTAAGTGGAGAAATATGGGAGAGGCCTTCGCCCTGCAGTGGGTATAATCAGGCTGATGATGATGATGATGATAAAGATCCGTATAACTCGTGTTATGGTCTTTCCAATTGTGATGTATGGATGCGAGAGTTGGACGGTGAAGAACGCTGACCGCCGAAGAATTGACGCGCTTGAATTGTGGTGCTGGCGGAGACTCTTGAGAGTTCCTTGGACGGCCAGAAGATGAAATCAGTCGATATTGTCGACCTTAAACCCTGACTGCTCATTGGAGGGTCAAATTCTAAAGTTAAAGCTCAGCTACTTTGGTCATCTGATGAGAAGAGAGGAGCCGCTGGAGAAAGATTTGATGTTGGGAAAGGTTGAGGGTCACCGGAGAAGGGTAGGCAGCGAACGCGATGGTTAGATGGCATCCTCGAGGCGCTGCAGATGAAGCTATGTGATGTTAGGAAGATAGAGACCAGAAAGCGTGGCGTGATATGGTCCATAGGGTCACGAAGAGTCGGACACGACTGAACGACTGAAGTGAATTGAACTGTTCACACGGTACCCTTCACCGCACTGCATGCTGCTGTGAAGCAGTAACTTGTAATTTAAACGCTTCCTCATGCCGTGATTAGGGCCGCACGCAATGTGGGAAAGCCAACTTAGAATGGTTTGTTGAGTTTAACGTCCCAAAGCGACTTAAGCTGTAAGAGACGCCTCCAGCTTAAAGAATTGTGAAGCGGGTTTATCGACATTGCACTCCTTCAGTATTTTGTGGCAACTATGCTAGTTCTTTTGAGCGTAAGATATGTGCGTGAAACCCAGTGGCTGATTTTAAAATTTCATTACCTTGCTTCGCGGGTGAGTGCTTCTGCCCTGTGCACCAGGTTAACGTGACTTTATTACCACATTTTTTACGTGAGCGCACAGGAAAAAACAACAGCTTCCCATTTATATTTTTTAATCTTTTATCCACAGCGCCATTGGCATTATGGGGGGGGGGGGGTTATTACATATAACATAGCATATAAATGCAGGTAGAAAGAAACAGCAGCACCATCATGCAAACAGTAACGAGAACAAAAGAATGACAATATTGATGCAGTAAACTTATATATACGGAATTTAGGGTATAAGACAAACGTCAACTGCGTATAGTTCACCCAATGAACTTGAAAACCAAAAAAAAAACAAGCACCAACGCAGAACACATGCATATGCAAAAGTGCATATCATAAAAACTTCTAATGTGTAATTCACGCAATGAAGCAGGGACACTGGAATACACAGTGTGAAACACATCAGGGCGCAGATAACGACTCAGTATCTAACGGTGAAATGACGTGCCTTGGCTCAAAGCGGAAAGATTCATTTGATGTTATAGTCGTAGCATCTGCCGGCAAACGATTCCATTGACGAATGGTGTTCGGGAAGTGGCTGCCGTGCTGCACCTATATTCACGTACCTTTTGATTTCGAAGATGTATGTCTCGCGTGGCATTCTAGCGTGGGAGTATGTTATGGAAGAGTTTGAGCCTCAGTTCTCCGCTGTTCTAATGACTCCCAGAGGACCGTTATTGCTATTGTTGCACGTTTAAATGACTTCCCAAGTATGATCGAGTCACGAAGGACTGAACTTTCACATGTTTCTCTTTGTCATCTATGGTAGGAGAATCCCACACTGAGCTAGCATACTGCAACACTGACCATACGTAAATTTTGCAATGGAGTTCTTTGGTAGCTTGCGGGAAGGAACGCGTGTTTCGACGGAGAAACTAGTACTTTGATCGCAACTAGCACTATATTATTCAAAAGAGATATTGTAACCAGCGTAGGAAACTGGCGAAGGCACTTCACTGTAATTCAATTATAAACGTGTCACCTGTTCCAATTAGCCACAAAATTGAACTTGCCTTCTTCAATATGCCCCTGGCAAGCTGATTACCGCGCTCTTCTGATCTATTGCCCCCATGAAGATGATTTATTTATTTATTTAAAATACCCTCAGAGTTCACATGTATGTTAAAGAGGGGAGGGGCGGATACAGGACTATATCTATATATATATATATAAATATATATATATATATATATATATATATATATATATATATATATATATATATATATATATATATATATATATATATATATATATAGCAGTTCCGAAGAAAGCACTATGACCAGACGGTATATTATTATGAAGTAGACTGACACAAGCTTAAAACATAACAAGGTTTTAAACGTATGTCAGTCTACTTTATAATATATATATATATATATACAGCGTAGCGCTCCTTAGAGCGGTCCTGCGAGGCCATATTGCGTAATAGGGCGACCCGACGAGCCTCTTCAGCGCGGCAGAGGGTGCCCGAAACAGAAGGCTCGGTGCCGAGAGAGAACGGCAAAATAGTGTAGGGAGAATGTCGAGGCGGACGGGCGTATAAGAGGAAAAATGGACTATAAGCAGTTGTCTCATGCTTCGAGGTGTTTGTGCATATATGTAATGAATAGAAGCACGTCATCCCAGTTCTTGTGATGCGAGTCAACATACATCGCTAGCATGTTCGTCAGTGTCCGTTTTGTTCGTTCAACGAGGCCATTTGTCTTGTGGTCGTACGGAGTAGAGTGACGCAAATCGCAAGTACAATAGCGCAGCAGCTGTTCCACCACATCAGCCGTAAACCGGCGGCCTCTGTCACTGATAATGACGCGAGGAGGTCCATGACAGAGGACAACAGCGTGAAGAAGAAAGAAAGAGACGTCAGCGGCGGGGGCGGAAGGGATAGCGGCAGTTTCACAGTAACGCTTGAGATGGTCAACGCACACGATGACCCAACAATTGCCTTTGAACGAGCGGGGAAACGAGCCTATGATATCAACACCCACTTGTTTATATGGTGTCGTCGGTGGTTTCACCGGATGTAAGCGGCCCGGCGGAGAAGTCGTGGGGAGCTTGAACCGCTGGCACTGCACACAGGAGTTCACGTAACGCTGAGTCGTTCGACGCATATTTGGCCAGTTCCTTAATGCGGGTAAGAGTCCTGGCAAAGCCCAAGTGCCCAGCTGTAACGCCATCGTGCATAGAGTAGAGGCTAACCGGAACGACTAGGAGAATGCGCGCACCGCCGTACGAGTAATTTTTCCGGTAGAGCAAACCATCGCGAATTAAGAGAGGGTTTTCAAAAAGTGGTACCAAGTCTTGATCTTTTCGTTGTTCTCGCTAGAATGTGACAAGATCCGGAAATTGGACGGAAACGGCGGCACGATAGTCATCAAAGTTGTCATCGCAAAGGGTAGCAGCGAGAGGTAGCCGCGAGAGGCAATCAGCGTCGGCGTGTTGGCGACCACTTTTGTACGACACTGTAAAGTTGAACTCCTGAAGGCGTAATGCCCAGCGGGCCAACCGACCGCAGGGGTCATGCAGATTCACCAGCCAGCAAAGCGAATGATGATCAGCGATGACTGTAAAAGCACGTCATAGTGGCTGCACAGCAACCATAGTTCTGCATAAAGAAAGTAACAAAATTCCCATAAAGAAAGGTGTTAGGCAAGGAGACACAATCTCCCCAGTACTATTCACAGCTTGCTTAGAGGAAGTATTCAGAGACTTGGAATGGGAGCAGTTATGGATAAGGGTAGATGGAGAATACCTCAGTAATCTGCGATTTGCTGATGACATTGCCTTGCTAAGCAACTCGGGAGATGAACTGCAAATAATGATTGATGACCTAGACAGGAAAAGTAGAAAGGTAGGCTTGAAAATCAATATGCAGAAGACTAAGGTAATGTTCAACAGCCTCGGGAAGGAACAGGAGTTTACATTAGGTAGCGAAATACTGGAAGTAGTAGGCGAATATATCTACTTAGGACAGGTAGTAACCGCAGATCCGGACCATGAAAAGGAAATAACAAGAGGGCTATGGAACGAAAAATGGTAGGGGTAACATTAAGAGATAGAAAGCGTGCAGAGTGGGTCAGAGAAATAACTCAAGTTAACGACATTCTAGTGGAAATTAAGAAGAAGAAATGGACATGGGCAGGACATGTAGTGCGAAGAGAGGATAACCGATGGTCGCTGAGGGTAACAAACTGGATTCCAAGGGAAGGAAAGCGCAGCAGGGGGCGGCAGAAAGTTAGGTGGGCGGATGAGATTAAGAAGTTCGCAGGGGTCAAGTGGATGCAGCTAGCACAGAACCGGGTTAAGTGGAGAGATATGGGAGAGGCCTTCGCCCTGCAGTGGGTATAATCAGGCTGATGATGATGATGAAAGGAACGAACGAAACTATTGTACGCCGAAAACGACGGCAAGGCACTACTCTTGCTCCGTCACGGTATAATCCGTTCAGACTGACTGAGGGCGCGACTAGCAAAAGTGACAACGTGTTGATTCCCTCCATGGCGTTGTATGAGCACAGCACCTACGCCGATGCCACTGGCATCAATGTGGAGTTCAGTGGGAGCTGTCGGGCTGAAATGACGTAGTATGGGCCACGAGGTAAGAAGCTTGAGCTAGCGAAACGCAGAATCGCATTCGGGAGTCCATTTGAAAGGAATATTTTTCTGCAAGAGGCATGTGAGTGGGTAGACTACGTCAGCAAACATGGAGATGAAGCGCCGAAAGTAAGAGCAAAGTCCCAAGAAGCTCCTAAGTTCTTTCGCAGACTTGGGCTCTTTGACGCAGCTGACAGCTTTATTCTTTCGTGGGTCGGGCCTAACACCGTCTTTGTCAACCAAATGCCCAAGCACAACGATCTGCCGTTCACCGAAGCGGTACTTCTTAGAGTTCAGCACGAGACCGGCTTTCTCCATGCAGTTAGGGACAACAGCTAAACGGCTGTTATGCTCGGCGAATGTCCTCCCGAAAATCACCATGTCATCTAGGTGACACATGCAAATTTGCCACTTCAGTCCGCACAAAATGGTGTCCATAAATCTTTCAAACGTAGCCGGAGCGTTGCAGAGCCTGAAAGGCATCATATTAAATTCATATAATCCATCTGGAGTCACGAACGCAGTCTTTTTGTCTTTCGGATGCATCGGGATCTGCCAGTATCCGGACCGTAAATCAACCGAGGAAAAGTAGGAAGCTGAATAGAGGCAGTCAATGGCATCCTCAAGGCGCGGGAGCGGATAAACATCCTTTTTTGTGACAGTGTTGAGGCGACGTTAGTCGACACCAAAATCGCCATGTCTCATCTTTCTTTTTCACGAGAATCACAGGGGCCGCCCATGGGCTGGATGATTCCTGAATAATTCCCCGTTGCATCATATCATGCACCTGTTCGTCAATTATCTTCCGTTCTGAAGGTGAGACACGGTATGGCATCTGTCTACTCGGGTGTGTGCAGACCCAGTGTCGATCATGGTGGAATCGGTTGTCGCTAATCTCGAGCAAAGTCGAGCACGTCCACATCTTTCTAACACCTTCTTTTTCGCACCAGAAAGAAGAGCGGGTTCCACCAGAGCGTCGGAGGTATTGAGAACTACTGTCGAGGATACAACTGGGACGGAGATGGCGAACATCGCCGGAACGACGGTATCCAAGCCGATCGAAGGCTTGGACTTATTGATATCCCGCCACGGTTAAAGTCGAGAGTTGTACCACACAGTTGTAAAAAGTCAACACCTAGAATAACGTCATGCGTAGATCGAAGAAGAACCGGAAATTCAGTTCTAAACACGTGACCAGCAATCGCTACATTTACATAACAAATACCAAGTGGAATCAACGATTCTCCACCTACGCCACAAAATATCACAGTTCTCTCCCAAACAAACATTTACCACCGAGGTGACTCTTCAAATCTAAGCTCATCACGTAAACTGCAGCACCCGTGTCCCTTAAGGCCATAACACGAACACCATCACTAACACTTCCAGGCGGTCCTTTAGCATAACGACAGGTAGAGGAATTGGCAGCATCGATTACCTGACAACCGCACCTCCATCGGCTGCACACGCTAGTTTCCCAGTGGCGGCGAGAGGCGGCGGGGAGATGGCGACCGTCGGGAGCGGCGAGCAGGTGCAGTTAGGCTGCGATCAGAAGCTGGAGAGTAATTCCGTGGTGGTGCATAGCGGTAGGAGCCAGAAGGGGGTAGAAAGGTCTGGTCACGGACTTCTGTACTCAGATTATATCGACGATTCGACCATTGGCGCTGGTAACGTGGAACCTGGTTCCGTCGGCGGCAGAATCTTGTTATGTGGCTGAGCATACCACAGCGATAACATACTGGTGGTTCGCGAGCACGGTCCAAATAATAGCCCTGGGAGGCAGGATCGAAGCGATCAGCAAAGTCCGGCCGCTGGTATTGTTGCGGAGGCAGTGGCGCGCTGTGGTGGGAACAAGGGAGTAGAACAGGGCCGTATGAGTCGTTCCGGGGTGCACGGACAGGATGAGTGTGATCGGTAGTACCCTAAGAAATGGAGCGCTGGATTGGAGCTTCCTGCAGGGAACAGCTGTCACAGGAAATTGCATTGCGGCTCACAACATCTTGATGGCGAGAGAGTTCATCACGGACGATGTTGCGAATTATGTCGGCTAAATTCGTAGGCTCCTGAAAATACTCGTGACAATCCACACTTGCAGCAGTGGTCACATTAGGCAAACGGCCGAATTTCGGGGTTATGAGACGCAGCTTTAGAGCCTCGAATATGCGACAGTGCTTGATGAAGGCCGTGGGTGAATCCAAGTTATCTTTTGTGATAAAAAATGATACACGTGTCCACAGCGATTCCCTTTAAGAGGTGACCAACGTGGTCTTCGTCAGACATGCGGGGATCTGCAGCTTTGCAAAGCTTTAGGACCTCTTCAATGTATGTCACGCGCGTTTCCCCAGGCACTTGCGCGCTGGAGTAAAGTCTGCTCAGCGCATTTTTGTTTCGCCGTAACATCCCCGAAACGACTGCGGATCTCCTCTTCAAAGCGGTCCCGCTAGTTAAAGATGCTTCATGATTCTCAAACCATATCAGTGCTGTCGAGTCCAAGAAGAAAACATTAGCCACGATTGTACTTGCTCACCCGCTGGTAATTGGTGAGCCACTTATCCACATCTTCAAAGTGGCCATTCTACTCCTGCAAACTTAGAGTTAAAGGTTGTTTTGATCCTGCGATAAACAAATTATAACTTTCCGTACCACACATGTTTCGATCCTTGCTCGGGCAGCACAAGCGTCCGCATTGGACACTGAAGCAGGCAGCCACGCACATTTTGTCTGCCTGCGCAGGCATTATATAAGCTTTATCACACTTCGAAACAAGCGTAAAACGTATTCGACTGTATGAACGAATACATCTCGAAGTTCTACTTTAGATGTTCCAATCAGCCCCACATTTACAGCTAAATTTCCGAGTGGAAAGTTGAATTGTCATATATTTTCGTGTAGCTGAGAAGCAATTACGAGCTCGTCACACGTACAGAAAGAATGAGGTTCTATCTCCGAGGTTCTTCATTAAAAAGCAAAGAGGTGCATGCAAGTATAGGGACGTATACGTCGGGGTTCCGATTTATTTTTTGACTCGTCGGACGGTACCGACGCTGTTTTGATGACACGTATACGTCGTACGTCGGGTTATAATTAGTTCAACATATCCGATCTATTTCATGCCAGGAGCGTTAGCATCGGAATTCCTATACTGTAAAAACAAAAAAAAAACACCTTTTTGGGCATTTGTCTCATTCAAAACACCCTTACATCCTGAGTGTAGGGTGTTCGTGCCATTGGAAATCACCTCTTGCATACCAAAGGGGTGCTTTGGTTCGATCCCCAGGGTTCGATCCCCAGTGCCGCCGGGTACCCACCGGTTTCCAATGAGTACAAGATTTCCCCCGGCCTGGTGCTCGGCTCTTCTGGGGTGAAAAGCTTGGAAAAGGGGCCCATGAACCAAAAATGTTGGTTCAAGAAGTAGGTTAACACAACACACAACAAACAGAAGGTTAACACAATAGGCGGAAAAATCTCTGAAAAACAAAGTGCTTTTTTTTCCTCTTGAACCAACATTTTTGGTTCATGGCCCCTTTTCCCAAGCACTTCACCCCAGAAGAGCCGAGCACCAGGCCGGGGGAAATCTTGTACCCATTGGAAACCGGTGGGTACCCGGCGGCACTGGGGATCGAACCCCATACCTCCCGAATGCGAGGCGGATGCTCTACCACGAGCAAGTAGCAAGTAGCAAGTAGCTGGCGGAGTCCCCGAGTCCAGTGCCGCCATCATGCCCGGCATCTGCCCGCGGTGCAACACGACCGTCTTCTTCAACGAGGAGAAGATCGCCATTGGGAAGCACTGGCACGTCAAGTGCTTCTCCTGCGGCAATGCCGACTGCCACCGTCGCCTGGACAGCAGCAACCTGACCGAGCACGAGGGCAACATCTACTGCCGCTCCTGCTACGGCAAGCTGTTCGGCCCCAGGGGCTACGGTTACGGGGGCGGCGCGGGCGTCCTCTCCATGGACACCGGGGACAAGTACAAGAACGGGCCGCCCACCTCCAACATTCCAGCAACAGCCCAAGCACATGTAGCACCGCAGAATGTCACCGTAAAGCCTGTGACCCAAAATCAACCCCGCTGGGGAGGCACCGACATCTGTCCGCGATGTGGCAAAGCAGTCTACATGGCTGAGAAGAAAACGGGAGATGGTGCGGCTTGGCACATTGCGTGCTTCAACTGCCACGAATGTCACAAGCGGCTTGAGTCAACTATTCTTTGTGAGCGGCAGGGAGAGATCTACTGCAAGACCTGCTACGGGAAGCACTTTGGGCCAAAAGGATACGGCTATGGTGTGGGATCTGGCACTCTGCAAATGTCGTAAATCCCATGTTGTGCTCATATGTAGATACTGCATAACAGTTGACCCCGTGGCACATTCATAGTTGCATCCTTATTTTTCTTTTGTCCAGTCTTTGTAGAGGTTAGCTTTATGTCATGCTTTCAGAAAGCAGTATACCTTGAGGATAAGTGTTGTGGTGTTTCTGGTCGCGGGACCTTACTCTGTTGCATTTATTTTCCTTTGCACCTTTATTATTCTGGCTGGGCGAGAGCCATATACGCAGTGGTTTATGGCCTTTTTTTTTGTCTGAAGATAGGTTGAAAAGCTCTAACTTTTCCTACACATTTCTTTCGCAGAATTGTACACTGCTGAGACTTGCAGTGCTTTCTTTTTCTGTCTGTGTGGATGAATAACTTAATCCGCATTTTCTTGCAGAAGCCTTTGTTTGCATTCTGTTTAGTATACTTTCTTTTGACTTTCTATAGAGTTGATTGTCCGTGTTGAAAATTGAGTATATTCAGCTTAATTTTAGGCAAAGATTTGAGACTGCATTGATTTGTATTTAGACTACTGGATGTCACTGTACGTATTTGTATAGTTATCATGATTGGCTTCTATACAGGCCGCACTTCATAAAGTGACATTTCTGTTGAAATCGAAGCTGCTCTGATGAGAACGGAGAAGTGTTTGCTTGGAGGAATACCTTTTGATCATTTCTAGATCTTTATGATAAGTTATTTATTAGTCCTGCACTCAGCCACGCTCGACATGGGTAACTTTAAGATCGACTGTTGTAACGCATACGTTGATAGTTTTTGATGATTGTACTCGTGTGCTGTTGTTTAGCGCAGGCCAGGTTATGTGAGTAATGCTCACTATGTTTCGACACTGCATGCATCTGCGTCATGCATAAATCACCTGTGGCATAGTTAATTATCACACAGTGATGAATATTGAGCTGCACGCACAAATCATGGACTTCTTCCACAATGGTGTCTTCATCCCATCCCAAAGCACTTTGCACCTAAGCCAGTGATTTTTATATATTTTTTTAACTATGTGTCAAGCCAATGTGTTACAAGGGAAATGAAATTATTTTATGTATATTTCCTTTTCTCTTTTCAAAGTAGTGTGGTGATGTTTATATACATTGCACTCAACACCCGTTTTATGTATTTTTGCTTCTGCAGCAGCTAGAATTATGAGCTCTATCAAATGCGGTGTATATTTTTTCAGAATGTGTCATGCTGAGTATGCAGCAAGTTTGCAGCTAAAAGTGCCGGAATCCAGCTCTGTTCCGTTTCAGGTATACCTAAGTAAAATGGAGCTAGCGTTCTTTTCCTTTTTTCTCACTGCCACGTTATCTACTGGGCAGCTGTTGAACTGTGTACACTTCATGTGCGGACTCCTTATTTCCCGCTTGTAGTTAGAAGCATTTTTGCCCGCATTTCGTTTTCTTTTTCAGTGCATACTTATATCACCGAAATGTTCGTCAGTGATTGCTTCATTACACGTTATGCATTCTTGAATTTTCATTATTGTAATTTTCTACTTAATTAGTAACATATTCTGTACTGCCCAAATTGTTGCAGCTCATAATTTCGTGTTCTTAAATAGTGCTGCTATCAAAAGGCTCTGCAAATTTATCTTTGGAGTGTTTCTTTTTTTTCTGCTGTTTATACGTGGCTATGAAAAGTTTCATTCTTGCAAAACAAAAGACACAGACACAATTTTATTACCGGAAGTATAGGTAAAATAAAGTGGAACTGCACAGGTCTGAAAATGCGCATAAGAAGTACCAACGTAGTTGGGCTCTTTAATTCATGATTGATGTTTTGGACCCTGTGAAGTGGACTGCATTGAATCCAAGCCTAATGTTTCAGGCACTTAAAGGTTATGGCTATAGCTTGGCATTATAATGTTCTAAAACCAACATTTTGGTTCATGGCCCCTTTTTCCAAGCATTTCACCCCCAAAGAGCCGAGCACTAGGCCGGGGGAAATCTTGTACCCATTGGAAACCGGTGGGTACCCGGCGGCACTGGGGATCGAACCCCATACCTCCCGAATGCGAGGCGGATGCTCTACAACAAGCCCACCGCTTCGGTCTTTTTTTCCCAAACATCCCAGTCGGAAAAAACAACAGAAAATTTTCTGATGTTACGACAGAATTTCTGTGCGGTTTTTGACGGGAAACCTGTTGTGACAACAGAACATTCTGTCGTAGCATCAGAAATTTCTGTAGTTACAACAGAAAAGTGCTACAGAACTACAGACAACAGAAATATACTACAGAGAAACTACAGAACTACAGGAAAGTACTACAGAACTACAGAAAAATCTGATGGTTACGACAGAACTGCAGGATATTTTGTCGTATTTTGACACAGTTTTGTAGTTTTTTTCGACTGGGATTTCACCCCAAAGAGCCGAGCACCAGGCCGGGGGAAAGCTTGTACCCATTGAACAGCCGGTGGGTACCCGGCGGCACCAGGGATCGAACCTGGTACTTCCCGAACACGAGGCGGATGCTCTACCACAAGGCCACGCTTCGGTAAAAAAGGGCCACACATAATGGGCTTTTGCCGCACAAGGTGGACTTATTCTTGTCCGATGGCGGAACTGATCACTGCCACATCGGAGCAACTATTTGGGACCTATGACCCCTTTCCCAAACATTTCACCCCAAAGAGCCGAGCACCAGACCGGGGGAAAGCTTGTACCCATTGAACAGCCGGTGGGTACCCGGCGGCACCAGGGATCGAACCTGGTACTTCCCGAACACGAGGCGGATGCTCTACCACAAGGCCACGCTTCGGTAAAAAAGGGCCACACATAATGGGCTTTTGCCGCACAAGGTGGACTTATTTTTGTCCGATGGCGGAACTGATCACTGCCACATCGGAGCAACTATTTGGGACCTATGACCCCTTTCCCAAACATTTCACCCCAAAGAGCCGAGCACCAGACCGGGGGAAAGCTTGTACCCATTGAACAGCCGGTGGGTACCCGGCGGCACCAGGGATCGAGCCAGGTACCTCCCGAACACGAGGGGGATGCTCTACCAAAAGGCCACGCTTCGGTGTGGCCTTGTGGCCTTCTGTAGCCTTGGGGACGGAGTTGTGTTGCATATGTCTCCTCCCATAGCCAGGCTCATGTCTGGCGAGGGCCCGTAAATCCAAGCTTCTAGGTGGCTGAAGCGGGACTACAACACGGGTGAGCAGACACCCGAGAGCCCTCCGCGGAAGCGGAGAGGACTCAGCTGTGACCTGATGAAGAGGGACAGGTCAGCCTGGTGGCATTAATGTGTCATCGAGCAAACTAAGGCAGTTTTTCCGATGATGGGTGGATTGACTTTTGGTTGGTCACTGGGAGGGGCTGCGTCCTCCTGTAACCGATAGGGGTGCAGCCATTGGCGATGAAGCCCTGAGGAATAAGGCTGGGAGCAATGGCGCGCTCCTGTAATTGAGAGAGGCCACGCCGGTGAATGCTCAGACGGCCGACTGGAACCTCGGAGCCTTGTGCACTCTGAGGAAGTCTATCCCACTAAAGTGGGGTAGATTCTCGGGCATAGGAACTGCTACGGTGGGGCCCACCGAAAATGACAGCCTTTACCGATGATGTACCCTATTGATAAACGGGACCAGGGATAAGACTGGGGAGCTCCCAACTCCCTGTAATCCAAGGTGGAAGCCGCTGGAGTTGGAGGTGACCACTCCTCGTAGCGGAAAATAAGAGTCTGTTCACCCGCCGGTGCAGTCCAGGGATGGGCTGTGTCGCTAAGTCTCTATGTAAGGACGCCGAAGGGGAATCCCCGCTGACTAATGTCATCAGGGGTAGGGGCAACCCTATGTAACCCAGCCCGCGAGGAGGCATGGGGGCGCTGTTAGAGACTTTCTTCACTCCCCCTCCGGCGTACGCCAGGGACGTCCCGGGAAACACTGAGGCCTGCGGGCGTCTCAGCAGGCTAAGAGAGTGAAGACGAAGCGAAAGCAGAACTGGTGCATGCACCCTTTGAGAGTCTGTCAGTAGTACCGCTGTGAGACCAGAGGGGTGGAGGATGAAGCCTCCACTCGCGCTTCCGGTACGTAGGCGGTAGGTCCCAAAGAGTTTTGCAACGGGGCCGGCGTCCAATCCAAGACGCTTAACAAAATTTGGTAGAATCGGGCTCTCGCGTGGAGCGCAGCACGAAGAGAGTTACCGAAGTTGGGGGCGCGAAGGCGTCTGGCAGGGGTGCACGTAATGGGAGTGCACCACGTGTGTTGCGATCCCGCCTGCCCGGCCACGTGGGTGCGACCCACAACACGACCAACGCGGTGGCAGTAGTTGACAAGTCCGCCACGCGCGCTGGGAGAGCTGCAGGATTAGTTTTTCAGCTCGACGATGACCAGACGTAAACTGGGACAAGAGCGGTCCCCGGCGTGGGTGTCCGCATTTTGTGGGGCTTAGCTCTTGGGAAGGGGCTCGGCCTGGGCGATCCCATGTAAGCCTGGGGGATACTGTTTGGCGAGCTAAATTCTTCTTGGGGTCATAAGTCCCAAATAGTTGCTCCGATGTGGCAGTGATCAGTTCCGCGATCGGACAACAATAAGTCCGCCTTGTGCGGCAGAAGCCCATTATGTGGCCCTTTTCCCAAACATTTCACCCCAAAGAGCCGAGCACCAGACCGCGGGAAAGCTTGTACCCATTGAACAGCCGGTGGGTATCCGGCGGCACCAGGGATCCAACCTGGTACCTCCCGAACACGAGGCGGATGCTAGAATAGCGGTTGTAGCATATGTCTTAGGGTGTTACGGGCAAGCAATATCACCTAACATCAGCATGTTATGGTAGATGCAACTGAATGCCTGTGCTACTGACATGTAGCCACTTTGGAAATATTAGTTTGATATTCTGTTGTACTTCACGAAGGAAAATGGTTACACCTCTCTGCATTTCTTGCACAAAAGCCATCCTAATGCTCTCTGTAATGTATGTGTTGAAAGCATTTTATTGACTTAAAGGGCACAGAAAAAAATTTGACTTTCATATGCTAACAATGCATGTCTGTAGAGATTGTCTCTAAGAATTGAAGACTATTTTTTTAAAGCTGAGCTTGGACCCTTAGTAGTTTAGAGATATATTACATACTTTATTGCCATTCAGCCGTGTGCCGAGTTTAGGGGAGGAGGATCATAATTTCTGCTTTGTTATTTTTTATATTAGACCTTCCTTAATATTGCTTGCAGTCTGGTGATGAGTGCCAAAATAATGATGGTTTCTGCAGTTTTCTAACCTTAATAAATATATGTATTTGCTATTTGCTAATGCCAGTTTGTTTTCAGATATGTATAAATGCATGGCTTAGCTTTGTACAATGATTTTCAATACTCAGTTACTTAAAACATTGAGTAAAATGAATTCTTTATGACTACCATTCACACAAACTTGCAGTTCTTACATGACTTCAACATGCTGATCAAGAAGGAAGGCAAAGAGGCAGTTTAAATTGGCCTTAACCAGACACTTGGCTTAGTTTTGAAGGACGCCATTCGTACAAAAAAAAAAGGACATTGCCCGGGTGCTCGAAGTACGTTCTGAGGGAATAAGTGAAAGGCGAAAGAAGCGTAAGTGTTAGGCTGTTTCCTTCTGTTTGCTGCATGTGCTATCTAGTTGGCAGTTTTTTGCTAATAGCCTACATTTTTTGCCATTTTGCATTGTCTTATAGATACACTAAACTCTTGGCTAAGCATAAGAAAGAATAATAAAACCATAACTAGCCTGTGCATTTCTTCATATGTAACAGTTTTTGCATTAGCTAAATTTAAATTACCTATTTTGCTTCTCCGTTGTAATGGTGCAGCTTTTTCGAATCTCTTCAACTAGTAGTAGAGAATTAGGTGATACCTAATTCAAATCTTCACAAGCTTTGCCAATTTCTGCTGTAAGATGTTTGGCTTTCAGTTTGTGTGCCTCTACATGTTTTCAATTTTGTTTATTTGCCTTCCTAAATTAAACTAACTTATAGCCTCAAAACTCGGCTGTCTCTGTCTACCTGCAAGGAGGTACACCATTGTTGTGTTGCTTATTTCTATTGTACATGTAAAGAGAGTATGCATTCTGCAACTCTTGGCAAACATTAGGAACCAGCCGGGAGCTCTGGATGTTATGTTTGTACCATTGGTAAGTTTTCTCTTTGTCATTTGAACAATCAGGAAGCTTACTTGAAACCGACATTATTAGCGAATATTCTTTGCTTCTAAAATGGCTTATAGTGTAACTTGTAATATGTATTAGTGATTCATAATTCAAATAGAAATAATGCACAAGTTGTCGTCACAACTGTGAATTCTTCCCTGTGAAAGGAGTCTTTGCACTGTAAGTACATTCAAAAGCACTTGTAAGAGACCTCTGCCATCACACGCTTACCACGTCATATTGCATACAAGAGACACCTGATGAAGCACTGGTAATGTCAAGATTGGCGCAGTGTGCCATTTGACTAAGCACTCTGCTGCAGTGTACCAGCAGTGCTTTATTAGAGGGCTGTTGCAGGCAGCTTAGTGGGGTTCAGCATGTGCTGGCAAAGGGTCTCTCAACCTGCTCATGCATACTAGTACCTAACATGTTCTTAATGTCTAGAATATATAAATCTGAGACTGCTTCAAAAGAAACATTTGTCGTATTGTCTTATCCTACAGACTTCTGAAGGTGGGTAATGCAGAATAATAGTTCTTTAAAAAAATGCTGTAATTTGCTAGCCAAGTTTGAAATGGCAATAATATTAATGCTCCTGAGATTAGGTTTACCACGTTGGTTGGGAGAAAATAATGCTGTGTTTCAAGGTTCATGCTGTATAAATGTAATGCCTTCAACTGCAGATGCTAAAATTTCATGCATTAACCATGTGGCAATGTCAATAGACATTCTCAATAAATCCAAAATTTTTATTTTTGCATTTCAAGTTAGTCAACATATTTTTAGTATTCGGACCTTTACAATTTCAAAGTGCTCAAACTGCGTGCCGCTATAACGATTACAACAGCTATAACAACTATTACAGCTATAACGGGTACAACGAGCCTCTTGAGGCTCACCACTGATGTTCTGGATGTCTACGCATACAATGTGCTCTACGTGGAAAGTGTTTTAACATGCCATGCTTCAGTGTGAACATTTTTTGGAGCTTCTGCTGTTTGGTTGTTTGGTAATGCTTTGCTGTTGCACATGTAATTGTCGCTCAACTCAAAGCTCCAGTGTACACGTTCAATAAATAATGTGTGATGATGTTTCAGAACTGCCACATAGAGCAGCGAGAATACTTTTTCCTGGTAATTAAAACCTAAATGTAAACACTTCAGGAAGCATTGCGATGACCTAGGGCTCGGCTGGTTAATAGTTAGCACAAGAAGGAGTGCAAAAACGCATTATGTGTTTATAACATGCACTTTTTTTTTGTAGTGCCCCATCGCTAAGCACGCTCTTTCCACATTTTTTGTTTGGTTCTGCAGTATCTACTTGGCCAGTGTAGGGTATGCTGTATGCCTTTTGTGAAGCCTTCAATTGCGTCAGCTGTGCGTTCTTTGTTCTTGCGGCCTGAGGCTGTCTGTTGCGTCGTATTTCGCTTAGCAATCCTTTATTACCGGCGGCTTGACTAGTTTAAACTACCCTATTATATCATTATGAAATGCATCGCAAGCCTCAAGACTTCGCAGTGTTCACTATTTGCAGCGCACACGCAGGATATGGCCGGCAAGTTGCTTTCAATGCTCGCTCGCCAACGGCATCAATGGTCTCCGGACGATAATGGAGTCATTCAGGTATGGTTCGTTCTTTTTTTCCGCAACTGCAAGTTTAAACTACGCGCAAAAGCGTGTAGACTTCTGTTCATTAGCACATATTTTTAAGCCTCAGTTTTACCAAGCGCTACTTTCTTCTCTTGGAAGAAGGCAGCAGAGCAGGTAGCAACACAAAACAAAAGAAGCACACACAACACAAGGACAACTCTGCACTGACAACTATTTAGCGTAGAAAGACGGGCTAGTTGGTCTTGATAAGTAGAGTGCATATTTTGTCAGCGTAAAATTAAAGACAGGACTAAAGGAGAAAGACAAGGTCCCCTGTCTTTCTCTGTTAGTCCTGTCTAATTTTACGCTGAGAAAATATGCACTCTACTGACAACTATATTGACCAGAACGCAATATTGGGAGCAGTGGCCTTGCCGCTTGTTCGAACATGGGAGGCGCGTAGGCGCTATTTATTTTGGCAGTGCTGTAACCGCTAAGTTTCTTCCATAGACACAGAAGTATGTGTTTTGTGCGTACATGTTTTAATAACTTTCATTTTTTTATCATCACAAATATGCATCGGCAGTCGCTTTTATGTCCAGCTGAGTGAGGCATTATAGTTTGGTTTCTTGCATTTCCTCTGTACACTGACATAGACGTTCTTGAAAATGCTGTCCTGGAAGACAGCTGCTTGTTCAGGGTGGATGCTTGCTTGGTTGCTAAAGGCATCCCGTGAACAACTTTAAGCCAGTAAATGTGTTCTCCTTCCGTCACATGATACCATGATTAATGGTAATAAATGCCTTATTTGCCTGCATATGCTGTACAAGTGGAGGAACCGCGGCCTTAGGTTAAGCACATGCCCACAAAGTGCGGCCAGCTGTTGCCATGATCTCCTAGGTTGTTCCCTCTAAGGACGTCATCGCATATTAGGGCACTTCAGATGGCCAAGCAGCTTGAGTATGCAAAAGTGTTTGCTTGCACTTTATGTTCTGAAGATTAATGCCGTACATAGCAGCCAATCAAGGAAGTAATCATGAGTTAATCCGAAGAAAATGATTTTTTTACTTCCTGGCGTGCTTTTTTTCTTCTGCAGAAAAGTCTCTTTAAAGAGTATGCATACTTTATAGCTGCAGCATGAACGTGCTGTTATAAAGCCAGTTTGAAACCTCAAAAATTAAAGTTGCTATTTAGGTCATGCTCATAGCAAAGTTGCTAAATGCGGCTCACGAATTAATTTTCGGGGTCATAAAGATTAGTCTTTGTTGCTACGCAAAATAATGCAAAATGTCCTACACCTCAATAAAAAAGACACAAAAATCGGGAAACATTTCAGTGACCTGCTGCGTGCTTGCTGAAAGACACACACACACACACACAAAATGAGGGTGTGGACCAATGTTGAGTGCACACAGGAAGCTGAGTAGCTGAGGAAGTCATCGCCGAACTCGATGACAGCAGACGTGGCATGGCAAGGAGTCATAGAGCACTGGTATGACAGTGTTGCATTGGCTTCAGCTCTTCCCAAGCACTTTTGATGGTCTTCCATAATTCATCAGAATTTGCAATGCACAGTACCATATTGCAAATTGGCTTTTAATGCTCAAATGTTTTCAGTGGCGTTCATATTAGTGACCTTAGGAAGCCAAGCTGGTGTAATTAATGGGCTACAAAGCATCGAAAATCGCCACTAGTCGGTGCCTTTATGGGTATATAAGCAGAGTGTCAGTGATTCCGGAATAAGGTTGAAGTTCAGAGCCTGTGTTCATCTCTTATCTGTTTACTTTGTCCGTGTGGGTAATTAAGCGCTGTCAATCATGAGTCAACACCACTAGCCCGACAGCTTTTTCTATCCTTGTAAGGTCATTCTAGCCGGTGAGATAGGAGCTGGTAGCAATGATTACAAAATAGGCTTGGCAGCTCAGCTGACCACCAATGCAGGGAAGAGGTGAGAGACTATTTTTGTGGTATCCCCTCCCCCCCCCCCGCCCCCCTCCCTCACATGTTTAAGAATTTTTGAGTGCTTGGCCTGAGGCAATTACCATAAAAGGGATCATGCATTAAAATAGCAGTATTTAAAGAAAGTTACAGAACCTCGGCCGCAAAACAAATATGGTATATAAGAAAGCAAGCCACAGGTCAAAAGACAAAGGTAAAATCATATGTACCGACCACTACTGCTGAAGAAGCTGACGTTGAGAGATTTTATGCGGACCTACAATGCCTTTTAGACCGCACCCCATCATCAGACGTCGTTTTTCTCATAGGAGACTGGAATGCTAAGGTCGGGAGTGAAGAAATATCCGGAATTACAGGCAAGTTCGGTCTTGGTGAGCCAAATGAAGCTGGGCAGAGACTAGTAGAGTTTTGTCAAGAAAACAACCTGACCATAGCGAATACTCATTTTCAACAGCACAAGAGGCGCCTGTACACGTGGATTTCACCGGACGGTCTGTACAGAAATCAGATCGATATTATTTGTCGGCAGAGATGGAGAAGCACTATTCAAGCAGTAAAAACAAGGCCTGGGGCCGATTGTGGCACCGATCATCAGCTTCTTGTTGCCAAAATTAAGCTTCGATTGAGGAAAACGCAGAAAACTAGAAGGCCTTTCAGGTATGATCTGGATCAAATTCCATTAGAATATGCTGTGGAAGTGAGGAATCGATTTCAAGAATTAGATCTAGAAGACAAAGAGCCCGAAGAGATGTGGACTGATGTTCGTGATATAATACAAGAAGTTGCTACTAAGGTAGTTCCAAAGCAAAAGAAATGCAAAAAAGCAAAGTGGTTATCTGAAGAGGCTTTGCAAATAGCTGAGGAAAGGAGGATGGCAAAAGTTATGGGGGAAAGAGAAAGATACAAGGTTCTCAATGCGGATTTTCAGAAAATAGCAAGGAGAGATAAGAATGCCTTCCTGAACATACAGTGCCAAGCAGTTGAGTACAACAGCCAATTAAGGAACACAAGAGCTCTGTATAAGACAATCAAAGATATCAAAGGAAGCTTCTGTGCCAAGCTGGGCGTGATCCGCTAATTCGTCGAGAAAGCGATGGTCGTGCCCTTGTTGAGATGCCGGTATTCTTCAGTGAAGTTTGTTACCAGCACCTGAGCTTGTCCTCTCCGGAATTTCGCGATGCCTCTTGCGATGCCGATACCTCGTTCCAAGAGCAATGGGATATTTCCTTCGACGATGCCTTCAGCGGTTTCGATGTCCGTGCTACCTACGCTGACGGCGACGCTTGATCGGGGAGGCACGGTCAATTCTCCGTCGAGGACGTTTAGAGCGACGTGTTGCGTCGAAGTCGTCATAGCAGGTATGGCTTTGTCTGCAGAGAGCTTGATGAGCTTGGATCGGAGGTCGATGATAGCCCTATTTTCATTTAGGAAGTCCATGCCTAAAATCACGTTGCGGGAACACGGCTGCAAGACCACAAAGCTGGTGGGGTAAGTACGCCCATTTACGGTTATTCTTGCAGTACATCGTCTCGATGGAGTAATCAGGTTGCCACCTGCGGTGCGAATCAGCGGGCCATTCCAAGCGGTTGTAACTTTCCTGAGATGGGAGGCTAACGGTCCACTGATGACTGAATAGTCAGCTCCGGTGTCTATAAGGGCAGTGACTCTGCGACCATCGATATCAACTTCAAGGTCACTTGTTCGCGTCCTCGCATTGCACGTGGGCCTTAGTGTCCGATCTCGGCTCCGTCGTTTCTTCAGGTCATGGCCGGAGCATACCGTTGTTACTTCGCTGGGCGGCGGTGTTTGCTTGCACTCTGGTCGTGTTGTCGTCGATGTCGTCGTGTGGAGCGGCGATGAAATGGTTGCGTCGTCGTTAGTGGTCGTCGGCGGCGGAGGATCTTCGTCTTTTCGCAGTTGAGCAACCTCACCTCGAAAGGTTGCTGCCTTTAGTTTCCCCTACGGGGGCTAGGAGACCGTCCTTGCACGTAACTGCGGCCCGGCGACGCAAATCGGGCACTGTACGGCGATGGGGAGCGTGATAGACGCCTTGGCGACGAGTGCTCTCCACTGCGCAGGAAGTCGTTGATTTCCTGTGGTCGCTCGCCAGGACGGGGACGTGGGGCGTCGACAGCGAAACCACGGAGGCCGATCCGCCTGTACGGGCAGTGCTGCAGAATGTGGCCGGCCTCACCGCAGTGGAAGCATAATGGCCGGTTCGCTATCCTTCATGCGTCGGACTTCCTGGGGCTTGTTGGTCGTTGGTAGGCTTGGCGGGCGGGGGCCAAGGGGCGGTTTTCAGGAACAGGACGGTAGCGGCGAGGGCTCGGAAAGTCATCACGTCGGGGCGGAGGGCGACGTAATGCACCAGCGTAGTTCATCGCTGTTGCCTATTGTGCTGGAACAGTCGCAGCGGTCGCTTGAGGAACGCCCAGCGCCTGCTGGACTTCTCCACGGACGACGTCCGCGAGCGTCGCCACCTGCGGTTGTTGCGATGATGGCATCAGTCGGCGGAGCTCCTCTTGCACGATCTCCCGGATGAGGTCCCGAAGGTTCTCTCCGCTTGTAGATGCGCTGGGGTAGTGGATTGAGCAGTCCGGCTGAAGTGGTGGCTCGTAGTGGCGCATCCGGGTTTCCAACGTCTTCTCAATAGTAGACGCCTCCGTTTCAAATTCGGCCACAGTTCTTGGCGGGTTTCGCGCAAGACCCGCAAAGAGCGACTCTTTAACGCCTCGCAACAAAAGTTTGACTCGCTCACCTTCGGTGATATTAGGGTCGGCGCGGCGAAAGAGGCGCTTCATCTCCTCAACATACGCCAGGACAGGCTCGTTAGGGAATTGAAGTCTTGACTGAAGGAGGTGCTGGGCTCTTTCCTTTCGGACGACGCTTGAAAAGGCAGTCAGAAACGCTTCCTTGAAAGCCTCCCAATCCTTCATAGTTGCTCATGATTTTCGAACCAAACTCGGGCATGTCCTTGAAGAACAAAGTAGACTTGCCCAAGTTTCGCGGCGTCATTCCAGCCGTTGAATTCTGCCACATGATCGAAAAGGTCTATCCAGTCTCCCGCATCTTCATCCGGTCGTCCATGGAAGCAGGGGGGCTCACGGGGCTGGACAAAAACAACCGGTGCTGTAGGCTGGGCCATTGTGAGCGTCGATGCCTTCCGAGATCGAATGGGGTCAGGCACCAGACCGTGTTCGGGCTGTAGGCCTTGGAGTCGGCGGCTGGCTCGGTGACCTGTAGGTTGGTCTTCCAGGGCGACAGGAATAAGGTTGAGGTCTTCGCTTGAAGGATCAAGGGCAGCACCTCCACCAGATGTCACGTAGTGGTGACGAGGGCGACGACACAAATGAAGGGTCGATGATTGCACTAAAGAAACTCTTTATTTGGGCTGACTTGCGCCCGCAAAAGAACTAAGCAACTCGGCGGCGGCGATAGAAACAAACGTGCTCGTCGATCGTCGAACAAAGAATGCCCGTCACACTCGGCAACGCTCAATTTAAAGGCTGCACAGAACAATCTAGATAACGTCGCAAACAGCTACCAGCACGGGCTGGAACATTGCGGAAAGACACCCGTGTGGCCGGCACCTTCGAGACAGATCTCGGTGCATCTTGCGCTACAACAAAACTGATAAAGGTGTGACTCGCGACATCGAGCATTAACAAACAGAGATTACGGAACTGATACGCGGTTCAGAATCAGAGTGACAAGCCTGTATGCCGGCGGCTGTTAAAAAAAAAACAACAAATACTGTTTTGAAGGTTTCGCGGCACTATTATGTTCCTGACTGCTGAGCTATTGCCGTCGCTCTTTCGGTCCAAAAACTAAGAGTAAACAAGCAATACCTTGAGGCGAGCGCATACCTCGCGACATTAAAGGACCAGACAAAAGTTTTGAATGAAGCGGTACCTCTTGACGACCGTCCGCTGATCAGTTCCGTCGGCGTCGCGGGGCAGAAAACCTCACACAACGGTGATAGGCGACTGTTGGTCGTGCTGGCTTCGCCGCCAGCTAATGCGAAAGATCATGCGTCGATATGCTAAAGGAACCGTGCAGCCCACTGACTGTGACCCTGCCTTATGGTGAAGAAAACATGCCTTATTGCACGTCGCCTACATGCGGTAGCATCTTCATCAAGCACTGTCGCATGAGGGTCGGCCACGGTGTCAATCGTCCCTCCCCCCCAAAACAAAATAAATAAAAAGACGAGTCCTTTGATATTGCAGCCTGCATTGCAGACTACGCTCCGCCGTGCATAGTCTCGCCGCGTGTTCGCGTATAGTCTGCTATCCGCAGAAATGCATGCATAAACTCTATAACAATGTTTTTAATAAAACTTTAGCAGCACACCTTTGATTTGGATTCATTGGGGCTGGTACGAAAGCAGCCAATGGTGTATGCTGTGCCTTCACTGTAGGGAACAACCGATAGCATGACCATGCGTGACAGCCTTGCTTGCTGGTGTCCATGCATGATGGCTCACACGGATTGGGAAAGAATATGTTGATAGATAGTGCATGCTTTTGGCATTTCTCAAATAGTTGAGTGTTTTCCAATACACTTCCTTTTTCCGCTGTGCAGAAAAATAAAATGTAGACGTGAAAAATGTATGCACTCATGATACTGATGTACATGCACGTATTAATGTGCCTTCTCGAGTACGTACTGGGAGCTGCAACTCGCGCCAATGCTCGAAAAGGTCTTCAAACAGAAAGTCAAGTAAAATAAGCTGAGTACGAACTTAAGAGATGAAACATATTTCGCGAATCAATCAATTTAGCATAGTACGACGCAAACATCTGTACTTGTAAATGGTCAGAAGAGATACGTTGCCGCACATACACAAAATAAGTAAAAAATAGCATTGGAAAAAGACAGACATGATGTCCGCCACTACTAGCAGAAATAAGCACTATCCTCGGATTGTACAAAATGTCGTGTTCAATGAAGTACCGACTTCCGCATCACCTCTGTCGTCTTCTAGCTACCCAAGCACAGCCCGCACTAAATCATCCTTGTAAAAGTCTGACATCGGCATGTCATTAAAGCAAAAAATGAACACAGAGAAAATGTAAGAGCTAGCTCGACGCTCCGGCGCCCCGAAGTCCAGTGTCACATATATGCTAAGAATAAAGAGTAAGCATGACAAACGTCTTTTAAACCTAATTTATATTCATTGTTTTATCCGTTTCTGCTGTGCTTTTATTCGTTCATTTTAATGCGACAGCGTTGAAGGCCGTCTTCAAAATCTTGCATTGTAGTTGACAACATTGTGTGCAAAAGGTCATAAGCAAGGTTCTAGCATTTGGTAATAAACAGGTGGCATTGCTATGGGTCACACATTGATTTCTGGTGTTGGTTTGTGTAGCATCATGAGGCCGCATGGGATAGCCAAATTGCCAGGAGATCCTTGCGATGGGATGGCAATCAAGCCCTCCCCAGTCGCACTTTTCTACAATGTTGCTGAATCAGGTCTATATATCTACGTCAGGTTGTGTTGCAGATAATGTGGTAGCCTATGAATGTATGCTAATGAATGTTTGAGATAAATGGATCATTGATGAAGCGAATAGCAGTATCAGGTACAAAAATGAGGGTCACCTTGTAGAAACGCAGACTGGAGACAGTCACACTACCACATCATACCCTTAAAGGCGGACTTTAAAGGTCCACGGAAACGGCCCCCAAGAAGCCACTGATAAACGTTTTCAGTGTGTAGAACAAATACTTTTGAGTATTAACGCAAAGTATAACTCCTTGGAACAAAGCTAGCGATTTATTATTAATTTTTAAAAACAGCGTTTTTTGAAATTCGCGGGCAGAGAGAATGTCGCTTGGCGGTGTCGCATGGAACTATTTCCTTAACCCGTGATGTCACGGGTGAGTTGACTGGCAAGGCTTGCTAGAAGCTGCCATTCGCTGCGGCCACTGCAGCCATGACGTCACGGACACACTTCAGGTAGCTGCGAAAGTCGTCTGCTCGTGCGCTGCTCGAACTCTGTGCGGGCTGTTCACAGCTCGCCACCCTTATCGGTTAGGCGGCCATTGTCCATCAAGTACAACAACCGAAGCGACGCAGTGATCGGCAGAACGAAGCTGCATTTACAAATATCTTATTTATATAACGTGGTTTCAGGAGTAACGGAGCGTCGAACGACGAGGCGTCAACAGCACGTCAAGCACCGCACGATGGCAGCACCTCCTCGACCGCCGTAAGCACCGCCGCTGTAGCCCCTCCTCCCGCATACCGTTCGCGAATGACACGGCGGATCGTTAGCACCGATGTCCGAAATAAAGCGTGCTAAAATTTGTTGGCGTCTGGAATACTGAGCGGAATATCAAGTATGAAGCTCTCGTGAGGATCGCTGACCAGCAGCAAATTGCTGGTAAGTGCGATAGCCGTGATAGAAGCAAGTTTCTGCTCAAGCCAGCTGCAGCATGGTGTATTTCGGCTGATCCGATCTGCTCGTACTAGCTCTGCGATTAATGCGTCGGCAGAGTTAATCCTATAATTATTTTACTATGGCAGGATAGGATTCACTATAAGGAAGTTTCATAAGTAGACGATTTACGACAGCGTTGATCAGTTCCAAAGCTTCGACCGCCGCGGCTTCGAAGCGAAACAATTTAGGCCTAGCGACGACTAGGGACGGTCACGCACGGCGCTGTCGTTCGCCGCGCTTGTGCAACCCACCCCCGCGGTAATTGTGTGCCGTACCTCAGCCTGCTCGCGGCAACCCGTGCTGTAAGCGTTGCAAACTCGTTGGATAACTTTCATAGCTAAGGCCGCGCCTTTTTTGACGTTCTGCTCAGCAATAAGTCGAGTCGCTGTGCTGTCGGCCGTAATCGAAGACGTCGGGCGGCACCATATTCTATACATCGATCTTTAAACGTGATACAGTGGGAAAATGAATAACTTTCTGAAGCAGACCCGCTTGTACGTTTCGCGCACTCGGGCGCCGACGAGTAGCCTCCGTCAACAGACGCCGTCATAACCTCGGTTAACGACGCAAACCGAGGTCGCCAGGCTCGGTTTGCGATAATCACAGTTAGTGGTGTAACCGTGGTTTGGTCCGCCGTGTAACATAGGCTAACCACGGGTTCGCGGTTACAGTAACCGTCGCTGCGCGAACTGGCGAACTCCTCAGGCGTGTGCGAGCGAGGACGGGTTGACGCGAGTACGTCAGCGAGCGAGCGCGCGGCAACCGGAAGTTCATCGAAGTGACGTATTTCTGGGCGGAGCTTTGAACTTGCTTGTATTCTTTATTTTTTATGGCTCTCTTCGGCGTACGAGTTGAGAGGGAAAATTGGAAGGGTCATTTTTAATCGCCGATATCTCTGGTGTTGCAGAAGCTAGATCGAAAGGTTTTGCGGGAGAATGATGGGTGGTTCAATATCTATCAGTGTTATGGCGTTGTTTACCCTTTATGATGACCCATTTCAGGTTTTAATTCCCTCTAGGTTTTAAAAATATTTTGTATTTATTTATCCGAGGTCTGTTTATAATACCTGTTTTCATTCCGGATTTGTTTTTGATTTGCAATCACCATGTGGATTTAAGGTGGTCTCATTTCTTGCAAGGATGGAAGAACGGGCTAGTTGCTGGTTCATATGGGGAAAAACTGTACCGCATCAAGCGCAGACGAAAATGTTGAATTCGTGGCGGCATAGCATAGATTGTCATGTGACCCAACAGCGATACTAAGGGCTTGGGGTCAGTTTCAAAAATAACTTCCAGACCACGTATATACTCATCAAACCTTTCCGCTGCCCACGTCAACGCCAGCGCTTCCTTTTCGATCTGGGACCCTTTGGAATTACCTCCGCTCCGGAGTACTTCCAAAAGAGAATAAGATACTAGGTGGCCTGCGGGGGTCGTTAATGTCATGAACGATCTTCTAGTGTTTGGCGAAAGCAAAGCTTAGCACGATGAGCGTTTAAGTAACGTGGTCACACGAATAGCAAGGGCAAATGTGACAATAAACAAAGAGAAATGCTTATTCGGGGTTAGGCAAGTACGTTTTTAGGGTCACATTCTAAATGAAGAAGGCATTCCTGATCCAACGAAGGTCAGTGCTATCAAAGATTTGAGAGCACCCAGAAACTTACTAAGCTTAGAAGCATTTTGGGTATGGCGAATCATTTGGACCGCTTCTTGCCACATTTAGCCCAAGTGACGGCGCCTTTTGCACAAGGATAGGGACTGGGTCTGGGACAGCAATCAGGAAAAAGCGTTCCAAGAACTCAAAGAGCTCATTTGTTCAGCGCAATGCACGGATTTGTACGATGCTTCGCTACAAACCACTATTTCAGCTGGCGCATCGTCTTTCGGTCTGGGAGCAGTTTTGTTTCAAAAGCAAAAAGACTGGCAACGTAGACAGTCGCATTTGCTCACCGCTCACCGAAACCGAGCAACGGTACTAGGCGCGTGAAACAGTATCTACCGAAGGCCGTTAAGAAGGTGGTTAGCTCTTCCGAGTCTTTACTGAGTCGCACCTGGTGGAAGCCTGAGTTGGCATCGAGCTTTGAAAATCATTTCGCTCCCGGCAGTGACCCTAGAGCTTGATCCACAGTTGAGAACGTAAATCGCTCTCAGACTACGCATTTGTTCAATTTAGTAAGGTCTACGCAAACTCTCAGGTCTCTTGAAGCCTTCACTACTGAACTAATCCGGCGCACCATTCGATGGGGCCATCCACTTTTCTGATTAAGTCTAGACGCTGTATTTTATCTATTTCGCGCTTCAGGGACTCCCTCAGAGGAATTGGTATCCTGCGCGGAGCGCTTATGGCATGCGGGATAGCACCCGCTTGTAGCCTGATGGTGTACTGCCCTGGCATCGTACCTAGGCTGCGGAACGTTTCTGGAAAGCAAGTCTCGTACTGTAAGTTTCCCGACTCGATCACGTCTGCAAATTTAACGATACCTAAGGCCTCAAGTGCAGGTAATCCTAGGAGGACGTCGCGTAAAGGACTCACAACGTAGCATGTTCGATACCCGGTTTTCTCTTTCCATGCTTTCTCTGCTACGAGTTCGCCTAGTACGTTAAGCTTACTGCACCTTGTAAGATTTCATTCGTTTTTGCCAGTCGGGACGGTAATCCCGGAAGCGTTGATGGTGATACTGACACTTCAGCACCTCAGTCAACCTTTGCAAAAATGCGCACCTGAATAAATCGCGTTTTTCTGCATGCATCCTACGAAAGTCTCCAGTTTCCTGGTTGACCGCGGAAACGCGTACCTTTCGTTGAGCGGAAGCCGTTGCTTTCTTCAAGCAGGCCTTTGCGAAATGTCCCTTCTTGCCACAGTGGAGACTTGGCAGCTCTGGCTGGGCACACCGTCCAGGGTTGGGCGTCGCCACTGCAGAAAGGGAACCGCCCCTCCGGCGCTCGTTGCCCATCCTTCGGGTGCACTTGCAGACGTCCCTTGTGCCTCTGTTGAACCACCGCCTCCACATTGGGGTCCTGGTCACGAATTTCCGATGACTGCTGGCTGTGTTGTCGTCGTAGAGTACTTTGCTGCTGTTGGACGCTTTATTTAAGCGAGCCTTCGACAGCGCCGAAGCCAGCGTGATCTGAGAATCCATTTGCAAAGCTTCCGGGAGTTTTGCGCCGCGGAGCCCGACAACCGGTCTGTTTCGGATCATCGGTTCTTTTAGTTCCCCGTAGTCACAACGTTTCGCCAAGCCATGTAGTGCAGTGGCAAACTGGTCTACCGACTCTCCCGGCATTTGTACACGACTGTGAAAACAGAGGCGCTTTCGTACACGATGTTTCTCTCTTTTACAAAGTGTCCGTCGAACTTTTTCTTTACGGTTTCATAGTTCTTGACGTCTTCGTCAGATAGTGAAAACGTCCTGAATATGTCTCGAGCTTGCCTCCCCATTGTGTATGCACAACAGCGTGCGTACCTGAGCATTCCCGGAGCATTCATTGAGTCCCGTTGCATATTGGTAGTCGTCGAAATGTTCGATCCACGCCGGCCATTCTGGCGTGCGGTCAAAGTCCAGCGGTGGCGGTTGCTTCAGTCCATACAGCCGCATTGAAGGCGTCTTCGACATCGTGGATGGAAGGTGCCTCACTCAGTGGGAATATTCTTGACCATCTGACGTCATGTCATAGACGGCCACTTATGACACCATGTCGTGTAAGCCCAGGGAGGGGGGCGTAGCCGCACACGCGCCGGAGCGCTGTCCGAGAAAAGACCACCGTTTATTATCGCACTCCGTTGTTATACACTTGCGCCGCATATCCACTATTGCAGTCGCAGCTGCCAGTGGCTGCTGTCGTGGCGCGTCAAGCCGGAACAGATATCAGCACACAAGAAGTGAATTAGACTTAGAGGATGTGACGTCACGCAACCGGAAGTCGAGCCGATAAAGGGCATAGGAAGAGATTTGTGCGCAATTTGAAAATACCAAAGACTACAATATGTAAACAAAAAGTAAATTAAGCAACCAGAAGCAACCAACCGCAGCATCCGTGCTTTCGCAATACTCCAATTCAGATTCTCCAGTGCTCATTTTAGTCGTCATTGATAGATGCTACTCTGCAGAAGCGACCTCAGTAAACTCCAGAGAGAGTGGTGGTTCGCCAGTACAGCTGCATGTGTTCTACATCCAAAGCCAATTCTCGGGCAACAAATGGTCCTGCTGGCCAGGCTTGTGTTTAGCCTCTGAGGAGACTAGCATAGTGGTATTCCCACTTGAGGTATAGCAAATTGGCAGTCAGAATAAATGAGGTATGTGGGTTTCTAGATCACTAGCTCTGTTTAATAATTTGGAATGAAACGTCTACACTTGGTCATAATGTGCCACTGCCTAGGGCGTACCTAGGTGGCGACCCCAGGCCTGCACACCAATTTCTTTTTTTGCATTAACTACAGGTTAAAATGAAAAGCTTGAGATTAGAATTATGTTTAGTTGCTTATAATAGTTTGCTTTACCTTCCCTCGCATTGTTTTTTTTTCATATATGCAGGCACATTAAAAATGCAAGGATATCTTGAACGGCTTCACTCGGCTCGGCAAGCTGCGGTGTGGTCGATCGACAGGATCACTTGGCTTGTAGCAGTGTTCTCGGCATCGAATGCTAAGTAGGCTGTGGTGTCCAAAACACTGATGGGCCTAGACCTCACAAAGCACATCCCAAATGCATTGCTGGCACCCACAGAGAATAAAATAAAAGTTGTCATCAGTGTGCTTTTGCGTCCCTATTTATTGAAGCACCGATTTCACATCACAGACTGTTGTGTGTATAGGGCAAGAAGTGTGGAAATGATTTAGTCACAAATCATATTCAAGTTTGTACAGTGAAGCAAAATTTGTTCATTCATCACTGAACAGTGTGTAGCGGAAATACTGTGCACCATTTTGCAGAGGAAGGTATGGCCAAGGTAAGTCCTAC
Source organism: Amblyomma maculatum (assembly GCF_055883805.1). Classification (NCBI taxonomy): domain Eukaryota; kingdom Metazoa; phylum Arthropoda; class Arachnida; order Ixodida; family Ixodidae; genus Amblyomma; species Amblyomma maculatum. Next base: position 507,153,764 of record NC_139344.1, read on the forward strand.
AAAGCATATGGTTGGAACTGGTTTTGCAGAAGGTAAATGAAAAAAAAAATGGTAGGGTACGTAAAGCAGGCCATAAAATATCAGTTAGCCCCCATTTTATTTTACTGCTTCACCAGAAGGAGTAAAATAAAATGGGGGCTAACTCTCCTCCAAGGAGTGCAGGCACTCTTACCAGTGGAGTCTTTGAACTCCTCCTGGAAGAGTTGTAGGACGCTGCTACAATGTGTAGTTTTACTCCTTCCGGTGGCCTGCCTTCACTCTATTGTAGGAGTAGTACAGTACTCCATCAGTAGAGTCTGATTACAGCCAGAGAGAGTTCTTTTACTCTGAAAAAAGGAGTTGTATATGGGACAAGCGAAAACTCCTCCAGAGTGAGTTCTAGTACTCCTGTTCTTAGAGTGTAGGATGGTGGTTGAACCCATAAGGAGCGCAATGTTGAGTTATGGTAGTATAGTTTATGAAAAAGTGAGAGGCGGGATGGTTTTCGTCGAGTCGGTAACAGTGGGAGATGCAAGTATGCTTTCATATTATTAATGCTGACTGTCCTTTGATAATTATTTAAGATGAACCGCGCTGAGCGATTTTGTACTGCTTCAACGGAGAGTATGAGGGTTGTGGACGAAAGTATGTTGTATACATTATTAATTTTAATAAAGATGGTGCAAGGGAGAAATTACAACGAATGTATCCGAGAGTACGATTGGCTTTAGCGATGATGTTGACATGCAATTTCCAGGTTAGATCACTAGTAATAATTACACCACGGTATGACTTTACATATTCTAATGGGACGTACGTTATTAAGCATATGCATGAGACTTGTTACATTACTGCGAGATACCCTCATTGATTTGCATTTGTTATTGTTGAATGGCATGCACCATTTACTGCATCATTCGGTAATATTAATAAGGTCATTCTTAATTAATAGGACATCGGAATTATTAGCAAGTTTACGGGACAAGACACAGTCATCAGCAAATAAACAAATTTTTGAAGAAACACTGGAAGGAAAATCATTTATGTAAATAAAAAATAAGAGCGATCCCAGAACCGACCCTTGCGGAACGCCAGACCAAACTGCAAAAGAAGGTGAGTTAATTTCATTAGCATTTAAAAATTATGCGCAGGACGTGAGGAGCGCGCAAATCCAATGTTTAGAAGGCTTAGTTTATGAAGAAGTCGTGCGTAGTTTACTTTGTCAAAAGGTTTAGAAAAATCAAGAAATATAGTCAGTTGAGAAGCCGGAATCTAAATATGTATGCAAATCATTAGTAGGGAGACAAGGTGAGTTTTACAAGCGAAAAGTTTGCGGAATCCATGCTGTGCACTTGAAAAAAAGTTATCTTCGAGAAAGTTAACCAGATGTGTTATACAATGTGCTCCATAATTTTACAAGGTATGGAGGTTAGGGAAATAGGCCTGTAATTGAGGGGACCGTGTGCTGGACCTGACTTGTGGATGGGGAATACTTTCGGATTTCCAGTAACGAGGTAAAATGCCAAGATTATATGATGGCAAAAAAATGCACTCTAGTATTATTGAACAGTATTCTACCGTGTTTTGCCCCGCAGGGGGCACCTGTTAAAGCAGGTGTTTGCGTGTACTGTGCGACACCACGGACCCCAGCACCCACGCTTAGCTGTGCGTGGCTTTGTCGTGTCTGGGGAAAAGGGGATCCTGGTGGTTGAGCCGATGCCGAGTGTTTGGACCTTTAAGGCCCCTCGGCGGAGGCAATACACCACTTTGACCCACGCTTCCCACAGACGGCACCTCCGGGCTGACCTACCCGAGGGAAATCGGCAGTCGCCTTTTCCTATTCTCCCCTCCATCTTTAACTTTCCTATCTTCCATCCTACAACTCTCCTGTCCTCTACTCTCTTCTTGTTTTCCCTTCCTGGCGGCAAGGGATAACCGTGTGTGGAGTAACTACCCTGTGTTACCCCATATTAGGTTATAGTTATGGTGTACAGCTGGCGGAGGCAGGACTTGTTCGGAGTTTCCTGTCCCGTCCTCTTGTTGGGCTCCATAGTGGGTGGCTGGCACCGTGGCCGAACGGCATACCTTTTTATGGATTCCTCCCCAAAACTAAATGATCGCCTTAAAAAAAGGCGGACCGAAGCAGCATCTGACTTTTTCTGTAAAAAAACCAGAAGTGTTCAAGTTCCACACAGTGAAAAACCAGCCCGTACAATATCCCCATTCCTTGTCTCTAAGACGCTTACCCGAACCCTAGGACGAGGATGCAAAGTATCTAAACTAGCCAGTGGAGACCTCCTACTGGAAGTCCAGGTCCAATGCAGTTGCATTGCTTGAGAACTTTGGGGAAATCCCCATTACAGTATCTGCACACAGATCCTTGAACTTTGTCCGTGGAGTGATATCCGAAAGCGACTTCTTGAACCTCACAGAGGAAGAAATGCTAGAGGGACTACAAGAACAAAATGTAACTAATGTGGACCGAATCAAAATACGAAAAGACAACAAGGAAATACCTACCAAGCACAATGTCCTGACTTTTGCAACCTCCAAACTTCCTGAAGCAATTGAAGTAGGGGACATCAAAGTAAATGTTCGACACTACACACCCAACCCCAGACGCTGCTTTAACTGCCAACGTTTCGGTCATGGCTCACAGAGTTGCCGCGGCCGCAAAACATGTGCTAGATGTGCTGCAAAGGACCATGTATCCGATGACTGTACTGCTGCGCCGCATTGTGCAAACTGTGAGGGGGACCACCCCGCATACTCTAGGTCATGCCAGTCATGGAAAAAAGAAAAGGAAATTATAACAGTGAAAACAACCGAAAACATCAGCTTCAAAGAAGCACGTCAACGAGTCAAAGATAAAAACCCGTTTGTTTTCACGGCGAAAGCAAACTACTCCAAGGTGGCATGGGGGGGGGGGGGGGGGGGCGACGCGCCACACTTGGATCTGGTTCCTGCTCAGGCTATGCCGCAAGCAGGAGCACCTCCACCTCAAACAGGGACAGCAAAAGCTGCCCTGTCAGCTAAGAAACAGGGTTCAATAACACGGAAAGTTGAGCTAGTTGGTACATATTTTTAAGGAATAACAGCGCGGAGACAAAGGACAAGGAAGAAGACAACACCTGCGCTGACTGTCAACTGCAGTTTATTAGAAAGAAACACGCAAAAATATACTCTTTTCACAACCAATAACGCATGTGCAACACCAATCGTCAAACAGATACCTCAGTCTTTTGAATCAAGATAGATTAGTTCACAGTCATGAACAGATACAGAAGGGGTGCTTACACAGGAGTCATGATTTTTATGAATGTGAAAGGCTTCACTGATTTCCCTTGTTAGTTTATCTTTGTGTTTGTACAGAATTTTGGTTTCATTAAAAAGGGGAACACATGAATTTTTAGAACAATTCAGTTGGTTGTTAAGCGGACAGTTCCTGTAATGCAGAGCAAGATTTGAGGATGGGGCGCCCTTCAATGAAGTGTTGTGGTCACGTAAGCGGGTATTTAAGCACCTTCCCGTTTGACCTATGTAGGTCTTCCCGCATGTAAAAGGCACTTCATACACAACTCCTTCTGCGCAACCAACAAACCTCAAGTCATGCTTTATCTGGCACCCTCTTTTCATTTTTCTTTGTTTCTTTTCATCTTCCCTAGATTTTGCTTCAACCATGGCGCATATTTTTCCCAGCTTTTTGGGGGCAGAAAAAAGAACATCTACTCCATATCTGCTACCCACTTGCTTCAAACGGTGAGACATTTGGTGAATATACGGCAGGACTGCAATTTTATTTTTCTGTTTTTGGGAATGCTGAGGTGATTCTTGTCTACCGCACGATTTCATCCTTTTTAGTATCTTGCTGCATGCAAGAACTATGGTATCATCCGGAAACCCTGCTGTTCTTAGTCTTTGAACCTGTCGAATAAAACTGTCACTGATAGCATGTACACATGACTTATAAATGGCGGCACCTAAACAAGACACAGCTATACCACATTTTACAATCTTGGAATGCGCGGAATAACTAAGTAAAGGCTTTTCGGATCTCTGCAGAAAGGACCAGCACACATGATCCGGCTTCATTTCCAGTCTAATATCTAAAAATTGCAGCTCATTCCCATTAGCCTTTTCAAAGGTGAATGTAAGGCCGTGTCCACTGTACTCAAAAACCTTTAACACGTCAATGAGCTGCCTATTGAAGTCACCGGGATCCACAAAAACAAGGTAATCATCGACGTACCTGAAGATGCGTTTTGTTTTGACCGACAAGTTACTTACAATGGCTTTATCTTCATAGCTAAGAAAGATGTTGCTTAGTACCGGAGCCACCTTTGAGCCAATGCATACCCCCTTTTTCTGAGTATACAGTCTTCCTTCCCATTCAACAAAGGTGGACCCAAGATAAAACGACAAAAGTTCCAAAAAAGCCCCCACAGAAATTCCGCATTTTGAAATGAATTTTTCTTCATCGTTATCATCATGTATACATTTGCTAACAAACTGAAGTAGGCTATTGTGCGGGAGGGAATAAAACAAAATCTAGGGAAGATGAAAAGAAACAACGAAAAATGAAAAGAGGGTGCCAGATAAAGCATGACTTGAGGTTTGTCGGTTGCGCAGAAGGAGTTGTGTATGAAGTGCCTTTTACATGCGGGAAGACCTACATAGGTCAAACGGGAAGGTGCTTAAATACCCGCTTACGTGACCACAACACTTCATTGAAGGGCGCCCCATCCTCAAATCTTGCTCTGCATTATAGGAACTGTCCGCTTAACAACCAACTGAATTGTTCTAAAAATTCATGTGTTCCCCTTTTTAATGAAACAAAAATTCTGTACAAACACAAAGATAAACTAACAAGGGAAATCAGTGAAGCCTTTCACATTCATAAAAATCATGACTCCTGTGTAAGCACCCCTTCTGTATCTGTTCATGACTGTGAACTAATCTATCTTGATTCAAAAGGCTGAGGTATCTGTTTGGCGATTGGTGTTCCACATGCGTTATTGGTTGTGAAAAGAGTATATTTTTGCGTGTTTCTTTCTAATAAACTGCAGTTGATAGTCAGCGCAGGTGTTGTCTTCTTCCTTGTCCTTTGTCTCCGCGCTGTTATTCCTTAAAAATTAAGAAACAGTGCCCGCCGGCCCCTCAACCGGCCGCTCAAAAGGCTTCTTCGCAGGAGAAGCCTGAAATCTCTGCTCCCGCAGCTCGTCTGCGAAGCTCCAGCGCCTCCGAGCAGGCGATGGATACTACCCCTCACTCGCCCCCGCTCCAGCGGCGGCACTCTCTTAAACAAAAAAAAAAAAAAAGAGAGCAAAATAAAATAACAGGACCGGATAATCCGGAAACCTAAGCTTTTTAGCTCCATCTTCACAAATCATTAAACATGGCATTTCTGGTCCATTGGAAGTGCCGTGGACTCATTAGAAACTACAGTGATGTAACCGATCTTTTAAATTCACTTGCCCCGGTTGCTCTATGTTTACAGGAGACAAACCTAGGGCCTAAACACATAAACATTCTAAAAAAGTATAAAGTCTTTCGCCGTGATCGACAGCAAGCTAATAGGTTATCCGGAGGTGTTGCTATTATCATTCATGATTCAATCGCAACTCATCATATTGACCTCAAAACTAATTATGAGGCTGTTGCGGTCACTATCCTGCACTACAATACTATAACATTATGTTCTGTGTACCTTGAACCCCATTCTAATGTCACTTCATGACCTAGAATCACTTTTTAAACAGCTACCAGAGCCATTTCTGATAGTTGGAAATTTTAATGCACATTCCACTTTTTGAGGAAGTAAACAAACCGAAAGCAGGGGCCGTATTTTAGAAGATTTTATTTTGTGCAATGATATTTGCCTACTCAATACTGGCAAACCTACTTACTGCTCGCCAAATACTGGAGCAATGAGTTGCTTAGATCTGTCTTTTAGTTCACCATCAATTTTTACAGATTTTAAATGGAATGTTCAGGACAACCCACAGGGGAGTGATCATTTCCCTGTCACAATCAGCTGAACACCTTCACCAGCCATCACACTTAACAAACCACGACGGTGGAAGCTTCACCTAGCTAACTGGCCATTATTTCAATCAAAAGATAACTTTGAAAACATTTATTCAGATAACTTCAGCGTAGATGAGCTGAACGAAAAGATTGCAACTTGCATCATAGCTGTGGCATACTTAGCTATCCCACAGTCCTCAGGAGCTGTACAAAAAAATAACAACATCTGGTATTCGCGAGAATGTAAAGAAGTAAAAAGAAATCAAAACATGGAGAATTTTTTGCAGGCAAAGCACGATATGTCCGCCGCAGTGCCGAAAGGTCTTCCTGGCAAAATTATATATCTTCAATGAATAGTTCAATCAAATCTAAAAAAATGTGGGAGCAAGTTCCTAAACTTGACGGAACCTTCTCTCCTTTCACAATTCCATTTCTTACAGATCCCAGCAAGCAAATGAGCATAGAAGAACAGGCAGACATTTTAGGCGAACACTTTTCTTCAGTATCAAGTTCATTACACTACGCAAAATGCTTCTTAAAATATAAAACTTCAGCTGAAAAACAAAGACTTCCAACAAGTGGGAGTGGAAATGAAGCTTACAACTCTTTGCTCACAGTACAAGAAATAAATACCGTTTTAGCTGCTGGTAAAACGACGGCGCCTGGCCCGGACGAAATACACTATGAAATGCTAGCACATCTGTCCACATCTGCGATAGGAGCCCTCGTAAATTCTTTCAATAATATATGGGTATCTGGAAAGATCCCAGAAGCATGGAAGAAAGCATTTATTGTGCCTTTCCTGAAGCCGGGAAAGCCACCCACTGCCCCCACTAGTTATAGACCTATAGCCCTTATAAGTTGCCTTGCAAAATCATTTGAAAGTGTTTTAAATATTAGGCTAACCTTCGTCCTTCAATCTCGGGAACTTCCAGACATCCACCAGTGTGGTTTCAAAGAAGCATGTTCTACAACGGACCATTTAGTCCGCCTTGAAAATACGGTCCGTGAAGCATTTATACATAAGCAGCACTGCCTTGCAGTCTTTTTCGATATGGAGAAGGCGTACGATACGACATGGAGATTCTGCATCCTTCGCGACCTAGCGGATTTGGACATCCGCGGTAGAATGCTGAACTATCTAAAACACTTCCTTTCGAATCGTACTTTTCATGTGCGCCTAGGCTCTACTTTTTCAAGGAACTTTATGCAGGAGATTGGGGTGCCACAAGGCTGTATATTAATTACAACTCTCTTTGTGGTAAAAATAAATCGTTTAAATGAAATAATCCTGAAATCTGTAATGTATTCACTATATGTCGACGACCTACAGATAGCATACACATCCTCCAATGTATCAACATGCGAAAGACAAGTGCAGCTTACTATAACCAAGCTGGCGACATGGGCAGATCAAAATGGATTTCAGTTTTCATCAATGAAAACAGTGGCTGTTCTATTCTCTCTGCGACGAGGGTTACATACCGACTCTAACCTGCACCTAAATGAAACAATACTGCCAATAAAAAACGAGCACAAATTTCTTGGTGTAACTTTTGACAAGAAACTCACTTTTGTACCACATATCAACAACCTTAAAAAGAAAGCTTCCCGATTCCTGAACACACTGAAAGTGCTATCACACGAACGCTGGGGCTCTGACAGAACCTGTCTTATGCGTGTCTATCACTCAGTGGTACGCTCTTCCCTGGACTATGGATGTGTTGTGTATGGGTCAGCAAGACCATCTTACTTAAAACGTCTAGATCCTGTGCAAAACCTTGGCCTGCGGCTTACAACGGGCGCATACAGAACATCACCCGTAAATAGCCTCCATGTCGAAACAAATGAGCCACCCCTCGAAGACAGAAGAACAATGCTTACGTGTGCTTACGTGCTAAAAATAAGGTCCACTCCAAAACACCTTTGCCACTCCATAGGCACAAAGTGCCCATCCAGAACACTTTTTAACAATAAACCGCTAGCAATAAGACCCCTAATTCGCCGTTATAAACAGATATGCTAGGAACTAAACATATATGATACACTTCCAAACGTTGTGCATAGTCCCGAACAAATTCCCCTTGGTACAGCTTCCCTTCTTTATGCGACCTCTCACTAACACAGTTTAGTAAAAAGCAGACACCACCTGATCATATTGTCACTTAGTGGTGACGAGGTCGACGACACAATTGAAGGGTCGATGATTGCACTGAAGAAACTGTTTATTTGGGCTGACTTGCGCCCGCAAAAGAACTAAGCAACTCGGCGGCGGCGATAGAAACAAACGTGATCGTCGATCGTCGAACAAAGACTGCCCGTCACACTCGGCAACGCTCAATTTAAAGGCTGCACAGAACAATCTAGATAACGTCGCAAACAGCTACCAGCACGGGCTGGAACATTGTGGAAAGACACCCGAGTGGCCGGAACCTTCGAGACAGATCTCGGTGCATCTTGCGCTACAACGAAATTGATAAAGGTGCGACTCGCGACATCGAGCATTAACAAACAAACAATACAGAACTGATACGCGATCCAGAATCAGAGTGATAAGTCCGCATGCCGGCGGCTGCCAAAAAAACAAATACAGTTTTGAAGGGCCATATCATAAAGTTCTGTGGGCATGCCACCGCACCTCGTCATGCAGACGCCCTTTTTCCAACTGCTGCAGGTTATCTAGTCTCGCCACTTCAACGCTGTCACCCACGACGACAACGAAGCCGCTTGGCTGACAGCTACGTGACGACGGCCTCCTGCATCCGCTGCTCCCAGCGGTGGACCGGTCCGTCATCTGGCAACCAGGCACGGGAATCGATCACCTTTATAAGCTGCTGTTCCACTGGAATCATTTGGGGCACGCCACCGCACCTCGTCATGCAGACGCCTTTTTTCATCTGCTGCAGGTTAGTTACCTACCCTGTGCCGCGTACTGGCGCTCAAGTAACCCAAATTTGCTGTCGTGCCCCAAAGACGCTATGCATTGCTTGCTTCCACTGCATCACCTCACTTGTCTTCGTCTTATCGTTGAACAAAATCCAGGCCCTAATAAAGACAATGCACCACCGTCGTTAAAGTCAATTGCCGAAGCCATTACTCGCACTGAATCCGCCCGGAGTTTGCCTTGATCCGCAGAAACAAACATTGAGGACTCAGTGCACCGTCTTTCAGAAAAATCACCCAGAGATTGAAGCTGCACCCAAAACTTTCTTTAGATGTCAGAGCACTGTCAAACAAGTATGATGCCGAAAAGCGCCGCTGATGATCTCGGCGAATGTTGGGCATTTTTTCCTTCTCTCTCAGGACATCGAACGTGCCCATCGACTGGGTCAGGCAAAAATAGCCCAATCACAGTTAAACTTCTTGAAGACATAGCGCAAAAAAGAGACGGGGACAACACAGATGTAGACAGGACAGGCGCTAACTGACAACTTTATTAGCGCCTGTCCTGTCCGCATCTGTGTTGTCCCCGTCTTTTTTGCGCTATGTCTTCAAGAAACTGCTACCAACTAGCCCAAACCAAACATCTGTTACAGTTAAACTTGCTCACTTTAAAGATAAATCAACAATTCTTGCTGCAGAACATAAAGAAACCGCTTTCGCTGTCCGTGAGGATTACTCAGCTAAAGTACGACAAGCTAGGAAAAAGCTTTCCAACGCCTCATTTAAGACTCGCTTCGACAAGTTAATCATTGGCAAAAACGTATTCACCTACAACGCCGAAACTGACTCAGTTGCAGAACTACGACCGTTATAGCGGATAATGCCGTGTTTTCCATCCCTGCCGCAGGTCAAACTATTTGCGTCCAACTTGAACTAATCAGACAATCTCTGCCCTGCTAACAAATATACAAAGAAACAGTCGAAGCCATCCTTGAAGACTGACATCGCTTTATTTACTGAATCTTGGCTATTCAGGATTCAGAATTATTGCATGACAGGCATGCACTTCTACAGGCGCTTATTCTATCATCTGCTCTAGTAAACTGCCACAGCGAAATAATGTGTGTAAAAAGTTGTCTTCCCATAGAGCACCTGACACGGATCATTCCTTTATTACGGAAATTCACTTGTTGACTTGCAATCCAAATTTACTCATGACAATTTTATACCTTGCGGCGATTTTAACTTCCCGGACATCGACTGGGAGGCCCTGACTGCGTCACCAGTCTAAAGATTTCCTGGAACTGGTTCTTAACTTAAATTTGTCCCAAGCAGTTAATAAACCAACCCGAGGCTTAAATATTTTGCACCTCATTCTTGTTTCTACTCAGGAATTGGTGCCTTTCATTCTCCAGTGGCCTGAGTGATCACTGTCTCCTGTTCTTTAATCTTATGATTGAAATCCCGAAACCCTTGCGTCATCCGTGATTACGGGAAGGCCGACTCATAAACTCCGACCTCGAACACTTCCTTACATCATTTCACTTATCTACAAGATACGTAAACAAAAACTGGTGCCTTTGCAAACACAAAATCCTATCGCTCATTGACGCCTACGTCCCACTTAATGGCATCCGCGGGGATGCCACAAAACCATGGTATTCAAATACATTAAGAAAACTATCACGTAAAACCTTTTTCGTGCTGCAAAGAACTCCGGATCATCTGTTAAATAGGACAAATACTTGGAGTGCCTTCGCCAATACACTACGTTATTGCGGTCATCTAAAAGAAAATTTTATAGCAATGATCTCCTAGATAATTGCGAGTCAACCCCAAGAAATTTTGGAATTTGCTGATACCCAATAAAAACAGCTCCTACAATATATCCTTAAAGGAACACGATAGCACACATGTCTCGCTTTCTGACGCATTAAATTCATACCTCTATTTTTACTCCAGCCGAAAACAGCTTTACTTTACCGCTCGGGAATTTCACTTCAATGCCGCCTGTTACCATTTCATCGGAGGGAATGTTGACAGCCGTCTCCCGGACCTGACGATATTCCTCCTAAGATTCTCAAGAGAACAAAGCATTTCACAAGCCAAATCCTGCAACTCATATTCGCCCAGTCTCTCAACACCAAATTCCGGATGACTGGAAATCAAGCAATGTTGTGCCCATTTTTAAGACCGGAGACCGTACTGACCCCTCGAATAATCATTTCACTGACATGCATCTCGTGTAAACGTTTCGAGCATATTTTGTACTCCCATATTGCAAATCACCTCGATCATAACTCTTTCCTCAAGCAGCACGGTTTCAGGGCAGGCTTCTCGTGCGAAACACAACTTTTCGAATTTACAACCGATCTTCACCTAAATCTAGATTCTTTACTTCAAACAGACGTCATCTGCCTGGATTTTTCAAAAGCATTTCATCGCGTCCCTCTCCAGCGTCTCATGTGTAAACTTGAATGCCTATCACTCGACCCTCTAATCTTAACCTGGATCCGCTGCTTTTCAACACACCGCTCACAGTTCACCGTCATTGCCTGTCATGCATCCGACACCACTGATGTTATCTCCGTAGTACCCCAGGTTTCTGTTCTCGCTTCGCTTCTTTTCCTCGTTTTTGTTAACGACCTGCCACATTGGATTTCGTCATCCGTCCGCCTTTTTACGGATGATTGCGTCATTTATCGCCGTATTTCCAATAATACCGACCAGGAACTTTTACAAGCCGACCTTAACAAAATCCAGAAAAGGTGCTCCGACTGGTTCATGCAACTTAATATTTCAAAATGTAAATTCGTGCACATTTCACTAAACGCTTCATTATTAACTTCCTGTATTCCCTCAACGCCACTGCGCTATCAATAAACAACTCGTACAGGTACCTCGGTGTTGAAATAACGAACAAATTAACTTGGGTGGACCACATCGCGAAACTTTGTGCTAGCACCTCCAGAACACTTGGATTCATCCGAAAAACACTGGCTATGTCCCCTCCATCCTTTAAACAACTAGCTTACGAAACATACATCCGCCCGAAAATAGAATATGCCTCAGCAATATGGAACCCCCACCAGGCCTACTTGATGCAGTCGCTCGAAGCCATCCAGAATCGTGCAGCACGCTGGACACAGCATTACTGACTTGAAATCATCTCTCGGCCTCTAGCCCTTAGCGCTTCGTCGGAAACTTGCGATCATTTGTCTTCTACATAAATTATATTTCAGCTTTCCTGCACTCCGAGAAAATTTATTACGTGCTCCTTTCCATCTCGCCGTTTATTTAAATCCCGTAGCATACAACGTTTGCACAAATTCTTCCTCCCCATCGCCATAGAGGAATGGAACATACTTCCCGAAAGCGTAGTTACCGAGTATAATCCCTCCAAATTTAGGCAGCTACTAACTGATCATTTCGACCTGCCATAGGCACTTTTCCTTGCGCTCCATTATTAGTAATCCGATTTGCGTGCACTGTTGTGTCAACGTCTATTTTTTTGTATTGCATCTTTTTGCCACTTTTGTCTACTGTAGTTGATTTTTACATATTGTTATTTTGTTATGCTTTGCTACATGATTATCCGTATTTTGTGCGCACTGTATCGATTGCCTGACTTTTCTTGTTTTCTTAACGTTTTTTTTTCTCCACAATTTGTCAAGTTATGCATTTTTGTATTTTTTTCCTTTGGTTTTATGCAAATGTAGGGCGCTTTTTCAGCGTTGTCTCCCCCCACTTATGTAATGTCCCTGATAGGGATCTTTAATGGAAGAATAAATGATGATGATGATACAGTTTAGACTTGAGCATAGGGCAAAACTGATCAGGGGCATGAAAGAAATACACAAACAAGCCCTTCGTTACATCCCAGTGGGCCGAATTCACCGTCTCCTGCGCAAGGGTAACTATAATACGAGCGCTTTGGAGCGGGCGCTGCCGTCTACCTGATAGCCTTCCTCGAGCATCTGAACGCCGAGGTGCTCTATAGCTGCTATGAACGTGGCCATCGTTAAGAATACCGGAAGTTGGAACTCTTCTCTGGTTGCGCGTGTGCACCGGAGCTTATTGCGTACGACTATACCGAGGAACTAAGGTGTGCACTGTAATGCCCTTTATATATTTGCATTCAGTACGGTGCACGCTTTCTGAAATAAAAAGCAAACAGAAGCGCACATACCTGGAACCTCATTGCAGATTGTTCGACGACTTCATCCGGGGCACACTGCAATTGCTTATTTCAAACTCTCCAACAACGCATACGACGAAATCAGACATGGGGCACATGGGTGCCATAGATGTGCGCAGAACCGTTTCAAAATCTCGCTCCTTCGGGCTCAATTGGCGTAAAACAATGATGCGCATGGAGATCGGCAAAAGCTGGAAGATTTTTGAGATTTTAAAAAAGGCATTTAGAGAAAACAGTACAATATTGGTGCAGAGACGGTGTATAAAACAACTTAATCGCCGCACTCTATTCATCTGTGAAAGTTTTTCGATGGTAAATAATTTTGTAATTTTCTCAGTTGTGTGGAAGAGTGCACTGATCGTTTTGGCCCAGTAGCTTTCCAAAATTCAGCAGGTGTACCGTGGAAAGTTTCCTAGAATTGCTTTTATCTACAGTCAACGTACATAGAATGGAATGACGAGGTCTCATGTATTGCTCCCGTACTTAGCGATGTAGTTTTAGCCCATTGTGACAGAATCGTGTGTGACCTTCTCGGTGTTTTTGAAAATGTGTCTGTTTTTAGATATGTTGAGGACTTTTTAATTGTTTTACAAGGATTCGAGGACTTTTTGACTACTGTAAGCCAGCTTTTAGCCCTTTTTGGCGAGTGTTTTAATCCTTTGGAAATGACGCATGAAATTCCAAAGGATGGTGTCCTACAGTTTTTAGATCTGAAGCTAACCCTCACTGAGAAACGCGTTTGTTGGGAGTATCATCCAAGGGCCAACAAACCCCTACTACCGTTTCACTCATCACATTCTATACTTGTCAAGAGAGCAATAGCCAGGCGGTGCTTAAATAATGCCCTGAAAAAATCCTGTTGCCATTCAATGACTAATGGCTTTCAAAGGCAAGTAACGCGTCTTGTGTCAGCGGGATACCCTACCAGCCTCATTGTATCTGTTTCTGAAGGGATGCTAGGAAAAACAAAAAAAAGACAAAGACTGGGCGAAGGAAATGAAAAAAGAACAGTGGTAATTCGCTATTTGCATAACACCTCGCATTGCCTAAAAAAGATAGTGAAACGCAGTAACGTCAGAGTGGTGGTATCGGCTCCCGAGAAGCTAGGAAGACTTGTGAAAATGACCAACCCTTTTTCAAGGCCAAAACAGCAGTGCACAATTAGACATCGAGACCCCTTTGTAGCTTGTTCGTCTGGAGTGGTGTATGAGATTCCCCTTTCATGTGGCTCGAGGTACATCGGCCAAACTGGCTGATGTGTCAATGAGAGATTATTGGAGCACAGGAGGAATGTGGGCTACTACAGGGACGGTAGTCTCTGTGCATTGTCATTACTGTGCTGAAAAGAATAAAAAGAAGTGCAAACCGTTTTTTAACGCGTGCAAAATATTAGCTAAGCATGTGTGTAAAGATATCAGGGAAGTAATAGAGGCTAATTTGAATAAAAAAAACGGGGCATCCTGTGTCAGCACACCATCTGTTTCTTTGACGGCCAAAGAGTTAATTTTTTTGTCCGGGGCCACGTGATGTCGGCGTTTATGTCGGGTGACATCATGATGCAGGTTGTATTTAATGTGCAATTGTGTCAATAAATCATCAGTTGAAAGTTAGCACTCGTGTTGTCTACATCTCTCTCCTCCTTGTTCATATGCGCTAGAACGTGTCTGCAATGCACCAACTCGCCCAACAATCTGTGCTATTGTCACGTAGTGGTTGCAAGGTCGTAGGCACCAAAAAAGGAGGCAGGCGTAATAGTTCATTGTAAATTCAAACAGCGCAAACATGAAGACACAGGATAAGATATAACAGTACAAGCGCTGACTCATAACTCAGCTCCAAGGCCCAGACAAAAACAAATATGACGAAAACGAAGCAATCACGTGAAACAACCCCTGCTACACAAAAGGCGCTCAAAAAGGAAATCTCTCTGCTTGAAAGAGCAAGCGAAGTCTGGCTGACACACTTATTGTCCCTTGAAATAAAATATGCTTCAACTATTTCTCTCGTCCACTTTTCTTTGTGGCGATACAAAATCCTAACCTGCTCAAACCCGGGATTACACTTCTTCTCCTTCCTCATTGTTTCACAGGAATGGCAATGTGAGACCAGAAATGTTTTGTCCTTGCCACTTTCCAAGTTGTTCCGGTGATCCTGTAGCCTCTTGCTAATACAGCATCCTGTTTGTCCTATATAACAGGCTCCACAAGAGGTTGGAAACCTGTACACAACACCAGTCTTGCATCTAACAAATGGGTCTCTATGTTTCACCCCACATTCTTGCTTCTTCGATTCTCTTGATGAGCTTGGATCGGAGGACGATGATCGCTCTATGTTCATTTAGGAAGTCCATGCGCAACATTACGTCGCGCGAACACTGCTGTTGAACCATGAACTTCGTGGGGTAAGCAAGCCCATTTACAGTTACTCTTGCAGTGCATCGCCCCGACGGAGTAATAAAGGTTACCACCAGTGGTACGAATCAGCTGGCCATTCCAAGTGGTTACTTTCCTGAGCTGGGTGGCGAAAGTTCCACTGATGACAGATTAGTCGGCTCCAGTGTCCACTAGGCAGTGACCATGCGACCATCGGCAGCAACGGCGAGGTCACTTGCTCATATCCACGTATTACATGTTCACTTCGGTGTTCGAACTCCGTCGTTTGCTCAGGTCGCGACTAGGACACACCGCTGTCACTTCACTGGGCGTCTACTTCGAATCAGGGCGCGTGATCGTCGAGGGCGTCTTCATAAGGAGCGTCGGCATAATAACTGCGTCGTCGCTACTCGTCGTCAGCGACGAGGATCTTTGTTAATTCGCCATGAAGCAACCTCCACAGGTTGCTGCCCTTAGTTTCCCCTACGCCACCTTACTCTTACACTGTCAACGTCACTGTCACGGCCTGGCGACGCAAAGCGGGCTCTGTGCGGCGATGGGGATCTTAACCGACGGCTGGGTGGCACCAACTCACCGTTACGAAGATTGTTCTTGATTTCTTGCGGTCGTTCATCGACTGCAAATCCGCAGAGGCCGATTCGTCAATGATGGCGGTGGTGTAGAATTTTGCCGGCCTTACTGCAGTCGAAGCATAATGGCCAGTTGTTCGCAGTCCTCCTGGTGTCGCACTTCCTGGAGCTTGGGTGTCATTCGTAGGTTTGGCGAGCTGGGGCCAATGGGTGTCGTTCAGCAGCGGTTTGTTCGTGACGAGGGGAGCTTGGAGGGTCTCGTTGGAACGCAGGGCAGCGTAACGCGCCTGCATAGTTCATCGCAGTAACTTTTTGCGTTGCAGCCGTCGGAGATGTCTCTTGGGGAACGCCCGCAGTGCCTGCTAGACTTCCTCACGGATGACGTCCGTGAGCGATTCAACCTGCAGCTGTGTTAGCGATGGGAGAGGTTGGCGAAGCTCTTCTCGAAATACCTCACGGATAATCTCACGAAGGTTATCCCCAGTTGTAGATGCAGCGTCACAGTTGTTTGCAGGGAACACTTGGAGAGGCCGGTTGTACCGTCGTGTCCAGGCGTCGAGGGTCCGTTGTATTGAAGATGCTTCCTGTTAAAATTCGGCCACAGTTAGAGGGGTGGATTTCTGACGATGGAAGAAAAAAGTGATTCTTCGATGACTTGCATCAAATATTTAACTGTCTCACCGTCAGTCATGTTTGGGTTGGCCCGACGGAAGAGGCGATTTATCTTCTGAACGTAAGCCAGGACAGGCTCATTTGAGAGTTGAAATCTAGATTCAAGGAGGGCCTGGGCTCTTTCCTTCTGGATGACGCTTGCAAAGGCCTTCAAAAAAAAAAACGCTTTCTTTAAGGTCTTCCAAACCTTGAAAGCGGTCTCATGATTTTGGAACCATATTCGGGCAGAACCTTCAAGGGCGAAATAGACTTGTCTTCGCTTTGTTTCGTTGTTCCAGGCGTTCAACGTAACCATGCGTTCGAACAGGTCGAGCCACTCTTGCACATCCTCTGAAGGTAGTTCTTGAAAGATTGGGGGCTCCGGGGGCTGCGCAAAGACAACCGGAACTGCTGACTTGACTATTGTCAAGGGTGAGGTTTTTTTCCCGGGTCGAATGGGCTTCGGTAGTTGACGGTGTTCAGGTTGGAGTCAGCGGCTCGTTCGGTCGCCTGCAGCAGGAACAGGGCTGTGCTCGCTTGAACAGGTAGACTGGAATACGAAGACAGCACCTTCACCAGATGTCACGTAGTGGTGACAACTTCGTAGGCACCAAAAAAGGAGGACGGTGTAATAGTACTGGAATCAACTATTTATTGGGCTGACTTGCGCCCGCAAAAGAACTAAGCAACTCGGCGGCGGCGATAACAGCAAATGTGCTCGTTGGTCGTCGAACAAAGAAAGCCGGTTTCATTCAGCGCTGAATTTAAAAGCGGCAGAGAAACACCTAGATAGAACCACGAACAGTGACTAGCACAACTGGGAACATTGTAGAAATACAAACGCGTGGCTGGCATCCTTCGAGATACATCTGGAATCATCTGCGGCAACAAATGAAATGATAAAGCCGCTTCTCGCAACAACGAGACAAATAATACAGAAGTAATTCGCGCGCTAGATCACAATGATAATACCGCATGTCTGCGGATATTGAAAAAGAACAAATAAACATTTGAGTGGTTCGCGGTAATATATGCAAACGTGATCTGGAACAGCTGCTGCGTTCTGCTCTGGCCCTTATAGCATTGCCTATGCAGAGTGCCACGCCATTTGTGCTGGAGCGTGTAGGTTGTGGGATTGCAGGGTGACGGTATTCCGCCCCGCCACCACTCCGCGGATGCAGCGTCCTCGCTAACGACCCGCGGAGGGAACAAAGGGAAGACAGCGTTAATGCTCGAATTAAATTTTTTGCAAATAATATAGAGTAAGCCGGCTAGCTATACATCAACAATGTTTTCCTTGGAAGGGCTACGTAAGGACTCACCGGCAGGGGATGCGACTTTGCCCCGTGAATATGGCGGCCAGGATATCGTGTGCGCGCCGCATTCTTCGGACAAAGCCATACCACGGCTTTTGCCGCGTGAGGCGGTGAGAGCGTGCGGTATTTACCGGTCGCTTCGCCGTTGGGAACCAGAAGACGCGCGGTCGTGCACGACAGGTCCGCCCGTGTGGCAAAGGAGGAGACAACTGGTTTTCCACAAAGTGTGGCATTGTTTTCTATGATGTGACGTAGATAACCTTGACATTAGAAAGATCTTACGGAGATCCGTGCAGGCATATCTACCGTAAACCGGTAAACGGCAAAAACGCACTCATGAAAATCCTCCCTGCATTGCGTTGTGCAAGGGACGCAGCTCAGTGATGCCAAACTGAAGTACAAGATGCCGGGCTAGTTGGTACTGCATAATGAAATAAAACAGCGCAAGGAACGGGATGAAACACGAAGGAAAGGAAACAGACACGGGCTCTGTGTCTTTGTTTCCTTTCCTTCGTGTTTCGTCCCGTTCCTTGCGTTGTTTTATTTCGTTATGCCAAACTGTTACGCCGCTAAGTTACACCTATACAAGCAGAGAGATGAGCAATTCTACCCCTCAAATTTCAAAAAATAATTCCAATATATACGACGCAATACCTTTCATTGTTCTATTTTGTCTGTTATGTATTTGTTGAATATTTCCCCGAATCACTCAGACAGAGAATGCGCAGGGAGCTTCTTTGCGAAGTGGTGCTAGAGAAACAAACGTCACTACAAAAAATGCATATTGAAACTGAAGAACGTGAAATTTCTGAGATGCCTTCGGTCGATGCGGGAAATCTGCAACCCCAGAACCTAGGCGAGGCGTCACTTCGCTCGAACTTTGGTCAGCGCGTCATCGTTGGCCAAGCAGTGCAGCTGCATCGCTTGGAGAGTGTCACGTGAACGCGTGGCTTGGCGCAGGAACGGCCGCCGCGGCAGATCCGCATGACCGTGTTTCAATGAGTGGAGCGAGCGTTCAAGTCTGGCGCGCCATAGTATTCAAGTAGCTGTTCACGTGAACACTTGCAGCCGGATAGTGCCTTAGTATAGGGCGAGGATTCAACTTCCAAAATTATTCTCTTGCTTGAAACTACAAGTTTTCCAATAACTATCTTCAAACGAATGGCACTGAATGGTACTGCGCAACACGCGTTACTACCTTTTAGGATATTAATTTCTGGCCACCTCTGTTAAAATACTTTTCTGAGCACAAAATATTCGCTCTAACATGCGTTCAGTTTTCGCATCTATGAAATGGTTTTCTAGGATTTTATACCTTGTTAAAGCAGAGAAAAATAGTTCAAACGAATCTTTGAGACAAAAATGTTATAAAAAATTTGAAATGAAGCAGTTTGGTTGTCTTCTCCATGTTTTATATTTTGGGAATAATAAAGCAAGTTTATTTCGTATAATTATGTATGAAAACTCAGCGCATTTTATTCATATAAAATATCGGTTGTGTAAATATTTGCTTTTTTAAATTAGGGCTACGTTTTGGGGCAGTTTCCGAATTCAGATGATGGACAAGACTGCCGCCGAGCCAAACATAAAATGATTGCAGTTTATTTTTTGGTGTTGAATTTAAGCGCCAAGAGCCGTTCAACATTTTCAGGGATCAGTTTGGTGCTTTTGGTAACGGGCGAGCAATTATAATCATTCTAGGTTGTCCTGAGTCAATGTTCATTATTTATTTATTGAACCTCCAATACGTGATCACTTTAATTTTGGTGAAGATGTACTGAAAACTACCGCACCCAAGCAAAAGAAGACAATGCATTGTCTAGGCCGAGAAACAATGGGGGATTTTACATTCGGCTCAATTCTCCAAAGCCTTTTTATTCAGGTCAAGTGGGTTTCAAGGTTCCAAGATTACCTATCCAGTTTTTTCTACCAACCTCACACGTGGCCGTTTTTATTTTTATTTGGTTTACAGGAAAGGAAAGGCGCGGTACCTGTCACACTTGTTCTGCAGGCACCTGAACCGGGCCGTAGGGGAAGAGGGGAACGTGGGGGTTAAACTGGAAAGAGGAGCCATAGTGGATGGTTGCAGAGTAATTTCGCCCACCTGGGCATCTTTGACGTGCACTGGCATCGCAGAGCACGCTTAGCTCTTTGTTCTGCTTCGAAACGCAGCTGCCTGCGGTCGGGTTCGATACCGGGTACTCCGACAGTCGGGCATCTTGAATAATAACCATGAACAACCATGAATCTTAGCCATTGCTCCATCGCGGCGAAGCCCATCTTTTCCAGCAATTGAAACAAAAGTCCATGAAATATAAAAAATGTCACGTGACTGCGCTCGTGCGTTATAACATTGTAGCGCAGCCAACAACATTTGGTGGTAATGGTAAAACTTTAATCTCCAACAGATACAGGATCCGCCTACACGACGGCCTGGAGCCCTTGGACCCGGGCGGCCAGTCGGATTACACCTAGCTTAGTCTCAGGATGTGAGCTCAACAGTAGTCTCCCAAAATTCTACCGTTTTTGTATGTTCATTTGTATTTGTTATTTCTTGATACGCTGATATCACCAGATCCGCCTTATCCTGACATTGTTTGCACATATCTGAGAATTGCTCCGGGAACCACTGACTTAGGGTAATAATAATAATAATAATAATAATAATAATAATAATAATAATAATAATAATGTTTATTGCCACTTTGTAGATGATACAATATGGTTCAGGCCCGTCATAAGCCAACAAGAGGCTTGAGGGACTGGGCCCGGCAGTTACGGCCAAGACTACAAAAAAGGCAGTAGATACAGAAACGCTTCTCACTGCACCCAAGCGAAAGCAAAAAAAAAAAGGTGGAAAAAACAAGTTAACAGCATGAGTATTGAGAAATTCAACTCTAAACCCAGAGTAGACGTCAATATAAAAATAAATGAATTAACCAATATATTTTTAAGCATAACTTCACTCTGACAAAAGAATACAAATATCAACAAAGGGCTTTCAGATGCATCTTTAGGCTACGCATAGAAGTTACCGCAAAAATTTCATAATAATAATAATAATAATAATAATAATAATAATAATAATAATAATAATAATAATAATAATAATAATAATAATAATAATAATAATAATAATAATAATAATAATAATAATGATGATTGGTTCACAGGAAGGGAGAGGCGCAATATCTGTCACACTTGTTTCTGTGGACACCTGAACCCTCGCGTAAGGGAAGGGAGGAAGGTGGGAGTTAAAGTAGAAAGAGACAAAGAGGAGCCGTTTTGGAGGGCTACGGAATAATTTCAATCACCTGGGGATCTTTAACGTGCGCTGACACCGCACAGTTTCGCCTCCATTGAAACGAAGGGGCACGGCGTCCGTGTGCTGTGCGATGTCAGCGCACGTTAAGCATCCCCAGGTTCGGAAACGTGTTTGTAAGCGCCTCCAATTGCTTTCTTGAATCTTATTTATTGTCCTAACTGCCGGTGGGTATTCTAACCTGTTTAGCCGATAGTGCTCAGTAATCTCTTTGTAGCTGACTAGCCTGTCCCTGCTAAGAGTGTACTGAGGACCAGAATCTACCCGGAAGGTGAGACCGCGGGCAAGCTTATGAGCTTCCTCATTTCCCTGAAGCTGGGAGCCGTATCAGCTAAGCTTGCGAGTACGCTTTTGCAGGCTAGTTGGTGCCTAAGCATTCTGTTATTTTGCGCAAAAAACACGACACAAAAGAAACGACGTAGACAGGACAAGCGCTTACTAACAACTCAGGTTTTTATTGACGGAACATTTGCTTAAACATAGCAGCTGCTCTTATCAACAAGGAGAAGAAAATAAGGGACTTCGCATACATATCAGATCAGCACAGATCCCATCATCGCACGAGTGAATGCATGCTTCGAGTTGAGTTTTTTAATTCTGCGCAAGATAACTGAATTCTTTTTTTGAGAGCAAAATTGAAGGATTGCTGACACACGAGTTACCCGATTTGTCTATCTCATTAGCCTCAATTATCTCTCTTCCAAGTTGAGTCTTGCACCGGCGCAGAACTGACGTTTTTTTCGAGCTTGGGAGTGCAGTTGCGTCAATTCCGAATATGGTCAATGATTTCGATACCTGAATTGTTCCTGACATCTCTAGCGTGCTCCCTCAGCCTATCGTCGAACTGTTAACAATTTACCTGACTTCCACGTATGCGCAGTGGAAAGATATGACAGTAATTCAAAAACAAGGAGTATGCATTGGATCGTGCCTAGCACCATGTCTTAGTGACATCTTTTTAGCGACACGTGACAAGATGCTGAATGACTGCCTTCGCGACACTAACGTTTTAAAAGTTTTTAGATTTCTTGATGATTTCATTGTGTTCGTAGGTTGTGACAAAGAATCTTTTTCGGCTAGTGTACATAAGCATCTAACGACGTTTGCAGAGTGCCTAGCACCATTAGAATTCACGCACGAGTTACCAGAAGATAATTTCATAAGGTTTTTAAATATAGGGCTTCATTTTTCAAGTGAACACGTATGAATTGGGTCTTCGAGCCCGGAGGCAACAAGCCCTTGCTTCCCTTCAGCTCGACACACTCCAAAGCCGTAAAACGAGGCATTGTGAGATCGTGCCTTTCCAACGCTCTGAGCAAGTCCTGCCTGCATTTGGTAGGACGTAGCTTTGACATCGCCTTTCTTGCGCAGGTTGCCAACCGGCCTTACTGACATCAACGGCCGAGAACCTGCTGAAGAAACCAGCCAGCATGCCCGATCAAATTGACTAGAAGAAAGTGGCGGTTATTCCGTACATTCACGGAATCTCGCATGATATTAAGAAGATCGGTACTAGGGCTGGTGTTAGAGTGGTTTTTACCGCTCCAGAAAAACTCTCCAGGATCTGCAAGAGAGTGAATGCGGAGGAGGAGGGCGTCGCTTGTTCGAAGCGCCACCAGCAGCGCTTCGTGGCCTGTAAAATTGTGTACTCGATACCGCTTGCCTGTGGTAAGCAGTATATTGGCCAGTCTGGGAGGTGCTGAAGGAGCACGCTAGAGATGTCAGGAACAATTCAGGTAGCGAAATCATTGACCATATTCGGAATTGACGCAACTGCACTCCCAAGCTCGAAAAGAACGTCAGTTCTGCGCCGGTGCAAGACTCAACTTGGAAGAGAGATAATTCAGGCTAATGAGATAGACAAATCGGGTAACTCGTGTGTCAGCAATCCTCCAATTTTGCTCTCAAAAAAAGAATTCAGTTATCTTGCGCAGAATTAAAAAACTCAACTCGAAGCATGCATTCACTCGTGCGATGATGGGATCTGTGCTGATCTGATATGTATGCGAAGTCCCTTATTTTCTTCTCCTTGTTGATAAGACCAGCTGCTATATTTAAGCAAATGTTCCGTCAATAAAAACCTGAGTTGTTAGTAAGCGCTTGTTCTGTCTACCTCGTTTCTTTTGTGTCGTGTTTTTTGCGCAAAAAAAAAAAACAGAATGCAGCTAAGCTTGTTCTTAGATTTTGTTCATCTGAAACTATCGCAGCCATAACATGCCTTTCCTCATACTCGGCGGCAACGACATAGACCACGTCCTGTCTTCCTTGATATATCTTCTGCCGCACTTCCGCCCTTTTCTTCCTTCTTTCCTGGTGATGCTCTGGATGCGTGTTTTGTGGCAGCGGGGGGATTATTAGTCGCTTCCTGACTTCCATCGGGACATCCGTCTTCTGGTCCCCTTGGCTTTCAAACCGAATACCTAGTTTTAGCAGTATGCTTCTTCCTGTCCGGGTCTTTGCCGGTCTTTCGTACTGGGAGAGTTGGTTGGTCTTTATCACCTCTTCCCGCGTATTGTGCACCCCCAGCTTCATTAGCCGGTTCGTAGACATACTGATGGGGAGACCAAGGACTGTTTTTATGCTCTTCCTGATGATTGCTTCAATCTCAGCCTTCTCGCAGTTGACAAGGTGTAAGTACGGGACTACGTAAGCGATCTTGCTGATGACAAATGTATGTACAAGTATTAGGATGTTTGCTTCTCTTATGTCCAACTTCCGATTTGCGTAACTCCAAGAGGCCTGAAATGCGAGAGCATTTCAGACCTCTAGGGGTTACGCATTCAACAGCTTTTAAAGCTACCTGAAGGATGTCTTCAATTTGTCCATCACTACCTCCCGTGGTCCACAGTCTGATGTCGTCTGCGTAGAGGCTGTGGTTTAGCCCCTCAATTTCTTCTAGCTTTGATGGAAGCTTGATGAGTGTAAGATTGAGCAGCAAAGTTGAGACGACTGAGCCCTGGGGTGTTCCTCTGCTGCCCAGTGTAAATTTGTCTGACTTGTGCTCTCCAGTTTGGATGATTGCTTCTCGCTTTGAGAGAAAGTCCTTTATTTAGTTGTCTGTTTTTTTCACCTACGTACAGATTTCTTGTAGGTTTTCAAGTATTGTTTTGTGTTTGACGTTATCGAAGGCCTTTGCTAAGTGCAGGCCCAAGATAACTCGAGTGTATTTAGTATGCGCTTCAATGTTGGATTTGCAGCATACTCTAGATGTCCAGAGCCAACAGACCAGGTCTGAAGCCAATCATAGAATTTTTGTAGAGTCTGTTGTCTGCCATGTATCGGGTTTGTCTTGTCAGGATGACGTGTTTCATGAGTTTCCCCACACACGATGTCAAAGAAATTGGTCTTAGATGGTCTTAGAAGCCCCACCGGGGTGGCGCAGAGATTACGGCGCTCGACTACTGTGCCCAAGAAAGCGGGATCGCATCCCGGCCTCGGCGGCTGCGTTTAAATGGAGGCGAAACGGAGTGGCGTCCGTGCTCTGTGCGATGTCGGTGCACGTAAAGAACCCCAGGTGGTCGAAATTTCCGGAGTCTCCCACTACGGCATCTCTCATAGCCTGAGTCACTTTGGGACGGGAAACTCCACAAACAAGCGAAAAGATGGTCTTAGAAGCGTGCGGTTGAAACGTTCGCACAAGCCATTTTTTCGCGCTGTTTGCGCTGGTTTGCGCCATTGGTTTGGTTTGCGCTGTTATTTTCATGTGGTCAGTACCCATAGCTTTAAATATCTCATCATCAAGGAAGGAACAAAATGCTGTCCGCGGTCTGTAATGATGAGGCCTGGTGCCCCGTGGCGTAGGACGATCTCTCGCACAAAGCCTTGCGCGGCCTCAGCAGCTGTAGTCACCGGGCATGCTACTGCTTCGACTCACTTCGCAATCGGTCATCACGAGGATGTTACTGGATTGAATCTTCGCAAGTGGTCCCAAAAAGTCCATTCCAACATGTTTCAAAGGCCTTCCCACCGGTGGAAGAGGCCGGAGAAACTCGAAGGGTTTGCCAGGTGGGGCTTTCCGCGTCTAGCAATCGTTCAGGACAAGAAAGCACATAGTTCGTCGCCTGCGCGAACATCTTAGGCCAGAATTAACGCCTCCGTATCTTCTCCATGTGCGCTTGACTCCGAGGTGTCCCGCCGTGAGACCATCGTGGCAGCCCCTTAGTACCTCTGTCCGCAAGCATTTTGGTACAACCAGTCCGTAATCCTTTCGCCCGCAACACACCGTTGATTATCCAAAAACACCGTTCTTTTCAGTGTTCTGAAAACGGGTGAATCCGGGTTCTCCCTCATCCAAGGGTCTTCCTGCCTACATCCACGCGACCTAGTATAAGCAAAGTTCACTGACCGGCTCGCGCGGCAGGCGAAAAATGGTGTTGGCATCTGCGGTCTTCAAACCTGGGTGGTTTTTCAGAGTCAGGTCAAACTCTAGACACAGCAGAGACCATAAGGCGTGCATTCGAATTTTTGACATTCGTTAGCCATGCGAGGCTGGCTTGATCTGTGACAACGGTGAAATTACTCCCAAAGATATAAGGTCGCAACTGCTTACAGGCGTACACGACAGCCAGACATTCCTTTTCTGTGGTGCTGTTATTAGCTTCCGCTTTGTTGAGATGACTACTGGCGTAGGCGGTGACATGCTTTAGACCATCATTTTTTCGAACCAGCACAGCATCAAGACCATGCCATGTCCCACTCAAATGAAACATTCTTTCTTGTCAAATTAGTTAAATGTCGGGAGATTAGGGAGAAGTCTGATGAAACACGAATAACAATTGCAGATTCCCAGGAAACTGAACACTTTTATTTTTTGAAGCTGGGAGCTTTTCGGTCGCGGCTATTTTCTACGGATCTGGTCTGATGTTCTCTCCAGTCCCAACGTGCCCGAGATATCTGATTTCCTGATGCGCGAAGCTTCCCTTTTTCCGGCCTCAGACGCAAGTTGCCTTCATCAAGAGTGCGCAACACCTCTTCCAAATCTTTTAGGTGACTTTTCATGGTCTTCGAGGAAATTACTATGTCATCCAAATAGGCCAAGCACACCCTCCAGAGAAGACCACTCAAAACTTTGTTGATCATCCTCTGAAATGTCGCAGGGGCATTACACAGGCCGAAAGGAACGACATTGAACTCGTACAGACCGGAGCCGCATGCGAATGCTGTCTTCGGCTTGTCCTCTTTGCGGATTCCTACCTGCCAATAGCCTGAAGTGAAGTCTAGCGTCGTGAAATACCCAGACCCCTGCAGCAGACCCAGAATACATCGATCCGCGGTAATGGGTGCACGTCTTTCTAGGTAACCGCGTTCACTCTTCGGAAATCAACGGAGCAACCCCAACTCCTTGCGGCTTTTTCACGAGAATGACGGGCGATGACCAGGGGGACTCTATCACTCCGTCACAAAGCATTTTTTCTACTTGCGCTTTAATGACTTCTCTCTCGAAGGGTGAGTGGCGCTACGGATGTTTAAGAATGGGTACTGAGCTGCCCGTGTTTATAGCATGCTCCGTTACGTGAATACGTTGAATCAGATTTTTCTCGCCGATAAACAGGTGAGGAAACTTATGAATAACGGACAAGAGCTCACCCCTCACAGATGGCGGCAGGTGTGACCCAGTCTGGACTTCAAAGTCCTCCTTCGCGGAGGGGTCGTGTGGCACGGCCAGACCGAGTTGTGCCTCATGTGATGTGGCCCAAGCGATCTTCGCGTCGCGATGCACCAATATCGGCAACAAGGTATAGAGTTTGCAACACGGGACGATTCCGATCCCACCGACCACGTTCGCGGTGGTCTGCGCAACCAGCAGTCCTTTTCTAAAGGTTGACTTTGGCTCGACAAGTTGAATTCCATCTCTCGGTATGTGTGCTCTTAAAATGGCTTCCATACGAGGCTCGATGCGAACTTGGTCTTCACTTTATGCCGTGACAATATCTACTTCGATTGCACGCTAGTATCGAGGAGGAGCTGGTGCACTTGACTCCCTATATTTAGTCCTTTACGGAGGAAATCAATCAGCAGGTTTGCTTGCCGGCAAAATGCGAGCCCCCCAACAATTGATAAGTACAGTCCTTGAGAACAATGAATTTTGAGCTGAATCTGGTTGATCCGAATTGAAGGGCTACGTCTGTTTCTCCTACAGGTGATAAAAGTCTCCGCTGATTACTTTGATAAAAGCAGTGCCCTCAGTTGGTTTGACGTTTGCAGCAATTTTAGCCGCAAAACTTGAAGAAATAATGTTTACGGAGTGTCGATGGTCTTCAAGTTATTTGCCTCAACTTGAACCGTGCTGGTCTTCATTCATCACAGATCGGCTGACTGTCTAAGCTCGGCAGTTCCCGTTTCCCGAGAGCCTGCTCGCGCATTTCTCTGTTGTCCATCTCTCAATCGACAGTTCCGAGGTTACAGTAGTTGCATCGCGGCCGTCCGTCGTCGGCACGCGACGTTCTCTAGGGTCACGCTTACGAAACATTTCATTTCCATTAGGTGTCCGGATAATGATTCTAGGAATGCGGCGATCGCCTTCAAATCTTGCTCACCGGTGAGCCTTTGTTGTTGACCATGGGATGCAGCAATGTAGGTGGGGAGGGGCTGCCCAGGCGCACAAACAGGCTCGATGGTAGCACTGCCAGCTGTTGCCAGGATGTTGGAACTGCAAGCACAGGGTATCAGATAAGTTTGCGGCGGCCGTCGGCAGCACCCGGGAAGTCAGACCCATCAGCGCGGTCTGACTGTACCTGCAGAAGTTGGCGAAGGTGGTCTGTTTGGAGATGATCCTTTTCTCCAAAGTCGCCGGTTGCAGGCCCCGTAGCAAATGACGCAGTCGGTCTTCTTCTGACATCCTGGGATAGAACCTGGCCGCACGTCTTAAAAATACTTGAGTCACATGATTCTGCAGCCGATTTACGCTGAAACAGGTCTTGAGCTGCTCCACGAACTTGGTTCACCTGTGTACCACTTGGCTGTCCTAAGAGACGTGTTCCTAGCAGGCAGGGTACTCCAAAAAGGTATTTTCAATACCGATACACGGTACCCTGAAAAATTGCATTTTTGATGCCGATACATGATACAGGATAGAAATCGAGTTTCGTACAGATACAAGGTACTGTATCGTCGATACATCACTGAAATCCCAACATGAAATACAAGGTTCACATCTAGGGGGACTTTAATCTTCCTAAAGTCGATAGGTCCACTGGTTTGGTCACTAGTGACTGCACAGCAACTCGAGAAAAAGCCGAATGTTTAAGTGATTTTAGTAATTTCCAAGATTTACATCAATGCAATGCAATTAGGAACTGTGCTGGAAACATTTTAGACCTAATTCTATCCAATGTGCCTCTTTTGGGAGTACCAGCGGTGCGCAATCATCTTGTTCTGGTAGACAAGTATCATTGTCCGTTTACCTTGTCGTTCTTTTTGTCTTTTCGTCCAGTGCGTGAGATGGTGCCAGAAAAATTTAGATACGCGTATGGCAATTACCTTAGGCTGTACAATGATCTTCAGGCCTACGACTGGTCAGAATTGCTTGAGATTGAGGATATAAACACAGGCGTTGAACTGCTTACATCAGTTGTACAGGGTATAATGAAAAAATGTATACCACGCTGTAAATCGAAGGAGTGTAGATTTCCTTGCTGGTTTTCGCGCGATTTAAGACTTTATATGAAGAGAAAACAGAATTATCATAAACTCTGCGTGAAATCAGAAAGTGAATATTGGTACCAAAGATATTCATTGTGCAGAACAATTGCGAACAAACTGATTGCACGTGATAAAGCCGAGTACCACAAACTTCTTGAACAGAACTTTAAAAAAGAACCAAACAGTTTTTAGTATTTTGTGCGCAAGCAAAGAAATTATAAGGTTAGCGCTGCTGTGATAAAGACGTCAGATGGTATCTGTTTTCGACCTCAAGATGTTTGCCAAGCTTTCGCTGATCACTTCAGCTCTCGTTTTGTGCGCCATGATAACACAACTGCTATTATCACTTTTGAAAACAGCGCTGACTGTTTGGCTTATGATAATGTTACCGAGCATGAGGTTCTTTTGGCGATTGGGAAACTTAAGCCAAAACTTTCAATAGCAGTTGATGAAATTCCCAGCTTCGTAATCAAAGGATGCGCCGACATTTTCGACTCTGTTTTAGCGCATTTGTTCAACTTATCGTTGCGAATTGGTGTTTTTCCTTGTCATTGGAAATTGTCAGCAGTTGTTCCTGTATTCAAGTCTGGCGATGCTTGTGATATGAACAACTTTCGACCTGTGTCCCAGATTTGTTCATTTGCGAAAGTTTTTGAAATGGTTATGCACGAACGCTTGGGCTCATATTTGAAACAGAAGATCTGAATTCTGCAGCACGTTTTTTTTTAAAGGTCGATCTGTGGAAACGAATTTATGCAGCTTTTTTTATTTTACTACCCCATATGTATTTAATCGCGGTGAGGTAGATGCAATCTACTTGGACATGACTAAAGCTTTCGATACGGTTTCCCATCAGGTACTTCTGATGAAGATGGAAAAATACGGGCTTTGCCCCATGCACTGTAGATGACTCAAAAGCTACCTTGGCAGCCGCCGTAACATGGTCCGATTTTCCGGCTGTGTGTCCAACGAATTTCTATCATCTTTGGGAGTGCCTCAAGGCTCCAACTTAGGACCACTGTTGTTTTCAGTGTTTGTTAATGATTTGCCGTTACATGTCAAGAACTCGAGAATTTTGCTCTTCGCAGAAAATTTCAAATTATTCCGTAATGTTGGAGATATTGAGGACTACCGCCAATTGCAAGCAGACATTAACAACGTCGAGAAATGGTGTTTGTTGAATCCTTAAAGTTGGATATTAAGAAGACTTCCGTCCTGTCTCTACCTAAGAAACGTGACTCAGTTGTGTTTGATTATTGCCGCGAACTGTTTAAATCTTTATTTCTTCCTGTTCGACAGCCGCTGGCATGTGGCCTTATCATTGTTATTCTGGCGCACTGATCAGTTCTGTATCCCGTGTTTGTTCATGCTCGTTGTCGCGATACGACGCATTAGCATTTTCTTTGTCGCGAACGATGCGCCGAGATCTGTCTCGAAGATTCCGATCACTCGAGTATCTTTCTACAATGTTCCAGGTTGTGCTACTAGCAGTTTGCGACGTTATCTAGATTGTTTTGAGCAGCCTTTAAATTGAGCGTTGACGAGTGCGACGGGCATTCTTTGTTCGACGATCGACGAGGACGTTTGTTGCTATCGCCGCCGCCGAGTTGCTTGGTTCTTTTGGGGGCGCAAGTCTGCAAAATAAACAGTTAATTTCAGTACCATCAAGCCTGTGTCTTTTGGTGTCAACGGCCTTGTCACCACCACGTGACATCTGGTGGAGGTGCTGCCTTTGATCCTTCAAGCGAAGACCCCAGCCTTGTTCCTGTTACCTTGGAGGACCAGCCAACAGGCCACCGAACCACTCGCCTGCGTCAAGGGCTCCAACCTGAACACGAACCCCATTCGATCTCGGAACGCATCGACGCTGACGATGGCTCAGCCTAAAGAACCGGCTGTTTTCGTCCAGCCCCGTGAGCTCACCTGCTTCCATGGACGACGGACGAACATGCGGAAGACTGGATGGACCTTTTCGACCATGTGGCAGAATTCAACGGCTAGAACGACGCTGCTAAACTCGGGAAAGTCTCTTTGTTCTTAAAGGACATGCCCGAGTTTGGTTCAAAAATCACGAGACGTCTTTAAAGGATTGGGAAATATTCAAAGCAGAGATTTTGATGGCCTTTGCAAGTTCTGTCAGAAAGGAAAAAGCTTAGGCCCTCCTCTAATCAAGACTTCAACTCCCAAACGAGCCCGTCCTGACATACGTAGAGGAGATGAAGCGCCTGCTTCACCGCGCCGACCCTAACATGACCGAAGGCGAGAGAGTGAAATTGTTAATGCGAGGCGTTAAAGAGTTGCTTTCTGCAGGACTTGTTCGGAACCCGCCGAAAACTCTGGACGAATTTTAAAGGGAAGCATCGACCATCGAGAAGTCGTTGGACACCCGGATGCGCCACTACGAGCGACCACTGCAGCCGGACTACTCAAGCCACTAACCCAGCGCATCTGCAAGCGGAGAGAACCTTCGGGACCTCATACGGGAGATCGTGCGAGAGGAGCTCCGCCGATTGCTGCCATCATCGCAACAACCCCAGGTGGCGTCGCTCGCGGACGTCGTCCGTGAAGAAGTCCAGCACGCGCTGGGCATTCCTCAAGCAACGGCTGCGGCTGTTCCAGCACAAGAAGCAACAGCGATGAACTACGCTGCTGCATTACGTCAAACTGCGCCCCGACGTGATGACTTTCCAAGCCCTCGCCGCTACCGTCCTGTTCCTGAAAGCCGCCCCTTGGGCCCCGCCCGCCAAGCCTATGCAACGACCCCCAAGCCCCAGGAAATGCGACGCCTGGAGGACAGCAAACAACCGGCCATTATTCTTCCACTGCGGTGAGGCCGGCCACATTCAGCATCACTGCCCGTACCGACGAATCGGTCTCCGCGGATTTGCAGTCGACGCTCCACGACCACGCCCAGGTGAACGACCGCAAGAAATCGACAACTATGTGCGTAGCGGTGAGATTGCGCCACCAAGCCGTCGGTTCCGGTCCGCATCGCCGTACAGGGCGCGTTTTGCGTCGCCAAGCCGTAACTACGATGCAAGTGTGCTCGGAAGCTCCCCAAGCCCACGCAGGGGAAACTAAATAGAGCAACCTTTGGAGGTGAGGTTGCTTCACGACGAACACACGAATATCCTCCATTGCCGACGACGAGGGGCGACGACGCAGCCATTTAATCGCGGATCCACAAGATGACAAGGTCGACGAGATCACGACCACACTTCAAGTTGACATCACCGCCTACCGACGTTACGACGGTGTGTCCAGTCCGCGACCTCAGCACAAGACGAAGCAGAGATCGAACACCGAAGCCAACGTGCAATACTAGGAAGCGAACAAGTGACCTTGATATTGCAGTCGACGGACGCACGGTTACCGCCTTAGTGGGCACCGGAGCTAACTATTCAGTCATCGGTGGACCGTTAGCCTCTCATCTCAGGTAAGTTACCAACGCTTGGGATGGCTCGCTGATTCGCACCGCAGGTGGCTACCTAATCACTCCATCGGGACAATGCACTGCAAGAATAACCGCAAATGGGCGTACTTACCCAACTAGCTTTGTGGTCTTGCAGCAGTGCTCCCGAGACGTGATTTCTGGCATGGACTTCCTAAATGAACCTAGGGCTATCATTGACCTCCGATCCAAGCTCATCAAGCTCTCTGCAGACACAGCCATACCTGCTACGACGACCTCGATGCAACATGTCCCTCTAAACGTCCTCGACGGAGAATTGTCCGTGCCGCCACAATCAAGCCTCGCAGTCAGCGTAGATAGCGCAGACATCAAAACCGCTGAAGGCATCGTCGAAGGAAATATCCAATTGCTCTTGGAACGAGGTGTCGGCATCGCAAAAGGTATCGCGAAATTCCGGAGAGGATAAGCTTAGGTGCTGGTAACAAACTTACCGAAGAATACCGGCATCTCAACAAGGGCACGACGATCGCTTTTCTCGACGAATTAGCGGACCTCAAAGACGTATTCGCCCTCCACGACCAACCACTGGAAGACGCACTGGAATAATTCCGTCAGCCCAGATTTGACATCAACCCGGCATTTACCCACAGCAGGAAAAACCAGATTCGCAGTCTTGGAAGTGTTACGACCAAGTATCCGCATTTGCGCGCTCTATTGTTCGCCTGTGGGCATGGATAAGTGCTGTGAATATGTGGTGATGGTCCAATGGCTCTAAGTGAGCCTGTTTCCAGGAATCCTGTTTTGTAAGCCTGTTTTGCTTTGTGGACAACCTGCAAATGCCAAATTGACCCTGTCAAGAGAACGTCTGGAAAAACACAAAGAAACGTCCCCCTTGTGGGAAAATGCAGGAAGTGCTTTCTTTCTTTTGTTCACCCTTCCAGTCGAGAAGCCCTATCGTCCAGTGAGGAATGCCTACTTTCCAAAGGAGACCACAGAGTGACATGTCCGCTGACGTGCAGGACAAGAAAGGAGCATGACGCATACAGCCATTAAGTGATTTCCCAGGAATGCAGGAAAGATTTGCAATTGTCGAAAACGGACAATGCTGGGAGCGTATGCGGCGCCCACGTGCACTTGGGTTTCTGAGAAGTAAACCCACTTGTCAGAACCAGCCTGTGGTTTCTTTGCTGAAGAATAGAAATGTACCTCCTCTCCTCGCCGTTCCCAAGCTTTTCCCGCCAACAAGTGATCACGCCCAACGAATTAATGCCGGACCAGTCAGTGCTTCAGACCATCAGTGCAGTGATGTGTTCGATTGGATGCCGATACCTGAGGGGCGTGCCCTGGATTTGGTTGGTCAGCATCTTCAGAGAGGGGCTGGACATAGGGGGGTTTTAAGGACGCTGCAGAGCACGAAATGTCGCTCTGGGCCCTGGGTAAACGGCTCATCCAGTCGCTTCTCGCTATGAACTCTTAACGCTTGCCATTTTGCTGATGTACCCTTCTTTTTCGTGTAAATAATCTTGTAAATAAGTTTCTCAAAGTGCCATTAAACCTACTTGTACATATTTCACCAACTTCGAAGATTCAATCCTACTTCAACCCCGAGTCTCTGCACGCTACCTAGTGAAGGCCGGGTCGACGTAGCCCCAGCGTCACGACGACTGGTGACCAGCGTTGGGATCTGCATCTACAAGCTACAACATCTGGTGATTCGAGGTGGATCAGAATCTACAAGCCACAACATCTGGTGATCGGAGGTGGCATCTCAAGTAACAAGCAGGCGCAACAATCGGCCAACAAGAGAGCAGCTCGGAACATCGATCGCATGTGTGGGTGAGTGCTTGACTTTTCTTCTGATGTGGACCAGGTTCTAGAACAGGGTTAGATTTTAGAACTGGTAAAAAGTGTTGAAACGCCTTTAGGTTTGGTAGTTTGCACTGTTGTTTTGGAAGTAGCCGACACTCGGAGCGATCATGGACCTACAAAAGCTGCAGAAACCGGAACTGTTGCAATTGTGTGAGGAACTGGGAATTGATACAAGTGGTTTGGCACGAAAACCTTTGATTATAAAGGCAATCACAGATTTGGGAGCCGATGATGAGGAGCTCAGTGAAGCATGGAACCTCATCGGACAAAAAAAGGAGGAACAACTCAGACAGCAGAAAGAGCGGGAAAAAGAGGAAACGAGGCGTGAGCGTAAACTTGAGCGGGAAAAAGAGGAAAAGGAGCGCGAACGTGAGAGGGAAAAAGAGGAAAAGAAGCTAGACATTGAGCTCCGGAAATTAGAACTAGAGTTGAGCAAGAGGTCGGGCGATTGTCCCCAGCTAGCGGTACCTCGTCTCAACAAGGAGGCAGGTTTCAAGATGTCAAAGTACATGCAGCCATATGTGATATCAGGGGATATCGGTCTGTATCTGGCTAACTTTGAGCGAACCTGCGAAAAACTGTCCTTCCAGCGAGACACTTGGTCTCAGAGATTATTGACGGTTCTGCCCTGCGAGGCAGCGGAGGTTGTCGCGCGGCTAAGCAAGGAGGACGCGGACAACTACGAGAAGGTCAAAGCTTGCCTTCTGAGAAAGTATAGGCTTAGCGCCGAGGCGTTCAGACAACGTTTTCGGAACGCTACTAAGTCCAGGGACGAGAGTTACCCTGAATTCCTGTACAATTTAAGAGTTAATTTGGGCGAGTGGCTAAAGAGCACTGATTCCTACAGTGATAGGGACGCTGTAGTCGAGCGAATTCTTTTGGAGCAGTTTTATAGCTGCCTCCCAGAAAAAGAAAGAAATTGGTTACAGGACCGAGGCGAAATTAAGTCGGCAACTGAAGCTGCCGAACTCATTGAGGAGTACGCTTCGCGCCGACAATTCAGCAACCCAGCAGTAGATAGGCTCCGCAATCCCAAGTTGAGTG
Source organism: Amblyomma maculatum (assembly GCF_055883805.1). Classification (NCBI taxonomy): domain Eukaryota; kingdom Metazoa; phylum Arthropoda; class Arachnida; order Ixodida; family Ixodidae; genus Amblyomma; species Amblyomma maculatum. The sequence goes on from NC_139344.1 coordinate 507,189,068, forward strand.
TGATTAACCGTCAGAAAAGGCACTTTGCTAGATTTGCAAACGAAGAAAGGAAGGCTTCTTCAGGCAAACGCCCTAGAAAGGACGGCAGTGAGAAAAGTGGGGAAGTGACCAACGCGCAGAACACAAAGAACAAGCTTGGGGCTAGGAAGCCGCTCACATGCTTTAGGTGTAATGAGCAGGGTCACATTGCCGTCAACTGCCGGAAAGAAAAGATTGCTTTCTCGTATGTCAGTGACTGCGATGAAAATATGCAGCTTTTAGAACCCTACCTGCATGACCTAGTAGTCAACGGGAAGCCTTGCAAGGTACTGCGCGATTCGGCCGCAACGATCGATGTTGTCCATCCGGCGTATGTGTCGCCTTCCGACTATACAGGACAGTGTGCATGGATCCGCCAGGTAGTGGAGGAACAGAGTGTGTGCTTGCCAATCGCGAACGTGGTCATCGAGGGCCCTTTCGGCGAGTTAACAACCGAGGCTGCCGTTTCAGGAAAGCTCCCTAAGTGTTATCCGTATTTGTTTTCCAACAAATCGGACATGCTACTGCGAAAGAGGGGCATCCTTTTCGGAGACAGAGTTGTGCAAGCCCTAACACGTTCAAAGGCGCGAGAACTAGCTACACTGCTCATTCCAGAAAAATCCACAGCGGAGGAAACGGCAGTTAAAACAGTGGTCGATGTGGAAGATAGCGGGCCAGAAAACTTTGAGAGCGAGGCATCTCAGATAAGTCAACATGAAAGTGAGCTTGATAAGACACGGAAGGAGGACGTTCTTGAGAGTAACCTCTTGCCGCCAGTGTCTAGTAATCTCACGATACTTTTAAGTGGAACCCGAGAGGACTTAGCTATGGAGCAAGCCGTGGTAAATCTAACGTTAAACCTTCCCGAGGAGATGGGGGACAACTTGATTTGCCTCAGCGGAAAGGGAAGCAACGCTCAGGAGCTTCTCAAAAAGACGGAGCAGAGAGGAGAACTAAAGAAATCCCAGCTGTCCGATCTGGGCGAAATACTAACAGAGTTTGAGGCCTGCTTCGTGGACAGGCCAGGCAGGACTGATTTGACTGAGCACGATATTGAGCTGACTTCAGACGTGCCAGTGCGATCAAGGTGCTACCGATTCTCTCCAAGGCAAAGAGAAATTCTGGATAGGGAAGTAACTCGCATGCTGGAATTGGGAGTAATAAAACCCTCGGAAAGCGATTATGCTTCGCCTATGATCTTAGTAGAAGCTCCAGGTAAAGACCCTAGGCCTGTGGTAGACTACCGAAAGCTAAATTCTCTCACCAGGGATCAAGTGTATCCTATTCCGAATATTGAGGAGAGAGTAGAACAGGTCAGTAGAGCGGCATATGTGACTACGCTGGACCTTACTCGAGGATACTGGCAAGTACCGCTCACTGAACGCGCCAGCAGATACGCGGCTTTCGTCACTCCGACGGGCAGCTACCAGCCAACAATGATGAGTTTCGGGCTCAAAAATGCTCCATTTTGTTTTTCCCGACTCATAGATAGGGTTTTAAAGGGGTGTGAAACATTCGCGGTGCCTAATTTAGATGACATTGCGGTTTTTTCCGACTCATGGGCGGACCATATGGTACATCTAAGAGCTGTACTGAGCCTTTTGCGTCAAGCTGGACTAACCGTAAAGGCCGAGAAATGTTGCCTGGCAAGGGCGACCGTGGACTACTTGGGTCACAATGTAGGTCAAGGTTTCAGGAAACCCAGCGAGATTAAGATTTCTGCGGTAGCAGACTACCCGCGGCCGAGCACGAAGACGGAAATTCGGGCATTCTTGGGTCTGACTGGGTACTACAATCACTACATCCCTAACTATTCAGCTTTGGCTAGCCCTCCGACCGACGCTCTCCGCAAGACAGAACCGACAAATGTAGTCTGGGACGAACAAAAGGAAGCCTCCTTCGTAAACCTGAAGGCTGTGCTGATTAGCCGTCCGGTATTGCGAGCTCCAGACTATGACCGAGAATTCACGGTCCAGTGTGATGCCAGTGATCGAGGGCTAGGTGTTGTTCTCTGCCAGAGAGATGACGACGGTAATGAGCACCCCGTGCTCTAGCTGAGCAGAAAACTGAGTTCTAGAGAGAGGGCTTATTGCGCGTCAGAGAAAGAGTGCGCTTGCATTGTATGGGCCATTCAAAAATTGCAGTGCTATCTTGGAGGGACCAAATTCACCGTAGAGACGGACCATTGTCCCCTGGCTTGGCTGCAAACTGCGACATCGAAAAACAGTCGCCTTCTTAGGTGGAGCTTGATTTTACAGCAGTACAATTTTGAAATAAGATACAAAAAGGGGAAGTTAAATGGGAATGCGGACGCGCTTAGCCGCTCTTTCTAAGCGGTCCGAGATGTTCCTCACCATGTATCCAAATTGATAATCAGGTTTTTTTTTTTTCGTGCGCTTGTATATGTGTGACTATGTAAAGCAGCACGTTTGGTTTTCTAGGAATACGTGGGTCCTGAACGTCTTGAGAGTGGGCTTTTCTCGAACAACAATGGCAGTTTTCTTTTAGCCTGGTCTCTTCAGACGGGAGCCGAGTGCTTGCTTCGACATGTGGTTGAGTTTCAGAGACAGCTCAAGCAAATTGGCCTACAACAATCAAGACAACGCGACAAGCAACAGCGAGCTTCAAGCGTTCACGTGCAGGCCATTAAGTCGTCTCTTCATGCAGCAGCTGGGACTGCTGCCCTCCGAGACTCTTCTGGCGGGGGAGGAGGCTGTTACGACCAAGCATCCGCATTTGCGCGCTCTATTGTTCGCCTGTGGGCATGGATAAGTGCTGTGAATATGTGGTGATGGTCCAATGGCTCTAAGTGAGCCTGTTTCCAGGAATCCTGTTTTGTAAGCCTGTTTTGCTTTGTGGACAACCTGCAAATGCCAAATTGACCCTGTCAAGAGAACGTCTGGAAAAACACAAAGAAACGTCCCCCTGCGGGAAAATGCAGGAAGTGCTTTCTTTCTTTTGTTCACCCTTCCAGTCGAGAAGCCCTATCGTCCAGTGAGGAATGCCTACTTTCCAAAGGAGACCACAGAGTGACATGTCCGCTGACGTGCAGGACAAGAAAGGAGCATGACGCATACAGCCATTAAGTGATTTCCCAGGAATGCAGGAAATATTTGCAATTGTCGAAAACGGACAATGCTGGGAGCGTATGCGGCGCCCACGTGCACTTGGGTTTCTGAGAAGTAAACCCACTTGTCAGAACCAGCCTGTGGTTTCTTTGCTGAAGAATAGAAATGTACCTCCTCTCCTCGCCGTTCCCAAGCTTTTCCCGCCAACAAGTGATCACGCCCAACGAATTAATGCCGGACCAGTCAGTGCTTCAGACCATCAGTGCAGTGATGTGTTCGATTGGATGCCGATACCTGAGGGGCGTGCCCTGGATTTGGTTGGTCAGCATCTTCAGAGAGGGGCTGGACATAGGGGGGTTTTAAGGACGCTGCAGAGCACGAAATGTCGCTCTGGGCCCTGGGTAAACGGCTCATCCAGTCGCTTCTCGCTATGAAATCTTAACGCTTGCCATTTTGCTGATGTACCCTTCTTTTTCGTGTAAATAATCTTGTAAATAAGTTTCTCAAAGTGCCATTAAACCTACTTGTACATATTTCACCAACTTCGAAGATTCAATCCTACTTCAACCCCGAGTCTCTGCACGCTACCTAGTGAAGGCCGGGTCGACGTAGCCCCAGCGTCACGACAGAAGCTACAGGGAGTGCTTCTCGTCATCATCCAAGGTACGACAAACACCACTGGCCAAGCACCGCATTATAACGGACGAACACGTCCTACCTGTGCGCCAAAGCCCTTATCGTGTATCGCCGCGAGAACGCCAGGCTATACGCAATCAACTTGAGGAAAAGCTGCGTGATGACGTAATCCAGCCATCGAATAGCCCCTGGCGGCACCAGTCGTTTTAGTGAAGAAGAAAGACGGCACACTTAGCTTCTGCATTGATTACCGCCGCTTGAATAGCGTAACTAAGAACGATGTCTACCTGCTTCCCGCATCGACGACACTCTCGACCGGCTCTGCAATGCAAGGTACTTATCATCGATGGACCTGAAGAGCGGATATTGGCAAATTGAGGTCGATGAAAGAGATCGCGAGAAAACCGCATTCATCACACAGGACGGCCTTTTCGAGTTCATGGTGATGCCGTTTGGCCTCTGCTCCGCACCAGTGACTTTTAAACGAGTAATGGACACTGTGCTGGCGGGCTTGAAGTGACAGATTTACCTGGTATACTTGGATGATGTCGTTGTCTGCTCGTCAAACTTTGAATACCACCTGAAACGGCTGCAGACGGTGTTGGATGCTATCAAATTATCGGGACTAACGTTAAAACCAGAGAAGTGCCACTTCGCCTACGAGGAACTGCGGTTCCTAGGTAACATCGTTAGCAAGGATGGTGTTCGGCCAGACCCGGAGAAAACAGCCGCAATCGCACAATTTTAACCGCCTGCTGACAAGAAAGCCGTGCGCAGGTTCCTTGGACTCTTCGCTTATTATCGACGATTTGTCAGAAACTTATCGAGCATCACCAAACCGTTGACGCAGCTTACAAAGGCTGACGTACCTTTTAAATGGGAAGCGCCGCAAGGAGCAGCCTTCGACGAACTTAAGCGCCGCCTGCAGTATCCTCCTGTCCTTGGACACTTTGATGAAAACGCCGAGACCGAAATTCACACCGATGCAAGCAGTTTGGGCCTAGGAGCCGTTATCGTCCAGAAGAGTGCCGGACTGGAGCAGGTAATCGTCTACGCTAGCAGGTCCCTCACTAAAGCCGAAGTCAATTACTCGACGACCGAGAAGGAGTGCCTCGCGATCATCTGGGCCAGTTCTAAGTTCCGTCCATACCTATACGGTCGACCATTCAATGTGGTAAGCGACCACTACACGATCTGCTGGCTGGCTAATTTGAAAGACCCCTCTGGCCACCTTGCCCGATGGAGCCTAAGACTTCAAGAATTTGACGTTACAGTAGTTTATAAGTCGGGCCGCAAGCATTTAGACGCAGACTGCTTATCCCGCGCTCCCGTCGACGTTCCTCCGAAGGACGATGACGACGATGCCTTTCTGGGACCAGAAAGCGCCAGCAGCTTTGTACAACAACAGCTATCAGATCCGCAGCTAAAAGACCTAGCAGATTACTTGGCAGGCAAGACCGCTTCTCTTCCTGCTGTGTTTAGGTGTCAGTTGTCGTCGTTCGCCTTAAGCAATGACGTCATCGTAAAGAAGAACTTCGCTCCCACCAAGACAGCGCCTAAAAACCTCAAACAGAAAATTCTTCATGCGTTGCACGACGAGCCAACAGCAGGACACCTCGGTTTTGTGCGCATGATGCATCGAATCCAGGAGAAGTGCTACTGGCCGCGACTGCCTGCCGACGTTGGCCATTACGTAAAAACGTGCCGTGAGTGCCAGCGACGCAAGACGTTGCCGATCAGGCCAGCTGGGCTAATGAACCCGATACCGCCCCCAACCCTGCCCTTTCAATAAATCTGGATGGACCTCCTCGGCCCCTTTCCATCTTCATCTGCGGGTAACAAGTGGATCATCGTGGCCACCGACTACCTTACCCGATACGCCGAGGCAAAAGCACTGCCCAATGGTACTGCGGCAGAAGTCGCAAAGTTTTTTGTCGAAAAAATTCTCTTGCGACACGGTGCCTCAGAAGTCCTCATCACGGACAGGGGAACGGCATTTACGGCAGAGCTGACGCAATCCATCCTAGAATACAGTCATACAAGTCATCGACGAACTACTGCGTACCATCCCCAGACAAATTGACTTACGGAGCGTCTCAACGAAGCTATTTCGCATAAGATTGCAATGTATGTCGACGCCGAGCACAAGACATGGGACGCCATTCTACCCTACGTCATCTTCGCTTACAACACCGCCGTCCAAGAGACAACCAGGTCGACCCCGTTCAGCCTTGTGTACGGCAGGGAGCCCACGACGACGCTTAACGCAATGCGGCCACACGTAACCGATGGGGATAACCTGGACGCCGCCACCCACCTTAAATGTGCAGACGAAGCCCCAAGACTCGCCCAAATGTGCATTAAAGATCAGCAACGAACCGACGCCCGCCGTTACAACTTACGACGACGCGATGCTGAGTACAAGCCGGGAGATCAAGTCTGGGTTTGGACACCGATTCGCCGCCGCGGACTGAGCGAAAAGCTTTTACGCCGATGGCCCCTACAAGGTACTTCGCCGACTGGGACAATTGAACTACGCTAATAAAACACGGACGAAGGAAAGGCAGGACGCACACAAACGCAGACCAAAAAGTAAAAGGACTTGGATAGGCACGATCTTCTTTTTCAAACAAAAGGCCAAAAACCTCGAATGGCACGTTGCCACTGCTATGAGACAGGCGCAAGAGATCGCTGCATTTTGCCTTGCTTGATTACACAAAAAGAGCCCGTAGTACTAGAAAGATGCTTGAGTAAAATTTGTCGGGCTAGTTGGTTCATACTTCAATGCAATAAAAAGCTGCGCTAATAAGACACGGACGAAGGAAAGGCAGGACGCACACAAACGCAGACCAAAAACTAAAAAGACTTGGATAGGCACGATCTTCAAACAAAAGGCCAAAAACCTCGAATGGCACGTTGCCACTGCTATGAGACAGGCGCAAGAGATCGCTGCATTTTGCCTTGCTTGGTTACACAAAAAAGAGCCAAAAAAGGGCAAAAAGTGCGCGGTTTCATTAACTGTGGGACCTTACTGATGTCATTGAATTTTCGTGTGCCGCATGCAAAGACCGCAAAATGTTTGACACATTTAATCCAAATTTGCACGCCAACTCTCCAATTACTCGTTTACAAATCCTGTACAACAAAAAGTTTATTGACACGGACATATTCGCCTAATTGTTGTTTTCATACCTGGTTTTATATGTTTTAGGTGGTCATTCTGATGTATCTGAACTAGTGTGCGCTCCATTAGGCCCCTTGGCTGTTCTGTTGAGGCACACTCAAATAAACATTATCTATCTGTCTAGTCTAATCTATCTATCTATCTATCTATCTATCTATCTATCTATCTATCTATCTATCTATCTATCTATCTATCTATCTATCTATCTATCTATCTATCTATCTATCTATCTATCTATCTATCTATCTATCTATCTATCTATCTATCTATCTATCTATCTATCTATCTATCTATCTATCTATCTATCTATCTATCTATCTATCTATCTATCTATCTATCTATCTATCTATCTATCTATCTATCTATCTATCTATCTATCTATCTATCTATCTATCTATCTATCTATCTATCTATCTATCTATCTATCTATCTATCTATCTATCTATCTATCTATCTATCTATCTATCTATCTATCTATCTATCTATCTATCTATCTATCTATCTATCTATCTATCTATCTATCTATCTATCTATCTATCTATCTATCTATCTATCTATCTATCTATCTATCTATCTATCTATCTATCTATCTATCTATCTATCTATCTATCTATCTATCTATCTATCTATCTATCTATCTATCTATCTATCTATCTATGATAAAGGTTGCAATATGATCAGGGAGATCAGGAAATGTACTGTGCTTTCTGGAATCTTTAGAGCACTCCTATAGCGTAATTTTTCTGAAAGGGCTTCAACAAATACGTCAGCACGGAGTTCTAGAACCTCCTCTGTTTGGGCAACTGTCCTTGTTAGAACTTCACATTAAATTGAAGCCATGGTTGCAGTGAAGCGATTGCTTCCACAAGCAGTCTAGCGAACAGTTTCTTTAAACTAATGCTATTCATGCGAACCGACCTGTGAGCACTTGGCTATGCAAACAAATACATTTGATTTTTTTTTCTGTTTATTCTGTAGCTTTTCATTTCATACTACAGGTACTTACGCGGTGACCTCTGCGTAGATTTGTCTGTGCTAAAATGTGCAACTGGCCTGTGTTTGGAGAACTGAGCAGTTATACTTCCATTAGTGCGATAACAAACTTTTGAAGCTTTCATACTGTTAAAAGCTAGAGGGAAAACAAGAAAAATAAAAGGGCTGAACGTTATTGAGTCCGCGGGAAGAGGGCGATGTGGGCGTGCTAAAAGTGACGCAAATTAGAAAAGCCTCTCTGCATACGCAAACTGCAGTGTTGTATTAGATGAAGATGCCTTTTATCAGCGTGTAAGAGTGAACCATAGCAGTGTTGACTCAAGCATCCTGGAGGTAGTTAGGAAACTCGAAGTTTTCTAGCGTCGCTGAAGAACGGCTGGATAGAGATATCTTTACAAGTTTTATTCAAGGTTTACCTAAATGTTTTTCACAAAATAAAATGTTTGACAACATATAATTTGTTGTTCAAACTGTGCTGAAAAATTGCATTCATAGCTTTCATGTCGTGCATTTCAAAAAATTTTAGAAGTAATATTTTTCCGAAAAAAAAAAGCATAGGGGAAGCCTCTTCCCTGTGCAGTTAAAAAGAATGGATTTCTTTTCAGTCAAACGCAGTAAATGCAAGAACGGAGGTTAGCCGACTGCATCGTGGTGGACTGAGGCCTTAGAAGCTTGTGTTGTTACCGCCAAGCAGAGCCGGCAAGCGGAGCCCAGGGGTTTGGGGAAAGGTTGTGCATAAGGTGCTGCGTCCGACAGCACACTGAAGCCGCTGCCTGACGATAATCAGATGCCGCAGAGACGGACGGACGAACTGGGGGGGGGGGGGGGGGGGGGGTATGTCAAAGGGTGGGAAGAGCGGCTAGCGGTACAGCAGTGTGCATGACCCCTACGGCGTGTTCGCCTTGCTTGCTTTCCCACTTTGTTCATATCTTTGTGTGTGCCTGTTAACAGCTTAGCAGCTTCGGTGTACGCACTCGGTGCTTAAAAGCAATCCACCTCGTAAGCACCTACTTACCATTGCCTTCTTCATTTTTAATGAAAGGGAATCTGGAAATGGGGTTACCATTGAGGGGCCGGGGCATTTGTAGGGAACTCACGCGGTACTACAAGCCGAGCTGTCTCAGGGCCTGTACTATATACCGCCTGAGCGAGCGCCGTCAACCCAAAGACTCACAGCGGTTTCAATATATTTGATGTTTTCTTTAGTATCGACTATCTTTAAAATGATACTTTAAAAATGTGTTTTCGATACCGATACTCCAATATTTTAATTTTCATCACACGATACCTATTACCGATACACAAAATGTATCTACAGATATAGTATCGAAGATGCATGCATGTATCTGCACATAATTGATAGCAGGCCAACCATTCCGCCACGGACTCATACGGGACAGGAGGGGCATGAACAGCCTCGCTTGGGAGCTCGTGGCGAAGTCAGCTGCATGTCCTCCTGAGACGGGGGTGCATCTCTAGTAGAGCGGGGTCGTCGGTATTTTCCAGCACTTGTAACGAAACGTTGACGTCCGTGACTCCGCCGCATCGAAGAAGGGGACCAGCAGGTGTAGATTGACGGCATTATATAACTGAATTCATTTAACATGAGGCCGAACATTGGTTACATCTAATGAAGTGACACAAATCAAACAAAAAAACTCACATTAAGCAACAAATCATTCATCTTCCGAGCAGGGCTCCTGAGCTCGGACGGTCGCCGTTCCTTTTCCACTTGGCGCCCTCTGCCCGGGATTCTGGAGACACTTTTTGTGACCAACCGGAAATGCGCTTAACGGGGCCAATGAGAAGAATTTTTTTAAAACTGCGGAACCAATGCATTCTTAGAAAAAATGTTAGTAAGAAGCTATTAAGTGCAGCAGTTACTACCATTTCACTACCCTTGAACCAGCTCACAGCTTTCTGATGCAGTAACGGCTGCCATTACTAAGAGTAAGGTTCTATTAGCAGTTTTGACGAGGTAAATACTAGTATCTAGTGCTAGCGTAACTTTACCTAGGTTTTCAGGAAGAGTTTGTGCGACGCACACTTTGGCTGGCCTTGAAAGTTACCTTTGCATAGTAAAACTTATTGCGAAATTAACGAATACATTATTTTCTGTTATTTGATGAATAGCCAAAGTAATGAAATTGGCGGTAGGGCAAAATATTCAGACGTTCCACCAGTGACGAAGGACGAGGTCAAGAAAGCATTAGAAACTATGAAAAGGGGGAAATCAGCTGGAGAGGATCAGATAACTACGGATGTGCTGAAGGACGGGGGGGATATCGCGTTAGAAAAACTGGCCACATTGTATACGCAGTGCCTGGTGTCATCGACGGTACCGGAACCATAGAAGAATGCAAACATTATCCTCATTCATAAGAAAGGGGACTCTAAGGACCTTAAAAATTACAGACCAATCAGCTTACTGTCTGTTAGGTATAATGTATTTACTAAGGTAATCGCTAATAGAATCAGGACAACCTTAGACTTCAATCAAGCAAAGGATCAAGCAGGCTTTCGGAAACGGTACTCTACTATCGATCATATTGAAAGAAGGCTAGGTTGAGACGGCAAGGTCGTGACGGCAAGGCCAGCGATGCCTTGTCTAGCGTTTTAATCCGGTGACAAAACCCAGGCGCGTGCCGGAGCCGGCGCCGCGGGACGATGATGATGGTATGTACAAATGAAAGAGGAAGATCATGGCATGTACAAATTAAAGAACGTCCACGGAAGGCTCAAACAATCTGCCCGGGAGGTCGGAAGCGGCCAGCCTGGCCGCTCCTACCTAACCGATGCATCGCAACGCACAAACAGTTTCAAGCGAGACACATGAACAATTTCAGTTCCACGGTGGCGTCGATCAGCTGGGGGATCAACAGGCGTCACTATGTAGTTCACTGGGGAAGTTTGGCTTATGACCTCATAGGGACCTACGTAGCGGTGGTGGAATTTGTCACTAAGGCCAGGGCTGCGCAATGGTGTGTAAAGCAGTACTTCGTCACCAGGACGAAAAGAGACCACTCGATGTGTAGAATCATAGCGAGTTTTGCGGACTTCCTGGCACGCTGCCATGTTGAGGCGGGCAAGATGACGGCATCTGGCCACACGAGATAAAAAATGGGTAGGTACTGATGTGGAGTAGTCGGGCGTAGAGAAGAAGGAAGCGTCGAGAATTGTAGTGGGAGGACGGCCGTAGACAAGGAAAAATGGAGAGTAACCGGTAGTTCGCTGTACTGCAGTATTATAGGCGAATGTGACGAATGGTAGAATAGTGTCCCAATTTCGATGATCTGGTGTGATGTACATTGATATCATGCCCGACAAAGTGCGATGAAACCGCTCAGTCAGACCGTTAGTCTGGGGATGGTAGCTTGAGGTTGTCTTATGAAGGGTGGATGAGGCGTGAAGAACTTCGGCAACGACTTTCGATAAGAAGGCTGTACCGCGGTCACTTAGGAGCACCCGAGGAGCGCCATGACGCAATACAATTGATCGCAAAAAGAAATTTGCTACTTCTTCAGCGGAACCAGTCGGTACAGGTGCTGTCTCAGCGTAGCGTGTGAGGTGGTCGACACCTGTTATAATCCATTGGTTACCCCCATAGGAGAGAGGTAGGGGACCGTATAAGTCGATGCCGACTACGTCGAATGGCGTGGTGGGACAAGGAAAAGGTTGTAGAAGGCCAGCGGGCGAAGAAGTCAGCCGTTTGCGACGTTGGCACAGAGGGCAGGATGCGACGTATTTGGCAACGGTGGAAGATAAGCCAGGCCAAAAGAATCGTTTTTTCACGCGGTCGTAGGTTTTGTCAAAACCAAGGTGACCTGCAGTAGCGTCATCGTGGAGAGCCGCCAGTATACGTGGGCGAAGCACACGCGGCGCGACTGGGATCCAGCGAGTTCCATCAGGGCAATTAACGTAGCGGAGTAAGATGCCATCTTCGAGCTTGAAATTGCGAAGCTGTGGGCGAAGCCTAGCATTGGGAGGGTCCGAAGCTGCGATAAGGCAGTCGATGATAGGACGGCAGTAGGCATCGGCTAATTGCTGTGAGCGGAGAGCGTGCTTGTTCTCAGAGTCGTCAAAACAAACGGTTGTGATATAAGTCGGGCAAAGAGATGGTCGGCTCTGGTCAGAGGTGGAAATGAATTGGGAAGAAAAGCAGCAAGTGGATTCCGAAAGGGGACAGCGAGAGAGAGCGTCGGCGTCTTGGTGTTGGCGACCAGATTTATAAGTGACCTCGAAATGGTATTCTTGCAGGCGTAGAATCCAGCGGCCAAGTCGGCCTGTCAAATGTTTGAGTGAAGACAACCAGCAAAGAGCATGGTGGTCGGTCACAACAGTGAAGTGCCGACCGTATAGGTAAGGGCGAAATTTTTGGACAGCCCAGGCGACAGCAAGACACTCCTGCTCGGTAATGGTGTAGTTTTTCTCAGCTGGAGTGAGAGTCCGACTGGCAAAGGCAATCACTTTCTCACGCGTTGTTGCATCACGCTGCAGAAGTACAGCGCCAAGACCGTGACCACTGGCATCGGTGTGCAGGATAGTTGGAGCGCTGTCACTAAAGTGGCCAAGAACAGGATCTGATGTGAGGGCGTGCTTGAGGTCATTAAAAGCAGTTTCGCGCTGCTCAGTCCACACGAAAGGGCTGCGTGCTTTTAGTAGCTCGTGAAGTGGTGCAGCAATAGTTGCAAAATGCCTTATAAAACGCCGGAAATAGGACGCGAGGCCGAGGAAACTGCGCAAATCTGTAGTCCGTTGTGGACGAGCAAAGTTCAAGACCGCGATTATTTTTTCAGGAACTGGGCGAATGCCGTCATGGCTGACCAGATGTCCCAATATTCTAATTTCCTTCTGTGCAAAGTGTGGCACTTCTTGGTGTTGAGCTGAAGGCCTGCCGAAGCGAGACAGGTGAGGACTTCATTCAGGCGCGTGAGATGGTCATTAAAGGTTGCCGAAAAGATAACAATGTCGTCCAAGTAACATAAACAGGTTCTCATTTTAGGCCACGAAGTACAGTGTCGATCATTCTTTCAAATGTCGCTGGTGCGCTACAAAGTCCGAAAGGCATAACATTAAATTCGTAAAGGCCATCGGGTGTTGCGAAAGCGGTTTTTTTCTTTGTCGTCCTCGTGCATAGGTATTTGCCAATAACCTGAGCGAAGGTCCAAGGTCGAGAAATATTCGGAGCCTTGGAGGGAGTCAAGGGCGTCATCAATTCGCGGCATCGGATATACATCTTTGCGGGTAATTTTGTTGAGTGCGCGGTAATCAACACAAAAGCGTACCGAGCCGTCCTTTTTTTTAACTAGCACTACTGGGGAGGACCATGGGCTTCTTGAAGGACGAATTATATTGCGATGTAGCATGTCATTTACATTTTCTTGAATTATTTTTCGTTCAGAGAGGGAAACCCGATAAGGCCGTCGGCGAATGATAGAGCTACCTACAGTAATGATGCGATGGTGAGCGACACTAGTCTGTCCCAGAGGTGTGGAAGTGGCATCAAAAATGGCTTGGTGGTGTCGAAGCAATGTCAGCAGTTCTTGGCGTTGGTTCGGGGGGAGTTTAGGATTAATAGTCTTTGCGAGAACAGAGAGACGTCTGACGAAACACGTTGCTGAGGCGGAGGGGCGGTGAGCACCATCAGGGAAAAAGGTTGAACATCCACCATACAATTCAGAGAAGTTCCTTTTGGGAGCACGAGGGATTCACGTGAAGTGGTAGTGGCCACTACTGTCGCTGAGCCGTTGTGGAACCGGACAAGACTTGACGGGAAGGCGATGCCGCGTGGAAGATGACTATATGAGGGTGTAATGAGTACGTCCCCGTCAGTGATGTGTTCAGAAACAACAGTAAGCAGTTTTTCGCACTGAGGAGGCAAAACAGTATCAGCGGCGGCAACGAGGGGATGATGTCGTTCAGAAAAGTCAGATGAAAAATCGCTGTCTGTCATGTGGATAACACGGTCACCACAAGAAATTAACGCTGAAGCGGTTGACAAAACATCCCATCCGAAAATCATGAGATGCGCACAAGGTAAGAGCATAGCAAACTGCACATGATGGCGGATGCCGTCGATAACAACTCGTACGGTGCACTTCGCTGAAGGGCGCAAAGGGACGTCATTGGCTCCACGGAGTTCAGGCCCATCATATGGGGTTGTCACTTTTCGCAAACGGTAGCACAAATAAGCGTGAATAACAGAAATTGCAGCCCCTGTATCAATCAAAGCTTCAACCCGTAAACCTTCAGCGATAACAGCAATCACGTTATACGGGCGATCAGGAGGACTTTTAGTAAGTTCGCAGAGTGCAGTTTGACCTCCGGAAACTGCAACACTTAGTTTTCCGGATGGCGGACAGGGAGAACGGTTGCGGGGCGGAGAGGGGAAACTGAGCGGCGGTATGGGGATGTGGACCGGCGTCGGGATACATGGTTCCCACGAGGCTCAGAGGAAGATACTGGAGGTGGGGAGGATCGTCGAGGTGGGCTTAGAATAGACCGGCGTCGATAATATGAGGTTGAAGGCATGTCGCATTCGAAGGTGTCGTAACCACGGCGCTCGTTCTGAAGGCGGCGACGACAGAAACGGGATATATGTCCTCTAATACCACAGTAATAGCAGACTGGTCGGGGGGGATGCCAAGGTGCGTAATTGGGTTGTGTAGGTTGAGCCATCGCCATTGCATTGACGTGATTGTATGTTGGTGCTGGTTGGGGCGGGGGAACCAAAGAAGGGGGGGATGCAGCGTCGTGCGCTTAGGTCGGCGCTGGGCGGATTGCAGAAAGTTCGGATGTCATAGGGCGGCTGATGGTAGCTAACTCTTCTTTAATCATGTTACGGAGAACGGCGTCATTAGGAGGTGCGGAAGAATGATCGTAGCTATGTCGACAGAAAGGATTGAGGGCTTGAAGCTCCTCGCGGATGATTGCTCGAATCATTGCCCGCAGATCAAGGTCAGCAGAGGTCGGACCAGTTGCGAAGCCGGGCTGTAATCGAGAGGACTGCAGCTGGTCGAGGCGTTGACAGGTCGTAATAACTGAGTCAACACTTGAAGGATTCTGGGCAACTAAGGTGTGATATGCCATAGCATTGATCCCTTTTAAGGCGTGGTGCACACGTTCAGGTTCCGTCATGATGGGACTAATGCGCCGACAAAGTGCAAGAACAGCCTCTATGTAAGACGCATATGATTCATCGGGACCTTGAAGGCGGGAAGCGAGCTTGTTTCTCGCGAGCTCAGTCCGAACTGCCGGGTCGGCGAAGTATTGGCGGAATTGCTGTTTGAAAGTGGTCCAGTTAGTAGTGTGCGGTTCGCGATTAATGAACCAGTTTCTGGCGTCCTCAATTAGAACGAAACGTTGAGGAATTTTAAAGCGTCGTCCCACCGGTTATAGGCACTGCAGTGTTCATATGTGTCAAGCCAGTCATCCACGTCTTCGTCACGACGACCAGCGAACAGCGGTGGGTTGCGTTGACGTGTGGGCAGAGTCGGAGGCATCGGTGCAGCTGAGGTAGAGGGTCCGGCCGGGTCGGGGTTGCTCTCGGTGGACATGATTATGATGGTAGTTGCCAAACGGCGACCGGAACGTAGCTCCAGCGAGAGGCAGCAAGGGGATCGAATTCGACCTCCACCACTTGTGAAAGAAGGCTAGGTTGAGACGGCAAGGTCGAGACGGCAAGGCCAGCGATACGTTTTAATCCGGTGACAAAACCCAGGCGCGTGCCGGAGCCGGCGCCGCGGGACGATGATGATATGTACAAATGAAAGAGGAAGATCATGGCATGTACAAATTAAAGAACGTCCACGGAAGGCTCGCACAATCTGCCCACATGTCAACGCGACCCACCGCTGTTCGCTGGTCGTCGTGACGAAGACGTGGATGACTGGCTTGACACATATGAACGCTGCAGTGCCTATAACCGGTGGGACGACGCTTTAAAATTCCTCAACGTTTCGTTCTATCTAATTGAGGTCGCCAGAAACTGGTTCATTAATCGCGAACCGCACACTACTAACTGGACCACTTTCAAACAGCAATTCCGCCAATACTTCGCCGACCCGGCAGTTCGGACTGAGCTCGCGAGAAACAAGCTCGCTTCCCGCCTTCAAGGTCCCGATGAATCATATGCGTCTTACATAGAGGCTGTTCTTGCACTTTGTCGGCGCATTAGTCCCATCATGACGGAACCTGAACGTGTGCACCACGCCTTAAAAGGGATCAACGCTATGGCATATCACACCTTAGTTGCCCAGAATCCTTCAAGTGTTGACTCAGTTATTACGACCTGTCAACGCCTCGACCAGCTGCAGTCCTCTCGATTAAAGCCCGGCTTCGCAATATCCATACCATCAATCAGGTGATAGAAAAATGCTCGGAATATAACCAGCCCTTATACATAGCATTCATTGATTACGAAAAAGCATTTGACTCAGTTGAAACCTCGGCGGTGATGCAGGCATTGCGAAATCAGGGGGTAGACGAGCCGTACGTGAAAGTGCTGGAAGATATATACAGTGGCTGCACAGCAACCATAGTTCTGCATAAAGAAAGTAACAAAATTCCCATAAAGAAAGGTGTTAGGCAAGGAGACACAATCTCCCCAGTACTATTCACAGCTTGCTTAGAGGATTTATTCAGGGACTTGGAATGGGAGCAGTTAGGGATAAGGGTAGATGTAGAATGCCTCAGTAATCTGCGATTTGCTGATGACATTGCCTGGCTTAGCAACTCGGGAGATGAACTACAAATAATGATTGATGACCTAGACAGGAAAAGTAGAAAGGTAGGCTTGAAAATCAATATGCAGAAGACTAAGGTAATGTTCAACAGCCTCGGGAAGGAACAGCAGTTTACATTAGGTAGCGAAATACTGGAAGTAGTAGGCGAATATGTCTACTTAGGACAGGTAGTAACCGCAGATCCGGACCATGAAAAGGAAATTACAAGAAGAATAAGATTGGGATGGAGCGCATTTGGCAAGCACTCGCAGATTATGTCTAGCAGCTTACCGGTATCGCTAAAGAGGAAAGTATATAACAGTTGCATCTTACCTGTACTCACCTATGGCGCTGAAACGTGGAGGCTAACCAAGAGAGTTCTACTTAAGTTGAGGACAACCCAGAAAGCTACGGAACGCAAAATTGTAGGGGTAACATTAAGAGATAGGAAGCGTGCAGAGTGGGTCAGAGAAATAACTTAAGTTACCGACATTCTAGTGGAAATTAAGAAAAAGAAATGGACATGGGCAGGACATGTAGTGCGAAGAGGGGATAACCGATGGTCGCTTAAGGTAACAAACTGGATTTCAAGGGAAGGAAAGCGTAGCAGGGGGCGGCAGAAAGTTAGGTGGGCGGATGAGATTAAGAAGTTCGCAGGGGTCAAGTGGATGCAGCTAGCACAGAACCGGGTTAAGTGGAGAAATATGGGAGAGGCCTTCGCCCTGCAGTAGGTATAGTCAGGCTGATGATGATGGCACTTTGGTCAGAAAGCGCTTTTGCAGAAATTTGCAATGACAACGTCATGCTGAACCTTTGACGCTTATTGGGCAGTAATTTTAAAGTCGATGTTTTTGCGCACCTTTGAAGCTAAACAAAAAACATAACAGAAATTTGCGCCCCATGCCAGCACCTGACAGCGTAATGTGGTGACGAAAAACGTCAGAGCTGCAGTATTGTGACCCTTTGTAACAACGACCTTCAGTCAGTCGCGGACAAACGCTCAAGTGCGCCTCACTTTAGAAGAAAAATATTTTTCAAGATACTCGAATATAACTTTTATTCACGTTGCATAGCACAAGGTTTCTGCATCTACTGCTGTTATTTTCTTCATCTTAACAGCGTGCATGCTTTCCACCAGTGCAATAGAAATGCACTACGACACAAAATCAGTAACTTTGCGCCTCGCATGCGGTGCCTGCAATCAATTTTTATTCCCTTTTCATTACTTCTGGTTTGAGCAAAAACCCTCTGCAAGCGAGAAAGACACATAACAGCGCGTGGGCTCGACGGCTGTCGACACTTGATCCCGGCTTCCAAACGCACATGGTCGCCGAGGTAGGCGCCGAAATACGAAGCCGTTTACTGTAGAAAAACGGAGGCTTAGGCGATCATTCATGTTTAAAGGGACACTGCAGCGGTTTTCAAATGAACCAATAGTATAGCTTTTGAAGTTAATTATTTGTTTATCATGCCTTGAAGTCATTGTTTTGATTATGCATAAAACACCTGCGCAATCGTCGACTGAAACCGCGCAATTCAAATTTCCCGCGCCCCGCGCGACTGCTACAGAGGAGGAAAGCAGAGGGAGAAAGCTCGCTTCTCCGTCCGTCGTGACGTCACCGTGTGGAACCGGAGGCATTCACGGAGGGGATTTTCGGCGTGCGCTGTTCCTCGTTTTATGTGCGTTGCGCAAGTACAAAACCCGTCAACTTAGTGTTGTGCACCTGATACAACGCAGCTCTGCATGTGTTCGGATGCACGAACAGCTGCGGACGCGACGATGTAATCTTCCATTGTATTTAAAGCTCGCGGCGCAATGCGGCTTCTCTTGCAACATAGCGCTAAACAGATACAGCGAGACACACGCTGTGTCCCTGTCTGTTTAGCGCTATGTTGCAAGAAAACCGTCACCAACTCGCCCAAGCTTCCATCCTGGCAATGCAGCGTTGCTGAGAAGAGAGATAAATTCAAGCCGACCAAAGGAAACATTCTACTCGAAGCATTTTCGTAACTGTGACTACATGTAGTTTGTTCTTAATGCGATTTCTATAGGGCTTTGACAAAAACGCATGGCGGAGCCATGCAGCGGTTCCTTCTGTTCGCTTGTACAAAAACAGTCGGGACAGTCATCTGCGATCCGTTCATGGACTGCGATTTCATGATGGGATGGTCAGACAGCATCGGCGCATGGTTGTATTCACGTGTCTAGTTTTTCTTTTTTTAATAAAAACTTCGCGCATTGGCTTCTGTGCTAAATATGGACAACTCATCAGTAGCACGCGCTGATGCTTTTTGCGCACTAGTAGATGATTAAGAAGAGCCCACTGGTGTGTCGAAGCTTGGTTGTAAAGCCTGCGAGATCCTTTCCAGCACGGCACGTGCCTTATATGTTCGTGGAACCCTTAAGGGAGCATTATTAGAAGATAAGGAGTGTATCGCTCAGCTTGGTATAGGCGCACTCAGGTAAGGAGCGTAAAGAGCGAGGTTTCCTTCGGTGCGTCCAAGCAAGCAATCATCAAAGTTGTTCATACATGGCCTTGCGATTTTGCACCCGTTGCTGCCTCGTCATTTTACATAGCCCTGTGTTGTTTGGGGATGCACATGAAGTTGGAAATGAAAACGACGAAGCTCATGTAAGAAACCATATTTCGGAACACGGTTTTCTCATGAAGGTATGGGTGTGGAGGAGCGGCAGCTTGGCTTTTAACATACGTCAGCCGTCAATTCACTAAACGTGTATTGTGACAGTGCGATAAAAAAGAAAGGCTTTCAACGCCTGGTAAATGTCGTATATACGACTCAAGCAGCATTCTGCGCCCATTTGACTTGGTCTCCAGCACACTGGCCCCGTCAATGCCTCGTATGCATTGCAGAGCTCCGCAACCGCGCTTCGCTTATTGTTCATTTGGCTGGTGGCAGCTGTGTACTGCTTCACCCTTTCTATAAAATTCTTCGTTTCCCCAAGGTACCACGACTGGCATTTAAAGCAGGATTTGGTACACTAAGTTTTGGGTTCATTTTTTTACAACAATGGCCTTACGGGCGGGGCGAGAGTCCTGAGACGGAGGTAGTCGGTTAGGACATTGTTCGCTGCCCCTCCTTCCCAGGAATATGCGGGCCGAGGTTTCGCTGAGGGCCATGTAGTTTCTGCTAATAATGACACACAATACTTTTCAAAATGCCTCACTGTAACCAAAGCAAGGTTTCATGCCAAATCTCCCACAACGGAAATGCTGCATCGTTTGTGGGCGTATCCGGTACGGATACATGAGGTAAAAATCCCGCTGGTCATTCGTATGGAAATGCCATAATCACATTCACAAATCCGCAGAGGGCTGCGATCAACACAGCGCAGTGAAGGAGCTGCATCGACAGCTTCCCCGGTCCTCAGAATCTCGTCACGCGACGTCTTGGCCAATCACGGGCGGCGGCGCGACCTGCGGTGAGACCCGTCGCGCGGGCTGCGTATTTCTGCTGAAAAAAAGGCTATTTCTGCTTTCTTCTGCCTAATTTTAATCTGATATTTGCGTTTGTAGCATGAAAAACTATGGCTTTCAGCTGAAAGCCCAACTTTTGCAAAAAGTGCTGCAGTGTCCCTTTAAGCAACAGCGCAAGAGAATAAAGACGAGAGCAAGAAGGTACAGCGCCGTTGTTTTCTACCTTCTTGCTTTCTCTTGCACTGTTGCTGAAACATGATTGAAACCGTTTCTCGCGCGGGCATATAAATTGGTCTGGCTTAGCTTATGGTTAAGCCTAGGATGCGAAGCATACTAGCCTAAAAAATAAACATTACCTGGCTATACCTGGTTAGCCATTTCATAGACAAGAACAACACATGTGTTACTCTGCTTCTTCCTTTATTTTTCTCAAACCAATAAATACACTATGATGATCAGTCTTCAGCACGCATTTTTCGTTTGGTAGAATTTCGCCGCTCGAACCGAGTAGAAGTACTCGAAGCTTCATCCTTCACCTCGGCATCGGTTGTCGAACGCTGCCGTCTAGCTGCATACTGTGGACGTCGCTTGGCAAGCCGTACTTCTCGTTCTTCTCCCGTTTCCGTGGCTGTTTGTAACTTGCGCTTTGCGCTCTGGCGAGCCGCCCTCTCCCTGGCCGACATCTCGCTGCTCAACTGACTCAACGAGTGTGTCGCCTTTTATACAATTGCGTGACGTCAGTATCTCCTAGCGGTAGGAGCGGGAGTTAGGCCGCCGGCGGAGGCTGCGCGTCCGCAAGCGAGCGCACGAGTTGAGCCTCAGGGGCCGGATTACGCACCGCTCTCAAAATCGCTCTCAAGTTTGAGAGCGTGACGTCAAAATGACGAGGCTCAGACATGTGAAGTGTGACGACATCATGGCTTTAGCCAATTACAAGCAGGCTAGGGTGCTTAATAGCAAAGCCCCGCCCCGGAAACTTTTATTTGCACGATAAAGGGGCCGTGTGCCAACATTTTTCATGAAAACGCAGCGAATAAAAGTATAAATGTTCTATTTACCTCAGAAACATTGTTCGAAGCTATAATGCGGCAACTAAAAATAGAAGCATTTTCCGTATTACAATTAAATGTGCTCCTAGGTAACGATTTTCGCCGCGAGAGTCAGCTGACGACAGCGAGGCGTGTACATGGCGGCCTGCAAAGAAACAGCTCATTTTCCCGTCTAGTTGCTGCTTTTTACGCGTAGTTTAAAATCGAGGTTCTCTGCGGATGTTGTTAGTTGCCGGAAAAATCTGACTGAAAGCAGTAAAGGCTACGAACCTGCAGTGAACAGCTTGGTGAAAGTAAAGATACGACGGGCTTCCCAGCAGTGGATCCGTCCGAGATAAATGACACTTGGTGGAGCAGCTTCTTAATGAACCGGAGAACTTTATACAGACTATATACAAGAGATGATACAAGAGTCAAGCCGGATTTGCTTCCCCAAGGGAGCAACAATCAGAGACGAACGGCAACTCCGCGTCCCCGCAGTTGAGCTGGCGCCTCTTGCCCCAGCTCCGAAGCAACCACTCGCTACTCCCGGCACTCGCCAGCGCGAGCGTCCTGTCGCAAGGAGTAGCTCCAGCAAAAGACACCCGGGCGCAGTCCCGCGCGCCTGAGATGAGCCGGGAGCATGCCCCTTTCCACAAGTGAAAATAAAATAAAAACACATTTACTGCAAACTGCCTCCTCGGCAACCTTCGCAAAGCGCACCAGATGCACGCTACACATCGCAGTGCAGCGCGACAAAAGCCTGACTCCCTTCGCGGGTTTTATGGCCTCCGGTCGCTCCCACTCGTGCGACGGCACAGCGGGAGACCGCGCTAATGAGGTCCGAGGAGAGGCAAAAGGGACGCTTCTCCCATCTCCAATAGCAAAGGGAAAATAAACTCAGAGGGGGGTCCGAAGGAAGCGCTCGCATTTTAGAGCTAATGCTCTCCTTCTAGGAACTAGAACGCGACACACAGTTCAACACTAGGCCACCCAGCTGAAAAATTCTCCCAAAACACAAGTACAGATATACATCAACACATACACGAGGGTCTGGCATAGAAACTTACACAGACAACCCAACAACCACTGAGGCCGAACAGAGCACGGGCCTTACACGTTCCCCCTAAGAGGATAATTGAGCTTCCAATGCGCTCAATTAGATTTAAAAAAAAAAGAAAAAAAAGGCCGCAATAGACTTGCTCTGTGAGGCTCGCTTTTAAACGACAGCAGCCGCCTCTGCCCGCGGTGACACAAAGTACTCTTCTGTCTAAATAGGACCCATTACACAAAACAAAAGCATGGAAAAGTACCAATAGGATGCGAAAACATATCTGCTGAGCGCGTACACAGTCACAGGCGCCTGCATAACCAAACAGTTCTCAGACATGCGACTAAGTCACACACACTGTAAAAGATGAAATCTGTCAACAGAAATCAGCTCATTTGATCGTCAGTTCTCTGCATGTTGAGAGCTCACACACAGACGTGCCCTTCCCCCATTCTCGCACACTGCCTGCACACATGCTCGAGCCAGAGCACGGGATACACTTTTACAACAAGACAATGTCGAAGTGTGCACAGAGTGCGACCAGTTAGTCAATCATTAGCCTCCCGGGTCGAACACCTGCACTACCTTTTCCAGACGGCCCCACGTTGACCACATTGTACGATTGGGCTCCGATCTCTCCAATGCAACGGCGGCTCCGACTCCGGTCAACAATGCCTGCCCGTAGCCTCGCGCGCTCACGAATATTACCGTCAGGGTACGTTTCCGAACCTGGCGTCTGCAGCCCTTTGATCGGATTCGGATCAACCGTTGGCATTCCTGGCCGCTCATTACTCCTTCGCGCGGCCCTATCCTGGCGCTCGAGGTTTTCTACCTTCTGCGGTAGTAGGTCTGCGCCGCTCATTGTACACGGAAAGGAGACTTTGTCGCCATATATCGGCGGCAACTCATGCAGCAAAGAAATAGACGACGCCCTGCTCGCGTTTCCGTAAGCTTCGTGCAAACTGTCTGCCTTCCCCGCCATTACTGTAATCGAGCACTCCTTATCCGAACCGGAAGTTGAGCACTTAGCGATAGAAATAGTGCCTAACAAACGAGGCCGAAAGAGTACATTCGTCATCAACATGTACAAGCCGCCACGACCCGAAAAAGGCCGACTTCACCGACCTCCTTTCCGAAGCCACCCACCTGGCGCCAACAAATCAGCTTATCGTGGTCGGCCTGGGGGTACCAGTCAAACTCAGTCAGAGGAGTGACAGTTGCGCGAGCAATAGAAGCCCTCGGATTGTAACTCCTCACCGACCCTCTATATCCGACAAGGGAAGGCAACAGCGTCACCCGTGACCCCTGCCCGGACCTCACCCTGATCAAGAACATTGCTGAGGCTACATGGACAAACCTAGAAGAAACCCTGGGAAGGGACCACTGCATACTAAGCGCATCCATATCATCTATCAAAATCTGTAGGGATCTTGCCGCTGCCCACATCACCGATTGGCCCAAATTCCGCAACGCATACGTCCCATCAGGTCCAATTCAGTCCATACAGGACTAGAGCGAAGACATCAAACAAGCACACAAGAAAGCCACCTAAATAATATAACGCACACTGGAAGCCCCAGAGGTAGACCGCCATCTTCTCAAGCTATGGCAGAAGCGCAGCCGCCTTGTGAGGCGATGAAAAAGACAGCGCCTAAATAGACCTCTCCGTCTGTGGATTGCGCAGCTCAAGGAGGAAGCCCAGACATACTCCACCAACCTAGCACAACAAAATTGGCAGCAGTTTTGCGAGTCATTGAGAGGAACGCTGGGAACGTCCCGTACTTGGACAATCCTGCGGAACCTGATTGACCCCTCTAAATCAAAATCCGCATCTACACGGACCCTGAAGCGTATTGCTCACCTTTTTCCAGGGGACGACGCCACGCTGCTTCAAGCTCTTAAGGACAAATATATCGGCACCAGCCCAGCTCCTCCTTGCTCTTTGACCTACCAGGGCGAGGAAAATCCGGCACTCGATGCTCCCATTTCTGAAGCGGAGGTGTATGCTGCAGTTCGATCATGCACCCGCAACACGGCGGCGGGAACGGACAAGATCAGCAACGCCATGATCCGCAACTTCAGCAAGGCACAAATCAGCGACCTCACCAAGTATTTGAACGACTCGCTGTGGGAGAAGAATGAAATTCCCTCTGAGTGGAAGCGCTCGGAGATAATCGTAATTCCAAAACCGGGCAAGAAGCCGGCGGTCGAAACGCTACGACCCATATCACTCACCTCGTGCCTGGGCAAGCTCTACGAGCGAGTCATCCAGACGCGACTTCAACACTACATAGAAGATAACGGCCTCTTCCATCCCTCCATGATCGGCTTCAGATCGGGCCTGTCCACTCAAGACGCTTTTCTTCTCCTCAAGGAGGAGGTACTTTCTAACATTCCGAGAGGAGGCGAGCACCTCATTATGGCGCTAGATCTAAAAGGCGCGTTTGATAACGTGTCTCCCGAGGCAATCCTATCCGAGCTCAATAACCTAAACTGCGGAGAACGCACCTTCCGATACGTCAAGAATTTTTTGTCCAACCGAACGGCAACGATAGGAATGGGTGACATCAGATCGGATCTTCACTACATGCCAAACAAGGGCACGCCACAGGGATCGGTCATCTCCCCGCTCCTCTTCAACATCGCCATGATTAGAATCGCAAGGGCTCTGCAACAGGTTCCGAACATTGGATACACCCTGTATGCTGATGACATTACGATCTGGACAACCACCGGCTCTCTAGGCCAGAAAGAAGAAACAATTCAAGCAGCCGCAACCTGCGTGGAAACAGAGGCCTTTCGATGCGGGCTCCAATGCTCCCCAGATAAATCTGAAGTCATCCGTATACGTGGGTACCACTATACATCACCAGGCAATCTTAGCATCCTCCTGCATGGGGTCCCAATCCGGGAAGTGCCACTCATACGAATCCTGGGTCTCTGGCTCCAAAGCGATAGAAAAGTAGACCACGTGCTCCACCTCCTCAAGAACACAACACAGCAGATCTCTAAAATGATCCGCCGGGTGGCAAGAAACAGAAAAGGCATGCGGGTAGAAGACACGATCCGTCTGGTGCAGGCGCTGGTCATCAGTCGCCTCTCCTATGGACTACCTTACCTCACCCTGCTCCGAAGAGATCTCAACAAAGTAAACGCAATGATACGTGCAGCTTACAGGAACGCGTTAGGCCTCTCACCATACACCTCCAACGTCAAATTGGAAGCTCTTGGACTGCACAACACATTTGAAGAAATTCAAGAGGCTGTCCTCCTGTCCCAAAGGGAACGCCTTCTGTCAACTGAGACTGGCCGGCTCATTCTCGAGCGCGTTGGCTGTCCTTCGGACGTACAAGCTATACAGTCAACGACTAACATTCCTGTTCCGTACCGGGCAAGAGTATATGTGTCCCCGCTCCCAAAGAACATGTCTCCAGTCCACAACGAAGGCAGAAGACACGCCCGAGTGAATTATCTTAAACGTGCAGTGGAACGCAGTCCGAAAACTGTCTATGTGGATGCCGCTCTATACGAGCATACACCGAACGCAGCAGCAGCCGTGGTGGTGGTCTCTTCATACACAGAAGTCTCCAGCATGTCCATCCAGCACTCTACTATTACAGAAGCGGAAGTGGCGGCGATTGTACTGGCCATTACCTACGGAGACGCGACCAATCGAGAGCTGCACGTAATCACCGACTCACAAGCGGCGTGTCGGCTCCTCCTTGCAGGCAGAATACCTAAAAATTATCTCGCTTCACAACTAACCCATTGGCTACAACCTCACAGCTCAAACATCAGATCACTTGGGATCCGGGGCACTCTGGATTGGAAGGTAATGAGGTCGCGGATAGGCTAGCTCGAGGTCACAAACCGAGCGGCCACTAATCCCGATCTCACAACCAGCATTCCTGTCCCAGCGACTTACGGCGCGCGACTTAAGTACCTACGGGAACAACGTAGGATTTATCCCCCTCCACACAAGGGTCTAAATGCACAAGAAATGCGGGAATGGAGACAGCTTCAAACCAACACTTACCCCAACCTACATCAATACAAATAATGTTCCCAGAACACTACACAGACATATGCCCTTGGTGCAATGACCAGCCCACCGCCTACCATGTCACATGGGGGTGCACAGGCCCCAAACCTCCACACATAAACATGCACCATTCGGAGGCGCAGTGGGAGGCCACTCTGCAATGCTCTGATCTAGAGACCCGCGTAGGCTGGTAACTCAGGCAAGAGCGGCAGCCCAGGCCACTGGGGTCTTGAAATGAAGACTCCACTCACTGCCCCCCCCCCCCTTTTTTTTCTTTTTCTTTTTGAAATAAAGTTTTCTCTCTCTCTCTCTCCCCGGCGCTCGCAGTAGTTGCTCAACTTCTTTGTCAGGCATCGCGTCTGCTGCGGTCAAAATGCAGATTTCGGCTCCGTCGCTTTCGCCGCGGATGTTCTCATCCCGAAGGATGTCGGGGCCTTGTTCAGAGCTCACCTGCTCTGATACCGCTACAATCGGCAGGCAGACTTTCTTTGTGTCCGCTAGCCCTGCCTGGTCATCATCGGGCACATTACTCTCATCCTTCAGATCCCCTGCGAGGGGTGGCAACCAGACCTGTGTGTTTCCGACATCGGCAGTATCTGCCTCCGCGAAAGCTACATCCAACTTTGCGGTGCTAGCTGACGGCACCGCGGGCACCGCATTCGCAGCCGCTTCCGCCAAGCTTAGACTGTGAGTCTTGGCGTTGGTCATCTCGTCGCTACCGGCCTCGTCATTTTCTGAGCCATCTTGTGGGCTCGCATACTCGGATTTCTCGTCTGAGGCTGGCTTCTCTGTATCCGCTAAACCTTCTAGGGATACGGCAGCGACATCCGCTTTCACAACTGATACTGCAACGATCTGCGATGTTTCATGCAAAACGTCAGCGTCGCAAGCCACTGGGACAGTTTCCTCGGACTTCAGTGCGAACTCCTCTAGAGGTGCCTTTGCCTCTACGATTCCCGAAGGGCACTCGTCGCTTTCTGTCAGCGGAGGCACAACAGCCGTCTTAACTGCGCCGTTCTCTCCTTCGTAGCTTACTCTGAGCTGGCTACGTTTGCTGCGCTCTCTTTCTAATAAAAGCTCCTGCCGCATCTGTCGTAGCTCGTCAAGCTCCTTCTGCATCTCCTTTAGTCTCATTGCTCGAATTTCTGGACCGCAGTCCGCCCCGAAATCCCACAGCCACATGTCAAACTCCATAGCTATTTGCCTAGGCTTTTGGCTCGAGCACGGCAGAGACAAGCAAGCAAGAATGGGGAAAATCACTCACAAGTGACGCTGCAGTACTGGTTGCAATGATGGAGCGTCCTTGGCGTCATAGCTGTGATGCTCCGCATCGTCAGTGCACACACACACACGCAGTCTGCAGTTGGCGTTTCCCCGGTCTTTCGGAGTCGTCGATAGCTGACCTCGCCCTAGCTACGTTGGGGCTGCTGATGGTCTTCTGCGTCTCCACAACCGATGCGCGCACCTCTTTGCTCTCGCTTCTTCGGCGTTCGGCCGCCCAATGCTTCACGCACCCTCCTGCACTTCGGCGTCTCGGCGCCCGATGCTCACGCACCTTTTTGCAGTTGCGTCTTTGGGGTCTCCACGCCCGATGCAGCACGCACCCTCTTGTACTCGAGTCTTCGGCGTCTCGGCGCCCGATGCTTCACGCACCCTCTTGTACAGAAGTCTTCGGCGTCTCGGCGCCCGATGCTTCAGGCACCTCCGTTCTCTCGGTTCCGCTGCAGCGCACCAATCCTGTAGCGACTGCGCCAGTAAAGATACGACGGGCTTCCCAGCAGTGGATCCGTCCGAGATAAATGACACTTGGCGGAGCAGCTTCTTAATGAACCGGAGAACTTTATACAGACTATATACAAGAGATGATACAAGAGTCAAGCCGGATTTGCTTCCCCAAGGGAGCAACAATCAGAGACGAACGGCAACTGGCCGCGCCGGCCGCGCCGACCGCTAAAGCAGAGTGACAAGGGACTCCGCGTCCCCGCAGTTGAGCTGGCGCCTCTTGCCCCAGATCCGAAGCAACCACTCGCTACTCCCGGCAATCGCCAGCGCGAGCGTCCTATCGCAAGGAGTAGCTCCAGCAAAAGACACCTGGGCGCAGTCCCGCGCTCCTGAGATGAGCCGGGAGCATGCCCCTTTCCACAAGTGAAAATAAAATAAAAACACATTTACTGCAAACTTCCTCCTCGGCAACCTTCGCAAAGCGCACCAGATGCACGCTACACATTGCAGTGCAGCGCGACAAAAGCCTGACCCCCCTTCGCGGGTTTTATGGCCTCCGGTCGCTCCCACTCGTGCGACGGCACAGCGGGAGACCGCGCTAATGAGGTCCGGGGAGAGGCAAAAGGGACGCTTCCGAAGGAAGCGCTCGCATTTTAGAGCTAATGCTCTCCTTCTAGGAACTAGAACGCGACACACAGTTCAACACTAGGCCACCCAGCTGAGAAATTCTCCCAAAACACAAGTACAGATATACATCAACACATACACGAGGGTCTGGCATAGAAACTTACAGAGACAACCCAACAACCACTGAGGCCGAGGAGAGACGGGCCTTACAGTGAAAGTGTTTGTCACGAAAATAGCTTGCTGAAGAGAGTTTTTCATCAGTGCTTACCAGCGATGACAAGAGCGACGAGCGGTAGCCATGTGATCTAGTGTTGTTTCTTTGGAAAATACAAGAGGAAAATGAAGGCTACACTATTACTTCTGCCGATAGATGGAAGCTGACAGTATCAGTAAAGTAGGTGGCAGCCGCTATGCAAGAGCTCGCGACTGCAGTGCGGGAAACGAGATCCGACGCACGAACCTCCACCACTGACTTGTAGTGCAAGCCACATTGACTCGCTGCTGTGCTTCGCAACCAGTTGACTTCAGGCACATTGGGCTCGGTTCTTCATATTGCGATTGATGCTGCTGCTGCTCCATTCCGTTCATGTTCAGTTGCTGATGTTCTGTGTGAGGTACAGAAACCGACATTTACGCTCCGTTTTGGTTTGTTCAAGAGAAAGAAAGCATTTTTTTTTTACTGTCACCGAGGCGAGAACGAGTTTGTTCTACCAGAGCTCAGTTTAGAGGCGATAAAGGTAGGCCTGAGCAGGGATGCCTAGTATGTTGCATTTCGCGCAGCGGTAAGAGTGATGGTGTTGGTTGCACATTGTTGCAAGGCCTCTCTGACGGTGTCATAGTTTCTGTTCGTGCTAGACGGTGTCCACTCTGTCGGTAGGAAAAGCAAGCGTATCATGCATGAGATGCCGCAAGCGAGCTGGAAATCAGCTCAATTTCTGCGATCGCACTATGACAACTAGCTTTCACGTGCCTTTATATCCATCAAAGAGTCTTCAGTGTTTCAAAATATGATTATTTTACACACCTTACGCATTCTCTTTCAATATTGTGTGAATTATGTACAAACCTTTTCTATTAATATATCAGTTTGAACAGAAGTTTGAATTTTTTTGGTTATTTGTTGAAAAGACTTAGAAAATAAATGCCAATGAGAAAAGTAGCTGTGCAAAATGTATCACACATTTATGGCGTAGTCATTTATTGGATGCTTATAGTTTAGCTTCCTCTACTGTCTTCAAGCTGTTTAGCATTCTTCTTGACAGTGTTGCACGTTTTATTAGTGTAAAATAACCTTAATTCACACATAGCCCCAGCAATGCATTTGTTATGATTGCAGTTATTTTATTGTCACTAAGATTTTTGTCATTCAGCAGTCATTCTGGGATCTGAAGCCAAGTAAAATGCACTATTCTCCTCCCTCACAAAAATGGGGTTTGAAACTCCATTGTTGGACTATTGACCGCCTTTTGAATTTATTGAATATCGATAGACTTTCGGCCCCAGTTGAGTATAGTCTTCACACGGCCAACAAAATTTTCATTGTGTTCTACCCAATAGACTTTCTGTACTATTGTTTCTATATGCTTTTTGTGGTCAGTTTTCAACATTCACGAAGAAAATAGCGGATACTGTAGTGCTGACCCATGTTTTTAAGGGGTTTTAGGCGTCAATGTTGAGAACATGTAGCGATTTCGTTATGCTTCTTTGATCTCACTTGAAATTAACGATTAGCCAAATTCTGCAACGTAATATAAGAGCAGCGCCCAATTGCATGCACGTTCATGTTTATTAAAGTGCATATGGACAGTTTTTAACATTAACGGTGCACACCTAGCTCATGGTTCGCAACAATGTAGCGAAAATATGGCCCTGAAAACTTTATGATGGCAAAGGCTCCCCTCACTATTAATGCAAACACATCACTGAATGCTATATAATCAAACCTCGTAATAGATCACATTTTGTATGTCACACAAGGTAACTGTAATGCTAGGATATACGTATATATTTTATATCAAAAATAAGTTCAGTGAGTCATCGCTCTAACGAACACGATCCTAGATTTAACCTACTATGTAGGGCAGGACAGAGCTTCATTAAACCAGTTGCAAAGTTCAGTATATGCTTCAGTGTCTGATATTCTGCAGAAGCCTAGATGTTTTTGCCCATAGCTTATTGCCGCAAAATGAGGTGCAGGCTGCATTGGAATCCTCCACCACTCTGCGTGTCTTTCGAAAGTTTTTTTTTTCTGTCCTTTTTTGAAGTGGCCACCACGCTAAAATTAAGTCACTTTAAGTATTGGGGTGTTCTAATAATCACGGTTTGATCACACGGATACTAGTGAACAAGAATAACAAAAACATTCGCTGTATTAAAAAAAAAGGAAGGATAAAGCGCGTTTTCTTCCGGTGACTTTTTCAAGCACGCATTCGGCCGCCTGCTTCGGCCGGTCCCCTTCGTACGCACACTCCCCGTGCCCCGCGGACGGGCGCCAGCAAGACGGGAGGGTCGGGGTTGCTTCCTGTTGCTCGGAGGGGGCTCCCCGCGGTTTCTCTGCTCTGCCTTCTTGGCCGTTTTTCCTCACCGAGGCGGCCTTGGCATGGCCGGATTCGCGCCGTGGCCGCGGCTTCCCCTTTTCCCCGAAGTGAAACCGTTTTTCTGCGCCCCTTTGTGCATGTGTTTTCTTTGCACGGCGACGCGGGTATGCGTGAGTGCGGCGGTGGGTCAGCTGGCGCTTTCCCGCCACCGTGGTCGTATGTTGCACTGTGAGCGAAGCATCGTGTGGAGGTTCTTTGGTTGCGATTATCACGAAGTTTGTTTTGTGAACATCGGAGCGCGAAGTGAAGTGAGACCCGTACGCACTGAACTCTTCGGAGGAGTCCGTTGTTGGGATAGAGCTTCTGCGCGAAGAGAACCTGTTTCAGAAGTTGAACAGTCGCAGGCGTTTTGGATTCAAGGCGAAAAGCGGGGCGGACCGAGCGTCTGCGTTTCGGTGAATGTTTTGCTTTTCCTTTTCATGTTGATGTCAGTCTTGTACAGTATGTGCTACAAGATAATGAAGCGTGTATGTACATATTTCCGGCAGGCAAGCCAGCCTCGTCGGAAAGAAAAGAGGGTGGGGGGAAGGGAGAGAGATAAAGAGAACGAGGTTTGTCACTACCGCGGATGCGACATTTTCTTTCTTTTAAATGGTGACCGTTCTTGACGGGTTGTTCGGCACAGTGTCGTACTATTTCGATACGGTACCTGCGCCGTAGGGTAATGCTGGCGAGTTCTGGAAGAGCGGCGATGCTAACTAAGCAGTGAAAAAGAGTGCCAACTCATTTTAGACAAGAAATGCAATTTCTTGACCTATGACGTGAGGCAGCGTACAGATCGCTTCGCTTTATTTTTTGGTTAGTATATACCACACCCTAATTACGATTTCCATTCTTTATTTCAGTTTACGCATGCGAGGAGTTCCCGGATGTATCAGCATCTTACAAAAAGAACTGCCTAGCGTCATACCTTGCGCATGAACTGAAATAAAGCGAATAAACAACCCAGCTCATGGTATGGGTTCAGCAACGATGCAATCCTTATTTCGTTTCTTATTAACGCGCATTTTAATTCTGTGTTCCCTTTCCACTGCGGAACGACAGAAAATGATGTATAATCAACGGTTAGCCAGGGGCAGACACGAGCTGGTTTGAATTAATGCAAAAGTAATATAGCACATATCCTTGCTGCGATCAGTCAACACATTCTATGTTCTACTCGACCAATCAACAATCTAGCCAGGTCAGAGTATACGTTATTAAGTGAGCATGTATAATCGGGCTTAAAATAACAAGATCTTTTTTGTTGTTCTTTTAAGCCTCACTATACTTATCATTACCAAGCACTGATCTGACAGTATTGTTGATTGGTCGAGCAGAACATATAATGTGGTGAGTTATCGCAGCTAGGAGATGTACTGTACTACTTTTGCATTAATGAAAACCACCTCATGTCTGCTCCTGGCAAACCGATGGCCGTGTACTATTTTCTGTTGTTCATGAGTGGAAAGGTAGCAGAAAATCAAAAAGCGTCACTTGCAGAGTTTCTGAAGCAGTTGAGCCTGAAATCAACAGAATTTCAGTGGTGCGAATTCGAAAAGCGCTCTTAAAGGCCCACTGTCCACCCTCCGGTCGAAAATATTTTCTTCCCCGGTGACTGTGAGACTTCGCCCCTGGAACGCAAGGCCGCAAAATGTTTTTGAAAAGAGTAACTAATAACGCAGTTACAGCCACCGCAATCACCCGATTCTATCCTGCCTCTCTCCTTCCGTTCCCTCGCAAAGGTTTTTCACTCTCCTGCCCGAGGTCGTCTAGCCTCCGCAATACAAATTCCCCTTCCTCCTCCGCGTTTGGCGGGAGGTGGGGCGTGGCTCCCCTCGAGCGCGAAAAAAAAAAAAAACGGTCGAGGGAGCGCGCGCCGCTGGATTCAGTCTGGCCGTGGCGAGGGAAAAGCGCGCTGCGAGCTGTAGACACCCATCCTTCTCCCGTCAGTCAGCTAGACGGACCAATGGACGTCGTTCCCGATACGTACGTCGTTATCGGGGCCCGTCGGGCCAGCGCAGGGAGCGGTGAAGCTGGCTTCTCAAAGGAGAGCATGAGGGAGCTTTGAATTGTATTTTCGATGCTTTGCGGCGCGCGTGTCACTGTAGAATTTTGTACAGACTATCTCCGGTACCTGATCGAAACGCTGGGCTCCTTTTCTTAAAAGGGCCTTACCTGGACAGTGGCCCTTTGAGAAACACATGGGCCACTATTCCAAAAGAGCTCAACATGGGGTCAACACGGCACTTTAAAAGATGTCGATGACTATCAATAGAGTTTCAACAGCGTATGTTGACACATCTGATCCGAATTCCTATAGACACTCAACATGCATTTTTGTAAGGGCTAGCAGCTGCTACAGCAGAGAGCAAGACGTCTAATAGTCTACCATCCAGCTGGATTTGTTATATCTAAGCATTTTTTATATTGCACCATGCATACAGTACCTATTTGTATGGGTAGCTTCAATATGCAATGGAATGGCTTCTTTGGGCCTAGTAATTTATTCTCGAATGACATGTCAATTTTGTATGGTCAATGTATATCAAGGTACATGTGCTTCTCTATATACTGCCTCTTTTGCAGTAAAAACAGTCAAGTGAAATGCTGCTGCCAAGAAATAAGTGTTTCTACTGAATATAAGTGGCAGTAAAAAAAAAGACCTTTGTTGGTAGTATTTTCTGATTACAATCAGCATCATGAACATTTACTGCCTTGCTGTAATACTGCACTTTTCAGTTTAAGCATGTTTACACCACAGTGACCACAGCCAACTGTACCAGGCTGCAAGACGGTAGCAGAGAAGGGACAGCGAGCTGGGACTGGGATGGCTTGGCGCTGGTGTAATCAGCCATGACTTCAGTGGGTAGTTGCCGTCTCATGGGTAACCAAAATATGACATCCACTTAGGCCCATCTTTTGCTAATCTCAACAGGTTTTGAGCATGCTTTAGCACTCAATTGAAGATCCATACTAAGTAGCCCACAGCCAGAATCGTAAACATTCGCAGGAATGCTTACAACGTTAGCCAATGCTGTTTAGGCAAGCATGATTGTAGGGACAGCCTTGTAACTTGGTAGTGATGATTACCTGCATAACAGAGGCACCCCGGTTTATTAGGCAGCCAAAAAATTTAAACACTATAAATATTTGTCTCCTATTGCTTTTGCCATGAACAAAATTTCACTGCAACATGCATTCTTTGGCATATAGCCCATCTCAGCATATTCAGGAAATGTATCTCTTGCCGAAGCCGAAATCTAAGTCAGTCTCTGCCTGCGAGGCTTGTTTTCAAAAAAAAGAAGAAAGAAAGTCTTGTCCTCAGAAAAGACTCCCGGTCTTTGCAGAAATGAAAAGAAGCAGGCGTTTTTACGGCGCATTCACTTTCAAGCCGCGAATGTGTCGCAGGCAGGGAGCGTGACAAATGGCCCGAAACCAGTCATCGAGGAGCAAGGCGCGCTGGACAATCAATAGTCTCTTCATCCTGCACTTTACATATAAAGGGCCCTTTCGACAGCTCTCGCTAGGTCATTTTGAAGACAACTGTTAAAAAACAATGCACGACTGGTAATGAGACCTTGTGGTTGGAAAAAAAAGCCTTGCAGAGAAGCCGACTTACAACAAGTGGTATTGCACACATCAATGCATATAATCAAGATCGTTTGATGACCAACACGGGTTTTTAGAGCTTAACCAGGAAAAAGACGCAGGTGTTCAGCACACCTTCGATCACCGTTCGGTGCACAGGAGTACCGCTATCAAGGACAAGGACAAAGACTAGGGACACACACAACTGCACTGAACTTACAACTTTATTTTGGACGCTTTTGATCCGTGCATATATAATTGACAGAAGGATGAAATGAAAAGAAGCAGGCGTTTTTACGGCGCATTCACAAACGCTAGACGAACGCGCCGTGGAGGAGGCGTTGGTCCGGCGGGGCAGCCAGGGTCACGAAATGCGCGTGTTCGCTCGCAGATCTGAGATAAAGCAGGCACAATACAAGTTTACTATGATCTTCAGAA
The DNA here is from genome assembly GCF_055883805.1 of Amblyomma maculatum. NCBI lineage: Eukaryota > Metazoa > Arthropoda > Arachnida > Ixodida > Ixodidae > Amblyomma > Amblyomma maculatum. The sequence continues at coordinate 507,224,202 of NC_139344.1, forward strand.
CTCTTCGGCAAACACACGCAGTCAATATCAAAATCTACTCACTATTGTGATGTTCACAACGTGCGTAGAACCCCTTGCCTAGCGACTTGTTTCCGTATCCTTGACGGAAATCATCGTTCCGCCCGATGGCTTCCGCTACCGACGCACTGCGTGATGCAAACGATCTTACATTCCCTACGTACGTTGGAAGCACGGTATAATCGTGGTTGGAAGCCTCCGGTAGCAAAAAAAAAAAGCGGTGCGCTTGCCGCCGCGGTGACGACGCACTCGTCCGGCCGCCGTACATCGATGTTCGTCGGCAATCGTCGCGCAGTCACTACACTTTCTGCTTGTTCCCAAGTTGAACAGAGCCGGAGCAACTTGTCCGGCAAGTCAAACGCGTCCTCGTGCTTCATTCTTCGCTGTGGATCGCCGATACAATGCCTCAAACCGGCGCATCGCAATTTACGCGGCCGCCATTTTCACTCTGAAACGTTTGAGACTGCTTCTGTCGCTCTCAAAAAAAAAAAACGCTCTCAATTGGCGGCCATATTTAGGTGCTCAACGTCATCGTTTTTTTTTGTGTTCATGACGTCTCATGACGTCCACTGGTGACGCAGAACTGACCAATAGGACATAGCCCTTTGAGAGCGATTTTGAGAGCGATCCATTTGAGAGCGGTGCGTAATCCGGCCACAGCTTTCACAGCTGTTGTGACGTCTTATCACGTGGTGCGCCGATGTAGGTCAAGTGGTAGCTGCGCGGCCGCGCGCAGCGCAGCAAGGAAGAGCTCGGTTGGGCGGCTAGTATGCTTCGCATAAAAGAACAATGGGGCAATGTCTAATAGTCACACATCATCTGCCTTCACTTTACGCATGCTTTCCGCTGTGCAAAACTGCGGGCTGTAGACGTCTCGCTGTACTGGTGGTAGTCGAGTCTCATATTTTCGTACATGTTCTTGTTCACATTTTTACGGAACATCCACACGTCAAGCACCACGTGAACGTTGCTCTTGCACCAGTAAGCAAACATCGACTACACGATCGTTTCTGAAAGCAGCGCCGGAGCATACTGGGGACCAGCGTCGACTGTATGGCTTATTTTCGTTAGTTCTTCTTCGAGGTGTTCACCGTCTGCCACCGATACTGATTTTGGAGGGAAGAGTGACGCCGAGCAATGTCGGAGGAAAGGCAGGCGCTGTGTTCGGCGCCTATGTCTACTGATTTGGAAATACCGGGAAAGAGTTATTCAATGTCGGCGGGCAGCAGGCAGGAAGATTTGATAAATGCTTTGCTGGATAGCGATTTTAGGGATGGTGCGGAAAACGAGAAAAGTTGCCCGTTTTCATCATCATTGCTTGGAATGCAATACCTATTGCAAAAGTAATTATTTATCGCCATTGTTGGTAAATTTTTGCTGCTTGTTTCCTATGGCAACAAATAAACGCCGCAGAAGCAGTGCCAACATTTTTGAAATAATATTTAATTGAGTTCAGCTGTGGAAAAGTTGATACAGACATTATGTTCAACGAAAACCGCGCGTTTTGAGAGAACAGTGTACTGTTGTCGCCTTTCTTTGTCCTGTGAAAACGCTGCTTTTGTTGAGCATAAAAGTAAAACGAAGCAAACACCGCAAACTTTATGCCTCGTGGAAAGAAAGCACTGTATCAAGTTTTTTTTTTTTTGAAATCAGTTTTGCACCAGTCTAACTAAAGCACGTTTTTTCTCACGTGTTTACATCGCAGTTCCATTGTATTTTTATAGTAATTTGTAGATTTGTAGCAATCCCAAACCTTGTGGACCTCTGTTATTTTTCGTCACCTCGCAGTCCTAAGTAAACTGTATAGGTTCACAGTAAATTCAAACCTTTGCTGACATTTTTGTGTTTTGTCAGGAACATATAACTTGGTGACAAACTTGTAAGACCATAAGAGCTGAGTTTTTCTGCTTTGTTTTGTATACAATAGAGGGTTTACAAAAGTAAGTCTGGCAACCATGAGCGACACGCTGATCCCGTGCTGGCAGCCATATTTTGTTCGCTGCATACGTTCGCTTTGGTTCACTTCGTGTCCGTCCGTCAGCGCCCGCCGTTCTGTCCGCGCTTTTCATGTTGTAACCTAGTGTGCTGTGCTTGGGCCTCTCTTCTGTCCCTGGCGGTGTCTGTTAGCGAAGCCAAGAATCGTATTTTGACAGCCGAGGCTTAGCGGTTACAAACTGCTCTACGAGTCGTGCATGGGCCCCTCGTCTATCCGCGCAGCGTCATCCGTATCCTGGTACAGTATCTAGAGTTTTGTAATGTACAGTATTTCTTTTTGTCTGTGTGCCTTTGCTATTTACTTTAACGACTATGAGAGACGATCGCGAGTTTGCTTGGTTTGCGCATCATTGTCGCTCATGCCACTGCTACCAGTGGGACACTTGGTGAAATGAGCGAGGATGCATTTGTTTTGAGATGAAAGAATCGTGCGTAACTTGACGCAAGTCGGAATGGTGCTTAGCAGTTTCCTGCCTATGCCGTCGACGCAGTTATTGGCACGGGTCTCGGAAATAATCGGGGGCTGCGTAAAAAAAGAACAATGTGTCATAGTAATTTCTGCTTCCAGTGAGTGAAGATTGATTGGTGTGCAATAGGCGATGATGAGATAATAAAATATTTGTAATTAATTGACCAATTGATGAAATAAAGCAACCAAAAAAGAAAAAAAAATGGAAATTAAGGGTTTAAAGGTGACAAAATGTTCAGAAGGAAAAACCAGTACTTAGTGATGCTAATGAAGAAAATTTAGAATGTGTAACTGATAATTTGAAATAATTGAGGAATGTGTTAAAAGGTGTCAATTGCTCAGAATGGAAAGGCGATTGTTGCTGACCCTGAGTATTGGTGTATAAAAATATAAAACATTAAATGAAATGAAGAAACAAATAATCAAAATAGAAAATAAATAAACGCTAACAATTCAAAAAGGGAAGAAAGAAAACGTGTGTGTGTGAGAGAGAGACGCTGTCGCGTCATACCCTTAATGGCGGAGCTTAAGTGTCCCCCTAATGTTTTATAACAGTATTATATAACATAAATCTGGCTTTATGAACACAGTAAGTTGCACCAAGCACTGACACTTCGCAGTAATGTGAGTTGACTTTTCGAATTTCTTTTCGTTTCAGCCGAGTTCCTCTTCCTCCGAGTTCTTCGAAGTTTCCCATGACAGCACTTTCATATGAGGTTAAGGCTTCAAATGTCTGCTTTCTGACAGAGGGAATAAAGAAGAAATCGGCATATTTACAAAATCAACTGAATTTCAGGTGGCTGTCAATTAGCTAACTATCGGGCGACTCGGTAAAATGCACAAGAGTGAAAAGCAAACTTCGTTATTTTATCGGACGCATGAAGGCACAGAATGCAAACCTGAGCTGCGCGCTCTGGACGCGGACCGGACTTCGAATTCATTATCACGAGATAACATCTTTCGAAACGGGCTGGACGTGAGCATATTACAACACACTAGTGGGATGTCATCTTTTCCTGCTTTACTAGACGCCGCGAGTTTGGCAGCCGCTTTTGCAGCGTGAAACACGCACCTCGGCCGCACTACACAACCGTATTGCTCTCAGCACCAAGCACTACAATTTCGTACGACGGTGAAAAGTAGTTTCGATCGGTAATCATGCCCTTGTTTTAAATCAAATACAGAGTGGTAAATGCAACCTACGTACAAAAGGTTTCAAAGAACGTATTTGAACTATAGCGCTCGGTATACGTGCATTGCTCCTTCTCCCGTGTCCTCCATCGAAGCATAAGCTTACCCTTCAAGTTAACAAGGCTCCATAGCACGCAAAACAACCTTGCTGTTTTAGGTGATAGCACGTTCTGTGAGCTAGCTCCCAGTCAGAGGGACGTTTACATGATGCAAGTGACACTTGTAAAGACGATTAGGATTGCAAACGAGCGGTCGCATACACCCGCATGCCTTGTTTCCGTGCGCATCTACGACGGTGCGCTTGATGCATAAGGGTACGCAGCAACATGCTGGTATCATTCCGAATAGAACTTGGTGCTAGCAGCTACTGCTGTGATGTTAAAAAATGAAACAATCGCTTGTGAGCATTCCAATGCATCTTGCGGTGCAAGCATGGGTTCCACAAAGGCGCACGTTGACAGAGTTCTCGATGGGAGGCGCGGGCGGGCTGAACAAAACATGGCCGCCACGCACAGTTTCTGTCTCTTTCACTAGATGGCGCTAACGTTTGTAAAGCCTCTAGGTAAAGGCAGAAAAAAATATTCCTAAAAACACATCTACACGAATAGATGGAATTCCGGTCAAGCTGATTAATGAACTTGGTCCAAAAAGTGAGGAAACGTTGTTAAAAGCTCTGGAAACAGTCATAACGAATAAGCAAATTCCGGACAGCTGGCGGCGGAGTAAAATGAATTTGATTTATAAAGGGAAAGGAGACAGGATGCACATAAAATCCTACAGGCCGATTACCATAACATCTGTTATGTACAGGTTAGCCATGCAGGCGGTGAAATTAAAGGTGCAAGCATGGGTTGAAAGTAACAAGATACTCGGAGAACTTCAGAACAGCTTTAGAAATGGTAGGCGCTTAGATGATAGCCTGTTCGTGCTTACCCAATGCATCGAAATATCTAGAGTGGAAAATAGACCTTTGTATTTGGCCTTCCTGGACATAAACGGGGCGTACGACAACGTAAGCAGGGAACTCCTGTGGAACATATTAAAAGAAGAAGGTATCGGTTATGAGATAATAGAGTTCCTACTGGAAATATACCGGGATAAGAAAGTAGAAATTACGTGGGAAGGGATAATAAGTACGGAGGATGTGAAAGTGTGCAAAGGATTAAGACAAGGCTGTCCTCTATCACCGGTGCTGTTCAAGCTTTAAATGATAAACCTGGAACGGAGGACACAAGACAGTAACCTAGATTTTAACCTGTCATATAGATTAGGTGGAAAGGCGGTAGAGTAGCGCCTCCCCGGTTTGATGTATGCAGACGATATTGTGCTGCTAGCTGAGAGTCTGGAAGAATTGCAAACTCTAGTTAAGTATTGCAGAGACGAAGGGGACGCTCTAGGCTTCAGTTTCAGCGCCGTTAAGTCGGGTTTAATGATTTTCAACGGCTCAACGGATCAGAATCTTAAAATTAAGGGCCATGAAATACCCAGAGTAGCTGAATATAAGTATCTCGGGGTATGGGTAAACGAAGGATTGGCATACATTGGAAAGCATGAGCAATCACTCAAGGCCAAAGGGCGAAGGAATGCCGGGATAATGAAGCATAATGCATTGTGGGGATACAATAGGTATGAGGTTTTGAGGAGTATTTGGAAAGGAATTATGGTGCCCCGACTTACTTTCGGAAATGCGGTTTTGTGCCTAAAATCAGAGGTGCAGTCGACATTAGAAACAAATCAGAGATCCGTTGGACGATTAGCACTAGGTGCCCACGGCAAAACTACAAATGAGGCGGTACAGGGAGATATGGGCTGGGCATCTTTCGAAGTGCGGGAAGCTCAGATTAAAATATTATATGAACAATGCCTGAGGAAATTGGACAGTAACAGATGGGCAGCTAAAGTATTTAAATACCTGTACCTAAAGGCGTTGACTCACAATGGAGGAAAAGAACTGGGAAACTAACTAGTATGTATGCTAGTAACAAGGACGGAGAAATAAAGAGCATTAAGCAACAGGTGAAAAACACAGAAGGTAAAAATTGGATAAATTCGATGGAAAAGAAACAGAGTGTGGAATTATACCGAAAGTGGAAAATGCAGATCAGGAAGGAAGATTTCTTTGATAACTCAAGAGGCAGTGCCCTACTTTTTTGAAGCTAGATCAGGGTGCCTTAGAACACGCAGCTACAAAAAGAAATTTAACAATGGAGATGACGCATGTGCTGTATGTGGAAACTCCAGTGAAACAATTGCCCATAGTATACTCGAATGTAATGGTATCCATCCGGAAGTTGGTGCAGGCGCAATCACTGTTCCTGAAGCTCTGGGGTTTAAAGATAACAGTGGCCGGGTGAATAAACCGGCGGTGGAAACTAGCAAAAAACGACTGGAAGATTGGTGGCTTAAAAGCAGAGAAGTGACATAATGTTAGTAATGTAGGAACAAAATTTAATAAATAGAATGCTGGTTTAGTTAACCATTCTAAATCAATAATTAAGATATAGGGAGAAAAATGAGCATGATAGCTACTGCTACCACCCCGTTTCAAAGGGGACGCTCCTATATTCCATCCATCCATCCATCCATCCTCTATTATTGGATGGCTCGAGCTACGCGCGTCCTTAGTAATATTGTCACGACTCAAGTCACAGGGAGCCGTGAAGGTACACGTAGCCGAGGACCCGAGAATAAGGTCGGCTGGTAGTTTCGATCACAGAGTCCAGCATCAGTGCGCCGCTCGAGCCAACAACCGCTTCGTCGTGGTCGGCACCAAGCACGGCTGTCGCGCGGCTCTAGGCACGTGGCATTATTCCCCCCCGTGAAAGAAAACATCGTCCCGATGACAAGGTGAGATGAGAAAAGAAATTAGGCGTGAGGTGACCTGTACAATAACGCAAGGTTTCACTTGCAGGAAGCGCTCAGTCACGCGAAAAGTACGGCTTTAAGCGCACCACATGCACAATTTCAGGCCGCTGGCGTCGAACACCGACGGTCACAGTTCCATCTGGAATGACTTCGTGATTAACGCTGTTCAAGCGGCGCAGGACTTTATAGGGTCCGAGATAGCGGTGGAGTAGTTTCTCACTCAAGCCTTTGTGGCGCACGGGGGTCCACACCCACACTTGGTCCCCTGGTTCGTAGTGGACTTCCCTGTGCCGAAGGTTATAGTGTCGAGCGTCGGTGGTGTGCTGCTCCTTGATGTGCAAGCGCGCTAGCTGACGGGCTTGCTCGGCCTGTTCTGCGAAATGGGCGGCATCGGGTTCGATCGCTTCTTCCCCGCACGGGAGCATCGCGTCCAACATCGTGCGGGCCTCTGCCATGTACGAGACGGAACGGCGTAAACTTCGTGGTTTCCTGCGGCGCCGTATTGTAGGCGAAGGTGACATACGGCAGGATCTCGTCTCACATTTTATGTTCAACATCGATGTACATTGAGATCATGTCCGCCAAAATTTTGTTTAGTCGTTCCGTTAATCCATTTGTCTGAGGGTGATACGCTGTTGTGCGATGCTCGGTATGGCTGAGAGTTAAGGTCTCCCGCAGTAGCCGAGCTGTAAACGCCTTTCATCGGTCAGTAATTATGGTCGACGGTGCACCGTGTCTGAGCACAATGTCGTTCATAAAGAATCGAACAACTTCGCCGGCAGTACCTCGGCCAAGGGCCTTCGTTTCAGCGTAGCGTCTTAACTAGTCTGTGGCGACTACGATCCACTTGTGTCCGTTCGAGGATAAAGGAAATGGGCCTAAGAGGTCCATGCCCATTTGCTCGAATGGTGTGAGGGGTGGTTCAATAGATTGTAACATACCGGATGGCTTGAGCGTGGGTTTTTTTCGCCGCTGGCATCGTCGGCAAGTCTGTACGTAACGTCTAACGCTCGGAGAAAGATGTGGCCAGTAATAGTTCTGCCGGACTCGGTTTAGGGTTCGTGTAAAGCCAAGATGCCCTGAGTTGGTTCGTCGTGGCAGGCCAGGAGGATTTCGTGCCTTATATCAGCCGGTATGACTAGCAGGTATGTTTTTGCACCCGACGTAGAATTCTTATAAAGCACTCCATTGCGGAGGCAATACGACGACAGCCCCCGAGCAAGATATCGGGGTATTGTAGGATGCCCACCTTCAAGATGGTCAATAATCAGTCGCAGCTCGTCGTCGGCACGCAGTTTGGAAACGAGGTCGGACGTAGTGACTGCTCCGAGGAAGCTATCGTCGTCGGTGGCATCTGACGAAGGAGGGCCGACGGGCGCGCGGGACAGGCTATCAGCATCGGTGTGCTTCCGGCCAGACTTATAAATAACATCGAAATCGAACTCCTGCAGGCGCAATGCCCAACGTGCTAAGCGGCCACTAGGATTCTTTAGGTTTTTCAGCCAACACAACGAGTGATGGTCAGTGATGACACGAAACGGTCGGCCATAAAGGTACGGGCGGAACTTTGCAGCGGCCCATACTACCGCCAAACATTCTTTTTCAGTGGTGGAATAGTTACACCCAGCACGGGAAAGTGCACGGCTGGCGTAGGCAATTACTTTCTCGACCCCGTCTCGGTGCTGAACTAGAACGGCACCAAGGCCGACGTTGCTCGCATCGTGTGTAACTCTGTGTCGGCATCATCGTCGAAATGTGCCAGGATCAGGGGTGACTGGAGCCGGCGTCGTAACTCGTCGAAAGCCATCTGCTGCTCGCCGCCCCAGGAATATGATGCTTCATCTCGAGTCAGGAGAGTCAGAGGGCTGGCCATCTGTGCAAAGTTTTTGATAAAGCGACGATAATAGGAGCACAGCCCCAAAAACCGTCAGACTGCTTTTTTGTGGGCGGGGACGGGAAAGGCAGCAACGGCAGCAAGTTTCTCAGGGTCAGCTCGGATGCCATCAGCACTCAAGATGTGGCCAAGAAACTTCAATTCGGTGAACCCGAAGTGGCACTTTTGAGGCTTGAGAGAAAGGTTGGCAGACCGGACAGCTTCGAGAACAGCTCTCAGGCGGCGCAGGTGTTCCGTGAACGTCGGTGAAAAAATTATCACGTCGTCGAGATAAACAAGGCATGTCTGCCACTTAAGACCTGTGAGCACAGTGTCCATCATCCGCTGAAAGGTGGCAGGAGCACAGCAGAGCCCGAATGGGAGGACGCGGAATTCATAGAGCCCGTCTGGTGTTACGAAGGCAGTTTTTTCACGGTCCCTCTCATCAACTTCAATTTGCCAATAACCACTCCTGAGGTCAATGGAGGAGAAGTACTTGGCTCGGCGAAGTCGGTCGAGTCATCAATCCGTGGCAGCGGATAGACGTCCTTCTTTGTCATACTGTTACGTTTCCGATAGTCAACGCCGAAAGGAAGTGTTCCGTCTTTCTTTTTAGAGAGGACTACAGGCGACGACCATGGGCTGCTTGAAGGTTGAATTACGCCATCGGCGAGCATCTCCTTGACTTGCCGTTGGATAGCGTCTCTCTCCCGAGGAGACACACGATAGGGCAGCTGATGGATGGGTCGAGTGCCTTCATGCGTGATAATCCGGTGTTTAATGACCGACGTTTGCTGCACTTTAGACGAAGACGTGAAGCACACACGAAACTCCAGCAATAGATCTTGGAGTTGCCTCTTTTCAACGGAGGAAGGTACGTAGAAGGTATTTACTAAAGTAATCGCTAATAGAATCAGGACAACCTTAGACTTCAATCAAGCAAAGGATCAAGCAGGGTTTCGGAACGAGCCATATCACGGCCTCCGGGTTGTTGAGCCTAATGTCTCCCTCTCACTCGCCTCGGGAGTTTCTGTGGCAAGAGGTCTTTGTTTCCTTCGTGGAAGAGAGACGGAGGTGCTTGTCACCAATTTCTCCAATGAACATCGACATCTGTTCCGTGGCACTGTCATTGCTTACGTCGACCATCTACACGAAGTCGCCGAATGTTTTGCTTCAGAGGAAGCTACGCCTAGCACTCAACCGGATGATGCCGTATACGCTGTCGACATCAATTCTAGCCTTTCCTCCGTTCATCATCATCATCAGCCTGACTATACCCACTGCAGGGCGAAGGCCTCTCCTATATTTTTCCACTTAACCCGGTTCTGTGCTAGCTGCATCCACTTGACCCCTGCGAACTTCTCAATCTCATCCGCCCACCTAACTTGCTGCCGCCCCCTGCTACGCTTTCCTTCCCTTGGAATCCAGTTTGTTACCCTAAGCGACCATCGGTTATCCTCTCTTCGCACTACATGTACTGCCCATGTCCATTTCTTCTTCCTAATTTCCATTAGAATGTCTGTAACTTGAGTTATTTCTCTGACCCACTCTGCACGCTTCCTATCTCTTAATGTTACCCCTACCATTTTTCGTTCCACAGCCCTCTGGGTTGTCCTCAACTTAAGACGCGAGCAGTTGCATGCACCGGGGGCAATTATTGCGTTGGTTAGCCTCCAAGTTTCAGCCCCATAGGTGAGTACAGGCAAGATGCAACTGTTATATGTTTTCCTCTTTAGCGATACCTACTATCGATCATATCCATACCATCAATCAGGTGATAGAAAAATGCTCGGAATATAACCAGCCCTTATACATAGCATTCATTGATTACGAAAAAGCATTTGACTCAGTTGAAACCTCGGCGGTGATGCAGGCATTGCGAAATCAGGGGGTAGACGAGCCGTACGTGAACGTGCTGGAAGATATATACAGTGGCTGCACAGCAACCATAGCTCTGCATAAAGAAAGTAACAAAATTCCTATAAAGAAAGGTGTTAGGCAAGGAGACACAATCTCCCAAGTACTATTCACAGCTTGCTTAGAGGATTTATTCAGAGACTTGGAATGGGAGCAGTTAGGGATAAGGGTAGATGGAGAATACCTCAGTAATCTGCGATTTGCCGATGACATTGCCTTGCTAAGCAACTCGGGAGATGAACTACAAATAATGATTGATGACCTAGACAGGAAAAGTAGAAAGGTAGGCTTGAAAATCAATATGGAGAAGACTAAGGTAATGTTCAGCAGCCTCGGGAAGGAACAGCAGTTTACATTAGGTAGCGAAGTACTGGAAGTAGTAGGCGAATGTCTACTTAGGACAGGTAGTAACCGCAGATCCGGACCATGAAAAGGAAATAACAAGAAGATTAAGATTGGGATGGAGCGCATTTGGCAAGCACTCGCAGATTATGTCTAGCAGCTTACCGGTATCGCTAAAGAGGAAAACATATAACAGTTGTATCTTACCTGTACTCACCTATGGCGCTGAAACGTGGAGGCTAACCAAGAGAGTTCTACTTAAGTTGAGGACAACCCAGAGGGCTATGGAACGAAATATGCTAGGGGTAACATTAAGAGATAGGAAGCGTGCAGAGTGGGTCAGAGAAATAACTGAAGTTACAGACATTCTAGTGGAAATTAAGAAGAAGAAATGGACATGGGTAGTACATGTAGTGCGAAGAGAGGATAACCGATGGTCGCTTAGGGTAACAAACTAGATTCCAAGGGAAGGAAAACGTAGCAGGGGGCGGCAGAAAGTTAGGTGGGCGGATGAGATTAAGAAGTTCGCAGGGGTCAAGTGGATGCAGCTAGCACAGAACCGGGTTAAGTGGAAAAATATAGGAGAGGCCTTCGCCCTGCAGTGGGTATAGTCAGGCTGATGATGATGATGATGATGATGATGATGATGATGATGATGATGATGATGAACGGAGGAAAGGCTAGAATTGATGTCGACAGCGTATACGGCATCATCCGGTTCAGTGCTAGGCGTAGCCAATAATGCAAACACGGGGGCCAGTTGGTTGATCATTCTGTGGAATACTGCGCTACTTGATATACAGAGACAAATGGAAGACGACACACGAATGAAGCGCAAACTTACAACTATTTCCATGGAGGAACTATGGAGGAAGCTAGGCGTAGCTTCCTCTGAAGCAAAACATTCGGCGACTCCGTGTAGATGGTCGACGTAAGCAATGACAGTGCCACGGAACAGATGTCGATGTTCATTGGAGAAATTGGTGACAAGCACCTCCGTCTCTCTTCCACGAAGGAAACAAAGACCTCTTGCCACAGAAACTCCCGAGGCGAGTGAGAGGGAGACATTAGGCTCAACAACCCGGAGGCCGTGATATGGCTCGTCACAGGTAACTCTGGCGAGGATGCTGGCGCGTGGTGGCACTGTGAGGCTATCATCGGCGACTCGCAGCGTGGAGTGGGACCCACGGTACTGATGCTTTTCAGTGGCCAGTTTGGTGGAAAAAGTCACCAAGGGGTTCGGTAGATCTATAGTGGCACCGTGCTCACGAAGGAAGTAGATGCCAAGAATAACATCAAGAGAGCATTCGCGTAAAACAAGAAAAGTCGCAACAAATGTGCAGCCTCGCACCGTAACCCGGGCTGTACACATACCCAGTGGTGCAACCACATGTCCGCCTGCCGTCCGTACGTCTGGTCCGTTCCATGGCGTCATCACCTTTTTCAGTGTCTTTGTAAGCCGCCCGCTAAGATAGAATAATCGGCTCCCGTATCAACTAAAGCGCGGACCTCCTTCGTGTCGACGATAACAGGGATGTCCAGGGAGACCCGGCCAAGACCAGGCCCTGTCGACGTCGGTTCGGAGTGAAGTGAGTGGTGTGGCAGCGGAAGCTGGACGGCAGTTGGGTGGTCGGCGTCGCGACAATTCAGTGTCGACGGTAGGTCGCAGTGAAGCAAGCGGTGCGGCGGCGGAAGCTGGGCGGCAGTTGTGTGGTCTGCGTCGGGGCGATTTAAGCGACACGGCGGTGATAACTGGTCGGCGATGCGTAATACGTCAGGACGATCTCGTCTGTGCGGCGAAAACTGGACAGGAATTCGGCGTTCGACGTCTGGGCGAATCGAGCGGTGCGGCGGTGGAAGCTCTGCGGCGAATCGGTGTGCGGCGGCCTCGCCCCCAAAGGTCGTCGGAACTAGTTTTCCCGATGTGGGCTCGAGGAACCATGGCGTCCAGCGGTATACCGTGGCCAGAGGGCGAAGAGCGACGAGGCGAAGGCGAGCGCGACGAGGAGAATGTGGCAGACTACGCTGGCGGGTGACGTACTCGGCGATGTCCTGAGGCCGCTGACCAGGCCGTGGACGAGGGCTGTCGGGGAAAATCCTCTAAGGCCCATCTGACGATAAGGGCACTGCCGGTAGAGGTGCCCTGCCTCGCCACAGTGGTAGCAGAGAGGGCGGTTATCTGGAGCGCGCCAGAGATCAGTCTTCCGGGGCGCCTGGCGCCGATCTGCCCAAAGGGGCAGCGGTTCCGCAGCGTGCACAGCGACCTGAGGTGGCGTGTAAGGCGAAGGGGTAGGTAGCACGGCTGGGCGGCGTGTGACATCAGCATAAGATATCCGCTGGGTGAGGCCCGGGTGTGGTGGTGGAACGACTGTGCTTGTCGGTGGCGTGAGTGCGTTCTGGACCTCCTCACGGATGATGCTGGCCAGGGAAGCCGCGCCAGGAGTAAATGATCCATGAAGTTGCTGGAGCTCCTCGCGAACCACGGTGCGAATGAGGTAGCGAAGGGAGCTCATATCTGCCCCGGGATTGCAGTCAGTTCTGTCAGACGGCGGTAGTGGGGAGATGGAATTTAGCGGCCGAGCGTACTGGCTGCATTGCTGCTGTAGTAGTTTCTCCATGATCACAGCTTCAGCCAGAAACGCCGCGACGGTGGTGGGCGGGTTCCGCACGAGGCCGGGAGAAAGCTGTTCTTTGACGCCGTGCATCCGAGGCCGCACCTTCTTCTCCTCACTCATGGACGGGTCGGCGCGATGGCAAAGGCGCATGACGTCTTCAACGTACATTGCGGCCCCTTCGTTCTGACGCTGAACTCGAGAGGTCAGGGCACGCTCGGCGTTCTCTTTGCGGTCACTGTTGGCGTACGTACCGAGGAGCTGGCTTCGGAAGGCCGGCCACGTAGAGAATGTGGCCTCGCGGTTCTCGAACCATGTCCGAGCAGCGTCTTCAAGGCTGAAGTAGACGTTCCGCATTTTCGCAGCGTCGTCCCAGACGTTAAACATCGCGACCCTTTCGTAGTGAGCTAGCCAGTCCTCGGCGTCTTCAAACTGCTCACCGTGAAATGGTTTAGGGGTACGTGGGGTCTGAAGGATGAGACAGGACGAAGGGGTGGAAGGGACAGTCATGGTACGGGCGGGCGGTGTCGTTGCCACAGCTAGGGTCTCTTCGTCAAGAGAGAAGGCCTCGGGGGGCAAGCCTCGGAGCCGTCGGCTGGTACGATGAACAGGAGTGGTCACGAGAGGCGGCCGCGTAGGGTCGTCCGCAGAAGGGATCATCGATGGCACCTCCACCAGTGTCACGACTCAAGTCACAGGGAGCCGTGAAGGTACACGTAGCCGGGGACCCGAGAATAAGGTCGGCTTGTAGTTCCGATCACAGAGTCCAGCACCAGTGCGCCGCTCGTGCCAACAACCGCTTCGTCGTCGTCGGCACCAAGCACGGCTGTCGTGCGGCTCTAGGCACGTGGCAATATGTTTCTGTAACTTCCTGTACGCAGTTCAAAAAATTCCTACAGCATTATCGTAAACTGGAAATGATTGTATAAAATATCCAGCCCAAAAATTTACATACGTGCGTGCAATTATAATGCTATGAATGTTGTTTTGTGTTTAGTAAAAATAATACAGTCTGAAAATCTGAAAGCACCTGAAAATGTGAACCAAAGGTAATAAGGTTTCTGTAAAATTTAGGCGTATTTAATATAACTGTAGCCTTAATTGAAAAAATATTTATAAATATTATTTCATAAGTTATGTCTTTCTTGCTATCTTTCATTGTAATTGAAGAAGTGGTTTTCAGATCTGTCAACTCAATTCTGTATTACTTGCAGACCATGCACTGTCAGGAGCCCTTAAACCGCCAGTGGTGTCAACTAACTCCTTTGACGCAAGCTTCCAAGAACTCCGCTTTTCTAACGGCGTCGATCAATCCCCTCTCAAGAAAGTCAAATCAAGAAAACAGACCTCCCTTTGGCTGTGGCTCAGCAAAATCGGCGCTATGCGACAATGTGTTCTTTTGAAGCGAAAAGCTTCACTAGGCTAGTCAACTCCGCGTCTCGCGTGTGCTCCGTCGTTAGAAAAAGCCACAGCTGCGCATGCGCAAACCACGTGCCGTTACAGGAGAGGCGGAGCCGCCGGGCTGTGTTTACATCTATGCAGAAGGTTAACGGTGATGTTTTTGTGGAATCGGAATAAAGTTTAATCTTATGTGATGAACGGCTGTAATCAATGTTTCACCGTGATGATAATTCATGGAATATCTATAAGGTGCAACCGTGAACAACGAGGTAAGCCACAACAACGCCTAGGAATTAACCACAAGCTAAGCCATGGCATCGCCGAAGCTTTTCGCTTCTGATATCCAGGCTTAACCAAGCTAAGCCACCACCAATTTTTTTTTTCTTTTCGCGAAATTTCTTGAAAACGCTGAAAAAAAAAGAAAACTATCATGTAGGACGTACCTCTGGTACAAAAAACTGGATCGACTGTGTCTGAACCCCCTTCACAATTTACTGAAGGGCACTTTGCCTTATAACCTAAAATATTAAAGGTTTTGCATAACTCATTGTATTTATTCACTATTTACATAAAATATAAAAATACTCCGAGTCATGCCGACAAAGAATATGTCGATGGCTTCAGTCAGCTGCAATGCTCCATTTTTTTTATTCTCAGTTCAAGTTGCGTATATATTTTCTCTTCTAGTGCACTCCTCACACCCTGATCTCGCAATTTCTGCATGACCACCAAGGTTTCGACTGAATCAAATGCTTTCCCATTGTCAATGAACGTTATGTATAGGGGCTGGTTATATTCCGAACACTTTTCTATCACCTGGTTAATGTGTGGATATGGTCGACGGTAGATCGAGTATACCCTTTCCCAAATCTTGCTTGGTCCTTTGGTTGAATAAAGTCTAAGGTGGTCCTGGTTTTAGCGGTTACCTTAGTAAGCACCTTGTACGTAACGCATAGTAAGCTGATTGGTCTATAATTTTTCAAGTCTTTAGGGTCCCCTTTCTTATGAATTAAGATAATGCTAGCGTTCTTGCATTATTCCGGTACTTTCGATATTGTTAGGCATTGCGTATACAGGGTGGCCAATTTTTCTAACACGATATCCTTTAACCCCCCCCCCCCCCCCGCCATTCAAAAAATCTGCAGTTATGACCCTCCCCATGCAGCTGCTTTCCCAATTTTCATAGCTTCCTTAATCTCGTTACGCCTGATCGGTCTTCACTGTATAAGATATAGTGCCAATCTCACTAGCAATTCGCACTCCTGACTACTTTGGTTAATGCATGGGTCAGTATAGAAGTAAGCTAATTTATATTATTCACATAAGTAATGATATTGCGCGCCTCAATTTCTCTTAGCGCATCTGATTTTTGCATACGCCTAAATGCCTTCTCACCGCAATATAAAACAAAGTAAAAAATGTTCCATTGAAGGCGTAGTGTAAAACATAGACCGTATCCTAATTTACGTCACGACACAAAATGAGCAAAACGCCCGATTAAAAAAAATTGTGCAGGTATTACAAAGCAGAAGTTGAATCTTGGAACGCCCACCCATAAAGAACCGACCCTCCGACACAAGTGCAAAGCGTACAACAAACAATAAAAAATCGCAACTCTGCAGAAGGCCGGTATAGGCTGTATGATATATCATGTAGTGCGCCGTCATATATAGCCATGACAAACGCAAAGTTGCACTTTTTGACCAAGTGATGCAACATGTTAATATCATTTTCGTTGAGTTTCGAAATCAGTGTATAATGCTAATTTCTGTAATATATGTCACACACAAGCGCCTAACCTAAAACTGACGTTAGGCGTTTGTATACCAACTTGCCCTTTTTCTTTCTTTTGCTGTGTTAGGCTGATATTCCCCATGGTGACCTTGAGAAAGAAGTTGCATACTGCATCACATATTATCGTCAATCTTCCATCCGCAGAGAACAGAGAGAAACTTGCAATATTTAACGACTTTTATTTGGTATTCTTTTCGTATCGTATATAGGAGCGTTATTGGCCTCGAGATCGTAACTGAGTCGCCACCTTGCGGTGAACTCTCAGTGTGGATGCGTGTTCGCGTGCCAGCCCGCAGTGATTTAACTGCGCGCGTGTTTTAGAGCGCAGCTCTTTGGCGTCCGTTCCTGGGTTTCGCGTCGGCGTCGTCGTCGGCCTCGTAACCAGCTCCGCCCCCCTTTCATCCCCCCAGCGCTAGCAGCGACCGACTGATACCGCTGGATGCCGCTGACGCCGCTAGAGAGTCAAGATAACGTGACTGCATAGAACACCGTCGCCACCATGCAGAAAGAGGAGGGGAGGGTCCCCCCCCCCCCTGTTCCTGTGTGTCGGATAGCGTGCTCTTCACTTGCCGACGCGCCGATTATTTCACGTAGGCCCCGGCACGTCGACGAATACGTGACCACCTTCCCACGGCTAGACCTGGTTCTTGGCGCTGCGGAAGCGAGGGTATCATATTGTTTGCGTCGGCATCGGCGGCGTTGTCCCTGAAACCAACTCCGCAGCTGGGGTTGACTCACTATCGGCGTCAGCAGCATCAGTCAGTCGCTGCTATCTCTTCCCTCCTCCCTTTATCGCGTTGTCCGCTTGCTGCGCGCGCTTCTGCCCCCATCGTTTGCCGCTGGGTGTACACGCGGCCCCCTCCCCCCTCTTCCTGCGAGTCTCCGGTTGTCAAAGCGCCGGATCGAACTTAATTCCTTTCTTCGCTCCTCCTCCAATGCAACCCCTGTGCGGTGGCAATCAGAGAGCCAGATCGGTGGCGGTGGATCTGTATATGTGCACCGCCCGAGCCGAGATTGCCGCTGCCGTTCGCCACTGCGAAATTATCTGCCAGTTCTTTCTGAGCCATGAGCGAGACGACCGCCGAAGTGTTTGGCACGTCACATGAAGTTGGCGAACTGTGCGCCGCAAAGTTGCCCAACGGCTTGCTGGTAGTAGCTGCCTACTTCGCCCCTACGGCACTCAAGAAAGACGTCGTGCACTTCCTGCAACTCGCATTAACCGTCCATCGATCCACACCGATGTTAGTAGTGGGGGACTTTAATGTTGACATAAAGACAAACAGGAATTTCTTCACACTTATGCGGGAGAACATCCCGTTCCTCTCGCTCGTAACGCGTCCCACGGCTGTGAAAACCTCGCGAGGCACTTGTATAGATTTCGTCTTTGAGAATCAAGCATTGGTGTACCAAGTCGAACATATATCAATCTATTTCTCCGACCACGAAGCTTCCTTCATGACTGTCAAGAACTGTTAGTGGAGTCTTTGTTAAAGGAATACGTGTGAAAAATAAAAAAAAAATATTCTGTGATAGCGCATACATGTGTTGCTCGATTTCTTTGCCTCAATCTATCGAAAAGGTGAAACAGCTTATTTGCTGCGCTCAAATTTCGCATTAGGAAGTAACGTAATCGTCGGTAATTTTTTTGTTTGTTTCGTGGTTCTTGTGCGCTTTTGCTTGCCATGCCTCTTGCAAAAAAATGTGGCCATGATCCATTAAAAAATACTTGTCCATATCGAGTATGTAATGTGGACATCATCAGTCGCTGTCTTTGGCGCTGGAGATTCTGTGTCTCAAACGAAACAGTGCTGACGTCAAAGGAAAACAGGCCGCCAATAGAACTTAATGCAATTCCCGTTTCTGTTACCGCAACTACTGAAACATGCGACCGCACACTGCTGCATAGAAAAATCCAGTTTGAACAAGTCATTCTGTATCCACGATAGAGTTGTCTGAGCATTTTTTTTTTTTAAACCTCTGTCGCGGTGTCTCAGTGGTAGGGCGCTCGACTGCTGATTTCGAGATCGAGGGGTTCGATGCTGGCCGTTTCGAAAGGCGCTGTCGGATTTGACTGCATGCTAAACAACCCCACGTGGTCAACGACACATCCGATGTCGCGTTAAACCCATATGTGCATTTCTTTTTTTTTTTCTCTCTCTCTCTCTTGAAGGTTTGTGCGGATCCGTAACCGTGGTAGTGAGCTCACTTCGCTTTAGAGACATGTTCGAACGTTTGAGAAACAAATCTTTGCAGCACATGTTACACTTAATATTACATAATACACATAGATTAATGTACACTGGTAGCCTGCCATTAGAATCCCTTTTAGTCTCTGCTGCATTTCGAGCAAAATCATTGTTTCTTACAAGGGGAGTAAAATAGCTTCATACGGGCTTAACCATCTCGCTTTAGTTCGGTAATAAATACATATTTATAGTCCCATAATAAAATGAACTGCATTTCTTTTTCCAGGATATCCGGCACCTGTTTTGGTGGTTATATTTTGCTTCGCATAAAATTGAGTCACAGCTCCACAATACAAACAATGATAAAAAAATCTTGAGCTTTTAAAATTCTTTGCCATAACATGACAGCGATCAAGCGCAGTTTTTACGATATCTTCGCAGGTTGCACTTTAATGTTACTGAAAATTAATCGCCGATATGTCGCCAAGTGTGTAAAAGTTCTGTGACATGGTGAAATTCATTGCTATGAAAAAAAAAATTACACTACTGACTTACCATTTATAACCATCACACATATCAGAAATTCTTTATACTTCCCTCGCATTCAGGAAATCATTTCACAGTCCATCACTACCAGATTATCTGCTGGAAGAAGCGTGCGCCTTATTGTGAGCTCGGCAAACTCAATCCACTCGCCGCTCAACACGTGAGCTTTCCTGTGTCGATGTAATCTCATTTTTGGGGAATACTTGTGGCTAGCCAGAGTTGATGTGCGTCTACTGCAGTGTTAACGTCCTCGAGTCATTCTAATGTACTGCAGGCCCTTGTGGACACTAAATTTGCCTCTCATAAAATACGCGCTAGTTTGTGCATGATTTAAAAAAAAACACATAGTGCGCAAAACAGACAGGGAAGACGAACGTCGTCTCTTTGGCGCACTGTGTTTTTAAATGCGCACACTGTTGAAAAACAGATATGTTCAGGCTCAAGTATCAGGCCCGTGCAAAAAACGATGCCTAAAAGACGGCTGGTTGCGTGCCTTGTTTTCCTAGAATCCGCACATCGTTTTTTTTTTTTTTTTTTGCTGCATTGGCAAAATTCAAGAATTTTTCTGCAATACTGGAACACGCTAAATAGTAAATCGCTGATGCATACGACCCGTTTTTATCGCCAACAAACTCGGAAGCAGACATGGGACGATGGCGCCACCTCGATCTAGAACCCGCCTCAAAATTTCTAACTGAATGAGCGTTAAAAATAGCGCACGGCAAAACTACTGCCTTTTGTGACATGCCTGTTGCAGTTGCTATATCCGAAAACAGTTTTATTTGATGCTTCAAGCACGGCTAGTTCACATTAGGTCAACATTTAGGAGTCAGTTTTGACGCTTCCTTTTTTTTTTTTTTTTGGCCACGTCTGTATACTGCTGTACTTATTTTTGAGTTCCAGATTGCGATCTCTGCCTGCCACATCAGCAGGATTCCCTCACTGTTTGGTAATTATAAAGCGCATAGTAATTTCAATCGGATGACTATACATTTCTTTCCTTATGTCACAGTAGTGGTGCTTTTCATGAGGATCGTAAACAGAGGGCGCCCTTTTATTACGCTCTCTTTCTGCGTGCAGCAAAAAGCGCCCACCTAAATCACGAATATACAAAATGGACCGCGTTGCAACTCATCAATGCGTGTCAGACGCCCATCAGGTGTTGATGAATAATGCCTCAGAAGAGCGTGCCTGCGGAAACGCGGTTCACACTATTTAGCCCCCGCCCGCTTTACAGCTGCCAAATGCTTGCCAGCCGGAGGGCGAAATATCTGGCAGTGTCTGAGGGGCTAAAAAATCGATTTTCCATGGCCCTCAAATAAAAAAAGCCAACTCCGCTTGCGATAGACGAACTTGCCTTGAATGTTGGTTACATCTTATGTGCAGAGCGTAGATTTAGTGCGTTGGGGGACAACCTCCGTTTGTCGCAATGATGTGCCACTCACCAGTGTTCCGTTCGGGCCGATCCTCTCTGCCTCGTCGGTGCGTGTCCTGCTTCTTTGGCTTAGTGAGGTCAAGCCCCCGTGGAGACTCGTTCAGCAAGCGACATATGGAGAAAACCGGCGCCTCGTCCATCGTTCGTCTGACTGACGACGCGGTTCCCCTTGCCGCGGCGCGTAGGCGGAGCTGGCCGCGCGACAGGGGTGGAGCCAAGGGAGGCTCCGCCAAGAGGCCACTCCTCTCCGGTTCGCCTCTCGGAATGCAGGGGATGCGACTTTTGCGCCCTCCCGCTGTTTAATAAAAGGACCGACAAACTCATTCAAAAAAGAAAGGAACGATTAAAACAGCCGTTCATTTCGAGAAATTAAGCGTTTTGAAATGGAAGTGTTTCATAATTTTATAACTTAAAAACGCAGGAAAGAACAGGGAACAGTTTTCGCTTAATTTGTTCCTTTTGATTGGAGTTGACTATTTGGAATAAACGGCGCGAAGATCAGAAGAACACAGATTTTTGATCAAGTGTTTACTCAGTTTACTAGTTCCGATTGGCATTCTCAAATCGTCAGCACATTTGCGAATGTGAATGACCACGGATGGCTAACTATAATTGAAACAGTATGGGTACCGAATTACTGAGAAATAGACTGCAAAACAATATCGATTTTGAACGTGTGAATTTAGAAAATAAAGTTATGTCTTGCAATGAAAACGTAAATATTAACTCACCCTCGCTATTCGCCCAAATAATTCACCAATTTGGGACCAGGCGTGCATGCGTGAAGGTATTCGTAAGTTTATTACCCATCGCTTTTGTGTCGTTGGAAGCTGCTAAGAGAAATTGGTCTCGACTTTTATGGTTCTTCCGTCACTCGAACCCAAGCGACGACGCAGCGGAGCGGCGAAGCACAATTCACTGAGTGGGAAACGCACGTCCTTCCAAGGCTTCCGCCGAAAAACGTTTTTGGCACGCCTTTCGTGCCTGAGAGAACACTTCTGTATCGAAACAAATAAAGAGCAAAACAGAATGCACCACTGAGTGTTTGGTTCGAGAATATAACAAAATGACTCAATTTGACTCCATTCGTCGCCGTTGTCGAACGTCTCCTTTAAAGACCTCAATAAAGTACGGCCAATATATCTTTCAGTGACCGCAGATGATGCAGCACGAGAGCGCTAAAATGAATGCCGCAGGAGAACGCACTTAGCCAGCACGGTGAGAGTATTGCTCCGACCCAGTTCTATAGGAAATTCTGCCTGACGGATCTTCAGGAAGGTTCCTTTTTCACCAATATCGGCCCGCCATTGGCTGCTCAAGTTCCTGAATCACTACAACAAATCCAGCTCTCAATACATTTGGAATGTTTGAAATCAAACCCGTTGAAAGTGCATCCATTATTTTACCAGGCAATAAATCCGGCATTTACCCACGCATACTTAAGGAATATCTTGGTACCCATTTTATGCAAACATTACAATCAGTTGTCTCGACATACAAAAATGGAGAACCATTAAGTAAAACATTTTGCGTAAAAAAAGAACACAAAGGACAAAGAAGAGCACAAAATGGAGATCGATGCAACACGCTAAGCTACAGACTCACTTCCGTCCTAAGTGTCATTAATAATATTTCCCAAAACATTCTACCCAACAATATCTGCAAATTCTTAGAAAAATATAACTTACTCGGACAACAGCAACATGGATTTCGAAAACACCATTCAACGGCCTCTGCAGTCCTAAGTTTGACTCAAATGATTATTACAGTATAAGATGAACACAAACTGGCCGCCGTTGTATTTGTTGATTTAAAGAAAACGTTTGATACCGTGGATCAGGCTATTATGCTCAACCATTATGGATTGCGCGGTCTACAACCTAATTTCCATCGAAAGCCGTCAACAAGTTATTATTGCTGCGAAACCTTCAAAACTGTATCTGTTGTTTTTTAGCAGACGCCGGCATGTGGCTTATCACTGTGATCCTGGCACGCATATCAATTCTGTTCATGCTCGTTGTCATGAGACGCGGCTTTATCATTTCCTTTGTCGCGTAAGATGATTCGAGATGTCGCTCGAAGGACTCCAGACACGCGCTTGTATTTATACAATGTTCCCAGTTATGTGGTTTTATGTAGATGTTTCTCTGCCCTTTTGAATTCAGCGCTGACGAGTGAAACGGGCATTCTTTGTTAGACGACCGACGAGCCCATTTGCTGTTATCGCCGAGTTGCTTAGTTCTTTGGCGGGCGTAAGAGTTGATTTCAGTACTATCCCTTATAAAAATGGGAACATCCTTTGAGTTCAATGTGAACTCAAAAAAGTCAGAAGGAAGCAACTTCCTCTGAACTGAGAATTGGCTACTGATTTTGAATTCACAGTGAATTAACTTTCTCTGACCATGCTGTGAATTTCCTGTGAATTTCCTTTGAGCTCCCAGGGAACAGACCGTTGTCAGTTTGAGTTGAGTTCACAGGCAGTGGCCAATTATTGGTTCAAAGGAAGTTCAAAGGAATGATGACTATGGGATATTTGGTGGATGTTCGAAGGAAGTAGGTTCAGACTGAAACATTTGTTTGTATGAGCTTATATTTATTTGAATAGATGTACTTCCTCTGTTTAGGCCTTGCAATTAGGCCTGCTTTCGAAGACCCTGCGACAAAAAATTGGATCACTGTCCACAATCCCAGTGCAAACTTGCGCAACTGCCGGTGACCACCTTGGCTAGTACTCCATTCAGCAAGCAGGTGTAGGCTGCAAAAAGAAAAAAAAAACATTAGAAGCATGACTGCAATGAACAAGCTAGAGTCCATCCAGCCTTCCTTAGCTTTTGTAAATTAAATATACAGAGCCCGGACAGTGTGAGCGCCATGCAGGCACCACAGCATTATGCATTAAGGCAAGCATTATGGCCGTGACCATCACTGAAAAGTCAGCTGTTTGGACAATATTTCAGAATGCTCTTGCATCACATGCACAGGCTATGAGCTCGAGGACTTACAGATAACAGCATCCAATTTTGGGCAGCCCAGTGTCTTTTTTGGAGCTTGTTCCTTGCGGGCATTGCAGACACGGCCATAGAGTGAGCTTTCTTCCAGTTCTTCGGGTGAGAACACAACCCGCACCAAGTTACAGGCAAACTTTGTTGCTTGATTGCCCGCACTGAGTTTCATGCGGTCAATAAACTGCTGATTTACCATAATATTGCTGCCAATGTGCACCTGCAAGAACAAAAAGCAAATATTAGTACTATGACCAGTATTGTAACATACAACAATATTCCTTGATATGCAATAAGAAAATGAAGGGGCTTTACAAACAACAAAAAACTTAGACCAGCTTAAGAACATTCAAAGAAACCCCAAAATGCATAATTAAGGTCATTTGTTTGCAAGTAAAAATACACATTCAAGAAGCCGTACTTTAACATGTACAACAATGAAGGCATACGAAAACTATTGGATGTTTTTGACACCTTCCCGAGCGGTGTTTTGATCTAATTTTGAATCAGGCCAAACATCTTTTAACATTTTTATTAGTGTAACCTGACAATTGTGTAATATGTATTTAAAGTAACTAGCCAAAAAGAGGGCACATAATGCCCCGCAAAGGATTGAGCGCTAATAGTGCATTGCTATAGCAGAAGAAAAAACAAGAAATAAGAGATTTTTTTAACGACCTAATTTATGCTTGCATTTCAACAATAAAAAAAAAAAAAAAAAAAAAGATTTTAAGTCAGAAAATAAAGGGATTTACCCATCATTAACATTGCAAAGGCCATTAAAAGCCAGTTTAGACAGAGCACAGTGCCCACATTGTCACCTCCTGTTTAAAAATACTAACATCCTTTTCGTACATCAGAAGCTCAACCAATTAAAAAAACTGCCAATGAAGGTTTAGCAAAAGCATGCACTCCCTGCTCTGTATGTGCTACTTTGAGGCAACATTTAGTTTCCAGCTTGCACAGGTAGCTTTCATAATTTAACCCCTCAAGCGCTTTGGACAAGTAGCTCGTCCTTGCAAAGATGCCCTCAAGCCATTTTGGACGAGTGCTTGTCCTTGCAGGATAGATCCTCACCCTGAGAGTTTTAGGTGAGTACAGCGCTCCTCTGTGGCTTAGGTCATGCGCCATTTGACAGATGGCACCACTGACCCGTTAACTGCTTTTTGTTCTACCGCTTGAAAGCCTTTTAAGCAGCCTTAATGAGAAAAATGGTGCCTGGTAGAGGCAACGCATGCACTGTTGGCCCGTCATCGCGGGAAAAAAGCTTTTCTTCGTTGCCATCCTCGCCATCCGAAGATGGCTCAGACACCAATTTTTGCATTGTTATGGGAAGTGAAGACGACAGTGATGACATGAGTAGTTCTTCCGACGAAGATGATGACAGCTCAGATGATACTATTGCGAATTCTGAATGTCAGTGGATGAAAATTGACAACATTCCGATGAAACCCCCTGGGCTTCCATTCTTGGTCGTCCCTTGTAAAACATTTCCAGTTACCTCGCTATATGTTACTCGACTAGATTGCTGCTTATTGGCGGGCAGTTGATTTTTCACGTAATGAGCAATAAACTTCACTGCGCTCATTTGACTTAGTTTCTGGTTCAAATATTTTTGTCTCGGATACCTCTTTTTTATTACACTGCCAATAGAAACCAGCAGTAAAAATAAAAACTAAAGGGACACTTAAGCTCCGCCTTTAAGGGTATGATGCGACCAGTGTAGGCTACCACCCAACATATAAAGCCCTGCTTTAACCAAGCTGTATCAACATGTCTGCGTAGCCTAGATGTAGCAAGCCTGACTCAGCATTGAAGAGCACTGGAATGTTGATTCGTATTTCACCTTCCCACCTCAAATGAACAACCGGAGTTAGCAGCTCTTCCTAACTTTTGGATATCATGTGGTCTCGTTAAGCCACACAAATCATCGAAGAATGTGTGTTCAGCCATGCCACTTGCCAGCGCCATGCTCTTGATGTTTCACTCACAACACAGACAACAAATTTTCATGTAATGGGGCCTTTAACGATATCGTAATTTTAAGCAATTTTAGCTAGAAATCTCGAAATAATAGTGCTCAAGGGGTTAAAGTGAAATTGAACTATTGTTGGATCAGCTTAAGAAGCCACAACTCCTTCTCAAAGGAGACCCTCCTGGCAATACCATGGTGGTTAATTGCCTTTGACTTGCCAGAGTGACATTGCAGGTGGCTGTCAGGTGCAAGTGGATTATATGCACATTAGCTTGAATACCATGATGACTGGACAAAGTCGCTAAAATGACTGATTAGAGGAGCACCAGCTGCGTCATTCGAGTTGTAGTGCAAAAAGATGGCCTTCCGAGATCGATAACCTAAGAAATTGCTGAATATTAAACAAGCTAATGGAAATCTCTTTTCTGATGAAAAGGGCTTTGCTATAGCCCAAGCTAAGTATGCTCAACAGGAAGCGTAAACAAAAGTAACCTTGCACTTCCGATCACTACAGCTTTCACAAAAACTCTTCCAAATCAATATACACACGAATGAAGTAACAGTCACTAAAATGAAAGGAAGCAGTTGGGATTTTTTTTCATGGTTGTTTTGACGAATTTAAGAAAATAGCACTGTCTGTCTTTTGTCGTTTCTATCAAATTGACATTCATTTAAAAATATCATTATGCTACTAATTATGCAGTCTGTGAGCCCAGCCTCATAAACAGCATCCCAGCCAGGGCAGCCGCTTTTCAGTGGAGCCGAAACGCAAGGTGCCCGTGTGCTATGTGTTGTCGGTGCACGTTAAAGCACCCCAGGTGGTCGAAATTTCCAGAGCCTTGCACTACAGTATCTCTCATAGCCTGAGTCGCTTTGGACATTAAACCCTAAGAGCCAACCAATCATAAAGAGCATTGCTTCTTGCCTATCTCTGAATTCAGTGACTGCTGACTTCATTCACATGGATAATGAGCTCCTCGTTTCCCTATCCCTGCACACTTCTCAATGGAAGTGCATGACTTGTGGCAGTGCTATCATAAAGCTAGAACCAAGTTCTTGTGTGACCCTTAAAAAAGTTTCATTGAGAAAGGCAGTAATGAGCACAACCATGCAGACACTAGACTAAAGCAACTAACCTGAGCCTCGGTTGGCAGCACGACTGCTTGTGTTGTACACGCAGCATTATTAACGGATTCCGTCAGCTGATTGACCAGCTCAGCAACATCTGAAAAAAAAAACAAAAAAGGAAAGCTGGAACAAAACATACTATTTCATCACTAGCAGCAGCAGCCCATGTAACATTCACCACAGGAGAAAAGCCTTTTCTTTGCCCTTGACTGCATGACCAACCCTTTTCTGTCACCAAATGCGCCATTCAAAATTTAGCTGCTAGACACTGGCATCACTCACGCATTCAAGGCGCCCTATCAGCGGTACATAATCTAGGGGATGCTGATAGCAATTGATGAAGCCAATGCTGACATCCCACTTCTGATCTCTGTTCGCTGTGGAAATGCCTGGATTGAATTAACTGCGGAGGACGTTGTAACTACAGTGCAACTGACGGGTGCTGCTATTGCTTAGAATGAATTCATGGGTGCGAATGATGATGCCGAGATAGCTGTGAGCGCTTTAACAGAAGTTAGTCAGATCACATCCCTGAAACAGTTTGTCGGTAGCAAGGGCCTTGAAGAGGTCAGCATGCAATATACATGTATGGCGGCAGCAATACGCCATACATTTGGACAAAGGCTGACACTCGAGTGTGTAGCTGATACTCGATAGCCCATGCTTCACCTATCTCGTGTCTGTCTTTCGTGTCGACATTTGCTAACATGGTGTAATGACCGAGTTAAGTTAGGCAGATTGCTGAGCCAGGTGCTGAGCTTGGACAAGCATAAATTTCCTGTTGTGAAAAAAAAAAAAAACACCACCTAAGTGACCAAAATGGCACAGGAAAATGAAGCGCATGCCATAAGGATTCCAAGGTCCAAGACAGGACGAGGCCACATATGATAATTTCATACAAATTTAGATTTTTTGCTGTCCCTCCTGCGCTCATTCTAGATGCACCTCATCATTTGCAGGAGACTCTGAGGTTAAAATCTGAGGGAATCAAGGGTTCCATTCAGATACGCCGTCCACAGTAATGCAAGAGCACCACAGACCTGCCGCAGCCATCTGGCTACAACTTATACCCCGTGAATGTGTTTGAACCTAATGCAGCTCTCCGGGTTCACTGGAGCGTTGTTGTCACTGACCACTCCAGAACAGAAAGGAACCCAATCCCGCGCCCGTTTTTCGGCCTCGGCTTGAGCAGCACAAATCAGCACAGGTGCTCACCTTGAGTGGCATTTGTTTACCATGCATTTTCATGCAGCTATCACATACGACAACAGGCTCAATCTCAGATGCATGCCGATCCCAAGCAATGACATGTGACACGCAAGTCACTGTAACACAAACAAAGCATGCTTGCAGAGCAGGAGTGGCAGCAGTTCATCTGCTACGTGCACTGCAAGAATGGTGGTTGGTGGCGTCATGCAGCAGCGCCACGGTGTAGCTGAGCACTACTGTACACCACCTATAATGTGTCGCAAAGACAACTACAGGAGGAACACCAATCCTAATCCTCAGTGTAGGGGGAACCTTATTGCAGCAACATAATCTTACTGGTGCTTTTACTAGGACGTGCTACAGACCAAGAGGTCTTATTCATTTAAGAGTTAGCACTTGAATTTGTTATGCTTTACGTAGCATCTGGTGACACAGCAAATAATTTCAGTCTCATGGCAATGGAGATCAGCATTCCAATGGCTTCAGAAAAAAGCGATCACATACCGAGCATCTGACGTGCTTCATCTCTTGCGGCCTTATATTTCTTCATTCTTTTTTTTTTGCAGACCCCACTTCATCCTCAAGCTCCAGGACTCTCTTTTTTGCATCTGTTGGCTTAGACATTTTGTCACAGCTGCAGCTTTCCTGCAACACGACATGTGGCAAGGTCTATTCACTAAATTGTATTTGCACTCAAATGCATCATACAAAAATTCGGTATAACGCATTGTGCAGATATCTGGTTCCACACATGAGATTAGCAAAATAGCGACCAAATGAAGACCACTGACAAGAGAAACGCAGCATGGACACTGTTTAGGGTTCAAAGCAACACTTCTTAAGGAGGAACATTAGCCCTTGAGCAAACCTTGGCACATAAAAGGACATGGTAATGTTTAACTGCGAGCTGACACCATCCAGCATCACTACTGCTAAAGTGGGCAGAATGCCCACTTAAGCAGTAGTGGACAAAACAAAGGATGCATTTCCAGATAAACAGTTTGAGCTCCCACGCATACCGTAAAACATAGCCACTCTGCTGTATGGTAGGTTCATGGTGTTTTATGTCCCAAAGCAACTTAAGCTATAGCAATGAGGGATGCCGTAGTGGTGGGCTCACCTGGGGTTTTTTAATGTGCAAATGACATCATACAGTACACAGTCAACTTGCATTTCACCTCCACTGAAATGCGGCCATGAATGCTGGGATTGTACCCATGTACAGTCGTGAGCTTTATGAAAGGGAGCATGCGATCCCGTGGCAGATAGCCTCATCCAGAAGTAGTGGCAAAGTGCAACGGCAGCATTGAAAATGAAGTGGAGAAAGCGGTGCCCTTCCACCTGTTGGCCGTACCCCATGCACTGGGAGCAACTTTTACATCGGCAGCTAAAAATCATTGCAGCATTATGCTGTTGGTAACTGATATCACTGCTTGCTTTGCTATGCTCTGACCTAGCAACCCAGCGTAGGCTGGTAACTCAGGCAAAAGCGGCAGCCCAGGCCACTGGAGTCTTAGAATGGAGACTCCACACACTGCCTCCCCACCACACACACTTTTTTTTTTCCCTTTTTTTTAATAAAGTTTTCTCGCTCTGCGCGAAATCTGAGGAATGGCTGGTAGCGAAGAAAGGAAGCATGTTTGACGCTTCAATAAAAAGAAACAAACAAATAAATATGAAAGTAAATGAATGCGACAACACGTTAGACGCTTTTATCTGCTTAAACTTCAGTCGCCTGCAGCTGTGAAAGCGTCCGTTTCGCTGCTACACTACCAATTGTCTCGGAACGAGCATCCAGGGCATCTTTAAAACTTGTTCTAAATCAGCTTCAATAATCAAGGAGCTGCCATTCTACATGCCGCACCGTTCCGAGACAATGCGGGCAGGGTGTTTTTTATATATATATATATATATATATATATATATATATATATATATATATATATATATATACATAGAGCCCAAATTGGGAAGCCTACTCCTGTTATCACGAAACACCGAGAATTGCCATTTGCTGTGTAAACAGGGAGAATCAGGTCCACGTAACGACAGCAGCCGCGTTTATTCTACTTCTTATTTCCGCAAATTCAGTTCATTATGCATTTTTGTTTTAATTTCACGCAATTCCCGGAATCAACTGTCTACCTCTTTCACCATGTGCACTACTGTTACCTGCCGGTTAACACAATGCGGTCGTAATGCGGGCATGTAAACGACTTCGCGACACGACTCACCGCGAGTAGCAAAGGAAGGTGTTTCACAGGTAAACATTATTAAGACACGAATACGAAAAGAGACAAGAGACGTTTGACTACTTACCCACTCCGAGAATGAACGTAGGAGAGTACGACCCCTCCTTCCACTGGGCATGTAGTACTCCTTGGTTTGGAATAATCTTCCAGTATTTTGGATTATCCATCAGTTTCGCCTGCAGTTCTTTTGATTGTAGGTTTCTTACAGGGTAGCGATCGCCCATTTAACCAAGACATGATCGGCCATTTGCACTACTCACGCTAAGAAAACACGACGAATACAACGAACGCGAACAATCAACTTCCTACGGTCATGAAACACATAGTGAAGCATGCCGCCGGCTGTTTTCACGAAAACGATAGCGCTAGAGTCTCAAGCGCCATTGCAAACTTTTAAATGCATTTTTGCAAACTTCACAAATTTTCAAAATAAAACTTATAATTTATAAACAACCTTAAACGTTTGTTTTTTTAGTAGTAATATGTGATGCGTAACAAAACACAAAATAATTTAAGCAAATTATTGCCACGAGCAGCTGCAGCGCCCTTTTTTTTGCTGCGGAATTCTTGTGGTGCATGTCAATCTTCATTGGTTTTACTCGCCGTGAGAACGTTGGTTTTACTGGCAGTATTCGTAACCTCGGCTGCGTGGGCTTCTGTGCGTGGTGGTACCGACGTACCGACGTCGCTGACGTATTAATTGCTGGACTTTAAACTGTGATAGGAGGTAAACGAGCTTGACTTTCGTGAACAATGTGACATCCGGTACTAGGCACATCGTGAAGTGCATTTAACTGCAGGCTTTTGAAGCCGTTATCGATGGTGCTGCGGTAACCGCCTACCCGTCGAACGCACTGGAAATGCCACCACGGTAAAAGCGTACTTGCGCGACGTCAACGTCGCGCCGTACCGAAGTGCACTAAATCACGACGGAAGCAGGCCGCGCTTGCTAACAGCGTCGCCCTTGGCGTCGCTGCGAGCCAAGAGTTGCCAGGCTGCAATGCCGACGCAAATACTGACGAACCCTGCCAGCCCTGCGCCGAGCTTTGTTGCGTACCGTGTCAGAGTGCTGAAGCCATGCTGAAGCAGCGGTCACGGATGTATGTACATGCCGTCTCGCGCATGCATCGCCATCGAACCAGCGGGCTGCGAAAGCGATGAATTAGAACCACCTGGCATTCTTTAACATGTATGAAAATTCTTGAATGTATTATATTTTATCTTAAAAAATTCAGAGGGGCAAGAAATAGACCAAGTAATGCCACACACACAAAAATAAGCACAAGAAATGAATGAAAAGAAAGTTATCTTTACACTTAAGGACAAAGGAAGGAAGGTGGTGAATATTATTGGTCCTTGTGTGGTGACTAAGAAGAAACTTGCGCTAAACATAAGATCTAGCGCGTGAAAAAAAAAAAAAAAAGCATGGATTTAATAAAAAATGAAAAAGAAAAATTAAAATGATGTTTACTTGCACAACAAAGAAACGAATGCGATTTTGTATATTTTGATAAATGTATAATTGGTTTATTCAAAAAAGTTCAGAAGTTAGAAAAGTGCAAGGGATACTAATGAAAGAAAAAAAAATGAGAAGTATAGCTGAAAAGAAAAATGAGCTTCGTATGTTTTCGCTTAAGAACAAAAAAAAGAAGGTAGGATGCAGAAAGAGTAAAGAGAACTTACTTTCTCTTTACTTGAGGACAAACAAAGGAAGGTCATTATTGATATTGCCAAAGAGAGCCAGTTTAAAAATGAGCTTCCTTCTGTCAAAAGA
Source organism: Amblyomma maculatum (assembly GCF_055883805.1). NCBI lineage: Eukaryota > Metazoa > Arthropoda > Arachnida > Ixodida > Ixodidae > Amblyomma > Amblyomma maculatum. Next base: position 507,256,186 of record NC_139344.1, read on the forward strand.
AAGGAAAGTCTCAACAAGGTGAGCTCAAAGGAAACTTCCTTTAGTCAAAAGAAAGGAAAAGTCTATAGGAAGGCTGTTCAGGAAGCAAAAAGGAAAAACAAAGGAAGTAAAAAGGAAAATTCGATTTTCATAAGGGATCACGCCTGCGTCCTCTTTTGGTGTCTACGACCTTGTCACCACTACGTTACATCTGGATGGAGGTGCTCGTGACGTAAGGTGCTTGGTTCGTGACGAGCACTTAAGCTTGTCCATGACGGAAACGGGTGACGCCTCTTGCGACTCCTAGTCCGCGCTCCAAACTCGGTGCTTCCTTGGACGGCACCATGAGCAGTTTGGATTTCGCTGGTAACCACGGAGAGGAATATGCTTGTTCAGGACGGTATACTCAATACTTGGTCGAGGAAGTTTAGAGCGAAGTGTTGCGTCGAAGTCGTCGTAGAAGGTATTGCTTTGAGAGCTTGATGAACTTTGAGCGGAGATCGATGATCGCCTGATACTCATACCCAAAATCACGTTACAGGAGCACTGCTGCAAGAAGGGTGAATGCGTCCATTCACTGTCACTCTTGCAGTGCCCGGACGGCGTACCATAAGCGGTCGTTACTTTCACGAGCTGGCAAGCAAAACGGTGTCTACAGTGCGATAGTCAACCTTAAGGTCGCTTGTTCTCGTATTGCGCGTTGGATTAGGTGTTCGATCTCTGCTTCGTCTCAGGTCGCGGCCGGGGCACCGCAAACGGAAGCCTTCGAGGAACTTAAGTGCCGCCTACAGTTCCCTGCCTGTGCGAGGCCACTTTGATGAGAACGCTGAAACTGAGATACATACCGAGGCGAGCTGTGTGGGCCTATAAGCGCCTTTCTCATTCACAAGAATGCCGAACAGGAGAAAGTAATCGCCTACGCTAGCAGACCCCTCTTGAAAGCCGAAGCCATGCAATTACTCGACGACCGAGGAGTGCCTCGCAGCCATCTGAGCCACTTCAAAGTTCCGCCCGTACTTATACGGCCGACCATTCAAGGTGGTAAGCGATCACAACGCGCTCTGCTAGGCTGGAAAATTTGAAAGACCTCTCCGACCACCTTGCCCGACGGAGCCTACATCTTCAAGAATTCTACATCGCAGTCGTCTACAAGTCAGGCTGCAAGCATCATCATCACCATCAGCCTGACTATACCCCCTGCACGGCGAAGACCTCTCCCATATTTCTCCAATTAACCCGGTTCTGTGCTAGCTGCATATCCCTTACAAAAATGAGTCTTGAAACTCTATTGTTGGACTATTGCCCGCCTTTTGAATTTACTGAATTTCGATAGACATTCAACCCCAGCTGAATGCAATCTTTACAGGGCCAACAGAATTTTCATTGTGTTCTACCCAAATAGACTTTTTGTGCAATTTTTTCTATGTGCTTTTTGTTGTCAGTTTTCAACGTTCACGAACAATTAGCGTGTACTGTTCATGCTGACCCATGTTTTTAAGTAGTTTTAGGCACAAATGATAAGAGCATGATGTGACAATTTCGTTATGAATTTTTGGTCTCACTTGTAATCAACTATTGGCCACATTCTGCAAAGGGAAATATAAGAGCAGCATGCAGTTGCGTGCTCGTTCATGTTATATAAAAGTACATATTAACGGTGCACACTTAGCTCAAGCTTCGCAACACAGTGAAAATATGCCCTAAAAATTTCATGATGGCAAAGCCTCCACTAATAATGCAAATACATCGCTGAATGTCAATCAGAATCCGTAATGGATCAGCTTCTGTATGTCGCAGAAGGTAACTTTAGTGGTAGGACATATTTTATATTTATCATAAAACAAGTTCAGTGAGTCATCATACTAACAAACAGGATCCTAGATTGAACCTACCATGTAGGGCAGGACAGAGCTTTTTTAAACCAGTTCCAAAGTTCACTATATATATGCTTCAGGGTCGGACATTCTGCCCAAGCATAGGTATTTTTGCCCGTAGCTTTTTGCCGCAAAATCAGGTGCAGTCTGTATTGGATTCCTCCACCGCTGTATGTCTTTGGAGAATTTTACTGTTATTTTTTCTTTTTCTTCCTTTCTTAGTGGACACCATGCTAAAATGAAGTCACTTTAAACATTGAGGGGTTCTAATAATCGCGGATTGATCCCACGCATACTATAGAGTTTACACGCATAGCAAAAACATTCGCGTATGAAATAAAAAGAAAAACAAAAACAGGATTGCACGCGTCTTCTATCGGCGACTCTTCTTTTCAAAGAAGCATTCGGCCGCCGCCTTGCTCCTGTCCGCACCCACTTCGCCCGTGCGCCGCGAACGGCGCCAGCATGTCCGGAGGGGTCTCTCCCTGTCGGCTGGGGGGAAAAAAGGGGGGGGGGGAGGGGGGCTCCCCGCTCTCTGCCTTCTCCGTGGTTTGTCTTCACGGAGATGACCGTGGGTTCAACATAGCCGGAGCCGCGCAGCGGGGGCGGCGTCTTCCCCTTTTCACCGAAGCTGTTCTTCTGCGCCCCGTTTTCTTTGCACGCAGACGCGGGTACGCTGAGTGCGGCGATGTGCCAGTTGGCGTTTTCCCGCCACCGTGGTCGCACCTTGCACTGTGAACGAAGCACCGTATGTAGGTTTTTCGCTGGTGATTATCACGAAGATCGTTTTGTTCAAATTGGAGCGCGAACGTACGAATTTAAGTCTTCGGAGGACTCCGCTCTTGGGCGGCAGCTTCTGCGCATTAAGGAGGACGTGTTTAAGAAGTTCAACAGTCGCAGGCGTTTTGGATTCTAGGCGAAAAGCCGGCGCGGGCGGAGGGAGCGTCTGCACTTTGGTGAGTGTTTTACTTTTTCCTATTCGTGTTTGTGCCAGTCTTGTACAGTGTGTGCTACAAGGTGAAGCCCGCATGTAAATATTTCTAGCAGACAAACCAGCCTCGTCGGGAAAAAAAGGAGGGGGAGAGGTAGAGAGAGAACGAGGCTTGTCTCTACGCGGACGCTGGGGCCGATGGAACACCAGCTGGAATGGCGACATTTTCTTTCTTTTTTTTAACCGGTGACCGTTTTTGACGGATTGTTCGGCGCAGTGCTGTACTCTTTCGATACGCTACTCGCGCTGAGACGGACACATTATCGAGATCATAATATGCCTCTGTCACACATTGTGGATTATTGAATCTGTGCAGCTCCGCCATTTTTGCAGTGTTTGTTTTTGTTTCCACTCATTTTAGTGCCTATAGTTAGTAATTTTGCTTCACGTTTTCTGGGTAGTAATGCTTGTGACCTGCGCTTTGATATTTATATTCACAATGGGATCTTTGACGGCAGCATATATTGTTTATCAGGGAGAAATGAACGATATGGTAGTGCTGCCGAGCTGTGGAGGCGGCGGTCGATGCCGTCTAAGCAGTGAAAGACAGTGACAACTCATTTTAGACAAGAAATTTCTTGAGCTATGACGTGGAGCAGCGCACAAATGCCTTTGCTCTATTTTTAGGTTAGTATATACCGCAACTTAATTATGATTTATATTGTTTATTTCAGCATCACATGCGAAGAGTTCCCGGACGTATCAGCGTTTTACGCAAAGAACAGCCTGGCGTCATAGCTTGCACATGAATTGAAATAAAGCAAATAAACAACCCAGCTCATGTTATGGGTTCACCAAAGATGCATATTTTTTCTTTCTCATTAACGCGCATTTTTTATTCTGTGTTCCCTTTCCGCTGCGGATTAACAGAAAATGCTGCGTAATCAACGGTTAGCCAGGAGCAGGCACGAGGTGGTTTACATTATTGCAAAAGTAGCACAGCACATATCCTTGCTGCGGTCAATCAACACATTCTATGTTCTGCTCGACCAATCAACAATTTAGTCAGTTTAGTGTAGGTTAATGAGTGAGTAAGTATAATGGGGCTTAAAAGATCAAGATCTGTTTTGTTCTTTTATGCCTCACTATGCTTATCATTAACCAGCACTGATCAGACAGGATTGTTGATTGGTCGGGCAGAACATAGAATGTGGTGACTTATCGCAGCTAGGAGATGTACTGTACTACTTTTGCATTAATGAGAATCACCTCCTGGCAAACCGATGGTCGTGTACTATTTTGCTGTTGTTCAGGGGTGGAAAGGTAGCAGAAAATCAAAAAGCGTCACTTGCAGAGTTTCTGAAGCATTTGAGCCTGAAATCAACAGAATTTCAGTTGCGCGAATTCCAAAAGCGCTCTTAAGAAACACATGGGCCACTATTTCATAAGCGCTCAACAAGAGGTCAACACTGCATCATCCAAGATGTTGCCGATTATCGACAGACTTTCAACAGCGTGCATTGACACAATGCTTTCGAATTTCTATAGAAACCCTACATGCATTTTTGTAAGGACTTGACCCCTGCGAACTTCTTTATCTCATCCGCCCACCTAACTTTCTGCCGCCCCCTGCTACGCTTTCCTTCCCTTGGAATCTAGTTCGTTACCCTAAGCGACCATCGGTTATCCTCTCTTCGCACTACATGTCCTGCCCATGTCCATTTCTTCTTCTTAATTTCTACTAGAATGTAGGTAACTTGAGTTATTTCGCTGACCCACTCTGCACGCTTTCTATCTCTTAATGTTACCCCTACCATTTTTCCTTGCATAGCCCTCTGAGATGTCCTCAACTTAAGTAGAACCCTCCTGGTTAGCCTCCACGTTTCAGCCCCATAGGTGAGTACATGTAAGATGTAACTGTTGTATACCTTCCTCTTGAGCGATACCGGTAAGCCGCTAGTCATAATCTGCGAGTGCTTGCCAAATGCGCTCCATGCCAATCTTATTCTTCTTGTTATTTCCTATTCATGGTCCGGATCTGCGGTTACTACCTGTCCTAAGCAGACATATTCGCCTACTACTTCCAGTATTTCGCTACCTAACGTAAAGTGCTCTTCCTTCCCGAGGCTGTTGAACATTACCTTAGTCTTCTGCATATTTCTTTTCAAGCCTACCTTTCTACTTTTCCTGTCTAGGTCATCAACCATTATTTGCAGTTCATCCCCCGAGTTACTTAGCAACGCAATGTCATCAGCAAATCGCATATTACTGAGGTATTCTCTATCTACCCTTATCTTTAACTGCTCCCATTCCAAGTCTCTGAATACTTCCTTTAAGCAAGCTGTGAATAGTACTTGGGTGATCGTGTCTCCTTGCCTAACACCTTTCTTTATGGGAATTTTGTTACTTTCTTTATGAATAACAATGGTTGCTGTGCAGCCACTATATACACTTTTAGCACTTTCACGTACGGCTCGTCTACCCCCTGATTTCGCAATGCCTGCATCACCGCCGAAGTTTCAACTGAGGTAAATGCTTTTTCTTAATCAATGAATGCTATGTATAAGGGCTGCTTATATTCCGACCATTTTTCTATCACCTGGTTGATGGTATGGATATGATCGATAGCAGAATATCGTTTCCGAAAACCGGCTTGATCCTTCTCTTGATTGCAGTCTAAGGTTGTCCTGATTCTATTAGTGATTACCTTAGTAAATACCTTATACGTAACAGACAGTAAGCTGATTGGTCTGTAACTTTTAGGGTTCTTAGAATCCCCTCTCCTATGAATGATGATAATGTTTGCATTCTTCCATGGTTCCGGTACCGTCGATGACACCAGGCATGCACTGCGTATACAGGGTGGCCAGTTTTTTCTAGCACGATATCCTCCCCGTCCTTTAACAAATCTGTAGTTATCTGATCCTCTCCAGCTGATTTCCCCCTTTTCATAGTTTCTAATGCTTTCTTGATCTCGTCCTTCGTCACTGGTGGAACACCGGACTGTTTTTCCCTACCGCCAATCTCATTACGGTCCTGACTACTTTGGCTGCTGTAGAGATCTGTATAGAACTCCTCGGCTATACTTTGACGATCTTGTCCATATTCGTGATGACGTTGCCCGCCTTGTCGCTTATCGCAAACATCTGGTTTTGGCCTATGCCCAATTTCTTCTTTACTGCTTTAAGGCTTCCCCCGTTCTTCTTTACAGCATGCTCAATTTTCTTCATGTTATATCGGCCACCTTGCGCTTATTGATTAGCTTTGATCTCTCGGCCAATTCTATCTGGTCTGCTGGATTGGAAACTTTCATACTCTGGCGTTTCTTAATCAAATCTTTCATCTCCTTAGACCGATTACCGGTATCCTCTCTAACTATCGTACTGCCTACTTCTACAGCGCATTCAGTAATGATATCTCTTAAATTATTGTTCATTGCTTCTAGGGTAATGTCGCCATCCTCGGTTAGAGCTGAATATCTATTCTGTAGCGAGATCCTGAACTCTTCTGCCCTCCCCCTCACCGCTGATTCGTTGATGGGTTTCTTTCTTACTAATCTGTTGCGTTCCTTCTTCAGATTTAGGCTAATTCGGGACCTCACTATCCTGTGGTCACTGCATCGTACTTTCCCGATTACCTCTACATCCTGCACAATGGCGGGGGTTGAACACAGTATGAAGTCGATTTCATTTTTAGTCTCTACGTTTGGACTTTTCCATATCCATTTCCGGTTCTTCCGTTTGCTGAAGAAGGTATTCATGATTCGTAAGTTATTGCGCTCTGCAAACTCAACTAGTAACTCCCGCTTGCTATTCCTAGAACCAATGCCATAGTCACCTATTGCCTTGTCTCCTGCCTGCTTTTTCCCTACCTTGGCATTGAAGTCGCCCATTAGTACAGTATACTGCGTCTTTGCTTTTCGCATTGCCGATTCTGCATCTTCGTAGAAGCTTTAAACTGCCTGGTCATCATAACTACATGTAGGTGCATAGGCCTGTGCAACCTTCAGTTTATAGCGCTTATTAAGTCTAATTACGATGCCTGCCACCCTCTCATTTATGGTCTAGAATTCATCTATATTGCCCGCTATATGCTTATTGGCAAGAAAACCTACTCCCAGTTCTCGCCGCTCCGGTAAACCTTGATAACATAGCACATGCCCATCCTTCAGTACAGTACATGCCTTATTCGGCCTCCTAACCTCACTAAGCCCTATAACATCCCATTTCATACCTTCTAGTTCCTCTAACAGCACTGCTAAACTAGCTTGACTAGCTAGGGTTCTAGCGTTAAACGTTGCCAGGGTCAGGCTGCAAGCACTCCTATGCAAACTCCTTGTCACGAGCCCCCGTTGATGCGCCGGAGAAAGAAGACGACGAAGATGGCTTATTGGGCCCGGTAAGCGCCAGCAGTTTAGCAGAGCAACAGCGATCAGACCCTGAGATGAAAGCGCTAGCCGATTAATTAGAAGGAAAGACCGGTTCCCCTCCTGTTGTGTCCAGACGTCATTTATCACTGTTCGCTTTGAGCAATATGGCGTCCTCGTGAAAAACTTCGCATTCAACAGGACCGCACAGCCTTCGGCAGTAAATTATGCAGTCTTTGCATGATGAGCCCACAGCCGGCCATCTCGGGTTTGCGCGCGTTGCTTCGAATCCAGGAAAAGTGCTACTGGCCACGACTGCCTGCCAAAGTTGCCCACTACGTGAAGACGTGTCGTGAGTGCCAATGACGCGAAACGCCGCCGATCACACCAGCGGGACTACGGAACCCGATTCCCAACCCTGCCCTTTCAACAAATTGGGATGGGTCTCCTCGGCCCCTTCCCATCTTCATTTATGGGTAGTAAGTGGATCATCGTGGTCACTGACTACGTTATCGTACGCCGAAGCAAAAGCACTACCCAATGGTACTGCGGCAGAAGTCGCCAGATTTTTTGTTAAGCAAATTCTCTTGCGACACGGCGCTCCAGAAGTGCTCATCACAGACAGGAGAACGGCGTTTACGGCAGAGTTGACGCAAGCCATCCTGGAATACAGCCATCGACGAACAACTGCGTACCATCCCCAGACCATATCAATAGACATAACAGAACGATCGCGGACATGATCGCCATGTACGTCGACGCTGAACACAAGACCTGGGACGCCATCTTACCGTACGTGATCTTCGCGTATAACACGGCAGTTTAGGAGACAACCAGAGCGACCCCGTTCAAGCTTGCGTATGGCAGGGAGCTCCCACGACGATGCTCGACGCATGTAACCAACGAGGACAACTTTGACGTCGCTGTCTACTTTCAGCGTGCAGACGAAGTCCGACGACTCGCACCTCTGCGTATTAAAGAACAACCGCGCACCGACGACAATCCAGGAGACCAAGTGTGGGTTTGGACTCCAATTCGTCGCCGTTCACTAAGAGAAAAGTTATTGCGTCGATACTTTGGGCCATACAAAATTCTTCGCCGCGTCGGACAACTCCACTATGAAGTTATTCCAGACGGTATACGACAGCATCACAACGGTGACGCGCGCGCACTCAGAAATCGTTCCTGCTCGTTTGAAGCCTTATTATATACGCGCGTTAAAGAATCCTTAGTACTTTGTAAGCTTTATGTTGAAGCTGCTTCGTTTATTCTCGAACATTGAGGCGATGTTTTTTTTTAGGGGGGGGGGGGGGTAACACCGCGAAACCTTCAAAACTGTATTTCTTATTTTGCAGCGAGGGTCGGAGCCGAGCTTCGCGTATGCCGTGTGCCGCGACCTAGTGATGTCACGCGCAACACAGGTGGCCGCAGCCATCGCTTCACTACCCGTGTCAGAACCAAGGAGGTTATATAGAACTTCTGGAGTGGAGGCGGTGCGTGCAAAGTGAAGCCGGCGTCCGCCATCTTGCAAGGGGCAAGAAGGAGGTATCGCGAAGGGGCCCTTCCATTACGTCCCATTTGCGGCTCTACGCTACTTTGACTTGTCTGGATATTTTCATGCTCTTTTGGATCGCATGGGATAAAACTTCAGCTAAAAAGTTCTGAAAAATAAAATGTGTAATTAATGGACAGCTTTATTGGATCCTACTGTACTGCACATTTATGCAATAAATATGCTGTGTTGATTATGTCGAGTATAAGAGCCTAAGGTGTTATGTCGTTGAATAGCTTATGTCGAGTATAATTGCACTAGACTTATTGTAAGTCTTAACTGCCATCAAAAATAAAATAAATAAAAATAAATAAATTAGTTTTTTTGCATTAAATTCAACTTTCCCCTACAGCTTCAAGTAATATATCGGTTACGTGGTGGCATGACAAGCGATGGAACACGGCAACACAACAGAAACAGAACGACGTGATGACATGACGACAAAATAAGCTTTAATGGCCAGCGGGCCTAGCGCGAGCGCTCCGCCCCGCGCCACTGCCGCTTCGTCATTTTCGATGCATTACCCGGGGCCACCGAGCGATTGCTAGAAATCCTATGCATGACGTGACGATGAACACAGACACAGGATGGGACATGAAACGCTGGACACCACAATGAATGCGAAGATGGGCAGAAGGCTTGCACCGGAGCATCAAGTCCAATCTTCACCGCTTGCCGAAAGCCAAGACTCTGGACACGCCGAACGGCTTGGGCGGGGGTGCCGTCTTCACTCGAGTGGTCGTGAGGTCCTTTCGTCGTGGGGTCGGTAGGGTCGGTAGGGTCGGCTTTGGGCTCTTCCTGGTCGTTGTATGTTGTGGTCAGGGCTGGGGACGAGGCTGGGGACAGCGGCTGGTCGGGTCTGAGCAAAAAGGGCTGGAGCAGAGCTGGGCGGCGATCTCCACGGGCTTTCGGCAGATGGACCCGGCGTACGGTTGGCTTCGACGGTGCAAGGCGAGGATGGTGTACCCCGCACCTCCACCAAGTGTTACGTGGTGGCATGACAGCGATGGAACACGGCGACACAACAGAAACAGAACGACGTGATGACATGACGATGAAATATGCTTTAATGGCCAGCGGGCCTAGCGCGAGCGCTCCGCCCTGCGCCACTGCCCGCTTTGTCATCATCGTAGCATATCATTAAATAGCTTTTATCAAGAACGAGATATAATGAGCTTTAATTAGGTGATTTCATTAACAATTGAACTTTAGGCTACCACATCGAGTAATATATCATTGAAAAGGTCTCTACGAGTAGAATTTAAAATCAAATGGTAAACTACGCAAAACGATGTAAAACCGAATTAACGCGGGTCTCACTCGGTTAAAATAAGCGCGTGGTAGAAGCGAAACTGTCTCAATGTTTACAGATTCACAGCACGGAGTGCTAAGGGCTCCCGGTATTTTTTTTTTTTTTGACCGCTTGAAAGAAACCAACATCTGGCGCTGGAACGTGCGTCCCCACGGTTAGCTATTGGCAGAAATATTGGAAAAAAAGACACGATCATTCGTTTCTTTTTCTGCACTTCATAATTTCTGTAGCATCATCATAACACTTTTGCAGCTTAAACATTTTTATTAAAAGGCTGTCATTTTTTCTCACAGTGCTACCCAAAAGAGTTTGAAAGATGTCGCACTAGTTCTAAAAGTCGCACTGTTAATATAGTTTTCGAATGCTATTAATATTATTAAAGTAACAGACTTAGTTGATTCAGCATCGGTAATGCAGGCAACGAATTCCGCTCATTTGAACAGAAACTTTTCATACTGTCAGCGAAGCATACATGCCGCAATGCAGATTTAAAGGCATATTCTCATCTCGAAACAGTGCTCGTCAACTGTGTGCTCTAATTTTGAAACTCAGTTTTCGGACGTGATATGTGCGCCGCAGCGCAAGAGTGTCTTTTGGTTCAAGAAGCAGTGAAAAAATCTACAGAACTTTATAATAGCTCGGCCCCGATTACATCCTCTCTTATCACAATGTAAGGCGTATGAAACAAGAAATTGGCAGACTAAACAATGGATTTTTACGACAAGATGATTTCATTAGATTTTCTTAAATTCACATGCGCGCAAAAGCTCGCGAAACGCGCGCGATGCGCTTGCGCTGGCCGGCTCCGCGTGCTTTTTCCTCCTTGCAACATGGCCGCCGCTGGCTCGGCTGGCTTCACCCGCTCGCACTGGCGTCCATGGGGGACCGCTACTCCAAAAGTTGTATATAAGCTCCTTGGTCAGAACACAGCTTCGCCTGGCTCCACATAGTCTTGTTCTGCGCATGCGCGTGACGTCACAGCCAAGGCCAGCTGCGCAGCCCCCTCGCCTAGCAACGCTTAAGAGATGTGCGACTCATTAACAGCAGCCAGTCTCCATCCCAGAATCGAGCCTCCATCCACCGTGATGATGATGATAGCGGGATTACTGCGATGTGATATCTGCCGCCAGCTATGAAGACCAAGCGGGAACGAGTGCGCTCCAACGCCGCCGGGCGGCTCTTCTTGCCTTCCACAGATGCTGCGCCTTTCTTTTTCTGTAAACGAATTATAGAACGCCGGTGAACTTAGACGCGCTCGCTATGGAAGCCAAGGAGAGTTTAACTGCTGACGAACGGCGCAGAAGACTGGAGAACTTAACTTTATTATTTAATAATAAACCACTACCACCAACAGCTGTACGTCGCAACGAACAAATCATGTTGACGTTTGTGGAAATTAGGGCTGAACCTCGCGGGGTGGAGGTGGGGGGGGGGGGGGTGTAAAATCGAGCCCCAGGACCCGGACCGACGTTCTGGGCAAGGTTTAGATGCTCTGCATCTTCGGCTTTGCCGAGGTGGGAATATATCCCTGTTCGCCAGTTGCACCTCGTACCTCTGTTGCGAATGTTGTAAACTTGCTCTGAGTATAAATTATTCTTCTTGCAAACTCCTGTCTTCGCTAAATAGCGTCTCCGATCGGGCGCCTCTGGCGCAAGGAACCTCCGCAGCAACAATGAAGGCAAAAAGAACCAACTTCACTGTATCTTCGTAATCATGGTCACCGCACGTGAGGGGATCACTCTCCGTTCTCCAATTCCCAGTCTTCGCCAAATCTTTCTTGTAAACTGGAGGTACGCCACATAACCAAATTTTATTAAATGAAAAGAAGGCAGTAGACATCTGTGAAATAGCAATATCTGGATTTACCAAGATCCAGTTCATATTGGTTTGACTCAAATGTCTAGCATACTGCAAAAAAGAGTTCCACCGCAAATCACCTCCATTCCTCGGGACAGAGCCTCTAAAGTATTTTTTATCTAATAACGTTGTTTATTACCTCAGCGCATAAAGGAATATGTAAAAAGAAAAAAGGGGTATTAAATCAAAAAAGAAAAAAAAAGGTTGACCGTTTTATAAGTTCCACAATACATAAGTCATCATAAACTGTCGGTAGTGCTACATATATTTATTTATTTCCAGGTACTGCCAGTCTTGTCATCAGGCCCTAGGCATGGAATGGACAATTAAAATCTACAAAAACAGAAACACAAAACAAGGTACGTATTGTACTGTAGACACTGAAGGATAAATCAGAACACAGGAGAATATTAGCATTCTGAAGACTATTTGTCGGGGCATTTAAAGTATGATTTATGCGCAAGTGCGCAGAGGAATGAAGAAATCGTTGGACAATTAACAGTGTCGGCGGGTGACGCATTCCGTTCACAAATAGTACACGGAAAAAAGGAATTTCTTCACGAATAATTTACAACTTACAAGTAAAGAAATTGGCCTGTGAGGAGGGACGGGTTTTCTGGGAAGGGCGTACTTCCATTCGGTTTGAAAGTTCAATATCTTGAACATCACTCGGCGTACCGAAAAAATGCGCTCGGAATTCTGTCTGTCCCAGGTGATTTTTTGGTGTCAAGGTTGAGTACAAATGCTCCTTCCCGAGTGTCAGAATGTGCCGTCATCATGCACACCCAGCAGAAGCGCGATAATTGCAGTGATACAATTATCATAGATACAGGGTGCAACTTTCGTTTTCGGCGATAAGTGCTGCCAGAACTTCCCCGGGGAAGAGAGAAGAAAGTGTTTTAACGTTATTTTTTTAAAGCAATCTTTTGATTTTTAATTTTTTTTTCAGCTAGTAATATAAGTAAGCTAAGCAGCCTGTTACTGGTGGAAATAGTTGGGCGTTGCTTGTGTTGTTTTCTTGCTCTTTTTAGCTTCCGTTCTGATCGCACAATTTCTTCTGTTACGCAAGGATTGCGTTTCCGCAGCACTTTTCACGTCGCAGGTACAAACATTCTATAGCAAGGAGTTTTAAAAAGCATAACAGTGTATTCATTTGATTCACGCATGCCATGAAATGTAGAGTACGTCCAATGTATCGGTATCACTGGCACGTGAGAAAATAGAGACAGTACTTTCTTGTTTTCAATTTGTGAATTTAAGTTCACTTCCAAAGTTGAGTAGACAATTTTGTGGTCTGATATAGATTAAAAAAACCTGAACTTGTGGGTTTTTTTGCACAACGGCGGGATTAGCCAGAAAAAGGTCCAGAATTGATAGTGTGCTGTTTTGAATACGGGTGGGTTTTGTGACAAGCTGTGTAAAGTTGTGAAGCCTAATTAGTCTATATATCAACGAAAGACTCAGAAGCATATGAAAGGGACTCTTGAAAATCATTGCAATTAATGGATGGAACATTAAAGTCTCCCATAAGAAGCATACCACAACGCTTGCTCATATAAGCGCACAAGAACTCATTGAGGTTTTCGAAGAAGACGCTGTCACAGTTTGGCGGCCGATAAAGTCCTCCTATGATTAAATTACATCCTTTGAGGGAAAACTTTACAATAACGCATGTATTTCCTGCAACATCAGGCAGCCTAGCAACCTTCAATGTTCCTTGGAAAAAAATAGCAACGCCACCACCATGACAGTCTCTGTAAATTTCGTAACTGTTGGGTGTTATTTCCGGTGACGCCACTATGTAACCAAGAGTCTGTTAATACGTGAGATTTGTGTGCGGTTATAATACTTTCTAATACGGCGGTTTTATTTATAACGCTCCGAGCGTTAATATTTAGATAGCGAAGTTGCCTTTGCTTTTTACAGATTCATTCGGTCTTTGCTGTTTAGGGCCTTGCGGACTGACTGAGCGCTGTCCCTCTGATATATTTGTTTGCCAACCGTAATTTTGTAGTATTGAAGCCTTACTTTCATACCGGCTTTCATTTCTTCAGCTGTGCTGTCCCAAAGGTTCTTTCTAATGTGCCAAGCTACTGATGAAAAATCTTCTCAAACTGAAATATTTTGTCCATTGAGCTTGTAGCAGTTACGTAGCACGTCAGTTTTTTCTCTGTGGTCTATCAACCTCACAATGATAGGCCGATGCTTGTTTGCCTGCTTACGGCCCATCCCATGCAATCTCTTAACGGAAAATACTCAAATTCCTTCCTGAGTATTGAAAAATATGATCTGCTGATGATCTGCTGTCATCAAAATATGATGATATTTTAAAAACTCTTGAAACCCAAAGCAGTAATTTGCATGATCTTAAGGAAAAAAACTACTGATCTAGACAAACAACTGATGGCAAAGAGTGCTCGCCTCTTGACTGTACAACAGTATTTAGACCGGTTAGAGATGTATTCTAGCGGAAGAACATTGAAATACATGGTGTCAAAGAGAGTGATCGTGAAGACTTAAGAGTAGTTTTGAGGTCGATCGCTGTAAAGCTTAATATTTCAGAGCCGAATGATGAGGACATAGAGGTAGTGTACAGAATTAAAACCAAATCAAACACCATTTCCCCAATTGTGGTACGCTTTGCACGGAGAGAGGTGAGAGATGAATGGGCTGAATGAAAATCTGACAGCACGCATGAAAAAACTGCTCTGGATGACCAAAAAAGAGAAGCAACACAAGTTTGTCTGGGCTCGAAATGGGCGAAGAAAGCAAGAGGGTGATTCTGCAATCCGAATTGACAGTGAAGAGGCTTTAATCAAACTGATGCGAGATGGCTGATAGCGTAAATTCTATAAGCGACTGGGTAAGTGGAAGGAAGAATGGGCCTGTGAAAAGTCGAATAATATCCTCTTTGAACTTATACACATAAATGTGAGAAGTTTACGAAAGAATTGGGATGCCTTGCAGGTATTGCAAAATGCTTTATCATTCCTACAGGCTCTAATCTTGACTGAGAATAATGTTTCTGAACCCGAATGCTCCCAATTGTTCCTTCTAGGCTTTCAGTCATTCTCACTGTACAGAGTTAGCCCGAAGGGCAGTGGTTATGCGAACAGGTTATTGCTGCGAACAGGAAGCGGAAGTTATTGCTTTAAGTGTCGTAAAAGATCAAGAATTGTTAGTGTGCGCACTATACAGACCGCCGAACAATAACATTGACGTTTTTTTGGAAGAATTGTCATGTTTTCTTCATAATCATTGATCAAAGAAGCAAGTCATACTAGCTAGTGACCTCAACTTGGATGTCTCTAATGTAAACAAAACAGGAGTAACAGAATAGCTAACTTTACTAGCGAGCTTTGGACTTGAAAATCAAATTGATGGTTACACCCGTCAAAAAATTCTAGGCAATTGTTTAACTCGAAGCCGTATTGACCACATTGTTACAAAGTTGTGCAGGGACAGTGTGTTCGGGTGTGTAATTAAGGAAAAAGTAGCGGATCACTATTTTGTTGCGCTTGTCATTTTGGGAGACTCCTCTGGCAAACGGCTCCTAGAAAAGCTGTGTTTGAACAATGGATAAACAAATTAGGTGGGACTCGTTTATGTGTGCGGCTAGTTTGGAATGTTATCAGATATTTACAACAAGTCGCTTAGGCGTCCTTGGATTGACAAAGAAGTACTTGACCTTTGTTATATTAGGAGCAAACTGCACAAACAACTGCGGCAAAAACCAAAGAATTTACGATGAAAGAAGAATTTAGACAAATTAGAAATAAAATAACCGCGAAAATAAGACTAGCTAAGAAACGCTATCATTCGCAAAAATTTTCTGCTTCTCGCTGCGATTCAGGATAGACGTGGAGTTTAGTAAATTCGGTCTTAGGAAGACCACCAAGGCGGACGATAACACAAGCCTTCCCGAATGTTGACAGCTTTAATCTAGCTGAAGATTTTAATAAGCACTTCATAGAATCTGTTAACAAGATACTTTCGCCTAATGCATCTTTTTCCAGTAGCGTCACACCTAATACATCAAATATTAATTCTACTTATTTTCCTTCTATCTCGGAAACGGAACTCTGGCATACCGTGAAAACGATACGTATCACAAGGTCACCTGGTACGATGGCATTAGAATCAGGGATATTTTTATAAACTGAAAGCAGCCCTCGTTTATATCATTAATGAAACACTGAGAAGGAAGGAAAAATGCTTATTTCATGTATGTGTACATACTTGAGGGGGAGGGCAAAAGGCATGCAAGCCTGACGAGGCCCATCCCCCTTGGTGCCACCTGGCGCAGCAACACTGCGTAACACGTGCAACAGTAATAGAACAAGTGAAATGAACACACACACGAATTACAAAGGCAAATTACCATAGGAGCATCAAAGATATGTTGACAGAAGTTTAAAAGACACTTTCAACATTCATTACACACGCTTTCATCAGTATAAGTTTACGAGGGTTCTGCTGAAACATGTCTGCTACTTTTTTCCTGCATAAGCGCTCGTTTTTGCATTTATGGATGACATCTTTAATTTCTTTGCTGGAATTACGAAGAGCTGTTATCTGGTACAATGTAGCTTGAGAGCCATAATTTGTTCTTATTCATGTTGAACTGAAAACTAGTGTAGTGAGGCCCTTTTTAAGAAAGGATCACGAAATATTTACGATAACTATGGACCAGTGGCCATCCTTTCTTCAGTTGCCTGTATTCTTGAAAAAGCTTGTCACGCCCATATGGTGGCATTCTGTCAAAAGTGGGATTTACTATGCCACGTTAATTACGGTTTTTGTTCAGGTCACAGCACTACTCTTCTTTTAGAAGATTTTAATGACCTCATTTGCTCTGAAATTGATAGAAATAATATTGCTCTAACACTTTTTATTGATCTTCAGAAAGAGTTTGACACAATTATTCATAAACTTTTGCTAGAAAAAATAGAGAATTTCGGTTTCAGAGGGCCATACAGAACATTGTTTTCATAACTACTTCAAAGATCGACAACAATGCGTAAAAATAGGAGATTTTTACAGTAAGTTATAAAAAATTAACCCCTTCATGGATCACAGCCTTGTCGTGGCGGAGGGGCTTGCGAAACTCGATCAAGTCGTGAGCTCTGCTGGGCCACCCAAGATAGACAGGTCACGGCAGAGAGTTCTGACAAAATGTGATTCACTGGAGAAGGTAATGGCAACCGACTCCAGTATTTCCTGCCAAGAAAACCCTGTGGTCAGTCACAATAGCATTAATGATATGACGCCGGAAGATGAGCCCCCCAGGTTGGAAGGAGTCCCACATGTTACTGGGATTAACAAAGGGCGATTCCTAGTAGCTCCAGGAAGAATGAAGCGGCTGGGCTAAGGCCAAAAGGACGCTCAGTTGCGGATGTGGCGGGAAGCGACCGGAAAGTCCGATGTTGCAAGGAGATATATCACATAGCAACATGGATTGTAAGATCTATGACGCAAGGTAAACTGGATGTCGTCAAGCGAGAAATGGACAGATTGAACATTGATATCTTGGGTATCAGCGAGCTCAAGTGGACCGGAATGGGAGAATTTAACTCCGGCTACCGTTATGTCTTTTATTGTGGGAACGAATCCATGAGAAGGAATGGGGTCGCTTCATAGTAAACAGAAGAATGGGCAAAGCAGTGCTAGGGTACAACCCCAAAAACGACCGAATGATTTCACTTCGGATTTATGGTCACCCTTT